>NW_022196003.1:257500-1457500 GCF_008641045.1 Pistacia vera
AAAACAGGATTGTTCAGACTTGGAAAATCTCCACCTAGATCCAGATTTAACACCTCTGTCCTATCTGCATTGTTACTCTCTTCCTGACTCAAACCACCTAACTCATCTTCATTAAACCTGACATCTCTGCTAATGACACTCTTTTTCCCTCCAATATCCCAACATTTATAACCCTTAATGCCATCAAGATATCCTAAGAAAATACACCTAATAGCCCTAAGTTGTAATTTATCTGTTTTTTCATGAACAAAAATAGTGCAGCCAAAAACTCTAAGGTTACTATAGTTTGCAGGATGCCCAGACCATTTTTCCATGGGTGTTCTTAAACTAATAGCAGATGAAGGTATTCTGTTAATTAGGTAAACTACTGTGTGGGCAACCTCTGCCCAAAACATGGTGGGTAACTTAGAACAAGATAATAGGCTTCTAACTTTTTCTAGAATGGTCATATTCATCCTTTTTGCTAAACCATTCTGCTGGGGTGTGTGCCTTACTGTCCTATGCCTAAAATTCCACTTTCCCTACACAGACTATCAAACTCTTCATTTATGAATTCTAAGCCATTATCAGTTCTAAGTTTCCTAATTTTCTTCCCAGTTTGGTTTTCAATCGTGACCTTCCAATCTTTAAATTTCCTAAAAGCCTCTCCCTTAGTTTTCAAGAAATAAATCCAGACCCTCCTAGAATAGTCATCTATGATACTGATGAAATATCTACAACCTCCCAAAGATGGATATTTAGTTGGTCCCCATACATCTGAATGGATATAGTCTAAAATAGCCTTAGAACAGTGGTTTCCCACACTAAATCTGATTCTGTTCATCTTCCCATAAATGCAATGATCATAGAAAACCAGCTTCTCTACTTTATCTCCTCCTAGAGCTTTTGCCTTACCCAGTTCAACTAATCCTTTTTCACTAATATGCCCTAATCTCGTATGCCATAAAGTTGTCTTATCAGACTTCTGAGATAAGGATACTGATGTTGTTCCAGTGATGGTTGAACCACTTAGAATATACATCCCATTCCTCATTTCACCCTTCATTACAACTAAGGACCCTTTAGTTACTTTAAGGACTCCACCTTGAGCTTTATAACTATAGCCAATTGAATCTAGACTTCCTAGAGAAACTAAGTTTCTTTTTAGCTCTGGTATGTATCTAACATCAGTGAGCCATTTTGAGCTTCCATCATGCAAATTCAGCCTTACATCTCATATTCCTAAGACTCTACAAACTACATTATTTCCCATTAACACCTTTCCAGACTCTAGTTTCTTAAAGTTTGACAGAAAACTCCTGTTTGGAGTCATGTGGAAAGAACAACCAAAATCAAGTACCCATTCAACATCAGTTTCATTTTCAGAAACTACTAACACATCAGAACTCTCATAACCATCAGAAATTATATCTACACTCCCACTAGCATCCTTTTCCCCAGACTTTTTCTTCCTATCAGGATAGTCCCTCTTAAAATGACCTTCCTTATGACAGTGAAAACATTTCTTAGTGAACTTAGACTTAGACTTTGATCTGCCCCTGAAATTCCCCTTCTTGTGGCCTTTCTTATCAGGTCTTCCTCTTACATAAAACCCCTCACCATTTAGTTTACCTTCGTTTTTAAATTCAGCATCATTAGCAGTAATTGCTACCACTACTTCATCTAGTTTAAGGGTTTGCCTGCCATACTTAAGGGTGTCCACAAAATTAGAAAAAAATTTTGGAAATGAGTTAATTAGGATCACTACTTGATCTTCAGCCTCAACCTTAACACTAAGCCCTTCTAGATCCTGTACAAGTTTCATAAAATCATTCATATTTTCTGCTAATATTTTGTTTTCATCATTTTAAAACTGAACAGTTTCTGTTTTAAAACTAACCTATTAGGAGAGGACTTTGACAGGTATAGAGAGTCTAGTTTTTCCCAAATTTCAGCTGGTGTTTTCATTTTCTTAACTTCCCTTAAGACCTTATCCCCTAAACCTAGGATTAAGTTATTGTAGGCTTTTTCTAACATGTCTTTCTTATCCTTCTCAGATAAGGAGTCTGGTAAACTATCCTCACCTTCTAAAGTATCAAACAGACCATCCTTAATTAAGATAGCCCTCATTTTCATCTTCCACAATCCGTAATCATTATCCCCTGTGAATTTTTCCACCTCAAACTTAGACATTTTCCAGGTTCCTACCCTTCATAGATGCCTAGAGTAAAAAGCCCCCATTTACCCGAGACTTAAACAAAAACCCTAACTTGCAGCTATTAATAGGAAAACCAGATCTAAGCCTAGATGCTTCAGATTCGCAAAAGATCTCTTAACCTAGAAAAACCCTAGGTGCTAGAATGATAACCTAGCTCTGATACCACTTGTTGAAATAAAAGAGACCAAATCGCAAAACCAAAAGCAAAAACCAACATTCAAACAACAGATAAAATCGAACATTCAAACAGCAGATAATAACCACAAGTAATAAACAGATAAGAACTAAAATGTAAAGGGAACAAAGATTTATAGTGGTTTGGTAATCTTATAGATTACTGTAACACCCAACATTGAGATACATGATTTAAATTATGTTGTATAGCCCTTAGTTAAATTTTGTTAGAATTATTTTAAGAGAATATGAAGAAAATGCCTTAAACTTGCATTAAGGGTAAAATAGTCTTTTCACTCAAAACTAGTTGATTTTGTGGAGAGTGAAACGAGATAAAAAATCATAAAGAATTCAATAAAAGTGAAGGTATTTTTGTAATTGATTAAGGGACAAAAATGGAATTTCATTATAAGGGACTAAGATGGAATTTCTAGGAAAGAGTAAGGGCAAAATGGGAAAGTGAGTTTATAAACTAAAATGTTAAGGGTTTGAAACCCTTATTTCGTTCATACCACCCCCACACTCCTCCTCCTTTTTCTCTCAAATTTTCATTCACTTTTCCAAGGAATTTGAGGGCTTTTGAGTAGATTTTCATAGGGTTTTGATTCAAGGCATCAAAAGGTAAGGATTCATGCTCTTTATTCATGTTTTATTTGTGTAAAAGTTGAGTTCTTATGAAGTTTATGCTTAGGGTTAAGAGAAGATTTGAATCCAACAAGAGTAAAGAGCTTAGGAGAGACTACTCAAGCAAAAGGTAAGTAAATTCCACTCAAAATCCAACTCAAGCTAAAATTTAAGAATTCAAGTGAGTAGAGATTTATTTTAAATATGCATATGTTGTGATTATTGAGAAATTGAGATGAAATTGATGAATTATTGAGGAGTTTGATGATTATTAATGAGTAGAATTTAGCCATGAGAAGTGGTTTTGGTTGTATGATGATTCATTGAAGTTTGGTTGAAGTTAGAAAGAGTTGAGTAGAATTTTTGGGAGTGTATTGTTTTTGGCAGGTTTAGTAGTTGTTTGCTGGAGTTTTACTCCAAATATTGGTGACTTGAGAAAGAGATAGAATGGTAGCCAAATTCGGATTGAGTATGCATGCAATATGTTTGATGAAAAGCCTAAGTGAAAACTGCCCTGTCACGTCCGTGACCTTCTGAGTGATTTTTGGGTATCTTAGAGATTGAACTGGGTTGAGACCAAAACATAAAAGTTATAGCCCTGTCTCTAAGCTTTAAAATGACACAAAAATCGTAGCAATCCGATGTGTATAACTCAAGTTATGCCTTCTTGAATAAGACCTGTGCAGAATGACTATCTTTGAGGCAACATTGCATTTGTGCATTTCATAAGTGCATTTAAGTAAGAAATTTTAAACATGTGCCATCCATATGTATATAATTGTGTATTTGTAGAAACATAAGAAAGAATAAAGAATAAAGAATAAAGAATAAAGAATAAAGAAAGAAAGAATAAAACACTCTAAGAATAAAAAGAAAGGAAGAATAAGCATTAAAGAATTAAAGAGTGTTAAAGAAAAGTAAAGAATAGGTTGGTGTGATGGGGAACCGTGAGTGTTAAGAAGAAATTCCCACATACACGTCACCTTAATTGAGTGGCATAAGAAGAAGAAGAATTGTACGACCCGTAAGAGTGTATGTGGATGAGGGTTGTACCAAGAAGAATTCCTACATGCACGTCACCTTAATTGAGTGGCCTAAGAAGAAAGAAGAATTTGTATGGTCCGCAAGAGTGCATGTAGATGAGGACTGTACTCACTCACATGGCCAAGGTTCTGAATCCATACATCAACCGAGTCCGATCAGCAAAGAATAAGAAAAGAAAGAATAAGAAAAGAAAAGAAAAGAAAAGAAATAGAACAAGAAAATAGAGATAAGAAAGATCAAGCATTTTTGTGCATTATTGCATATGCATTTTATTCATGTACATTGCCATGAATTTCATCATGGTTAGGAAGAATAGAAAGAATAAGAAAGAAAGAATAGAGGAGAAGTAGAAAGAAAGAAAAGAACAGCGAGAGTAAGAAACAGAGAAAGAAAAAGAAGAGAAAGAGTAGAATAAGGAAAAAATCAAAGAGTGATGCAAAGGGATAGCGGAGTAGAGGATTTACTTACTGAGCATTTTTGTGCTCACCCCGTTGCTTTCCATGTTTTTGCAGGAAATAGGTGAGGATGCGGTCGGATGGACGTCCGCAAGCGGAGAGACATGGCTACACTGTCCACCATTTTCATAGTTTTTGTATATGTTATTTTTGTATTGTGTAAAGAATGTATATTAAAAAAAAAAAAAAAAAAAAAAACCTCTTGGGCCCAACTACTTTTTAGTCAATATATATGTATTTTTATTAAGTATATTTTATGAGCATATTAGTAGAAAGAAGTCATTACAATTACCTACATCCACTCTCTAGGGCAATAAGCAGATTTTCACTATGAGAAAAGAGAACCTTACAGAGATACACTCACCCTTTACACAGTGCACACAACCCCTCTGTAAAACCAGGTCTCCTCACCTCTCATACACCACACCAAATAACCAAGTATTAGTTACAGATTTATACAGAAAAGGAAACTGAAAAACAATCTAGCTAAGACCTACCACCACCGTTGATTCCATCAACGCTCTTCAAATCTCCAGCGCATCCAACATTTCGTAACAAACTTTTCTCTCTCTGTTAACCAAGAGAGAAAGCTCGAGAGAAACTAAAATGAGCAAAACCTAATTTGGATTAGGTTTATTGAAGGCTAGTTTTGACAGAACTACCCCTTAGCTTTTAGCATAATAACTTTGACTGCCCAGATTAAATATTGACTTCCACGTGGGCATAAATCAATTGCCACCTCACAACAAGAACCCACACAGGCTGAACCTTCTTGTTCAGTGCATACCGCGCACCAGTATATATATTGCAATGAGAATCCTGATAAACGTTGAGCAAGCTGCTTCTATGTTTGGGCCTATAGTACCATATTCCTAAGTAATGGTTTCTCGTATCCTTAGGGCTAAAGAATCCCAACCTGAAGTTCCCAAAAGTAGAAACCAGCTGATCCCCGTCTTTAAGCAGTTAGCCTTGAAGTAATTTATCTATCTGAGAATAAGATGCCCCCAGCAGAAATATGAGAAATAAAAAGCTGAAGAGCATTTCATTCCTTCCTCTTCTAGCTAGAATTCATAGAATTGTATACGTGGAGAAACAAATCTTGCTTGTGTACAAGCTCATACGATGAATTAAGTAGTAAAAGAACAATGGAAATTTAAGAGTATTGTTAATTGATTTTTTTGAAAGGTTCATATTGGCAAATTTTGAAGACTTTTATAACTTTTGAATATTCCATTAGACAGCCTAATGCAGACAATTACTATATACTTCGAAAATTAGCATATATTTATTAATTTCTTAAATCATAACTAAAAGACATAATTAGTTTGATGATTTTTCTCAAGATACATGCATTTAATATATATTTTTAATTGGAATGAGTGAAATGAAGTCTGTCCGTCTATGCATTGACTATGATTTTATGAGTGATCGTTCTTTCACGGAAACTCTATATGCTAAAATCTTAAAATGACTTCTGTAAGTTTTTAATAATTTAAACCACCTTCATGCTTTGTTCAACGAACAAAAGTCTCCCTCGTTTTTGTTTTTTTTTTTTTTTTTTTGGGTAAAAGGGTAAATTATATATATAAAAAAATGAAAGAAAAAAGAGAATGACACAAGTTGTCTGTATCATGAATAAGTATTAAAAAAAAAAAAAAAATCGTTAAACTCTATATTTTGTGTAGACTTTGAAGAGAAGTTTACATTATTCTCTTCTTATTATAATTACTGTCAATATTTAGTCTTCACCCACATGTTAATAAATTACCATATAAATTAAAATTTAGACCCAAGTTTAAATGAGGCTCTGCTTGAACAATTTGCATGCCTTGAATTCTATTTTGTTTCTTGCAAGTTCACTGAATTTTGATTCACCTAATTGTGAAAGCCGGTCTGCAGAAAAAAATAAAGATAAAAAATTGTTATGCCGGGAAAATAAAGGGCTGACGTGGAAAGTCACGTGGAAGAGTGACCGCTCCCGTCAGAGCAACCCACACGTCAGACGTGCAAATGGTATGGAGCCACAAGCGTCCATTTCCCTGCAATAAGTCGTGCGAAGTCAGCTTGGGAAAGGGAAAATGGGACATAAAGCCGATTTTGTCCTGACAATCACACCAAACCATGGATTAATGTGATTACACGCTTCAGTTTGATATAAAATGGGAAGACCCCTTCATTAGGGGATTCGGCCATTTTTCATACAAGAAATTCTCTCTCTCCTGGAAACATTTTTCCTTTTTCAACTTATGTAAGTCAGCCCGCAACCGCGACCTGACCCACACTCATATCAATACAAATCAGTGGACGTAGGACATGCAACCTTAGCATCCGAACCACTTAAAAAACTCTCTTTGCATTAATTTCGCTTTCTATATTCCATTTTCACGTGTATTAAACAGCCAATCAATGTTACGCACGTGGGAATTCGTTGGTGCTTAAAACGAGCATCAACAGTTTGGCGCTAGAAGGAGGGCCGATTTAGTGTCTACCCTTTATCAGGAGAATCTTTGACCTACTGGTCTTACAGCCACAATGGCCCGCCAATCTGAACCTGAGCAGGGGAACCAGCATGCTGAAGGAGTCCCCCTGGCCCAGAGGGACACCCCTTCCAACATACCTCTAATTTCGCAAAATGCTGTTGGGAATACCCCAGCAACCCCGCAACTGGATCCTGCCATTAGAAGCTACCTGGAGAGGTTCGACAATACTCTCCAGACGATCAACCAGAGGTTGGACCGTCTGGACCAAGGCATGTCATCTACGACAGCCGAAGCGGTACAACCACCAAAAACGCCTGCAGGTCATGCGAAAACGCGGCAAATGGCGATAGCCCGTACCGCGAGCACTGCAGCGCGTAAGCGCAAGGGTAAACAAGTGGTAAAAAATAAGCCTACGGGCTCCCAAGGGCCGGCGAATACCAAAGGTGCCCCTAGCAGGGTATCAGCAAAGCTGAGACTTGGCGAAAGAGTGGACCCCGAGCTATCCCATGCCACGATGCAGGCAAACCCAAGCAAAAATGCTAGGCATGGTGGTCCCGATCACCAACAGCAGAACAATCCCGATCGTTATGCGGGAGGCCCTCACACCTCGCGGGGCGGTTCGTACCACCGCGAGGGTCGTGAAAGTGCCCCTCACAACCCATCGTCTTCACACGTCTCCAGTCAGCGTGTGTCAAGTGCGGCCAGAAATGCCGGCCGAGGAGAGGAGGAATCCGATCTCCGAACTTTCCTGAACCGCAACCGAGAAGGCAGGGCTCGCACGGGTGAAAGCAACCCCCAATTGGCTCCATTACCGCAAATTGAGGAGCTGCAGCGAGCTCTGGACAGGTTAAGGGAGCAGCAAAACGAACAGGTGCAGGTCGCCTCTACATCCCCATTTTCTCCAGAAGTGCTAGCTGCCCCACTTCCACCAGGGTTCAGAATGCCAGATATGCGGCCGTTTGATGGAAACTATGATCCGCAGGATCATTTATATGAGTTCAATGACCTGATAGAGCTCCACCAGGTTTCGGACCTTGCGAAATGCCGTTGTTTGGCTGTGACGCTGACTTCTCACGCGAAACGGTGGTTAAGGTCGCTCCCAGCGAGATCGATCAGTTCGTGGCCTCAGATGAGCACGACGTTCTTACGGCATTTCCAAGCCAACCGAAAATTTTCAATGCCTTTGAGCTACCTCAGCAACATAAGGCAAGAAAGAGACGAATCCCTGCAGTCTTACGTTGACCGCTTCCACAGGGAACTCAACAAGGTGGCTCATGCCCCAGAAGAGTCCATCCGAACTCTTATAATAGCCGGAGTTCGCCCGCAAACCGACCTGTGGAAGGAGCTGCAGGCTGAGGACGATATTTCCCTCACCAGATTCTACAACCTGGCTGAAAANAAATTTTCAATGCCTTTGAGCTACCTCAGCAACATAAGGCAAGAAAGAGACGAATCCCTGCAGTCTTACGTTGACCGCTTCCACAGGGAACTCAACAAGGTGGCTCATGCCCCAGAAGAATCCATCCGAACTCTTATAATAGCAAGAGTTCGCCCGCAAACCGACCTGTGGAAGGAGCTGCAGGCTGAGGACGATATTTCCCTCACCAGATTCTACAACCTGGCTGAAAAGTATCTCCGAATAGAGAATTCATTGGCGGCACTTCGCCGTCGCGATCACGGCACCTCCAGCAGTATGTCAGGTCGGGGAGACAACAGGCGAGCTGATCGCAAAGGAGACAATGACGATCAGCGAAAAGGGAAGAAACCCCGCTACAAGCAGAAAAAGTCCTATGCTCCTATCCCCCGTCACGACCGCGACAGGGCCCAGTACACTCCGCTGAATGTGTCCATATCTGCGATCCTCGACAAATCCGAGGAAGCCAACCTGCTTGGTGAGCCCGAACCCATGAAAACTCCTGCTACGGCCAGAAATAGCAAGAAATACTGTCGTTACCATCGGGATAACGGGCATCACACTGATGAATGCCGAGCTCTAAAGCAGGCTATCAAAGAGCTTATCAAGAAGGGGCACTTCAAGGAGTACATTGATGACTCCCCAAGAGAAAACCAAAGGGAGCGAAAGAACAAGCGCCGTGATCACAGCGGGTACAACAGTGTGAACCTAATTTTCGGAGGTCCGCACCTCGCTGGAAATACGCGAGGGGCGTAGGACAGGTATACTCGGGAAGCACATCATGACCCGATCAGGGTCATGAGCACATCGCAGCGACCTCAGAAAGCCAGGAAGGAAGAACCAATCACCTTCTGCGAGAAGGAGGCAGCTCGCTTGCACCACCCACACGAGGACGCTCTGGTGATCACACCCCTGATAGGGTGTCATAATGTCTGCAGAATGCTTGTGGACAACGGAAGCGCTGTGAACATTCTGTTCAAGTCCGCTTTCGATTGAATGAACCTGGTCGAGGCCGACCTGAAGCCAGCCTCGATGCCTCTGTATGGTTTTACAGGGGATCACCTGATCCCCAGCGGAACAATCCAGCTCCCAGTCACGCTCGGCGACTACGACGAGGTGAACTAGGGTTACCGAATTCTTGGTGGGACTGCCCATCAGCCTTCAATGGAATCCTAGGGCGACCTTGTGAGAACCTTCAAAGCGGTCACTTCCATTTATCATCTCAAGATGAAGTTCCCCACTCCATCGGGGATCGGGGAGGTAAGTGGGTCACAAAGCGCATCTCGCGAATGTAGTAAAAGCGGTCCAAATGGCCGACAAGGGGAAGGGCATTTCGCGATGCGGCCCGCCAGGCTATGGCAATCAGCCGGATCGAGCCACAGCCTGGTCCGGCGGAGGATAATATAGATCCGCGAATTCAGGAAATCCCCTGAGCGGCCCGGTTGAGGATCTGTCCGAAGTTTCGGTTGATCCAAAGAGCTGAGCCGATGCTAAAGATCAGAAGCTGTCTCAACCCCCAGCTCGCTTTTGAGGGTAAGCTTCTTGAAGGAGAACATTGATGTGTTCGCCTGGTCGCATGCGGATATGGTGCAGGATCAGCCCGGAACGTATTGCCATTCCTGAACATCAGCAGTGAAGCTAAGCCAGTTCGCCAAAGAGAAGGGCGATAGATCCAGAGCGGTACGCCGCGTTAAAATCAAAAGTGGAGAACCTTCTCCGAAATGGATCTGTTCGCGAAGCTCTCTACCCGACCTGGGTCGCCAACCCGGTCCTGGTAAAGAAGCCAAATGGAAGTGGCGAACCTGCGTAGACTTCAGCGACCTGAACAAAGCTTGCCCGAAAGACAGTTTCCTCCTGCCAAGAACGAAGCTCATTGATGTCACCTCGGGACACGAGCTGTTAAGCTTCATGGATGCATACTCGGGATACAATCAAATCCCGATGTATAAGCCAGTGAGGAGATACGACCTTCATTATGGATCGGGGGCTATACTGCACAAAGTAATGCCCTTTGGCCTCAAGAATGCGGGTGCGACCTATCAGAGGTTGGGAACCGAATGTTCTCCAACCAGATCGGGAGGACAAGGAGGTTATGTAGAGACATGCTGGTCAAATCCCAGGTGCCTTAGAACATATTACGCAACTCGCTGAGATGTTTGACATACTCCAGCTCTACAGAATGAAGCTGAACCCTCTCAAATGTTCATTCGGGGTATCGTCAGGAAAATTCCTAGGGTATATGGTCAATCAGCGGGGCATAGAAGTAAACCCGAAAAGATTCAAGCTCTGTTGATATGGAGAGCCCGACCAGCAAAGCAGGTCATGAGTCTGAACGGGCGAAATAGCGGCACTCAATCGCTTTATATCAGGCTAACAGACCGTGTTACATTCTTCAATGTTCGAAGGCCAACAAGAATTCGAGTGGACCTTCGAATGCGAGCAGGCATTCCAGAGTATAAAAAGAGCATCTTGGGAAGCCACCTCCTCTCTAAACCCTCAACAGGAAACCCTGCTCATCATCCTGTCGTGTCCAGTTCACGGTCAGTGCAGCTTAATACGGAAGAGGAAAAAGTTCAGTAGCCAGTATACTATGCAAGTAAACATCATGGATGCCAAGATGCGGTATCCGGAAATGGAAGCAACTAGCTTTGGCCTAGGTCGCGTCCAGAAAGCTGCGACCTTACTTCCATGCCCATACGATCAATGTAATGACAAATTACCCCTCAGGCAGGTCCTCCAGAAACAGAGGCCTCAGGTAAACTGCTCAAATGGGGCACTGGAGCGAGCCAGTTCGACCTAAAGTATACGCCCAGGTTGACCATCAAAGGGCAGGCTGTTGCAGACTTATCTCAGAATTTTCCTATCTCCCAAGCGAGCAACAGTCTAGCGAAGTCGGGCAAGAAACTATCCAGGACCTATCGACCTGGAACCTCTACGTCGACGGGTCATCAAACAGGAAAAGAGCCGTGCGGGTCTTTCTGGTGAGCCTCGAGGGGGTTCGAATTACGGATTCTCCGGTTCGGGTTTAAGGCGACCAACAATGAGTCGAATAGAAGCTCTGCTCGCCGGGTTGCGACTCGCCAAAGAAATGGGTGCAACCGCCGATCAGTATTTACAGCGACTCCATGTTGGTCGTCAACCAGATTCTAGGAGAATACCAACCAAGGAAGGGAACATGGTCCGCTACCTGAAAGAAGCTAAGGTCTCTCTGGGGTCGTTAGGCACTTTGAAATCGCTCAGATCCCCAGGGAGAGCAACTCTATAGCGGACGCCTTGGCAAAGATAGCCCATCATTAGATTCTGAGGCTCCTGATAGCATTCTGTTCGGTTGTCGATGCTCAACTATCAGCTCGAACGAACAAGCCGTGAATATGGCTCAGCCAGATTCTGGATGACTCCATTGTACAGTACCTCAAGGATGGGACCTTGTCTAGCCAAGGTGAGGTAGGGTCCTACGAGTAAGGTCTGCTCGTTTCACACTCATCGGGGATCAGCTGTACAGGAGAGGATTCAGTGCCCTCTCCTCGATGTGTAACATTGAAGAAGCAGACTACATCATGAGGGAAATCCATGAAGGGATCTGCGGTAACCACACAGCAGCTCGATCTCTTGTGAACAAGATGTTCGTCAGGGATATATTGGCCCCGAATCAAGAAGATACGCACAACTTTGTCAAGAAGTGCGACAAATGCCAGCGGTTCGCGAACATCCGCGAGCGCCTCTCAAGAGCTGTACTATGTCTAGCCCCTGGCCATTTTCATGTGGGGGATCGACCATCGGCCCCCATGCCAGTTGGAAAGGGAGGGGTCAAGTACGCCGGGGTCGCGGTAGACTATTTTACAAAATGGGTCGAAGCCGAGCCACTAGCCGCAATCACGACCCAAGAGCTAAGAGACTTCGTTTTCAAGAAAATAGTATGCCGTTACGGAATTCCTCACACCTCATCTCAGATAATGGAAAACAATTCGATAATGAGGAGTTCAAGCAGTTCTGGACGAGTGGGCACCATAAAAAATTGGCCTCAGCCGCCAGGCGCGGCAAATGGCCAAGTGAAGCAGTCAACAAGACCATCAAGCAACTCTGAAGGCCAAGCTCGGGGCAGCCAAGGGAATGGGCTGACGATCTCCCCGAAGTTTATGGGCGTACAGGACAACTCCAAGGACCTTCACCTCGGAAACCCCATTCTCGCTGGCCTATGGCTGCGAAGCGATGATCCCTGTAGAGGTCGGGACCGGTTCTCTCGGAGGGACCTGTACAACGAGGCGACAACGAAGCAATTCTGAGAGCAAGTTGGATCTATTGAAGAGCGTCGCAGCAAGGCTTCGCTAAGGATAGCAGCCTATAGCAGCGAGCAAAAAGGACTTAACAAAGCCGGTCGCGAAGGACTTCCAGGTCGCGGGACCTGGTGCTAAAGGAAGTTCTCCTCGGGACCAGAGAGCCAAACGTGGGGGTACTAGGGTAACTGGGAAGGTCCGTAACGGGTCGACAAAGTGATCAGACCGGGGACCTACCATCTCAAAAGATTGAACGGCTCCAAGGTACCCCGAGCTTGGAACGCCGAGACATCCGGCCATATCTCAGTAATCCCGAACTCAGCTCTCAGTTTTTGTTAATTTCTTTTTAAATACTACGTCTGTTCTGCTTAAAACAGGTTCGCATGTAAGAATTTATATGTAATCGCTTATGTAAATCACAATTGTAAATAGTGCATATTTATGAGAAAGCGAACTTCAATTGTAAAGAAAATGTCTTCATTTATGTACAAAAAGTCAAGACGAGAGTACAATAGGGACAATTCATTACACTAAGGCTGGTCGGGGGCATCCTTCGAGCCGGAACCCCCTGCCTAATCGAGTCCTTGGGCGACCGCGGCAGCCTGGTCGTCCTCCTCGGCCATGATCCGCAAAGTCTCCTGCCAGACCTCCGGGAGGTCGGAGAAGTCCAAAGCAGGGTTCTTTGCTCGTAGGGTGTAGATGGACCCGACTGCCCAGTCCGCGGCCTTCTCCTCCATCTCCTCAGACTGATTTTGCATCTCTATAGTCAGAGAAGCGACTCTCTCCCGACTCTCCTGAAGCTCGGCCTCAAGAGCTAGCCTTTCTTGTTCGGAGGCCTGATTGTCTTGTTCAGCTCGCTGAGCCTGCTCGAAGGTCGCCAGCATCTCCTGATCCTTTTCTCCGACCTCCTTGGAGAGCTGGGCGGTTGTCCTCTGAAGCTCTTTAATCTCCTCCGTGCGTCGGTCGAGTTCCACCTTTTGGAAATCCACCGTTCGTAAAGCGGCATCCTTTTGGTGCAGATACATGTTTGCCGCTTCGACCGCTTGTGTTCGTTCAGCTTCAACGGACTCCAAGCTCTGCTTTAGCTTCGCGACCTCCTCCTCCAGGTCGCTTGTCCCCTTCGCTTCCCCCAACCGCGTGTTTTCCATGGCCATCCTCATCGCAAGCAACCCCTGCGAGCAAGATGAGTTAGAAATAAATCAGAATGAAGTTTTAAACACAGCTCATTTACCTTGCTCAGATGCTGGAACGACCTGGTCATCAGGTTGTCGCCCGTGTCGGCGAACTCGTCGTAGGACTCCGATAGCTCGCACTCGAGCAGGCCATAAACGATCGGCTGCAGGTACTCGGGCAGACTCCCCAATGAGTCTAGAACAGGCGCGTCTTTCGCCTTATCACCGGTAACCGCCTTGCTCGCGGGCTCCTTGCCCAACCTCCGGGATCCCTGGCGCGACCTCAGAGGCTCTCCCTCAGATTCAGTCTCCGACTCCTCGGGCTGAAGCTGCTTCCTCTTCTTCGACCTCTGGGCCGGAGCCTTCCGCTTTGAGCTAGCAGTTGGCGCCTGAGCGGCCTGTTCCGTCCTGGTAGCTCCTTGCACAGGACGGGGCTGGGAAGCCTGAACTGTTCGCACCGGCTGTGCCGGGACAGGACGAGCAGCGTCAGTCGCCCTCTCACTCGTCGATCGAGGGAAGACGAATGGTGCTCGGCGGGGCTGTCCAGACTCCTTTGAGGGCATCGTTTCTGTATTTGAGTTCGTTAGTAAGCAAACTTATTCTACGACCAGAAAGGGACCAGTATAACTTACCTTCTGGGGGTTCTAACGACGCCTTGTCGCTGAAAAAACCGTACTTCCGCAAGTTCGCGGTTGTCACAAGCTTCCTCGCATCGCGACTATCCTCGTCCAGTACTCCGAAGGATACAAGCCTGTCTGGGTCAGCGAGTAGCGCCTGCTCGGTCGTTCCATTAACTGCAAAACAAAGCAGGTCGTTATTATGGATCAGGCGAGCAGATAATGAGCCCAGCGAGAGAAAACCTACTTGGATTTTGAAAACGGCAGTAGCCGTCGTAAAAGAAAAAGAAGAACTTTGTCTCGTAGGCCCCCACATAGCTGGGATAGCTGTGTATCCCCGCGGCAATGGTAGGTCGCCGTGACAAATAGTACGAGTCCTTGTCCCTACTCTTCTTAAGGTAGTAAGCGAAGCCGAGCTCTACCGCCGTTGGCTCTCCCAAGCCGCTCTCGCAGCACGCGATGTACATCGCGACAGCGATGACATACGCGTTTGGCGTCAACTACATTGGTGCAATCCCGAAATGATCCAGGACCGACCTGATGAAAGGATGGAAGGGAATCCTCCCTCCACCCTTGAAGATCTCTTCAGAGATCGCGACGAGGCCATCGGCCGGGCGCCGTGACGGTCTGGTGTGGTCGAGGAACACCTCCGCGCGAATATCGAACTGCATCTTTATTCTATTATATTCCTCGGAGGTGAGAACCGAGTAGACATCGAGGGCTGCGTCCTCGGGAACTTCCCGCGAGGACGAGCTGGCTCCTTCCTCGGGTCTAGATGTTGATGGTTCCATTCCAGTCTGCAACATCGACAGACGGTCATTAGGGCCTTCGTGTTCGTCCCAAGTAATGGTAGGGGACATCTTAAAATCTACAAGTGACTCGAGCCGCCATCCACGGCTCGAATCCAATGGCGGCGTCGCGTCTCTGGTGAAACGCCGGGAGACCCAACGCCATTATCCAACCAAACCAGTGCAAAAAAAAAAAAAAAAAAAAAAAGAGGAAAAAGAACCTTACTCTCTGGGATGCGAAGCTGAGGCCGAAACTCGTCTTAGTTGCCTGAAAAGCGCCGATTGGAAGAAAATTGTTCCTGGTGTGTAAAGGTTTGTCACTCGAAGCGAAAGAAATCTCGGTGACCTCATCAGAAAAAATGCAAAGTTTTTATATATGGATTGCGAATCGACGGTTACCACCCTTGGAACTGAAACGACAACCCACTCTCTCTCCCCGCATTAAATGCGCCCCACGTCGCATTAAATGACGTGATAATGGTCGTCGTTTTGATCGCGCTACGCAACTAATGCTGTCAAATGGCGTCAGCACAGCACACGATGCATTTAATGTGCCTGACAAACGCTTTAACGCGTGCAGATCGCCTGACAGTGTAAAACCAGGTTCATTGAATCTGTGCAGAGAGGAGCGTCCCTCAGATCCAGGTCGTTAAGGTGAAGATTGTCAGGTCGCTCTGGCAAGGAATTGCGCGAGATCGTGTTCGCCAAGAGTTCTGTGCCGAGCTCATCCCATTCAGGTTGGAGCGACCAAAAACTCCGACGTGACTTAGTTTCCAAGGTCTGACCCTCGAACCTTGAAAACTAGGGGGCTTCTGTTATACCCGGGAAAATAAAGGGCTGACATGGGAAAGTCACGTGAAGAGTGACCTGCTCCCGTCAGAGCAACACCCACACGTCAGACCTGCCAAATGGTATGGAGCCCACACGCGTCCATTTCCCTGCAATAAGTCGTGCGAAGTCAGCTTGGGAAAGGGAAAATGGGACATAAAGCCGGATTTTGTCCTGACAATCACACCAAACCATGGATTTAATGATGATTACACGCTTCAGTTTGATATAAAATGAGGAAGACCCCTTCATTAAGGGGATTCGGCCATTTTTCATACAAAGAAATCTCTCTCTCTCCTATATACATTTTTCTTTACTTATTCCAACTCTTTTGTAAGTCAGCCCGCAACCGCGACCTGACCCACACTCATATCAATACAAATCAGTGGACGTAGGACATGCAACCTTAGCATCCGAACCACTTAAAAAACTCTCTTTGCATTAATTTCGCTTTCTATATTCCATTTTCACGTGTATTAAACAGCCAATCAACGTTACGCACGTGGGAATTCGTTGGTGCTTAAAACGAGCATCAACAAAAATCATGTTGTACTGTAGAGACCTACGTTTGGAGGCTTTAGATTTACAAGTAAATGGGGAACAAAAATTGGCACTACAAGAGAGTTATTCTAAAGAGGAATCATACCTAATTTCATAAATAGATATAACCTGTGATGGCCACAGTCGTCGTCATCGATTATCTACTTCTGCCTTCAGGGAATACTGGAAGAGTGTCAAGTTTGATGACTCTTTCTGGAATAGTGCTTTAGTTTTCATGGAAGCTTCTTATTAAAATATATTGTTAACTTGGGAGTGTTGGGTGTAGACGGTCGGAGTCTACTGTGCGCTTGCAAGGATGCTTCTTTGGGGACGAGCCCACTGGCAACCTTATAGACTTATAGATAGAGACACGGAAGAGTGACCGTGGAGCCCTTGGACACCGGTGTGGTGTTTACCATAGGCACTCTGATGCTCAAGTTAGCATAATTGTGATGGGAATTAAGGCAAGGTATGTGATAGGTTTTACTGTGAGCATGGAGCTAAGGCGTAACTTATCAGCGTAGCGTGGTCGAAACTTAGCTCTACAGTGAGGAAAGGTGATTCTTGGGAAAACAAGAGAATTAGAGAGAGAGATTGTATATATATCCATTCTGGGAGGCTTGACCTCTTTTTTGTAAGAAGACAAAGCGGTCTGAGTTCCTGTAGAACTAGGAGTTGTAGCCATGTGAAAATAGGAATTGGAATTTGCATAAGACTAGGAGTCCATTGAATGTATGAATTCGTGTGGGACTTGGAGTCCTTGTGGTGTTGTAATCCTTATAAGACCTGGAGTCCCAAGGGATGAGGAATCCTCATGCGACTTGGAGTCCTGAGGAGTGAGCACTAAGCATGACTCATAAATGGGCTTAACTTGTATAGTGGCCGAGATCATAGTGAGGCTGTGAGGCTTGACTCGTAGAGTAGCCTAGTCTATGGAGTGGGTTGGCTAGTAGAGCGTAACTTCTAAGGGATGGGCTTGGTGTGAAACCAACCGGAGTTGGGCCTTGGCACGGAGCCTTTTTACCCATACAATTTTTCCCTTACCCTCTAAGTTAAGAGTTCTTTAGCTTAAAGATTGGTTCAAGTTGGTATGTAGGTTCGAATGAGTGAATCGATGTCCCCAAGATGGTAAGTTGTCTTGTCTCTTTCATACTTCATCTATTTGACGCTGAGTCGAGTTTTCGTGATATAGTTCGAGTCGACTGGGGCTCGAGTAGTCGACTTGTCTTGCTTTGTTGAGCGGGGTGCGAGACTCTATCGAGTGGAGGATGTATGCACTCCGTCTAAATGAATGTCGTGCTGAATTAAATTAAATGTTGGAACTTCACTTGACATGGAACGTGGAGACCAATGAGTTGTGATTTGAGCCCTAAAGCTTATGGAACTTGTCTCAATACGATGTTGAATAGATATGTCGTGTAGCAGGCTTGGTCTTACTCGATACTATGTGAAGTGGAGTTGCTTGCAACTGAGATGTAGTAGTCATGCGACATTGCCTAATGTAGTGATGTCTGATTCATTTATGCCTAGTCGACTCAACATTTTAGCAGAGTGTTCATCGAGTCGATAACATGTCAAATGGAGAAATTTACCCAGGTTAGCATTAGATGTTCACATGGAATGTGCCATATGCTTACGAGAAGAATTGAATTGGCTGTTCCAGATTGATTCAATGTCATAGCGAAGCGTCCGACAAGTCGACGACGAGTCAAGAGATGAAATTCTTACTGGCGCCATACAAACGCCCAACAGGCATGCGCCAGATGCCTGTGAGGCGCGTGGCACATGTGTGATGAGTGTGTGACATGTGTGTTATGCATGTACAGTGTGTGAGAGGTAGGAAAACGAAGGGTTTCATTTCTCGAGGTCTAACAGATGCTTCACATGTGTCCAATTTGAAAAGATGCGCTTTTAGTAAGGGGAAATTTCTCCCAAAAACCCATTTGTTTTTTGGGAGTAATTTTTTGTGAAGGAGTTCTCTGCAGCAAAGAGGGTTTTCGTGATTTGAAAGAAAATAAAGGTAAAACTCGTTTTTCACTTGATTTCTACTTTGTTATCTTGTCTTCTTTAGACTTGTAGTAGTTTTTGTGTGGTTTATAGCAGTTTTGGGTATATTTTGGCTTAGTTTGAAGGAAAAATCAAAGTTTTTGGGTTTTCCATTTCCGGGGTTTACTTTTGGGAGATATCTGGCATTGCATTTGGTGGAGAAGAAGAGTATTAAGTTCTTTCAAATGATAAAGGCCTAGTAGCAATATTAAGTTCTCTTAACACTTGTACTTGATCTGTAATTCTCGTCTGAGAACCTCTCTACTTCATTGTTTCAACAAATTTTTTGGTTTGTATAACTGATTCTCAGATTTGCTTTGCTGACATGTCTATCAGATGGGTATGTACGTGAAGGAATTCTTACTTCGAAGACTGATTTGACAATATATGTATTGTTCTTGTGCAGCTGTGGACTTCAAAATAGTGCATGCGGTTCGTTTGGATATTTATGCTTTATTTTTATTTTTTTTTATGTACGAAATATTTTCACTTTTAACTCAAATACTGCTTCACCTCCTTCTGGATAATTATTTATGCTCTGTGTTGGGTCTGAAAAAAGTCTAACTTGGACTCCAAAATAGCAAAAATTGTTATAGATGACAATCTTATCACTTCACTTGATTGACATTGTGAGATCGTCAAATAATATGATGATTTATAGAGTTAGTTTTCGTAACCATTCATTATAGTTGTAGTTATTGATGAATCATACAGGATAATAATTAAACAATCATGCTAATAATTGGATGAAAGAGATAAATTTGACGTATATGTAGCAACACATGCCATTACTTCATTGGATGTTCTCTATACATTATCTAGATGAGGTAATAAGACTGTCACATGACCTGGACGCTTACGATACTTTCGGTTTTGAGTGTGAAAAAGTGATCACTTTTGACTAGTGTGAGATTTTCATGAACATGATCAAATTAAATAGTGTGAAACTGATAAACTTCAAATGGTTCATGTTGTGGCTTCCTATGGATTCACATGTATTTTAAATTTAAAATGCCTATGCTTGTTGTTGTAATTGCAGTCTAGTAGAAGATTTTATTGTGTTTTTTGTAATCATTTATTGTATACAATACAATGGTATTATTGTCAATACTCTACAATTGTTTTTCATAAAAATTACCTCCAGCAGTCTAGCTTGGGCCCAAGCTTTATCCACATTAAGCTTGGCTTTGTTGACAACCAAATTTTTTTTTTTTTTAATGTGATGTTTAGCTCCACCTAATTGATCATTATCCCTCATTGCTAAATACACCTCCTATATAATTTAAAAAAAAAAAAAAAAAAAATTCTTTGTAAACCTCATTTAAATCCAAAAGTAGCCCTTTAGGCTTAATTAGGTTTATTTTCCCTAATTTCAAACTTAATTAGGTTTTTTATTTTACATCGTTTTTCTTTGATCTCAAACTTAAAAAGGTTTTTTGTTTACATCCCTTTTTCTCAATTTTCTAATTTCAAATTTGAAACTTACTTTTTATTCTTCAAATTCAGATTCATCCCATTGCTTAATTGTGTCTTTCATAGTTTTATGATTATATTTTCATCAAATAAATAAATATTTGAATTAAAAAGGTTTCAATAATTATTAAAATTTACGGTTAGGGAATGAAAATCTACGATTAGAGTTTATGTAAAATTAAAGGTTAAAAATTATAACAAAATATAATATACAGTATGAATATATTTATATATTACTAGTTTGTCTTGGGATTTCTATTTGAGGGATGAATCATCTTTGTGGAAATGACAACGAAAGCTCGGCCCAACTTGAGTTTCGATTCAATTCACCTGAAAAGGAGTTCGGGCTGATTTTGGAAACCTATTGGGTTTGTAATGGGTTTTAAGTTTGTGGGGATAGCCCATTTTCCAATTAACATAATTTTTTAAACAATTAACAGTTTAGTTTATCAAAAAGTTTGCATTACTTTATCTGCCGGAAAAATAAATAAAATCAAAGTAAATGATTGATCCAAAAAATATCATACATCTTCATTTTCATTAATTTCTTTGAATATTTGTAAACTACAATCAAAGTTGAGATAGTTGTATCGTATTTGTATACTTGTATTTCTAATGGAAATGTAATTGTTAATGTTAATTCTTAATTCTAATTTATAAATTTGTATTTATAATTTATAATTATAAGTAATAAAAAGTGTTGAAATTCAATTAATATTTCAATGTCTCATTATTTTATTATATTTCATAGTGATTTTATACTTTATTAATTAATACAAATACAAAATGAGAGAAATGAGAATGAAGATTGGAATTGGAATTGGAATTGGGTGTGAAAAAAGAAGAGAAATAATGTGTTATTTTTAGGAAAAAAATTCAAAAATTCAAAAAAATTGTGAAATAGCCATTATTAACGACTATTTTTTAAAATTTTTTTAGCAAGCTATGTCGTGCTAATCCGAATGCCCTTTTTAAGGCCCATGACACAACCCTCATGATCATGAGCCTTGTCTACTGTGTTTTTTTTCGTGTCATGCTTTTTTAAGTGTAGGCACTAGGGGTGTTTAAAAGTTCGGTTAACCGCTTTTTTTAACCGAACCGTTTTGAAGGGAAAACCGGTTTTTCAGTTAACTAGTTTTCCCTTTTTTTATAAAACTTTTTTTTTCCTAAATTAAATTGTAAATATAAATAATACATATCTAAATAAAAATTAAACATTCATACATATCCATTAACTACTACTAACAATACATTAAAAATATTAATATTTTTTTATTTAATATTTTTAAAAAATTTATAATATATTATATTATTATTTTTTATTTACTATATATATATATATATATAACCGGTTCAAAAAGCCGGTTATGAATTGATTAGTTTTTAATTTGGCTAAAGGTTATTGTAAAATTTTGTTTCAAGTCATAGCAATTCCAAAAATAAGGGTTCAACATCTTGGAGATCCTCAACTTTTTTGCATTACAAGAAGNCAAACACCCATGTGTTGCACCAGGTTGTCACCAAACAACCTTGACAAGTGAGATCAGTCACTGCCTTTCGACAGGGTCGTTCAACACTATGATAGCCTTACCGTATTATCTGTGCCCTTAGTTCAGAATAATACTGGGGCTACGGACGTTTCTAGAATGGCCACCATATGTGCTCATAGGGTTCTCACTATCAAGATTTGAAACACTTGATACCCTCGTCACGGCTCTACCATTCTAAGGACATATATCAATACATATTGCAATAATAATGATTTACGCGATATAGAATAAAATGTCTTTTATTGATTAATGAACATTATTACAAAGAGTCAATTCTACAATAATTGATTGGCTCTAGGGCATCTACTCTAACACCAAGTACTAGTCTTTTTGCTTGCTGTTTATTGTACCTCTGGGTTTTTGTTTAGTTATCCTACATTATTGACTGTGACATGGGCTCACACCAAGTTAGCCAAGTTATAATAAGCTTTTAATTATTGTTGCTATTATTATGTTGGTTGTTATTTGAAAGAGTCTTGTGTTAGTGGAATCTAGGTGTCAAGTTGTTGTGTTAGCGGAGTCCAGGTGTCAGGATAATGTGTCATATTATTTAGCAACAATTGTGTAATGTCTCACACAAGTTAACAAATTATTGTTGCTAAACTTTAGACGT
Source organism: Pistacia vera (assembly GCF_008641045.1). Taxonomy (NCBI): domain Eukaryota; kingdom Viridiplantae; phylum Streptophyta; class Magnoliopsida; order Sapindales; family Anacardiaceae; genus Pistacia; species Pistacia vera. The sequence continues at coordinate 279,790 of NW_022196003.1, forward strand.
AAGTGGCGAGACTTTAGTCAACAATTGTGTAATGTTTTACTATAAATGAGACCCATGTGTTTATCAATAAAGATAAGAGTAAACGACATTATCCCATCCAAAGTTTGGCAAATCTACAAGTTTCCACCCTTAGTTTCGTAAATTACATATTCTCACCCTTAAGTTAATAGAAAATTGTTTAATCTAATAATTAAAATAATAAAATGGTCATTTCAAAGATGCAAATTTCGAAATAACCTTTGACGTCTCAAATTCACCCCAATTACGATTTTAGGTCATTCCGGCCTATTCCCAACACCACCATTACAATCCCCTCAACCCTCACATTAAAACTCATAACCTCCCCGCCTGATTGAATGCCCCAATCGCCAGCTGCCGCTCTTAGTTTCAATCGGCATTTCATCCAAATTCCAGCAGGTCTCGGCACTGGAAACCACCCCCAACACCACCAATAGCATCACCAGCTTCCCCCTATCAAAACCCCCAACATCACCAACCGCAATTGCCTGTCGATTGTCATCGCCTCTCCTTTAGGTTTTCGTGTTTTGTCACACCTTTCTAGCCAAATTTCAGCATCTCGTCGAGGTGCAATCAGGTAGAAAAGTTAAGGGTTTTGGTGAGGAGGATAAGGGGATGCTGATGGTGGTGTCGGGGAGGTCCAATGGTGTTGGACTCAGGCCAGATTTTTGGCTTGGTCGGGATCCTCCAGAGATTATTTGAGAGAAATTTGAGATGTAGGGGTTATTTTGAGAGAAACGTAACGGTGTTAATTTAAGGGTGGGAATTTGCAATTTATGAAACCAAGAGTGGGAACTTGCAGATTCGCCAAACCTTGGGTGGGAAAATGTCGTTTACTCATAAAGATATCAAAATTTGTTAAAGTTTATCTCAGGGTGTGATTGGTTAAGGCTTTGGAAAGATAACTCCGATAATCTATCTTTAATTCTGGACATTCCTTTGTTTGGTTGTCAAGTAATAACATATTTCGGTAATCTTTCAATACCAATAATGATTACTGGAGGTTAAATAGGGGGTAATTAGATTACCTCCTCAGGGGATGGTATTTAAAGATTACCAAGGTAATCTTAATTTTATACCCATTTTGCCCTTAATTAAATATCATTTTTGACACAATTGCCCTCAAATATCTACCAAATAACAATAACCCATACCCCCTACATTTTAAAATTTAGCTAAAACACCCTAGCCACAAAAAGTTTAAAAGTTAACAAAATACCCCTAGCCATCAAAGACCACCGTCGGCCACCGAAAATAATCAATATATTGATACACGACCGGCGAGATCTGGCTAACTGTGCACTGATCTAGCTGTTTCTGACCAGATCGAAGGCCGGAAATGGTTAGAATAGACGATCTATTCTGGCCATTTTTGGCTAGATCAGCATGGATCTAACTATTTTCGGCCTTCGATCTGGCTAAAAATAGCCAAAACGGTGAACGGCTAGCCTGATCTTGCCAGTTGTGTGCCATTTTGGTGACTGACGTCGGTAGTCGATGCTAGCTGTGGGTATTTTGTTAAAATTTAAACTTTGTTGTTGGGGGTGTTTTAGCTAAATTATCAAATATAGGGGGATTAAAGGAATTTATTTAAATAATAATAATAATAATAATAATAATATTATTATTATTATTATTATTATATTAAAAAGGAAGGGCAATTCAGTAAAAGCCTCTATCAATAATATTTTATTCTTCCCAACCAAACATCTTAATTATTTATACCCACTAATCTAACCAAACACATTGGTATAACATTCCCTCATAATCTTCAAGGTAATCCTACCTTTCGAGCAATAAAATATTCCCCAAACCAAACGCACCCTAAAGGTTTTAAGTTTCCTTGAAGTAACTTAGTGTGAGAATTTCCAAAAAGTGAAAACAGGTTGATCAAGAGCCAAAAGTGTCTTGATTTCTTCCAACTCAAGGCCAAACACTCGCTCTTTGTCCCAACCACGCAACATAATCATGGTTCAGATCATAAATTCAGAAAACTTCAAACTGTTCAAAAGTAGAGTGACAGACTGGTAGGGTGTGTTTGGTTAGGGGTAATGGGGGATTACTGAGGTAATATCATCTTATATTACTTAGAATATCACGTTTGGTTGTCAAGTAATATAAGATTCTAATAATCTTCGAAAACCAATAGTAATTACTATTGGTAATATATGAAGTAGTCTAATTACCTCTAATTTCTTAGGTATTTTAAGATTACTTTGTCATCTTATTTTTGTAACAATTTTACTGCTTGTTAATAAAATTTTTGGACAAAAATACCTTTATTTTTAACTTAATTTACATGAACTTGCCATTACAATTTTATCCCTAATTAATTAAGTTTTTAGATATTAATGCCCTTATATTTAAAACAAATTCTAGCCTAACAAAACTACCACTGCCAGTCAAGCAAGTACCGGAATGGCCACCAGCCAGATCTGGCTGTGAATTGCCAAAGATGTGGCTATGAAATGGCCACAAATCTGGCATGAAAAGGTCAGATCTTTGGCTGTGAAACAACAAAAAATCTAACATTTTCATAGCCAGATCTGTGGTTGTTTCATGACCACATCTTTGTCGGGAAACGGCCATGGATCTATGATCCACGGTCAGAAATGGTTTCATTGCCGTAGGACCAGCCAGATCTGGTCGGTCATGCGCCATGCCGGCAGTGGTCGGCGGTGGTGGTTGGCTGTCGGCGATGACTTTGGGGGGGTGATTTTGTTATAAATTAAAGTTTTATATGGCTGAGGTGTTGTAGCAAAATTTCAAATGTAGGGGTTTAAAAGAAATTATATAAAAAATAATAATAAAAATAATATTTATATTAATATTTAAAAAAGAGGGCAATCTAGCAATCTACATAACATACCCACCAATTTATTCTCATAACTGAACATATTAATATAACATACCCACCAATTCATTCCAAACTAACCTAACACATTTCCCTAAACTTTCCTAGTACTCTCTTTAGGTGCATTTGGATCTGGGTAATATAAGATAACGGGGCTAATCTTCGTTTATTTTGCAAGATTCCATTGTTTGGTTTGCAAGTAAGAAAATATTATGGGTATCTTTTATTGAAAATAGTGTTCACTGTTGGTAATGTAGGGGATAATCTGATACCCTACCCCAAGGCTGTTATTAAAAGATTACAAGGTCATATGATTTTTAAACTTATTTTGCCCTTAATTAAATACCATTTCGGACATAATTACCCTCAAATGTCTACCAAATAACCATTACCCAGCCCCCCTACATTTGAGAATTTAGCCAAAACACCCCAGCCACAAAAAAGTTTAAAAGTTAACAAAACACCCGCAGCCACCCAAAACCACCGCTAGCCCTCGACATTAGTTGCCGTAATGGCACAAGATCGGCGGAATCTTACCGGTTGTGCACCGGTAAGGCCTTTTCCGACCATGAATCAATGATCCATGGCCAGAAATAGCCAGATCTGGCCATTTCTATGGTTGTTTCATGGCCAAAGATGTGGGTGTGAAACAGCCATAGATCTGGTCTTGAAACAGCCATGGATTTGTGATCCATGGTCAGAAATGGCTTTGCCAGCACATAGCCAACCATATACGGCCAGTCGTGTACCATTCCATCGACTACCGGTGGTGGCGGCTGGCTACTGGCAGTGGCTTGAGGTGAGTATAAGTGATTTTGTTACAAATTAAAGTTTTATATGGCTGAGGTGTGTTAGCAAAATTTCAAATGTTGGGGGTTAAAAGAAATAATTCAAATTTTTTTTTATTATATTAATATTTAAAAAGGAGGATAATTGAGTAATCTATATAACGCACTCACCCATTTATCCTCCTAACCAAACATATTACTCACCAACTTATTCGAATAAACCAAACACACTTTTTAAACATTCACAATAATCTTCAGGATAATATATCTTTTCATTAATATAATATCTCCTTATAATAAAATATTATATAACCCAAATGCGCCCTTTGATACGAAAGAAATGAAGGGAGGTTTAAGCTGGGATTTAGTTTAGTTTAGTGTGAGGGAGTAAGAGCTAATTATGGGTTATTTTTTAGAGTAGTGCTACAGCCACCGACGATAGTGCATCGAATTTATGTACTGAATAATGTGATAAAATCCTGATCATTGATTAATTTTAACTTAATATTAATCAACGGTCAGGATTTTATCACGTTATTCAGTACATAAATTCGATGCACTATCATCGGTGGCTGTAACACTACTCTAAAAAATAACCCATAATAAGTTAAAATTAATCAACGGTCAAGATTTTATTATGTTATTTAGTGCATAAATTCGGTGTATATGGAAAGTTAATTAGAACCAAATATGTCGAGAAGCAAAGATAGATCACCAATACACCTAGGAGTTGATGGAATCCAGTCAGAAAGTTGGTGGTGGAGGCCAGCGCAAATTTGGAGATAGAGAAGTCAAGGCAGAACAGATATGAATTTCAAGTTTTCTAATAACAACTTTGACTTGAAGTAGGCCTGAAATACCACGACGTAATGGTGCATTATTATTCTAACTTCTACGAAAGTTGATTTAAACTGTTGGATAAATCAGTTGCATTTTAAGATATTACGTTATGCTTACGTGTCACAACCGCTAATTCTGATCGAAAAAACCCCTGTGACACCCCAGTGATTAGCCCCCTAAGATGATAACGTAAGCATAACGTAGATGATAGCCATTGAGAGGTTACAGATAACCATGGTTATAATCATCATAATTAGCGGTGACACCTCACGCTTTAATCAGACGGCTCTAATTAACCACCCATCCTCTGTAATCAGGTGACCTCTTGTGCTCTCTCCCTATAAAATAACCCATAATTTGCCCTTACTCGCTCACACTAAACTAAACTAAATCCCAGCTTAAACGTGCTTCATTTCTTCGATATCATCAATGGGTAATCTCTTGTGAGTTTTTTTTTTGTTTTTTTTCTATTAATTTAATTTTTCTCTTAATGTTATTCTTTTCGTTTCTTTGATTTGTTCAACAGGACCGGAACCGTGACATCCGAATCGCAGGTTGTTTTTCTTCTTCTTCTTCCTTTTTTTTTTTTAAAAAATATTGATTTCATTAATAAAGATAATTATAGAAGAAATTTCAGTTAAATCTAGTTTAAATTTATTTATTTATTTGAAAATAATTTCTTAACTAAAAAAATAAACTTTTTTACAAAAAAAAATATATGAACTCAGTTCAATTATAACATTTTACATAAAACTTGAAAGTTTTAAGTCCCAAACTTGTGAGTTTATGAGAACTTCACTTTGAACTCAGTTTAAATACTCTTTTAATCTCTCTAGCGGCACTCAGCGGGATAACCCATCACAAATCCCAAGCATCAAGTAGTTTCATATTTGGATTTCATATTATAATAGGCATCTCCTGATTATTTCTTTCGTTTTGTTTTGTTTAAACTTAACTTATGAACTCAGTTTAAACATCTTTTTTAATCTCTGTAGGTGGCTCACAAGGATATTGATGACAAAAAAAATGTCGTGCAGCATGTAAGTCTTCATATTTGGATTCCATAATGTGAACGGGCATCTCCTGATTATTTCTTTTGTTTATTATTTATTTTATTTTTGTTTAAACTTCACTTATGAACTCAGTTTACATACATCTTTTTTATCCTCTAGGTGACAAAAACAAGATGGGCCAGGATACTAATCAAGCAGAAAGTAAGTGTTCATATTTGGATTCCATATATGTGAACCATCTCCCGATTTTTGTTTTGTTTTTTTTTGTAGGTCCCGACACAAACTTGTGAGCTTAAACTTCACTTATGAACTCAGTTTAAGTACTCTTTTCTAATCTTTCTAGGTGGGATTCGATTACGAAGTCGATAAAGTCAAGCAGGATGTAAGTGTTCATATTTGGATTCCATGTATATTAACGGGCATCTCCTGATTATTTCTTTTGTTTTGTTTTATTTAAACTTCACTTATGAACTCAGTTTAAACTTTCTTTTTTAATCTCGGTAGGTGGCAGACAACGTGATTGGTGACAAGAACACTTACATGCAGCGTGTAAGTGTTCATATGTGGATTACATATATATATATATATATATATATATATGAACGGACATCTCTTGATTATTTATTTATTATTTTTTTTTTTCTCTTGATGGATCTTCTTTTGGAATTACACAACATCCACCACCCACTAACAATTTTACATAAAAACATTTGAAAGTTTTTGAGTCCTAGACAAGAGCTTATGAGCTTATGGGAAACTTCACTTATGAACTCAATTTAAATATTCTTTTTTAATCTCTCTAGGTGAAAGCTGAGGGTAATAGGGAAGGAGAACAGATTCCAGCGGGCGAGTAAGTGTTCATATGTGGATTCCATATATATATGAACGGGCATCTCCCGATTATTTGTTTCGTTTAATCTTCACTTATGAACAGAGTTTAAAACTCTTTTTTTAATCTCACTAGGTCCTCGGATCGAATGGTGACAGAGTAAACACTCTTTTTTAGTCTCTCTAAGTGCTCAGAAGGAATGGTAATAGACGGGTAGTTACTTAGAATATAAATGTCAGAATAAAAGATAGGATACGAGTTAGTGGGATGATATGTAAAATACTTATATGCAATGTAAACAGAAATACAGATAATACAATAATACAAATAATATAATATTGATAGACTATAAATCAAGAATTACCTTCAGTCAAAACTTTCTATATATATATTATAAATTAATTAATTGACACTTTTTCAAGATAGTTTATAGCCATCTCACATGGCTAAGAATTAATTTTGGATCTCTTTAATTAAGTACATTTATTATTTTTACTATTCATTTTTAATGTATAAAATAAATTAAAATTAGTCATTATTGAATATTGATTATAAAAGAATAAAAGAAGATTATTTATAAGTTGTTGGGTTCAAGTCTTTTTAAGTTTTAATATAGGTAACTATTGAGGTTTTTATTTAGTTGGTAATTTCAGGGTTTTAAAATTAATTGTAGTGTGTACAAGTTAAGGTAAACACAAATTGAAACTCTAAATAATAAAATTATGGCTTCGAAAGCGTTTTATTTTTCTGGTCTGAATTTGTTAAACGAAAACACTTTTTTTTTTTTTGTTTTTTAAAATGTATAATATATATGTATGGAAATTAACAAATTCAACTTAATAATTAAAAAACAAAATTCCCATAAGTAAAACAAATGCGTGCGGATGTATCTTTCTTCAAAGCTTGAAAAGGAAGATTTTGTAAGATAGAAAAGGTCAAAGATATGAAAGTGAAATGAACCCAACTTGATATATGTGTATAAATTTGAAAACAAAATATCAAAGTTCTGTAGTGGAGACTTGTTGAACATCACCATCTTAAAAATCGTGTAAAATCGAACACTTATCCCAATCCATTTTTTGCCCAACTCTTGGTTACACACTAAACATACACGTATATGCATGAAGAGTAATGTTAGCCTTATAAAGAGATATACAAAGAGTCATACAAAGAGTTAAATTCAGTCTTTAAAATTTATGATTGTCTCTTTCTTTCTCTCTTTTTCCCTTATTTTAAGGGTTATATTTGACTCTTTATATGATTTTTTGTATGTCTCTTTGTAAGGCTAATATTATTCATGCATGAAGCATTTGATGTATATATTATTAGTACGGTGACTACATATGTTTAATTTCTGAGGGCTAATTTCTTCCTCTTTTAACTGCTTTTATATATATATATATATACGTCTTGCATGCTTTATACTCAATAGTACACCTGTCATTGGAATTTTGTAATTTTAGTAGTGAAGAAAGAATCAAAGAATAACTGGGGCTGATGACTAAGTAAATTTTCAAAATCGTAATAATTGTTATTTGACCAGGAAATTCCATGTCTTTATTACATTGAATGCTGGTTCCTTGGGTTCCGAAATGGCACGGTTTTATAGGAACCATTGAACAAACCACCATGGGCACCTCAGCTAAGACCATCTCTAACCCATTGCACCAATTTGGTGCAAAATTACACTAAATTGGTGCAAAATTTGGTGCAAAATACTATTTTATCTCTAACCCATAATACCAAATATTGTACCAAAAAGAATATTCTTTAGAATATTCTTTTTTTTTCTTTTATTGTAATAATCAACAATTAATCTATTTCACTCATTATTTTTGTATATATTAATTAAATATTGGGAATGATATTTTTATTAAATAATAATTATTTTGAAAATTATACTAAAAATTATGCAAAAAAGAGCTCAACAATAAGGTCAAGGATCTCAAAATAACTCAAGTTCTTTTCAATATTTTGATGATCTTACTGGATCCGAAACTAATCTACCGAAATACTAAATTGTTATTTTAGTTTATGTTGTATTTTCTTTTAATTTTAGTGTTTTTAAATTAGTGTTAATTTTTATTTTTAGTTATTGTAGTTTAATATTTGCATTGAATAAAGTTCTATTTTTAATTTGTCATCATTTTTTAAATTATATCATTATTATAAATAATAATCAAATTAAATTAAATACAAATACTCAAATTTAGTATGATTTTTGGTGTAAAATTTAATACTCAAATTAACTTAACAAAATAAAAAAAACAAAAAAAATCAAAACTAAAAAAAAATATATATTTTATTATTGTGCTACAGTGCTGCGCCAAAATGGCGCAGTGTTTGGTGTGGGTTGGAGTACCAACCCACGCCAAATTGGTGTTTTTTGCGCCAATTTAGCGTGGGTTGGAGATGCTCTAATACATCGATCTTAAAAATATCTGTCAAAGTTCCTGTAATTATCAGGAAAGAGTTTTGAATTTAAACATCTTTTTAAATTATATACTAAAAGCCCTTATTAAAGGGGTGTTTATCTAAGCTTATAAGTTGGTCAAACTTATTTATAAGCTCTAAAATTAAGCTGATCTGTTTGTTTATAATTTTTTTGAGCTTATAAGTTGAGCTTATAAGCTAAAAAAAATAAGTTAGGGGGATGTACTTTTTTTTTTTGGCTTATAAGCACTTTACTTATAAGCTAGTTTGACCAAGTATATTACCACATTATCTTTATTTAATTTTAAAATTTCATAGTATGTCCTTGTTTAATGTAGTACCTTTTTTAGTAATTTTATAATAAAATATACTTATAAGCCACATTTTACCAAACACATCAATTATTTATCAGTCACTTATAAGTACTTTAACCAAACACGTAATTGCTTAAAATTTTAAATGCTTATAAGTTAATTTTAGCTTATAAGCAATTGTTGCTTATAAGCTAATTTTTATAAGCTCAGACAAACACCCCCTAAATCACTTAATCACTTAAAAATATTTATAAATTGTATGTTAGTGAACAAACAATAATGAGTTGTTTCCAATTATTATCATTAAAGTTTTAAAAACTTTTGATAGACTCATTCCCACCCCATCTTTTATTCATCGAATATTTTGTAAATATACACCATCCTATTAGATTATTCTATTCTAAAAAATAAAAAATGTGTTTGTTTTAATATTGTTCAAATTTCAATCATATTCTATTCAACTCAAAACATTAAAATTATCTTTCTCAATAAACGTTTATAAATTAACAAAAATACATTTACTTATCAAAGCCACTATCACTGCTAGCTGCTGTCACTGTCACCTCCAGTAGCCAATGTTGGGATAACACACGACCAACTGGATCTGATTGATTATGCATTGATCAGAAACAACTAAATTTATAACCAAAGATCTAGCCGTTGACAATGACCATATCTTAGTCGGTCATATTCTGGTTGTAGATTAGATCTTTTTCAGTTAAATCTATGATAGATCTATCTAAAAAAGACAAGATTGGTGTACAACTGGTCAGATTTAGCTAGTCTTGCACCATTCTGACGACTGATGACCATCGTGCTAACAATCGATTGAGTGAGTGGGGGATAATACAAATATTTAAAAAAATATTTTTCAATGATATATCAAACACATTTTCGAAATTCTACCCTATTTAAAATAGGATTTTAGAAATGATATTTTAGAGAGTATACCAACCGGAGCCATTGTTATTATAATAAAGAACATTATTAATATTAATAATTCAAGCTACTTATTATAACATAATATTTTTCATAAATAGCTACATATAACTGATAGACCATAGCGGTCCTCTCACATTCTCTTGGGTAAAATTCTATAACCTAGCACCGTCACATAACTAGACTTTATAACAGCAATTAATTAAGTAATTTGAATTGGGTCCATTATATGAACCCTAAGCACATGTACAGTCTCTTCAGAATGTCTCTTCAACATCAATATCTATGCATGAGTAAATATCAAGCTTTAATCATTCTTTGGGTTGTCCCTTATATGTGACCATATCACATTTATACTTTCTTATGATATGTTGTCAATAATTCAAAATTTGAATAAATAAAGTTCACTAGATTAAGTGAATATGATTATAAATTACAAAATTATTAGGCTTGCAATCCAAATTCATAACATTTTTTTACAACCTTAATATGGTAGCAAAATTAACACTACCACATAAGTTGATTTTAATTAAATATGAACTATCGTTTTTAAGGAATGAACGGCCATTCTTTAGGGATGAACGACCGTTCATTTATAATGAATAACTGAGAAGTAATATATGAAGAATCTCGTATCCTAATTTTTTTTTTTTTCTTGGGTGGTGTTTCATTTTCACATGCACTCTAGCAAATTTTGCTCCACAGAAACTCTAATATTTTATTAAGAACTGAAAATTGTCCTTCTTTCTTCATGATTTGGGCCAACACAACACATCTTCCCTTAATTTACTGCAAACAATATTGTTAAAGTGGAAAATATATTCAGTGGGTTACACTATACGAGGATCACTATGATGGTGTGTTTTGGTGTCGGGAAATTATTGTTAAGATAAGCGTTATGCAATAACATACCGAAGTTTTTTGTGGCGTTGCCGTTAATGTTTTTAAATTATTGTGATGTGTTTTCAGGTTGGAACGATGACTTATCACTTATGTGCGTCGGGATGGGCCCATTTTCTAGCGGTGTGTATACCTAAAAGTTTGTGTAAAAATTATAAGTAATGCTACTGTCATGGAAGGATGCGTACTGAATTCGTGTATCGAATGACGTGGTGTAATCCTGATTATATTAATCGACGATCAGGATTACGCCACATCATTCTATACACATCCTTCGATAACTGTATTATTTTTCAAATATTATTACACGTAAGGAAGATCTTGAAAGATATGAAGTTGGAACAATGTGATCCCACAATAATCTTTTGTGACAATAAATCAGTTGTTGCAATGGCCAAGAATCATGTTCTTCAAGGTGGAACAAAGCACATAAAGATCAAGTTTCATGTTGTTAGAGAAGCCAAACAGAGCAAAGAAGTTAAGCTTTTTCATTAGAGGACCGAAGAGCAAGTCGTTGATGTCCTGACAAAAGCTCTAAACGAATCCAAGTTTGAAGAACTGAGACTTAAACTTGGTGTTTCTAGCAAATATATCAAGGAGGAGTATTAATGCAAGAGATATCTTGCTGGAATCATGTTAATATGTTTTGAATGCTTGGGCAATCTAAATGCTTGCAACTTGAAGTGTGCAAGTCACTACAAGAAAATTGACATTCTGTGTCTAGCAAAATTAGAAGTAAAAAGTCACATTTAGACGCTAAGTCATTTTTCGCGTCTAAATTTGGTAGTCGCTCCTTGGTTGTAGTATCACTGTCGCAGATTCATTGTGCGTCTAAATTTTTGTTTAGACGCGAAAAGTTTTTTTTTTTGCGACTAGCAAAATAGTCGTTAAATGCTAGTCAAAATAATCCCCCAACTTAGACGCTAAAAGTTAAAGGGCAATTTGGTAAAATTGTATAGTGACTAATCAATTAGTTGCAAAATGTATGCTTTAATGTCTAATAATTTGTCGAAAATCCCACAAAAATTAGACGCCAAAAGTGTAAGGATAATTTCGTAAAAGGTTTTCACAACTATTTTATTAGTCGACGAATGTATCTTTTGATGACCAAAATTTAATGGTTAATTGTAATACTTTTAAACGCTTAATGTAAAATCCAAACGATTTTCGCGACTATTTTATTAGTGACCAAATGTATCTTTTGGTGACCAAAATTTAGTAGTTAATTATAATCATTTTAGACGCTGAATGTGGAATCCAATAGGTTTTCGTAACTATTTTATTAGTAATCGAATATATCTATTGGTGACCAAGATTTAGTAGTTAATTATAGTAATTTTAGACGCTGAATGTGGAATGCAATTATGCTAAATTACTTTTTGGTACTAAAAAATTTCCAATGCTATATACAACATTTCATCTATCACAACACTTTTAAAAGATATCCAAAAATAACAACATTTTAATTTATACACTGCATTATATATAACAATATAATAATTTATCCTCAGTCAATCATGCAACTACACTAAACTTGCTATAACTTTAACTATTCTAATTAAACAAAAACATTTAAGTTAATGCTGATAAGATTAGCTAATAACAATAGTAATAATAAAAAGCAAAAATCTATGCTAATTAGTAGAACATTAATGTCTCAACCTTGTCTTCAATATCTTTTTGAGCTGGTATTGAAGATTCGAGGATGTCTCACCTTCAGATCAATTATACGCTGAACAACAGATATAAAATCATAGTAAGTCATAAAAATGTCATCAAATCAAGGAAGGCTCAGTAAACATGACTAAGACTCACAACTCTGAAACACCATAATTACATCCAGACTCATCAAATGCCCTCACATGACAACATGCTGCCAATGCGTTGAAGGTAAAGAGAATGCAACTGAAGAGTCCAATACAACTGAAGTAGAAGCTAAAGCTCCAAGAGAGAGAAAAAAAGGCACCAAATTGAGGTACTCTCTCATCACAATGTAAAAATAAACCTTTTGCACCTCAAAAAGGTATAATTTTGGTGCACCTTATCTTAAGAGCGAGATACATATACTTTCTATAGAAGGAAATTCACTGATCAAGTGAACACAAAAGCAATTAAGCAGAGGCCATATTAGTTAAAGGCTTATAATGCACATAAGTTTAGCATATACAATTCAAATTCGTACTCTTGCGTTTTTTCACTCAGCATATCATTCTCATCTTGCGGCAGTATTCGATTCTTCCATTTTGTTTCAGTTCCCTTTTTCTCATATCTATCCTCTAGCATCTTAGCCGAAGGGAATGTAGTTCTAATTGTTTCAGTTCCTTTATCCAATGTATCAGTTAGCAAAGTTTGCAATACAGCAAATTTATGGTAATTTATAATTGACTGAGGAAACACATCAACTGTGTTTGCATTAGCAGGGACTTTCCGATATATTTTCAAACACTAATTCTTTTCTCTTAATTTTTAATTCAATGGAAACTGATAAGTCTCAGTACATGTGAACTGCATTAACATGTTCCCATGACAATCAAATGATTTAACAGTACTTCACTTTTTTGATATTTCATTTTTCTTTTATTTGATTTCTAAATTTCCAGTACCATGAAGTTCTTAAATTCTAGTCTCATCACCAGGATAACACACTTGGTCAAATTGACATTTTTTGGTTCTATTAAACTATATAGCCGTACAGACGCAATAAAAAAAAGTGCATGAAACAACACCAAGATGTAGATTCAAGTGACAGACACCAGAATCTAAAGATTACCTTATAAAGTACATATGTGAATCAAGTTAACTACAACAAAGACCATGCTGCTAGATCGACAAGATTTATTCTACTTGTTTTAAACCTGCTTATACCATCTGCCTTGCTCTAAAAGACACAAGAGTTTAACTCAGAAAACATCGATCACAATGAAATGAAACAAAACTCATGAAAAAAAACAAAGATATTCAAGTACTCTATTGTTGTTGCATGTCAATAGATTCTACTCTTACGTCAAAGTTAATGAAGCAGATATAATGAGCAAGACTGCACAGAATATCAGATTGCTTAGCTAGTAAAGAGTATTCTAATAGATAGACACAGATTTATATGCCTTTAAGAGAAACACTTTATGCAATCTGTAACTCATAATTTAAAGAAAAACTACTAATTTTTAAATTGCAGCAGTTATTACCTTGCATCAGGATTCAACAACACAAGTGAAAACACTATGTGAGCGTGAGCTTTCTGCATTTATACTAGTTGCACCTGTCCTACTGTTTGACAATCCCTGAATCATAAAAACACTGATCATAAATTTAATGCAAGAAAAATTAACAAATCAACTGTCCTCCGATCAAGGAATTCTGCCAAATGGCGTCAAAAGAGAAAACACCTTCAACTGCGTTTGCATTAGCAGGGACTTTCCGATCAAGGAATTCTGCCAAATGGCGATTAAAAGTGCCATCAGGGCGACGTAGAAGATTGTAAGCCAGCTTGAAATTGGAGAAAAGAACCCATGTATGCAATGGGACCCCCATCTATACAGAAGATAATAAGGATCAGAAATCTATTTCACATTTGTAAGTGACACTTAATAAAAAATTAAAGTTCTAAAAAAGATTACTAGGATGCTATTATAAGTAGATGATTTGAAACTGCAAACAAGAACAAGAAAAAGCTAAAAGCCCCAAATATGAGAAAGTACACACTTCGATAAAGAGAAAAAAAAAAAAAATCAGAAAACAGAGCTAAAAAGAAATGAAATGGCATACAGAAACTCAAAGCTAATAGCCAAATGTTCAAATCAAAGCATAATCTCCATACTGACTTCAACTAGTACAAAACCACAGACGAAGAGAATCACAAGTTCAAAAGAATCTCGTCGGAAAAACTTAAATGATCTTCAAAATCAATTAAACCACTGCAAAAAATACGGTCGCATTTTGCTGCAAACCATGATATAACCCCAGTAAAATCTGAAAGATGGGTGAGGTTTATGAGCATCAAACAAAAGAAGAAATTGGTTTATGAGGATCAAACAAAAGAAGAATAAGGGTGAAAAAGGAAAGTAAAATCTGAAAGAATAAGGTCGCATTTATGAGGATCAAACAAAAGAAGAATAAGGTCGCATTTATGAGGATCAAACAAAAGAAGAATAAGGGTGAAAAAGTAAAGTTGAAAAAACTTACAAAAGCTGAAAGATCTTCAAGAAATTGGTTTCTAGCTGCAAAAACGAAACAAACCCAGAAAAATGTTAATTGAGGAAGAAGAAACAAGGTATGAAATTGAGATAGGAAAATAAATTAATTGACGAAGAAGAAGAGAACATACAAGAAGAAGCTTTGAAAGAGGCAGAGAATCTATCAGTATAAAGAACAATAGGAGCTATAACCGTAACACATAACATCAGCAACACCAAATTCCAGGTCTTCATTTTGGTTTCAGAAGCAAAGAAGCACTTTTTGGATCTTTCTTCTTGAAGAAATCGGCCTTTGTTGGTTTTAATAGAAACGGAATTTCATCAACAACAACATTATTGTATAATACACACACCAATCTTTAAGATTCATCACCTATTTTTAATCTCTAAAAACTCTCTGCCTTCTTTTTCTGGGTTCAGAACTAAAGCAGTAGGGTTTATATGTGGTGTGGAAAAATGGAGAAGAACATGCGAACGGAGTGGAGAAGTGGAGAGTGTTTGCGTTTTAGGGTAAAATCAGTTTGGGGATTTTGTATAAGTGGGTTTACTATCTTTTTAGTTTAAGCTTCAAAAACTTTTGTGCAAACTTAATTACCAATTCTTTTTTTTTTTTTTTATTTATGTTACCCTGAAACGGGTTTGGGTTTTGTTTTTCTTTAAAGGTAAAGGTAAGGATTTAAGGACTTTTCAATTTGTTTACTTTTTAAATTTTAAGGAAAAATTGTTTACTTTTTTATTTTTGTTTTTCAAAATTGGAAATTCAGTTTTTTGTATTTTTGTGGACCACAATCAAACGGTTTCCAGGTAAACAAAAAACTGGTTCAATTCTCGGTTAGGTTCAGTTTCTACATTTTTCTAAACATCACTACATTTGGGTGTTCGGGAAACGCTTTGCCAAAACTCATCGAAATTAATAATCTCTGTCGAAATAGGCATAGAATAAGCATCAGAGTTAGTGAGCGAGTCATTGTCTACTGAACGAGAGTGGTAGAAACTAGAACTGTTGTTCCAGTGCTGAAAGGAGGTCAACTATGAGGGTTTGTACAAACGAGTGAAATAGCGGTTAAGTAAAAGTTTTAAGGAAAAATGGTAATGTCAGATGAAAGAGAAGACAAAAATAAAATCACCCATTACGAAGTTATAGCCACCCATTTAGGAACGTCACTAACAACAGATGCTTAAACAAATTAAAGCAAATGTTGTGAAAAAAACAGATTAAAATTCACACAAAAAAATTGAAATACCATCTATAAAAGAATGAGCTTTGACATAAAAATAAAAATAAAAGTTACCTTCAATGGAGTAATGTAGGCGGCAAAAGTAGAATCAAAGAGATGGTAAAGTAGAATCAAAGAGATGGTAATGTAGGCGGCAAAAATAGAATCAAACAATAAAATTGATTTTGGTTACTAGTAGTATATATTATTTTTAATAAACAATATTTAATGGCTAATATTTTGGTTGCAAAAAAATCCTATTAACAACTATAACTTTAGTTGCCAAAATAACATACCTAAAATTTCAATTTATTTCAAGCGGGAACATGGGGCGCTCAAAATTTACCATACATTTAACAACTAAAATCTTAGTTGCCAAAAGAAAATAATTTATTTCAAGCGGGAATTTAGAGGGCTCAAAATTTACCATACATTTGACAATTAAAATCTTAATTGTCAAAAGAAGATAATTTGCAACTAACTAATTAGTTATGTAATAGTAATTTTAAGTCACAAATTAAAATAATATTTTTTCATTTTACCGGGAGAGTTGGGTTCAAAAAAATTCATCAACTTTTAGCAACTAAATACATTTTAGTTGTTATACATGAGTTTTTGCAACTAATTGTAATATGCAAAAAATAATTAGTTGCCAAATGTATCCTGGGCCCTTTGTAATTATTGTCAAAAGCTTGGATATTTCGGTAATTTTATTATTTTGTAACTAATAAAAATAGTTACAAATTAATTAATAAGTATTTGCATCTAATTTAACAACTACTCAGTAGTTGCAAATAATTGTTTTCTGTAACCATAATTTTAGTTACAGAATCCTTTATTGTAGTTGCCAGTTGTGTTCGCGCAAAAATTGGTAACCAAATAAATTAGTTGCTGATGTGATATTTTGGCAACAAATCACATTAGTGGCAAAATATTAATTTTAGACGCTGAAGGCGAGAATAAATGAGCCGTAGAATTTTATTCCCTTTGGCTGACTAATTGGAGTTTAGTTACTAAATGTGGGGTATCTGTAATTATTTATGTCTGGGTGCAAAAAATACTTTTTCTTGTAGTGACTTCACATTCAGATCATTACTCACACTGAGATTTTGATGTAATCTAAAACTTTCTTTCTCATAAAAAAATTTATTCAAATCTCAGTATGTTTAAATCTGTTTTGGAACATGATCTTAATCTATCATGCTCTTAATATAAGTCTCAAGAAAAACAAAATTCAATTATTATAAATAGTATCTCCTTATTCACAGAACGATAATAGTAAGTACACAATAAATGTTCCTTACAACTTATTCCGTATAAAGGAAAGATTGTAGCACCAGCACCTAAAGTTATCAAGAGATCTCCAAGTGAATGAAACTTTAGTCTTCAGCTAAAAGATATATAATGTATATAACCAATAAATTCTCGGAAGACCATTCCCTGGGTGGTTGACATTCAGCTCGTCAATGTAATTGCCCTTTGGATTCGAAAATTCATTGTGATTTTACTTGTCTTGGCATGATTGCAATGGGATCAATTATTAATGAAAGGACTCTGTTCTTAGCGCTACAATCAGGAGCTCCATGCGAATCTCCATGTTGGTATGTGCAATGGACTATCCGACCGAGATTAAAAGCTGTTTCTACGAAAGCTTCTGCAAATGGATGCTTATCATTCAGATCCTTATTCATTTTGTTCCAAGCTTTCTCAATGAACTTCCTTATTTCTTCCCGAGCTATTTCCTCGGATACGCCCGTTTCATGCATATAGCATAATATTGAACTCGCGGTTTCACCTCTTTCTAGCTCAGCCTGTGTAGCAAAACGCGTAAAAGATATCAATTAGTTATATTAATTAATTAAAACGGCTAAGGATGAGCTTTCCATGGTGAAAAATCATACCTTTGAAGTACTGAAATCATTGCAAAGTCGAAAAATCACAGATGGCCAGCGCAACAGACTATGGTAATTTTCTAATGAGTCAAGTGCCTCCTTGGTGATACTTTGATTCATTAAAAAGTAGGAATGAACCAGAATTAGAGTCCCCGACACTGATCGCCACGCATTGTCAAGATATTCCTCGAACGTTGGCGTGTATTTGTTGAAACTCCATTTTGCTTCTCGTAAAAATGCTTTGCACATATCAACCCACTGAATCAACAGAAAAAGTTTCATTTCTTCGCGTTAGGATGGAGAAATAATACAGAATGCCAACGATACAAGAAATTGAAATTAAGCATTCAAAGAATACCGCTTTCTTTAGGTACGGAATGATGTTCACTCCCTTTTCTTTTAGAGTGTCATAACCCATCTCATTTACACTGTTGTAAAGAGCTAGGAAGCACAATTTCATATAGTCTGGAAGTTTATTCACGCAATTGATATCCCATCTAAAACCACCATTGACAACTTGAAATTAATTTTCAAGTAAACAGAGAATCAGAACTAAAAG
This sequence comes from Pistacia vera, assembly GCF_008641045.1. Taxonomy (NCBI): domain Eukaryota; kingdom Viridiplantae; phylum Streptophyta; class Magnoliopsida; order Sapindales; family Anacardiaceae; genus Pistacia; species Pistacia vera. The sequence goes on from NW_022196003.1 coordinate 298,579, forward strand.
TTTTGTTAATTGAAGAATTTTTGTACAATGCAAACCTTTCAAGCACATCCGTAAAGAGCTCTAATTCATCCAGAGAACCATATACGTCATAGATGTCATCAATGATCGTTATAAATGTGGTCACTTTCGTTAAACCTTTACGGCAATTACTAAATTGTGGATCAGGAACCATTCCAACCGTCCAAAAGAAGCATTCCATCAACCTGTCCCGGGCGAAATCCAACTTGTTTGCTAGATCAATTTCCTTCCACCACCTTGACATATCTTTCACATCTTTTTGGTACACTGACTGCACCCTGTTAAAATCCAGCTGGGCAAGTTCAAGTAGTAAGTAATTTGGATCATTTCTTTCGCTGTAGACTTCAATATACCACCGAGCTTCTAGCCTTTGCATTCTATGATGCAATGGAAGCTCCAATGCGTGAGTAACAAGTTGTGATATGGCTGGGTCTACGTTTCTCTGTAGGTCAGTGAGATGTGTTGTTGAAAATTTTTGGGCTTCCTCCAAGAGCTTTTCTTCTTCAAAGGCTAGATATGAAGCCTCATACAAACTTAGCATTCCTTTGATATCCTTGTGTAAGTTAGCCATGTAATTGCCTTTTTGGTCAACGAAAGTCTTGAAGACATCTGTGGTTTACAAAAAAGAAAAATTACATGGTTGACTATTAAGTCCAATAATCATGAGCCAAGTAAGAGAAAGTTGACTTTTCTACTAAGTTAGTATTGATTCTGGAAATAATTTATTTAAACTAAACTCCTCTAAACTTATTTTAATAAATTAACTGCTATAGGATATGCCTTTTTGATTGTTTTCATCAGAACAAAGAACAAAAATATAAAAATAAAGGAACTTAAAAGATATATCCCTTGTCAGAGGCTGCATGCTTAACTAGAGGACTGTGTCAACCAACAAATACATATATTAAGAATGTGAGGATACCTTGAGAGATGTGAAACCATGTTTGCCTAAGAAGCCTGAATCTGAGAGCTGTAGCAGGATTTTGTTTTCTGCTTTCACTTTATCCTCGTACTTTTTCCAAGACAAATTGATTCTATTAAGAGCTTCTTTATGTCCTTGTGAAACGATATCCTAAACCTAGCCGCTGGATGTCATCAATCAGTTCAAGAATGCTCAACAACTCTGTTTTTCATTGTTTACCATACACCTCACCTCCTCTAGCTTTTTTCCTCTGTTCCCGCATTCTTCATCCTATGAAAATTCAAACAATTCGTCATTTCACGGTGCAACTGCAAGATATAGTCTCGGAGTTTATGGTTACTATGCTATGCAATATGGTAATCGGTTACTTTTTCATTGCTTTCCACCCAAAATAAAAAAAAAAAAAAAAAAAAAAAAAAACCAAAAAATATAAACATTAAAAATATTAAAGGAATACATAAACATGAAGAATAGCTTAAGTAAATAGTCACCAGTTCATCAATGCGTAAAGATTGCAGAAAATTGTAACTCCAAATGGTTGGTTGATAATTTGCACATTTTCTCGGATGCGGTGAATGAGGAACTTGTCTGCTCATTGAGCATTTAAGTTGGAGATTCACTGGGGCATTATTTCGAGGTCTTTTAATAAGATGATATCTGGGGGAGTTTGTAAGAGGCAAGGAAGAGAGATGGACTAGTGCCATTGCAATTGTAATGTTTCTAATTCTTAGAGTTTATATGATTGACATAGAGCATATATAAATATCCAGGGTACGAGAGAGGTTATTTTGCTAGACGTTCATGCATGAAATATTCAAAGAAGGTAAGGTTTTTTCCACACGATTAGGTTTGTTGACGCGTGATTTTGAACGCCAACGACTCATACGTGTAAAGTGCTAAGAGGGTCTTAGAAATTACACGTGATGGATTCATGAGATTTGAATATGTGAGATTATATATGTTGCAGAAAACATAAATAATAGGCTAACAAGGGAGGTTTTTATAGTGGTTCGGATGCTCAAACAAGCGACTCCTACATCCACTTTTATTTTATTGATCTCTGACTATTTTTATGATATTGCCCGTAAGGCATACAAAGATGAAGAAATACAGTGTTTACAGAGAGAAAGAATTGAGCTCAAATCTATGCCTAGCTCTCATATGTCCAGCCTCCCTTTTTGGGAAGAGAATTGTTAATTTATACACCTCTGAACTCAATGTAAGGAGTGTTTTGCAAGTTGCCTTGACACATGGAAGGCTCTCGTCCATTCATCTCTTGAAATGAGATAGGGTTGGTATGAACATCTTTGAGGAGATATGGGCTTGGTAGCTAGTACAAAAAGACATTTATTAAGCTGACATAAGCGTAACATTTTAGGTATAACAGAAACCCCCAGTTTTTGGAGTGCGTAATCACGCTTCAGAAACTAAGGTCTTTGACCTGAGTGGCTGCTATACTATAGGTTGCAGTCTCGAACTGAAGAGCTCGAACTATTCCTAGCACGATCAAGTGCTGAGAGCTAGGAGCTGATCGCGATCTGGTAGGAGCTCGACCTGAGAACATAACAAGCTCGCCCTGAGAGCATAACAAGCTCGACCTAAGCATAACGAGCTCTACCTGAGCATAACGAGCTCGACCTCAGAGCATAACGAGCTTCACCTGAAAGCATAACGAGCTCAACCTGAGAGCATAACGAGCTTGACCTCAGCATAACGAGCTCGACCTCAAAGAATAACGAGCTCAACCTGAGCATAACCAGAGCATAACGAGCTCGACTTGAGAGCAAGAGATCAGCGATCTAAATATGCGATTTGAAGCTAAAGATCAGCGATCTGAAGCCGAAGATCAGGATGACCTGAGCGTGCAATCTGCGATCTAGCCAAGCGATTGAAGAATTCTGACGTGTGCGATATGCTATCTGGCCACGCGATCGAAGAACTCTGACGCATGCGATCTGCGATCTGGCCACGCGATTGGAGAATTCTGACACGTGCGATCTGTCATCTGGCCACGCGATTGGAGAATTCTAACGCGTGCAATCTATGATCTGGCCACGAGATCGGAGAACTCTGATGCGTGCAACCTGTGATCTGGCCAAGCGATTGGAGAATTCTAACGTGTGTGATCTGCAATCTGGCCACGCAATTGGAGAATTCTAACGCGGGCTTGAGATCTGAGCACGCCATCAGGGAACTTGGATGCGGGTTTGAGACCTGCATGGGCCACCAAACTGTTGACACGTGATTTTGGACGCCAACGACTCGCACGTGCAAAGTGCTAAGAGGGTCTTAGAAATTACACGTGATGGATCCATGAAATTTGAATATGGAGCTGAGATTATATATGTTACAAAAAACATAAATAATAGGCTAACAAGAAAGGTTTTTATAGTGGTTCGGATGCTCAAACAAGCGACTCCTACATTCACTTTTATTTTATTGATCTTTGACTATTTCTATGATATTGTCTGTAAAGTATACAAAGATGAAGAAATACAGTGTTTATAGAGAGAAAGAATTGAGCTCAAATCTATGCCTAGCTCTCATATGCCCAACCTCCCTTTTCGGGAAGAGAAGTACAAATTTATACACCTCTGAACTCAATGTAAAGAGTGTTTTGTAAGTTGCCTTGACACATGGAAGACTCTCGTCCATTCATCTCTTGAAATGAGATAGGGTTGGTATGAAATATAAATATCTTTGAGGAGATATGAGCTTGACAGCTAGTACAAAAAAATATTTATTAAGTTGACATAAACGTGACTTTTTAGGTATAACAAGGTTGGAATTATTATATTTGTTAAATGCACAATGTGACTTATGTATAATAATCATCTCATCTCACCATCAACATGTATATCACGGGGAATTTTAAATTAGCTCCCGACTTGGACTTAGAATCATAAAACTCCGTACCTAACATCTGTTACTGTTAGCTCCCGTTAACAATGTGTACACAATTTTCTCTTTACCCTCTTATTAATTAAAAAATAATAATCAGAGTTATATCCAAAGAATCAACTGATAACAACAATAATAAATTAATGGACTGAAATCCCTTAACTAACAATACAAAAATCACAAATAAAACTCAAGTCTTTTGCTTTTTACTCGAGCCGAAAATCTAAAGCATCGCTCAACAAGTAATTTAATTAGTCTTCTAATAAAACTAGACATCCTGATCATTACTCGTACTGAGATTTTGTTAAACTTTAAAACTTATTTCGAAACTCAACATATGTGTTTTGGAATAGTTTTTAGCATAAATCATTTTTTACAAGATGGATTCATGCATATTTCTAGGATCTCGTTAACATTAACCAGTGTCACTTAAAACTTTAAGAACAGTAAAAGGGTAGTTTTTATTAAACTCCAGTACTAGGTTTGGTCTAGAAACCTTTAACTACAAAAATAAGTGACAAAACTCTATACCTAACAGTTAACATTTCTGTCGACGGTGTAAGGTTCCGCGTCTATATAAATAAAAACAAATACAGCTAACAATTATATTCAATGACTCAAAACATGGTAAAGAATAAAAAAGTATAAGATATTACCAAATTACATTAAAATAAGAACTAAACATGTTTTAAATGAACAGAAAAAGGCACTTAAAAAGTATGCAAAAATTAAAGATCTTACATTTTACTAATGCAAACAAATCTTCCGTTTAATTAAAGTATTAGGATCAGAATTCAGAATCAATTTTATATTAGTTAAATTTTTAGTCTTCTTATTGATATATTTTTTTTTAAATAATCTTAAAATGTAAAATTTTACTTCTCTTTGTAATATATAAAAATAATATAAAATTGTTCTTGAACCTAAATTTGTAAGGGTCAGTAATTTGTAAATTTGTTACTACATATCACAATGTGAATAAAAAATTAAACATCATACGAGTCGTATATAAACGATGAAATTACAATTAATAAAAATATCTAATATTAAGTTTAAGTCTACTCCCAATCTCTCCTAACATATTTTTTATTGAGTTTCTCTATCCATCATTATCCAAGATAAAGACTTGGAAAAGAAAAAGAAGATTACAAGAAAATTACTTAGTCTTAACGCGATACACAGGTTGTGAAGGGTATTTAATTTTGTTTATATTATTTTATAGGTAACAATCTATGATTTTAAGGGCAAGTACGTAAAACTAAATGGACTAAGGACGATTATTGATATATATTTTTTTGTACCTTGACAACTTCTGTTTTACTTTACAGTCATACGAAGATCAAATAAGACTAAAGAAGTGTTCGTATTACAATGAAGAGTTTCAGAACAGGAATGTTAAGAGAATAAGAGTTGGGTAACTTTGCCAAAAAAAAAAAGAAGTATAATATATTTATAATTAATTTTATTAAAAATTGGAATTTACAAAAAGGTTTGATGGTACTCAAGTAATACTAATACCACTCGTAATGTAGAGTAAGAAATATAAATAAATGATACAAGATGTTTAGAGAAATAAATGATACCAGGTTGAACTTAAAGTCATTTGTAATGGCTCACGGAGATTCAAAATTCTTATCAGTAACATTAATAATACATACACAATTATTATTACAAAGAACTATTTCACATACATGAATAATGACCTTGCCTTGATTACATGACATTTGATTAATATTAGGACTCTTTTGTTAGCTCTAACATCTGGAGCTCCATGTCCATCTCCATTTTTGTATGTGCGATGGGCTTATCTGAGCAAGATTAGTCGCTGTTTCCCCAAAAGCTTCTGCAAATGGACGCTTATTACTCAGATCCTTATTCATTTGTTTCCAGGTTTTCGCAATGAGCTTCCTTATATCTTCCTGATCCCAAGGAACTTCCTCTGATGAACCTGTGTCTTGCATATAGCATGATTGAAAGTATTATGAAGCCAAACGATGTCAATTCCTGGGAACAAAAGTGGTAACAACGGCGAAGTTCAAGCACTGCTTGAACTTACTTCACATCAGTTAGTCAATTCTTGGAGCTAAGAACAAATATGAGAGAAACTTACTGCACTAAAGGAGGTTCAGCAAAAAGGGGAAAGGCAGAATGTTGGCTTCAAGGTGGAGACTGAAAGTATTATGAAGCCAAACGGTGTCGTTCTCAGTTTATTTGAAGAAGTGAATCCTAGATGTTGATTCAAGACAGATCGTGCAACTCACATTTGTTGACAGTCAATAATATAAAAGGGGGCAAAACAGTAATAAGTTTTTATCGGGTTAGTCTTCTCTGTTAGGGTTCATTCTTTGAGTGTTTGAGAAACTGATTAGGGCTTAATTGCTGGGGCTATTTCGTTGTAATTCTGAGCAGGATTAGATTGAAGACTGTGTTTCCTTTTGAGGCTAGATTAGTGCTCTGAAATCTTGTGAGTTGTAGGTACGAATTAGAGTGATTAAGTATGGGTAGTTGTATTGTTCAGATTTAGTAGATTGAGCTTGTAATCGTTGTGTAACTGTTGAATAGTCCTAGTGCAGTAAGTTTTCATATTTTGGAGCTCAACGTGGATGTAATCTATCCAACATTGGATAGATGAACCATGATAAATATCGTCTTGTGTGTGTGTGTGATTCTTGGTTCTTGTTTGTGTTGAATTGATTCGTAGATTGACTGAATCAGACTCAGGTTACTGTTAAACAATCCAAAGAAATAAAAAAAAAAGAGGAGGCTAGGGTTTCATTGATACTGCACAATGCAATTGAATACAAAAAGAATAATTTAACCTAAATACAAAGAGACTATATATAGGCTAAACAAAGGAAATAATGAAAAGACATATCTACCTTTAATAAACAATAAAACAAAATAACCCTTTATTTTTTAACATCTCCCCTCAAACTCACGATGTGGCGGCTACAAGCATCGAGAGTTTGCCAACTAGAAAACGAAAATGGGAAATAGAATGCGACTTGGTAAAGAAATTTGCAATCTGCAAAGAAGAAGAAACAAAGGGCAAGGTAATGGTGCCATGCTTGAGATGATGACGAGTAAGGTGACAATCGATCTCAATGTGCTTAGTTCGTTCATGAAAAACCGAGTTGTGAGCAATCTAAATAGAACTCTGGTTGTCACAATACATAGGAGTGGGATGAGAAAGAGAAACTCCCATATCTGCAAATAACCAACGTAACCAAACAATCTCTTTGGTAGTAGATGCCATAGCACGATATTCTACTTCAGTTGAAGATTGAGAAACAATGGATTGTTTCTTGCACTTCCAAGAAATAAGATAATCACCCAAAAAGATACAGAAACCAGTAATAGACTTGCGATCTATGGGATCACTGTCATGATCAGCATCAGAGTATGCACACAACTCCAAGGAAGAGGTGGATGGAAGTGAAAGACTCTGAAAGATTGTACCCCGAAGATACCGAAACATACAAAGAACAGCTGCCCAATGAACTGTAGTAGGAGAAGCAACAAACTGACTAACAACATGAACAGCATATGCAATATCTAGACGAGTAATAGTGAGATATACCAAGCTCCCAATGATAGTACAGTATAAAGTAAGATCTGACAAAGGTAAACCATCAGAAGAAGAATACTTTGCGTTAACCTCAATCAGAGTATCTACAGTCTTATTATCAGTAAGTCTAGCATGCTCAAGAATATCTGCAACATATTTCGACTGAGAAAGAAGATAACCTCTAGGTGAGTAGGCTACCTCAATACCCAAGAAATATCGTAGAGAACCCAAATCCTTCATTTCAAACTATCTAGCTAACTCTGTCTTCAAAACTGAAATACCATCAATATCATCACCAGTAATAATCATGTCATCAACATATAAAGATAGAATGATATGACCTGCATCAGTGCACTTAACAAAAAGAGTAGAATCGTGACTACTAGAAGCAAATCCAAGGGAAGAGATCACAACAGAAAATTTCTCAAACCAAGCATGAGGTGCTTGTTTAAGACCATATAACGCTTTCTTGAGCTTGCAAACATACCCAGAATCATGTGAAACACCAGGAGGGGGCGCCATATAAACTTCTTCTTGAAGATCTCCATTCAAGAAGGCATTTTTAACATCAAGTTGAGAGATATGCCACTGATGAACCGAAGCTACTATAATAAGAGTACGAATAATAGTCATTTTTGCAATAGGAGCAAATGTCTCCTCATAATCCATACCATACTGTTGAGAGTACCCTTTTGCAACCAACCTAACTTTGTATCGCTCAATAGATCCGTCAGAATTAGTCTTGATCTTATACACCCAACGAAAACCAACAACAGTCTTACCAGGAGGTAAAGGAACCAAATCCCAAGTACCTATCTTATGCAAAGCAGAAAGTTCCTCATCTATAGCTTGCTACCAAAGAGGATCAAGAATTGTCTCTTAATAGGAAGAAGGCTCAGAGAGACAATGAATAGAGGCTAAAAAGGAAGCAAAAGATGAAGAATAACAAGAATAAGCAAAATCTGGTAACTTTGTGGACTTACGAATGCGTATGGATTGACGTAGAGGTGGATCCACAATCTCAGACGGAGCTTGAGGGACCATAGGAAAAGAAGGAGCTTCAAGTATGCTGGAGAGTAAAGTGTCAGTACCTGCAGAATGATCAGTACGAATTGGTCGAGTATAATGTAAAGTAACGGGGTAAAAACATGAGAATGGGTATTTGAAGTACTAGGAACCTGAGATGACAAACTATTAGAATCCTCAACAAAAGGATCTATACGAATAAGATCAGATCTAGTCAAGTTATGAGTAATGGATGGAATAGAAAAGAAAGGTATATGCTCAAGAAAAACAACATGACGAGACACAAAGTTTCTAAGTTATTGGATCAAAACAACAATATCCCTTTTTACCTTCACCATAACCAAGAAAGACACAAATAGCAGATTGAGAGGACAACTTGCTGCGTTCTACATGAGGACGAAGAATGAAACAAGTACAACAAAAAACTCTAAAGAAAGAATAATCAGGAGCATACCCATACAACTTTTCGAAAAGAGAAAAACCTAAAATATGAGAAGATGGAATTGTATTAATCCAACCTACAGCAGTAAGAACAACTTCACCCCAAAACACACTAGGAACAGAAGTAGACAACAAGAGAGAACGAGCAGTTTCAACGATGTGCCTATGTTTTCTTTCAGCAACACCATTTTGCTCAAGAGTATCTGTACACGAGGTTTGGTGAACAGTTCCATCTAATGCAAGCAACTCACAAAATTTATTAGATGTGTATTCCCCACCCAAATCACACCTAAAACATTTGATAACAGCAGAATGTTGAGTTTTGACAAGAGCTTGAAAGGTTGTATATGTCTCAAAGAATTCAGAACGATGTTTCATTAAATAAACCCAACAATAACGAGTATGATCATCAATAAAAGAAACATAATATCGAGACCCTCCTTTTATGGCAACAGGAGAAGGTCCCCATACATCAGAATGAATCAAATCAAATAGAGATGAAGAAACAGAAATACTTCGATTAAAAGGTAAAGCTAAAAATTTTGCTAATTTACATCCACTACAATAAAAAATATCACAAGTTTGCAAATTTCCTAAAGCCCCTGTGGATGCCAAAAATCTCAAACGAGAAGACGAAACATGACCTAAACGAGAATGCCATAAATAAAAACTAGAAGAAGAAGGACTCAAATGAAAAGAAGACAAATCAACACTAGTAGCAGTAGCATCAACACTAGTACTAGTAGCAGTAGCATCAACACTAGTAGCAGCAGCAACTAGCACTTTTAACTCATCCAAAATATATAGTCCCCCCTTCCTACGGCCTGTCCCAATCAGCTTCCGAGACTGCAGATCCTGCACATAACAAGAAGAAGAGGAAAAGGTGACTAAATTACCATAATCACATAACTGACCAACAGAAGCAAGATTTAATGTAAGTTTTGGAATATGATAAACATTAGAGAGAGACAAGTGAGGTGTGACAATAGAACCAACACCTACTAAAGGCATAGGAGTGCCATCAGCAGTCATGACAGGAATAGAAGACGAAGGAGACATAGAAGCAAAAGATGAAGAATCTAGAGACATATGATGTGAAGCACCAGAATCCAAGACCCATACAGAATGTGACATACATGAAGAACTATGAAGGAATTAACCTACGGAAGAAGAAGCAAACATAGCTTGTGGTTGTAAGGAGAGAAACTTCTGAAATTGCTCAGCCAGAGTACTAGGATTGGTGAAAGGACCTGCTGAAACTACTGCTGCAGTATTAGACTGTGGTGGTCTGTAACCCTGAGGTGGTCTATGAGCATTAGATTGTGACTGGTTGCCAGGCTTCTAAGCTTGAGATTGCCGCTGCGATTGATTCTGTTGTCTCAACTTAGGACACTAAGCCTTCCAATGACCTTTTTGCTTACAGAAACTACACTCGTCGAAGGCAACCCTTGTGTAAGGCTTATTCTGATTATTAAAGAATGGCTTAGAAGGTACTGCTAACACAGAAGGATTAGAAGTAGAAAGAATTCCCTTTTCAGAATAAGACTTAAGACATATTTCTTCAGCTGATAACTCACTGACAATTGAGTCAACAGAAGGAAGTGGAGAACAATGCAAAATTGAACCTCTAAGTCCTTCAAAATCACTGCAAAGTGCCGTTAAAAATCGTACCAACCGTTGCTGCTCTCTATGAGCAATATAGGCACCACATGCCTTTAATTCTGCAGATTCTATAAGAGCCAATTGATCCGAAAGATCTATCATAGCAGAATAAAACTCATGAACACTCATATTCTTCTGCTGAAGAGCTCGTATGTCATTCTCCAATTGATACTACTTTGCAAAATTTGATTGAGTAAATAACCTTTGCAGATGATCCCAAACCTCATTTGTTGTCTCATACTTCGCCAACTGTGTACCTATGGAATGCTCAACAGAATTGTTAATCCAAGTAATAATTTTTGCATTGTTTGCTTCTCAGGCATCTATCAAAGCAACATAACCCAGTTGCGAATGAGAATTGAGAGGGAAAAAATTAGGAGAGTAAAGTTTAAGAGTAAAGTTGTTTACTATTGACTTTCACTAATTGAACAGAAAAAGGTTACAGCTCTATTATATACACAAGTCTAATACACGTGAGTAACATATTGCAACTTACAACAATACACGTGTAAGTAACAAATTATAACTTGCAGCTTAGGCTAAAGTCATTTATCAGTAACCTAAACATCATGAATCACTACATACACTAATCCTAACATCTTCCCTTAAACCAAACTTCCATAATCTTGTTTTTTTGACAACTGAGATGAGCTTCTGTACTTGCATGAGACGAGCTTCTGTATTTGCATGAGACGAGCTGCTTGTAACAACCAGTTCATCACGAGCTGATGTTGGACTTATGTTCCTGATCGTAAGCAACTTTCAACACTTCTGAAACTACTTTAATACAAACTTCACCAACCAGCAAAAAAACTTCAACTCAGCAAATTCAGCGAGCTGCTTATAGCAACCAGTTCGCCACGAGCTGCTGCATTTTCATGAGACGAGCTGTTTGTAGCAACCAGTTCATCACGAGCTGATGTTGGGCTTATGTTCCTGATTGTAAGCAACTTTCAACACTTCTAAAACTACTTTAATATGAACTTCACCAACCAGCAAAAAAACTTCAACTCAACAAATTCAGCAGATTCAACACTTTAATACAAATTTCACCAACCAGCAAAAACAACTTCAACTCAATACTTCTGAATACTAGACTAACTTCAACCACCATCAAACAAATAAGCAACTTACAAAACTAAACTCCAAAACAACAGGATTTTAACCCTACAAACTCCAATAATAGAACACAAGCAACACAGAACATCAGTAGCAAGTTGTTTAGCAGCAGATTGATTAAACTGATGGAGTGGCTCTGACAGTGAGCTTTTCTCGAAAGGTTACAAACTTGGAGGCTGGCAATGCTTTAGTAAGCACATCTGCTTTTCGAAATTCAGTAGGAACATACTGAACTTTCAGTTTGTTGTCAGTAACTTGATTTCTCACATAATGAGCATCAAGCTCAATGTGTTTTGTCCTGCCATGAAACACAGGAATTGAGGCTAAGGAACCAACACTTTGGTTGTCACACCAAATAATAGGAATACCAGAAAGTTGCAGTTCAAGCTCAGTGAACAAACTGCAAAACCAGACAATCTCAGTTGATCCTTGTGCAAGGGCTCGATACTTTGCTTCAGTAGATGACAGAGCAACAACTCTTTGTTCTGTTTTCTAGAAAACCACTGAATTAGGTTGGATCCAAGGAACACACAGTAGCCACTGGTTGATCTTCTGTCATGCAAGCTGCTGGCCCAGTCAGCATCAGTGAAACATTCCAGCAGAAACAGATGACTTTTAGTGAAGTGAACTCCATAATTAGAAGTTCCTTTAACATATCTCAGCAGCCTCTTACAGGCCTGCCAGTGAAGCTGTGTTGGGGCCTTTAAAAACTGGCTCAGTTTATTAACTAAATAAGCAATGTCTGATCTAGACAGGATAAGATATTGCAGGGCTCCAATGGTACTACGGTAAAGAGTAGGATTATCAAATGGATCACTGTCATCAGGAGTGAGTTTAGAGCCAACTGCCATTGGAGTAGAACATGGTTTGCAATCAACCATTTTGGTTTTGATGAGAATGTCCTTTGCATACTTTTCTTGATTCATGTGAAGACCAGATGCATCTCGGGTAACCTCGAAACCCAAAAAATATTTTAAAGATCCAAGAATCTTCAAAGCAAACTGAGTGTTAAGTTTCTGGACAGTGTCTTGAATCAGCTGTGGAGTATTTCCTGTCAAGAGTATATCATCCACATATACTAAGACATACATTACTTGATCTTGACTGTGGAAAATAAACAGGCTTGGATCAGCCACTGAATTTACAAAACCCCAATCTAGAAATGTTGCCTTAAGTTTGTCAAACTAAGCTCTTGGAGCCTGTTTCAACCCATAGAGTGCCTTTTTCAGCCTGCATACATGATGAGGAGTGACAGAATCTACAAACCCTTCTGGCTATACCATATATACATTTTCAGCTAATTCACCAGTCAAGAATGCATTGTTAATATCTACCTGCTGAATGTCCCATTCATGGCTCACAGCTAGACTGAGAATGACTCTAGCAGTGGGGGATTTAACAATTGAACTGAAGGTTTTCAGGTAGTCAATTCCAGGGGTTTGCTGGAAACCCTTTGCAACTAATCTTGCCTTGAACCTTTGGATAGAACCATCAGCATTATGTTTAACTTTAAACACCCATTTACAGCCCACTGGATGCATGTCTGGAGTTAATGGAACCAATTCCCGCTAAAAGAGCTTCAAATTCTGATTTCATAGCAGCTGTCTAAGAGGGATGAGAAAGTGCTTCCAAAACAGTGTTTGGCTCCTTGGTATCAAGGTGAGAGGTGGAATAAGGGCAGTATTGTGAGCTTTGGCTTTGGACCTAGTGACCATTGGATGAGTGTTTTGGGTAGGGATATTGGATGGTGGAAAGGATAAATCAACAATCAATGGTATGGTCTCAAAAGATGCATTAGAATCAATAGTGATAGGAGAACTAGCAGACAAGGAATTATCATGAACTAAAGATAAATCATGCTTGTTGAAAACCTGATCATATGCAGTAGGACAAGGAGAAGAGGATGGAGACTGTTCAACCAGTGGAGTAGAAACATATTGATTAGTCATTGATGCTGAAGGATGAGAGGTTTGAGAATGACTTATAGGATTATTAGGCAATACAGAAGACACAGAAGATGGCAGATAATGTGAAGAAGAAGATGGCAGATGATGTGAAGAAGAAGATGGCAGATGATGTGAAGAAGAAGATAGCACAGAATTAGGAACAGACCAAGTAGACTAAAAAAAACAAAATCAGAAGAGGACTGTATGGGATCTGGACAAGAAGTTGAAGCACTGGAAATTTTAGGAGTGAAGAAAGGAAAGTCCATTTCATCAAATTTAACACTTTGACATTTATAAATTCGACCATTAAGAGCAAGACATTTGTATCCTTTGTGCTACAAACTGAAACCAATAAAGGTACATTTAGTGGTATGAAAATCAAATTTGTGATGGTTATAAGGTCTAAGGAATGGATAAGCAGCACAACCAAAGACCTTTATGTGAGAATAGTTTGGGGAATGATGAAACAGTTTTTGAAATGGAGAAAAGTTAGAGAGCACTAGAGAAGAAAGTCTGTTCGTTAAGTAAACTGCAGTTTGAAAGGCATGCCACCAGAATTTGAGAGGTATGTGAGCTTGTGCTAATAAGGTTAGGCCTTGCTCAACAATTTGTCTATGTTTCCTCTCTACACTACCATTTTGTTGGTGGGTGGGTGTGAGGACATGGGTGCCTAAAAGTAATACCATGTTGAGCAAAATAAGGTGCACGACTCCTAAATCCTCCTCCCCAATCAGTTTGAACACATTTCAAGGTTGAACTAAATTGTCTTTCCACTAACTTAGGAAACTGAGTGAAGATAGAGTAAGTTTCAAACTTGTTTTTCAAGGGAAATATCCAGGTAAACTGACTATAATCATCCAAAAACTGGATGTAATACCTAAATCCCTCAGGTGACGAGACAGAAGATGGTACCCAGAGATCTAAATATACCAGATCAAGAGGTTTAGCTGACTGAGAAGAGGACCTAGGATATATAGACTGTTTTAATTTTCCAAACTGACATGCTTGGCAGAAGGTGTAATCAATCTTGGATGAGTGAGGTACTTTAAGATCAGTTAGGATTTTAGTTAAAACAGAACTATTTGGATGTCCTAATCTCCTATGCCACAGCATAACATCATTTCTTTGAGAAGGAAATGATTGCATACCATACATTTTATTAATATCATAAGCAACACAAACATATACATTTTCAGAATTACATTCTGTAATAGTACTGATAGGATTAGATGTTGTAACAGAACACTTATTACAATGCAAACATGATTGGCCAGCAGATATGGCACAACCTGATAGACACTTAGAATTATTTGTAGATACTAAAGGAAAAATACAAGTGTTGAAAGAAGGCACTGAATTATTATCATGAAGCTGATGATGAACTGAAGCTGCCAAGTCTTCAGTAGAGTTTAAAGAAGCAGAGATTGAAGGTTGAAGTCGGTATAAACCATCCTTAAGCATTCCTTGAAGAAGAATTGCTTTGGAAGACTTGTCCTTAACCACAACGTAACCAGAATAAAATTCAACAAACACTTCATTATCTTTAGTAAATTTAGATATGCTAAGTAGGTTTTTTGTAATTGTAGGGACATAAAGAACATTCCTAAGATGCAATTTTCTACCAAGACAAGATAACCAAGAAGAACCAATATGAGAGATTGAAAGGAACTCACCATTTCCCACTTGGAGCTGCTCACTGCCAGTGTAGCTGGTGCTTGCTGTTAATTGTCCAAAATCAGAAGTGACATGGTCTGTTGCTCCAGAGTCCATGTACCATGCTGCATCCTGAACAGCTAAAGGTGTAGCAACATAATTGATTGCTGCAGGAGTATGGTTCTGATTGTGATTCTGGGATTGAGCCATGAACACCTAACTGTTGGTGTTAGCAGGTCCAGAAGAAGATTGATGTGTTGGTGAAGCAAAACCAGAAGGAGTCTGTGTTGAAAAATCCTTCGAAGACTGCACTAGTGATCCTGAATTCATATTAGCTCTAGTGTAATGATTAGAGGGTCCAAAATTAGAACCTTGTGACAGTCCTGAGTGTGGATAAAAAGATGGTCTTCCAGCAGTAAAATCAGATGATCCTGTAAGCTCAGCAGGTCTTGCAAAATTAGGAGTAGCAAAAGCATGACTCACATTACTCCTGACCTGTGAATTGTTACCAGTAAAATGTACATCAAATCTATGGTAACAATGCAGAGCTAGGTGTCCTGTCTTCCCACAAACTTGACAGACAAATCTGTTCCTACCACCTACTCTGCCTCGGCCTCTTCCTCCAGTAACATGGTCAGATTGATATGGATAAAATTGATTAGGAGGGGTTAGGTACACAGGATAATTTTGATGTGAAGTTTGATTTGCAGTATAGTGGGATGGCACTAGGTTATGTGTTTGTTGTAAAGATAGTGGATGTGTATGTGAAGAAGACTGGGAATTTGTTCTCAGAAAAGTTTCATTTGCATCCAATGATGATTTGTTTCTGTTACTATCAATACTTAGATTGGCAACATTAGCAGAGATCCCGTGAAACTCAGATTGCATAGTTGAGGTCAATGCATTATTAGCTTTTTCTAACCCAAGCTCCAGTTTCTGCAAAATTATTTGAGCTTCCTGAACTGAAATAGGATCTAATCTAGACTCTAATCTAGTAGTAATGTTCACTACAGCTGCATCATAATCAGAATCAAGACCATCTAAGATGAAATTTAACAATTCTTCATCAGAAATCATAATTCCATTTGAGGACAAACTCTCGACAAATCCTTTCATTTTAAGAAAATAATCATGCATACTAAGATCATGTTTCTTTGTATTTTGCAGTAAGGTCTTAATATGTAGTGTCTTAGCTCGTGACTCAGTAAGAAATTCTTTTTCTAGAGTGAGCCAAATTTAAGTTGACAACTAACATTTAGAAATTACCGAAAAGATTGACTCTAAAATGGATGACAACAGCCAACTGACTAGGAGCTTATCTGTCTTCTTCCAGAGGTGATATTCTGGATTAGATTTTTTGACAACTTCAGAGGTTGGGCCATATGATTGAGCTCGAATGAACGACACTGGACAAGCAACCATTCCGATGAGATAATCCTTAAAATCATGAGCTCCTACTGCAAACAATATTTGCGATTTCCAGAACCTATGATTATCTCTAGTGAGTTTAGGGTTGATTACAGGGAGTGTGTTTGAGGATATTGTGGTTGAGCAAGTGAGATTACTGAGGTCAGAATTATGCTTCTATCCTGATTGAACTGAATCTTTATCAGATTTGTGATGTGGAGAAGAATTTGAAGAAAAATCGGCCATTGTTGACGTTGGTCAAAAGGCTCTGACACCAAGTTGCGAATGAGAATTGAGGGGGAAAAAATTAGGAGAGTAAAGTTGTTTACTGTTGACTTTCATTAATTAAACAGAAAAAGGTTACAGCTCTATTATATACACAAGTCTAATACACGTGAGTAACAGATTGCAACTTACAGCAATACACGTGTAAGTAACAAATTACAACTTGCAGCTTAGGCTAAAGTCATTTATCAGTAACCTAAACATCATGAATCACTACATACACTAATCCTAACAACCCTCATCAGTATTACTAGGTTTCACAAAAGTTCCACTAACATATCCCCACATCTTTTTACCCTTAAGAAAATTTCTCATCACATAACTCCAATACGAATAATTCTTGTTATCTAACCTCACACTTACAGATTGAAGCGAATCGTCTCTTTCAGTAGTCATAATCAAAAAACAAAAAAACCAGCATGCAAAAGAAAGGAAAACGAAATACCAGATTGTAGAAATTGAACGAATACCAATGAAATACCTGATTGCATAAATTGAACGAATACAAGTTGGATCCGCATAAGCTGTGTTTAAGATTAAGCCTCATCCCATGAAACTTTGCTCTGATACCATGTTAAACAATCCAAAGAAATAAGAAAAAGAGAAGGGTAGGGTTTCATTGATACTGCACAATGCAATTAAATACAAAAAGAATAATTTAACCTAAATACAAAGAGACTATATATAGAGTAAACAAAAGAAATAATGAAAAGACAGATCTACCCTTAATAAACAATAAAACAAAATAACCATTTATTTCTTAACAGTTACAACAATGATATTGAACTTTCCTCTCTCTATCTCAGCATGTGTAACAAAACGCATATGTTATTAAAAAATTATACAAGATTAAAACCTAATTTAAGTCAAACTTCTTGAACAAAATTGGTATTTTCCTAAAGAAACAGCATGAAAAGCGTTCATTGAAAAGATGCATGCTTCAATGGCGTTACTTTAAAAGGAAAATAAATAGTGGGCTCAGCCTCAGTGGTCCAAAGATGAATAGAGAAACCTGAAAAACGTTGTACTAATTAAAATAAAATAAAACTAGTCCTGCATTTTCAAACAAAAATTATAGCATACATTAAATTAAGAGAAAACATCCTTGGCCCTAACTTCCATCCATTATGGTTATAGATATAAATTTATACCCCACGTCTTCCATCCCCAACTTTCACCTGCCTTCAAAATATTTTTATATAACTGCATTGTAATTTTGTTATAAAATCTCTAATTTTTCTTTTCCTTTAAAAAAACAAAAAATATAATACTATAATCTGATATAAAATCTTTTTAAAATACTTTGATAATTTTTTTTATATTAAATTTTCACTTTACGTTCTTTATTATATTTTATGTTTGCTCAACTTAAAATTATTTATTGAAATCTTAAAAGATACTTGAAGAAAATAAATTTGGAAAATTCATATATGAAATTTCAAATATAAACAATTATTTCTAAAATAATTGTAATATAAAATTGTTCTTGAGCTTAAATTTTGAAGGGTTGTAACCTTTAAAAGTCTTACTATATCACAGTGCGAATAAAAAATGAAACATCATACGAGTCGTATATAAACGATAAAATTACAATTAATAAAAATATCTAATATCAACTTTAAGTCTACTCTCAATCTGCCCCAACTTATTTTTAATTGAGTTTCTCTATATTTATCCTTATCCAAGATAAAGACTTGGAAAAGTAAAAGTAGATTACAAAGAAAATTACCTGCTCTGAGCATGTTGCACATGTTGTGATAAGTCTTTAATTTTTCAAAATTATTTTATAGGTAACAATCTATGAATTTAAGGACAAGTATGTAAAACCAAATCGACTTTGATAACTTCTGTTTCACTTTACAGTCATATGATAGGGGAGGTATCTGAAAATTTTGCAAAATCTAAATGGATTTCTTAAAAGTTTTCAAATATGTGATGGGAGTATCCGGGTTTTTCGAAAAGCTCAAAGGAGGTGATCCGTAATAATTATCTTATTTAAACGTTCATATGAAGAGTTTCAGAATAGGAATGTTAAGAGAATAAGAGATGGGTAACTTTGCAAAAAAAAAAAAAAGTATAATATATATATAATATTTATAATTAATTTTATTAAAAATTGGAATTTACAAAAAGATTTGATGGTACACAAGTAATACTATTACCACTCGCAATGCAGAGTAAGAAATATAAAGAGACGATACAAGATATTTAAAGAAGTGGATGATACGAGGATGAACTTCAACCCAAAGGGATTTAGAATTCTTATCAGTAACACCATTATTATTACTTATAACTATTTCAAGTACATGGATAATGCCCTTACCTTGATTACATGACATTTGGTTAATACATGTAACCCATATCTTCCATGGTTGGTGTTGAATCTGTGGGTCTGATTACCGTTTCTATTCAACTTACTAATTGTGATGTTACTTGTCTTTGTACGATTGAAATGGGTTCAATTATTATTGATAGGACTCTTTTCTTAGCTCTAACATCTGGAGCTCCATGTCCATCTCCATGTTGGTACGTGCATTGGGCTATCCGAGCAAGATTAATAGCTGTTTCCACAAAAGCTTCTGCAAATGGATGCTTATCAGTCAGATCCTTATTCATTTGTTTCCAGGTTTTCTCAACGAGCTTCCTTATATCTTCACGAGCAACTTCCTCCGATAAACCTGTTTCTTGCATATAGCATAATATTGAACTTGCGGTTTCACCTCTCTCTATCTCAGCCTGTGTAACAAAACGCATATAAGCATCCTGTTATTAACCTAAACGGATGATGAGATGAGATGAGATGAGGTTCTCACAGTGAAAAATGAAAATCATACCTTTGAAGTACTTAAATCATTGCAAAGTCGAAAAATAACGGATGGCCAGCGCAACAGATTATGATACTTTTCTAAAGAGTCAAGTGCTTCGCTGGTGATGCCTTGATTCAATAAAAAGTAGGAATGCACCAGAATTAGTGCCCCCGATGCTGATCGCCACGCATTGTCAAGATATTCCTCAAATGTTGGCGTATGTTTGTTGTAACTCCANCACTGGAAAAGTGAAATCTTTTGAAACTTTTCAAAAACACCCCTAGAGCTGGGAGGGGTGTTTATGATAATTTTTAATAGTTTTGGGTTTCTTGTCGGTCTGACTATTTTCAAAAATTACATTGAGCTCCCGGAGCAGTAGTGAAATTTCAGTTTGACCGGCTTTGGCCTTTGGGTAATTGAGAAATATAAAAATGTGTTCTTTTATTAATCATTTTGTATTTGGTAAAAGATTGAAAATAAGTAAGGATCATTAACATAAAATATTTATATTCAGAAAATGAATACCCATTCATCATGTTTATCTAAAAATAATATTTCAATTATACAAAAACGAAAAATATGTTTCACGTGTTTTTATCTTTTTAAAATAAATTATTAATTCAAATCTACTAATTAAATATATTCTACAAGAAAATAAATAAATAAAAAGGGTGCTTAATTTGATTATTAACAAACGGAATCAAAATATAGTGCTAATAAAGTTACTTTTATTAACTGTTTCGAGATATCGTTTGGGAAAAGTAGAATATTCGTTTGTTTCGTTATTTTGGATAGGATTTTGGGAATAATATTAGATAGTTGAATAGGGTGAGTATTACGAGGTAAAATTTAAAAATTAACAAAAAAACCCCTAGGTTTGCTAATTTAACTAAACACCCCAATATATAAAAATTTTGTAAAATGACAAAAATACCCCCACCCACCTACAATGCCAAATTCCGGCCACCACAGTAGGAATTTAGCCGGAAAATGGCGTTACGACGCAGACTGGTTGAATCTGACGGGCAAGACATCGATATGGCCTTTTTCGGCTAGATCTACGGCCAAATATGGTCGTCAACGGCCACAAAAGTCCAGATCTGGCTGTCAGCGACGACCAAAGATATGGCCGTCGTTGTCGGTCAACAATGACCAAGATTTGGTCGTCGTTGTTGGTCAACAATGGCCAAGATTTGGCCGTCGTTGACCGTCAACGACTACCATTTCTTTGGCAGTCAGATCGGTGAATTATTGGCCAGTTCTGGTTGTTTGTAGGCCGTTGTGATAGATTCTAGCTACCATCAATGGTGGTTACCGGAATTTGGCAACTATGGCTGGGTGGGGGTATTTTTGTTAATTTTTAAACTTTTTTCTGAGGGTATTTAATGAAATTAATAAACTTAAGGGATCTAAAAATAATTAAAAAATATACTAATATTTCCTAGATAATTAAACAAACAAATATTTTAGGAATAAGATTTGGAATATGGATAGAAATATTAAACCAAAGGCACCCACTTACTTGCTTAATTTCACAAGTGTAATTATGTGGTTTACAAAAAAAATAAGGGTGGTTTGTTATTATTGGATTTTCTCAAAATTGACTCGTTTGGGGTTATAATGTATTTATGCCAATACTCTAGCGAGGTCATTCTAAATATACTTCCATTTTTGCACTTTTTTTAATAATATATTCTTGAAATTTGAGTGTTATATATATAATTTGATTTAAAAAATTAATAGAAATCAAATTATGTTAAAACTTAAAAATTTTAGGTAGGATTTTGAGGAAGGGAAATCTTGTGACATATTGTGGTAATATTGGATATTTTGAAGCATTGGATGGGATAAATAATTATTGAAAATACCATTTTAATTACATTCTAAATGTGTGTTTGGCTTAGGGAATGTTAGATTACTGAAAATATTATATTAATGGAAAGTTAGATTAAGATTACTTAGAATCTTTAAGGAAATGTGTTTGGTTAGTTGGAATAAATTGGTGGGTATGTTATATTAATTAGTTTGGTTGGAAGGAATAAATTGGTAGGTATGTTATTTAAATTACTAAGTTGCCCTCATTTTTTAATATTATTTTTATTATTAATTTTTGAATAATTTTTTTAAGCCTCAACATTTCAGATTTAGCTAAAACACCTCAGTTTATATGAAACTTTAATTTGTAACAAAATTACCCCCACTCACCCCAAGCCATTGTCGGTCGCCAGCCACCCCTGCCTGTCATCACTATGAGTCGTTGGAAATCGCCAGAATAGATTTAGTCATTTTCGACCACATCCAAAACCATATCAACAACTCCCGACAACTCCCAACAGTAGCAGGCGGTGGTTGGCCAGCTGCTAGCGATGGTGGTTGGGTGGCAGTAGTGGTTTATAATTGTTTTAAATATAAGGGCATTATTGTCCAAAAATTTAATTAAATAGGGGTAAAATTGTAATGATAGATTAATGTAAATTGATTTTAAAAGAATGGTATTATTGTCTAAAATTTTTATTAATAATGGGTAAAACTGTAATAAAAATAAGATTACCAAGTAATCATAAAATACCTAAAAAAATTGGAAGTAATTAAATTATCTTCAATATTATCAATAGTAACTACTATTGACTTTTTTAAATTACCGGGATATTATATTATTTGATAATCAAACGTGATAATATAATAATATAAGATAATATTACCTCAGTAATTCAATATTATTTCCAACCAAACACACCATTATTATCACATATTTATGATTACACAAAAATATTGTGAATAAAAGATTTTTTTTTTTTTTTTTTTGAATAAAAGATTTTTTTTTTTTTTTTTTTGAGGGTGGGCAATAAAAGATAAAGTATAAATAATTACCCTCCTTTAATTGGGTACTCTTATTTTTAAGGGATTATGAAATAGCATCGTCCAAAGGTATTTATTAATCTTGATGATATGGAATAATATACAATATTATACTAAATGTATATACAATAAATTTCCTAATNACTTGTATTTCAAGTATTGTTATTTATATATAATATAGTTGTTTATGAAAGTGGCTTTGATACTTTGTTTGTTTGAAGAATTGACTGTTTTAATTTGTTGATATCTACTATAGAGTTACATGCTTTATATAGGTAGAAAACATGGGTATGTTTACTGGGTGTTTTTGAAACAATTTGTAAACAGCTTTATGGTAGTGACAAAAACCACTTATATTCAGCCATAACAACTGGTAAGTATTCCATAGGTAATATTATGGGGTTGTTGGATTTGGTAAAGATTAAAATTGAAAGCAAAATAAAGTAGCATATAGTGAATCAAGTAGTCAATTTAATACTGAGCAATTGTAATACCCACATTCAGAAATATGGTGGGGATTATTTTATAGTCATAGTGAATATATTTAACTAGTTTTATAGATGAATTCCATAAAAGTTTCAATAAGGGCAAAATAGTCATTTCACACAGAATCACGTGTTCAAGTGAAAAGTGAGTATGATAAATATAATGTATTAAGTGTGCTAGCCATGAGAACAGAGTGATAGAAAGATTATAGAAAATACACGTGATGTGATATCGAGATAAATACGTGTTAGTTATAAGGCTTCAATTGACAAACCCTAGCCATTCTCACCCTTGACCACGCCACCTCTCATCCATTTTCTCTCAAGATTCTTCATCAAATTTTAAAGAGAAATTATAGGATTTAGCTTAAATTTTTTTATATTTTCAATCCTAAAGCATCCAAAGGTAAGATTCTAGCACAAAAGTTTGTGATTTGTGTTTTATAAGCATGAGTTCTCATGAATTTATGTGTTTTAGCATGAATCAATGAAGAAAGTGAGTACGTAAAGGAAGCAAAGAAAATGATTCTTGCAAGAAAAAGGTAACTAAATCAAATTTTAGTTTTGATTTGAGCAATAATTGTGTAGATTGATTCTTGTATGTTTGTATGTGATTGTATGGTGAGAATTATTGGTTGTTTTAATGTTGAATGATGTGTAAAATTCCAGCCATGAGAAGTAGTTCATAAGTATGTGGTGATTAGGTAGAATTATGGATGCAATATGGAAGAATTGTTGATGAAATTTTGAAGTGTTGAATCCGGCCAGATTTGAAGTTAAATTTAGTGAGTTTTTGCTCCAATTTTGGTGAATTTGGAGAGATGTAGAAGTATGGCCAACCAAGTATTTGCATGTACATGTGAATTGTTTGATGAAAATTCAAAGAGAAATGCATGCAAGAGTTTGTTAAATTTTGTTGAAGAAATTGTTTGGCAAATGAAAGAATTGGAGTTGAAAGGTTATGTTAGGCTCAATCAAGTGTAAGTTTTAGTATTCAAGAGTGCATTTTGTTATGCCAAAATTTAGAATAACACTTGGTTATGTTAGTTCAATGAAATTAATGGCCTTTAGTGCATGGTTCAAGTTGTTTGAACTTTCAGCATTAGTTAGAATGACATATTGTATTTAGTCATTGAATTATGAGTTTTGAAACTTATGACTTTAGAAAAATGATGGCAAGAATTGCATATTAAATTGTTACAATAATGTAGTATTTGATGATAGTAAAAGATGGGTTATTATATTATAATATTACAATATGCCACCATAAATTGTCAAGCTTGTATGCTTGAAATTAGAAAGATCATTCAAAGAATGGCTTGGCCAAAAAATATATTGTTGTTTCTTGTTTTGAGATTAGATATAAATAATATGTAATAAGTGATTTTATTGTATCAAGAATAGAAAAGCTTTCCCAAGTACAAATATCAAAGAAACATCAAAGAAATAGAAGTTTAGTTTATGTATTAAATACATGACCATTTTAGAAATTGAATGGTATGAGTATAGTTTTCATGTCTTATTATATATTACAAGCTATAGAATTTGTTAGAAGATCTTGAGAATATGTTGTATTGGCCAAAAGTTTAGTTAAGAAAGTTAGAAAGAAATTAGAATTTAGCCAAAGTATATATGTTGTGTCATATGTTAGATTGGATTTACAATGATTAATATGACAATATAAATTAATGTATAGAATGTATCCAAAAGAAAAGAAGAAAGAAGGGCATGTATAACAATGTTGATGGTCATGTTAAGAGAATGAAAATTTATGGCATTAAGATTTGTATTTAGAAAGTTGTACAAGACATGTTTGTTACATTAGAAAATATTAGAGAGTAGAATTTGTGAGAGTTAATGTACTTGTGTACGTGTACATTTTACATAGCATGATAGAATTGAAGAATTACATAATTATGTAGAAATTACAAAATCACATACGTACACACGATGCATGGAATTCAGAAATAAAGAATAAAATAGAAAATGTTTAATTTAAGCGTGTTAGTATAATAAAACTTTGGGCTTTCTAGAAAAGTATATAAATAAAAGCCTTAGAATTAATAGAATACATGCCAGAGTCAGACACATATTTTGGGATCATGCATAGACAACATATAAATGCATGACATAACATAGCATATATTTCAGAAATTTTAAAATTATTGGAAAATGTCTAGCTAGTTATGTTGCAGATTTACAAAGCATGTTTTCATAGGGTTGTTGCGATGGGGAACCTGTGAGCATTCGCTGCGTTAGTTAATGGTGACAGAGATGCAGAATTTTTCCCACATGCACGCCGCCATCAGTGAGCGGCCTCAGAATAGAAAACAGAATTTTTCCGCTAGAAGTGCATGTGGATGAGGACTATACCCAGAAAAAATTTTAGAATACGCTTAGACGGCCAGGGTTCCAAATCCATGCCTCAGCCTAGTCCGATCAGCAAACCAGAACAGAATACAGAAAGAATTTCAGAAAGAAAGAAAATATAATAAGAAATAGAATACAGAAAGAATTTTGCTGGAGTTCTGGGGTTAAAGGGGTTTTGTAGAGTAGAGGACTATGGTTCAGGTGGTGGTGTCAGATTGAATTTTGCTGTCGAAATCCACCAGAATTTTGTTGGAAAAGTCAAAACCCAAACAAATGCAGGGGTGTATTTGCTATACTTCAGACTTGTGGGAATAAATGATTTTTAGGGGTGCTTTTGTAATATTTCAAACTTTTTGGACCATTGAAAACCTTCGGTTTAACCAGTCAAACCATGAACTGAGCCCTTGACTGGGTCAAGGCCCCATCCGATTTTCAAAACATTGATGGGGATTGCTTCAATTTCTAATAATAAAGATAAAATTTATGCAATTGAAAGAGTTTCATCAAGATTATGGAAGCACTAACTTCTTAGTTTTTTTATTATTATTATTATTATTTTTTTTTTGACCTTTTTCTTTTTCTGCACTTCTCCAAAATTCGTAAGTTAATTCAATGCATTCAATTATTATTCTTACAATCTTGGAAGCAAAAACACATGTAAATGGATTTTATCTTTGAACATTACATTCAAAATAAAAAAGCATAAAATATATTAAAAAATAAATAAAATGGTATGTCTGGAAGTAACTGAGGTTTATAAAGACACTTGCATATACTAAGACATTTTGAGGGGGTAGACCTAGAAGTGAGGTGTTGAAAGATAAAATGTAAGTATCAATAGCATCACTCTAATTTATTGGAAAATTTAATGTCACCTCCTTGAATGACGGCCTAAACACAAACAATAAATTGTGCCAATCAATCCAGACACAATTCTAATATTAACAATCTAACATGACTCTATAGGCACGACACGGATGAGCCTTTGTTGTATATATACAATAAACTAGATTGAAGGCCCGCATGTTGTGCGGGTAAGTTTTTTACTTGTATTTCAAGTATTGTTATTTATATATAATATAGTTGTTTATGAAAGTGGCTTTGATACTTTGTTTGTTTGAAGAATTGACTGTTTTAATTTGTTGATATCTACTATAGAGTTACATGCTTTATATAGGTAGAAAAAGCGGGTATGTTTACTGGATGTTTTTGAAACAATTTGTAAACAGTTTTATGATAATGACAAAAACCACTTATATTCAGCCATAACAACTGGTAAGCATTCCATAGGTAATATTATGGGGTTGTTGGATTTGGCAAAGATTAAAATTGAACGCAAAATAAAGTAGCATATAGTGAATCAAGTAGTCAATTTAATACTGAGCAATTGTAATACCCACATTTAGAAATATGGTAGGGATTATTTTATAATCATAGTGAATATATTTAACTAGTTTTATAGAGGAATTCCATAAAAGTTTCAATAGGGGCAAAATGGTCATTTCACGCAGAATCACGTGTTCAAGTGAAAAGTAAGTATGATAAATATAATGTATTAAGTGTGCTAGCCATGAGAATAGAGTGGTAGAAAAATTATGGAAAATACACGTTATGTGATGCCGAGATAAATACTTGTTAGTTATAAGGCTTCAATTGACAAACCCTAGCCATTCTCACCCTTGACCACGCCACTTTCATCCATTTTCTCTCAAGATTCTTCATCAAAATTTAAAGAGAAATTATAGGGTTTAGCTTAAATTTTTGTAGATTTTCAATCCTAAAGCATCTAAAGGTAAGATTCTAGCACAAAAGTTTGTGATATGTGTTTTATAAGTATGAGTTCTCATGAATTTATGTGTTTTAGCATGAATCAATGGAGAAAGTGAGCAAAGGAAGCAAAGAAAAGGATTCTTGCAAGAAAGGTAAGTAAATCCAATTTTAGTTTTGATTTGAGCAATAATTGTGTAGATTGATTCTTGTATGTTTGTATGTGATTGTATGGTGAGAATTATTGGCTGTTTTAATGTTGAATGATGTGTAAAATTCCAGTCATGAGAAGTAGTTCATATGTATGTGGTGATTTGGTGGAATTATGGATGCAATATGGAAGAATTGTTGATGAAATTTTGAAGTGTTGAATATGGCCAGATTTGAAGTTAAATTTAGTGAGTTTTTGCTCCAATTTTGGTGGATTTGGAAAGATGTGAAAGTGTGGCCAACCAAGTATTTGCATGTACATGTGAATTGTTTGATGAAAATTCAAAGAGAAATGCATGCAAGAGTTTGTTAAATCTTGTTGAAGAAATTGTTTGGGAAATGAAAGAATTGGAGTTGAAAGGTTATGTTAGCTTAATCAAGTGTAAGTTTTAGTATTCAAGAGTGCATTTTGTTATGCCAAAATTTAGAATAACACTTGGTTATCTTAGTTCAATGAAATGAATGGCTTTTAGTGCATGGTTCAAGTTGTTTGAACTTTTAGCATTAGTTAGAATGACATATTGTATTTAGTCATTGAATTATGAGTTTTGAAACTTGTGACTTTAGAAAAATGATGGCAAGAATTGCATATTAAATTGTTCCAATAGTGTAGTATTTGATGATAGTAAAAGATGGGTTATTATATTATAATATGCCACCATAAATTGTCAAACTTGTACGCTTGAAATTAGAAAGATCATTCAAAGAATGGCTTGGCCAAATGAGTATATTGTTGTTTCTTGTTTTGAGATTAGTTATAAATAATATGTAATAAGTGATTTTATTATATAAAGAATAGAAAAACTTTCCCAAGTATAAATATCAAAGAAACATAGAGAAATAGAAGTTTAGTTTATGTATTAAATACATGACCATTTTAGAAATTGAATGGTACGAGTATAGTTTTCATGCCTTATTATATATAACAAGCTATAGAATTTGCTAGAAGATCTTGAGAATATGTTGTATTGGCCAAAAGTTTAGCTAAGAAAGTTAGAAAGAAATTAGAATTTAACCAAAGTATATATGTTGTGCCATATGTTAGATTGGATTTGCAATGATTAATATGGCAATATAGATTAATATATAGAATGTAGCCAAAAGAAAAGAAGAAAGAAGGGCATGTATAACAATGTTGATAGTCATGTTAAGAGAATGAAAATTTATGGCATTAAGATTTGTATTTAGAAAGTTGTACAAAACATGTTTGTTACATTAGAAAATATTAGAGAGTAGAATTTGTGACAATTAATGTACTTGTGCACGTGTATATTTTACATAGCATGATAGAATTGAAGAATTACATAATTATGTAGAAATTACAGAATAGCATATGTACACACAATGCATGGAATTCAAAAATAAAGAATAAAATAGAAAATGTTTAATTTAAGTGTGTTAGTAGAATAAAACTTTGGGCTTTCCTGAAAAGTATATAAATAAAAGTCTTAGAATTAATAGAATACATGCCAGAGTTAGACATGTATTTTGGGATCATGCATAGACAGCATATAAATGCATAACATACATAGCATATATTTCAGAAATTTTAAAATTATTGGAAAATGTCTAGCTAGTTATGTTGCAGATTTACAGAGGGCTATTGCGATGGGGAACCTGTGAGCATTCGCTGCGTTAGTTAGTGGCGACAGAGATGCATAATTTTTCCCACAAGCATGCTGCCATCAGTGAGCGGCCTCAGAATAGAAAACAGAATTGTACAATCTGCTAGAAGTGCATGTGGATGAGGACTATACCCAGAAAGAATTTCATAATACGCTTACACGGCCAGGGTTCGAAATCCATTCCTCAGCTTAGTCCTATCGGCAAACCAGAACAGAATACAGAAGAATTTCAGAAAGAAAGAAAATAGAATAAGAAATAGAATACAGAAAGAATTTTGCCGAAGTTTTGGGGTTAAAAGGGTTTTGTAGAGTCAAGGACTATGGTTCAGGTGGTGGTGTCGGATTGAATTTTACTGCCGGAATCCACCAGAATTTGGTTGGAAAAGTGAAAACCCAAACAAACACAGGGGTGTAATTGCTATACTTCAGAGCTGTAGGAATAAACGTATTTTAAGGGATGCTTTTGTAATATTTCAAACTTTTTGGACCATTGAAAACCTTTGGTTTAACTAGTCAAACCATGAATTGGGCCCTTGACTGGGTCAAGGCCCCATCCGATTTTCAAAACATTGATGGGGATTGCTTCAGTTGTACGTCTCTAATTTCCCACAGTATGAAAACCAATCTTGTACCGTGTCCTAGGATCGAATCCTTAATTACCATGAAGGTAATCTAGTTACGTTAGTTTTTGGATCTTCATCAAACTTCAAAGTATGAAAAGTGGAATATCATGACCTCAATGTTGGCACATAATATTATCTTGTGACATCAAATTGTAAATAAACTTATAATTTATTATAGATATTTGTTAATAGTATATATGTGTTTGAAGTTGACGACACACATAAAAACATTATTATATATTTTTTAATATTTTTAAAAGAGTTAAACATTAATCCTTGACATATGGTATAATTACAAAAATCTCTTTAAGATTTCTGTTACTACCGCTAAGTTTTAAGTGTTGAAATAAATAGTATGAGGGTAATTTGGTTATATTTATTAACTCATAACAGTGTAAATTGTATTAACTCACTAACAATTCATTAACAACAAGAAGATTTATGTTATTTTATAAAGCTAATGAGGATTAATGTCATTTAAACTCTTTTTATTATCTGAAAAATCACTTTTTATTATGCATGATGAAGTCACGTGTGTAGGCATAAATCAAAATTTGGTAAGGGTACCTCTCTTTGACATGTCATGCAACATTTCTTATATTTCATATTCCATGTGGCAATTCAAACCTAATGTTGTATATAAAACTTGAGATAAAAACTTCATATACATACATATATTATTGTTTTAAAAAATATATATTTTTAAGTAAACATACAAATTTAATTGTTCTACTTTGAATCCTGCCAGTAATATACTTGAATATGTTAAGTCCTCGAACTAGTAGTACAACAAAGAATTGATTAATCCCACGGGGTTGGTTTGACAGTCAAGGAGGTTTGCTCTCTTTATTGACTTCTTAGGTTCAAACCTTGGGGTCACCTATCACGTTGTGACTTACCTGGTCCTGTGGACTTGTAAGGTGTTCAATAAATCTTGGGGCTTACCTGACATTTTGGACTTGTAGGGTGTCCAATGGGCCCTGAGAATTAGTTGAGATGTACGCAAACTGGCCCTGACACCCTAGCTACCAATAAAAAGAGAGAGAGAGAGAGAGAGAGAATTGATCCCCTTTCTTTTTCTAATGAAAGTCTTAGGTGAGACACTCAGCATATCGCCTTTTTCTAATGAAAGTCTTAGGTAATGTCTATGTTTATTGGATAGTATGGTCCAAGGGTTAAGTGTTGAGGCTCGGCCCAATATAATTTCCGACTGTGTATAAAAGTCCAGTTATGGTAAGGAAACTTGGGCCTATGGCGCTACCAAAATTAAAAGTAATCTTCTTCCCATTGCATTACCCTAAAATCTCGAGTAGAACAAACATATGCAACAAACAAAAAAAAGAGCAAATATTACACGTTTCTCTAATGCTAGCAAAATACAACTGGTGCCATTTAATATTGCTTGATGATCCGCAACTTAAGGGGGGGAAAAAAAAAAAAAAAAATCTATTGAATCAAACTTTAAGACCATTCTTTAGTTATTTTAAAAGCCATGGATCCAAATTTTAAAATAATTTTTTTAATACAAAGACAAATATAAAGACTTAAACTAAATTACATTATATGTGGGATTTTGTTTCCTTTACTTTGTATGGATCCAGGTTTCTATTTAATTTCTTAGATAAATATATTGTTTTTATTATTCCATATTCTCGTAACAATTGCATTTTCTCCAAGTTATTTTTAACAAATTTAATAAATGACGTGTTAAAATATGATTGGATAAATTAATATAAAAAATTAAGTTAATAAATGCATATTAAATGAGATTGAATGACGTAACAATAAAAGAGTTTGTATTCCAAAGAGATTGTTTCGCAATGGGACAAATGACATAGTTTGGTTGACACAGTTAGGTTGAGGAGTAGATGCACTATGACCCAATCATTGATAAAAAATAAAAGGGTTTATATAAAAATTTGCATTACAAATAGATTGTTTATTTGGTATAATACAAGAAATAAGCTCTTTATTTTGGATAGAATAAGCAGTAGAAAAGGGCTTCTAGTAGTATAGATCGTGATGAGCTTTACGCCTTTACTCAAGCCTATCAGTTTGCTAGTTGAAGGGTCTCAAAAGAGATACATATTAGAAAAAAATTGCAATATGTAATTATTATTAGTGCAAAATTTTGATATAGAGATGAGATTAAAATTGGAGATAGGGACAAACAAGACATTTTTAAGTACCAATTTTTCTGTCAGCTAGCCGGTATTGACATGTGTGGCTGATGTATTATTGCCATTTGGCTTGTGGACAGAAATGGGAAATTTTGGTGTTGTGTCTTTGGAAAAAAAACCTTTGGTTACAAACATGTGATCACTAGCTCTTGAGTCGATTATCCAAACATTATTTGAAACTGAATTATGAAAAACAAAAGATGTACTTGCATAAGTAGTAGAAGCATTGTTGATTTGAGACTAATTCAGCATCTAAAGTAATTGATTGACTTGTTTGGGACTAATCATGGGCATTTGTGTCACATTTCCTAGAGTTGTGTTTGTGGTCACATGATTTGTTGTGGAATTTCCAAATTTGTCTTTAAGGTGGCCATGTAATTTCCAACAATTTTCACGGTTATGATTCCTCCGATTACAATAATTAGAGTACAACTTTTCCTTTGTTGATCTGAACGATCCATAGCCATTGGATCCACTCTGAAACTGCCGAGTTTGTTAACCGTTGGATGAAATCAATTGATTGACCTGCTACTGACCATTGGATTGGTTGACTTGATCTGGGTCATTGTCAGAACTTGGTGTTGGAGTAGCAACTTGGTTGTTGAGTATGCCGAAAGGAAAAGATGGAGAGGCAAGAGAAACAACTTGGTTGTTTAGTATGCCGAGAGGAAAAGAAGAACAAAGAATTTTGTAGTGAAAAAGTATTTGATTGATACGTTAAACTTGTATATAATCCATAAATTTATACAACAAAATAGTGTAATGACTTGATTCAGCGATGAAGGAGATCGAAGAATAAAATCTTCGAAATTTATCCCGTAATAGAACCAAATCTGATTTTCTAATAAAACCTAATATCTTCAGATATCAACAATAAATAGAGCAAATATTACTATATTAATGTAACAACATCATCGATAACGTTACTCTAATGAATCATCAATGATGTTAACCCTCGATTAGCAAAACACAACTGGTGCCATTTAATATTGCTCGTTGATCCGTAACTTAAGGAAAAATAAAATCTATTTAATCAAATTTTAAAACCCATGGATCCAAATTTTAAAATAATTTTTTTTAATCCGTAGACTTGGACATTATTTATTTTAAAATATAAAGACTTAAACTAAATTACATTACACGAGGGACTTTGTTTCCCTTACTTTGTATGGATTCAAATTTTTATTTAATTTCTTAGATAAATATATTGTTCTTATTATTCACTATTTTCATAACAATTGCATTTTCTCCCACTTATTTTTAACAAATTTAATAAATGACATTTTAAAATATGATTGGATAAATTAATATAAAAACTAAAACTAATAAATGCACATTAAATAAGAGTAAATGACACGACCTTATAAGGGTATTATCACATAATTTTATATACAAGACTTCATATAAACTCTTTGTATGTGAATTATTAATCTTTTAACAAAATTTTATTTTGTCAATAAAAGAATATTCCCATAAATATTGTCACAATGAATAAAATATTATTATAAATCTTAGAGATACACATTATTAATTACATATATAATCATATAATCTATATCCACATTTAAAATAATGATATATTTCTTAAGATGCAAATATTGGGAATTTGGGATACATAGAACTATTCTAACAAATTATAGTAGATTTTGATAACTTGAAATTTGAAGGAGTGAATTAAATCAGTTTTTCGCCTTTTATATAATAACATAAATCATTATTATATTAATTAATATTATTCTAACACGAATAAATAATTTACATAATTAAGCATTGTCAAATGTCACATGCATTGTCTCACTGACCCCTAGACGCATAACTGGATTTAATTAATTAATTAAATCAATAGGTTAGGATATTCTTAGCTGTAGCTAATTAATTAATTAAGTTTGAAGCTCTGTAACTTGTTCTTTTTCTTCCTTCTCTGCCATTCATTCAACTCTTAATTGGCGTAACCAAAATCTCTAATCCATTGTCAAGCTCATAGAGGTGCACTTGCTCTTAACTCAAACTCTGTAGCATTTTTATTTTTTATTTTTTCCAGGTGTGTTTGTTTAATTGCCCTTTTGTTATCATTTTATTAGCTTAATTTGCTTTAATTTCTTTTTTTAAAAACCAAAAAAAAAAAAAAAAAGAATTTCAACTTATTTTTCATATTATTTCCTTTTCTCCTCGTTCAGGTTAAAAAAAAAAAAATTATTGATTTCATAGTAATTTTGGGTTAATTTCAACTTCGGTTTTTTTTATCATTTTATTTTTTTTAATCTTTTGTTAGCTTAATTAGCTTTAATTTCTTTTTTAAAAAACCAAAAAAACATTAAAAAAAGAATTTCAACTTGTTTTGCATACTATTTCCTTTTCTCCTCGTTCAGTTTAAAAAAAAAAATAAAAAAAATTATTGATTTCATATTAATTTTAGGTTACTTTCAACTTTGCTTTCTTGTCTGCTTTTAAAGTTTTCCCTGGTTTCCATCGTTTGTTTGTCCCTCGGTTGTGTGTTCTTATTTATTTGAATTAAAAAAAAAAAAAAAAAGCTATAGAGAATGGAAGAAGAACTTGTCTCCTGTGCATCAAAACTTTTAAACCCGTTCTTCGATCCAATTGTAAAGGAGATTCATCATACAGTCCAGTATAGGGAAAGGATTAAGGCTCTGAAAGTAGAAGTTTTGAATCTGAAAAAGGGGAGAGATAAAGTGGAGAGTTCTGTTAAAGAGGGGGAAGAAAAATATGGGTATCTAGAGAGAAAAGATAATGTAAAGGGATGGCTTGAAGAGGTAGATGAGTTCTTAGAAGTGCAAAACTCCATCCTTGAGGAAGCTGACAAAGGTTGTTTCACAAGTTTCTTTCGTAATTTCGTGAGGTTTAACAAGGTGAGTAAGGAAGCGGAGACGGCAAAAATGATTGGTGAAGCTCTCGTCCAGAAAAAAAAGATGAATTTAAAGGTCTTTTGCAGCGTCGTCCTTTAGTTATGACACGGTCGTTGCATGATACAAGCTACAAGGTGTTTGATTCAAGAAAGACGGTGGAACAAAAGATTATCAATGCATTAAAGGCTGGTGACGTTAACGTGATTGGGGTACATGGATTTGTCGGTATGGGCAAAACAACACTGGTGGAGAAAGTAGCTTCGGTGGCTGAAAATATTGTGAAGCCAAAACAGGGTCGTTTCATTTAAGCTAATTGAAGGAATCCTGGCCGTCAGATCAAGATAGATCCAAGGGTTGACATTTGCTGTTATGGACATATATAAAAGAAGCAACAGTGTTGTGAACGAAGCATTATTCTAATCTCTTAAAAGTTAGGGTTCGTGAGAGGAAAATTAGAGAGCAACTAGGGTTGGGTATTTGCTGAGGCTTTCTGGGAATAATCTTGGTAGATTAGAGAGAGGGTTGCGTTTTCTTCTTGAGGCTGGTTTAGTCCTCAGTTTCTTACAGATTGTAGAGAGTTTCTTGAGCGAATAGGCCTAGGTTGAGGGTTGATCTATTCTGGTAGAGTTGTATGCTTTTCTTCTTGTAATTGTTGGATAATCTTTTAGTGCTGTGAGTATTCATATTTCGGAGCTCAACGTGGATGTAGTCTATCCAAAGATTGGTGCCTTGATTTTGTGTGTGTGTGTTTTGATCTTGAATCTTGGTTGTGTTTGTTTGTGTTGCGAATTGATTAATTAGGCTTGGGTTATAACAGCGGTATCAGAGCCAAAGTTCTAAGGTGTATCTAGGTTTAGAAATCGTTTAATTCTTGACGAATTCGAAAATTAGGGTTTGTCAGTTTTTTGGGGGTTTTTCGATTTAAAGGTTCCTAGATCATTAGGACTTCAAGTCTTGCTGAGTCTTGGGATTAATTCATGAGATTAGGTCACAAACACAAGGGATCGATGAAATTCATGCAAAATCGAAATTAGGGTTTTGTTAGGATTTGGGGGTTTTTCGAATTAAAGGCTTCTAGAGCTTTAGGGTTTCGAATCGTCCTGAATCTGGCCGAATTGGTTAGTCTGAGTCACAAACACGAGTCAGGGGAGAAATCTTGTTTGATAAAGCTTAAGGGTATCTCAGCTGGAAAACCAGTAACCACTTAAAAATTGCCTGGCAACCTCTGGTATAACAATGCCACGTACTCCTTAGACTGTCCTGTCCTGTTATTACAGTACAATGAGCACTACTCGTATGGAGATCTCCCAATACAATGGGAAGATCGATTTCAACACATGGAAAAAGAAGATGAAGGCCCTTCTTTCACATAATAAGGTTAGGATTGCTCTGGAAAAAGACACCACCAAGTGGTCTAAAGAGAAACTGAAAAAGAAGGCTGAAGTTGATGAGAAAGCCCATAATCTAATCATAATGAATCTGTCCGATGTAGTCCTATGAAAGGTAGAGGGCGTGGAAACACCACTCACACTCTAGGGTAAACTCAAACCCCTTTATTCCTTACAGTCTGCTCCTAACTTAGCATTCCTTAAAGGAGTGTTATTCTCTTATAAAATGGATGTTACTAAGTCTGTAGAAGAAAACCTTGATGAGTTTCTTAAGATGACATTAGTGTTGAAAGGAACAGATCAGGAGTTAGGTGATTCTAGTTTAGCGATGATACTGTTAAATTCATTGCCTGATGAGTATTTGGTGGTTAAGAATGCTTTACAATACACTAGGACAGTTCCCAGTGTTGACTTGATTATAGCTGGCCTGAAATCTAGGGAACTGGAGTTGAAAATCCAGAAAAGGAATGGGAATAACTTGTTTGTCAAGAGTAGGACAGATCATGGACAACTAGGAAGAGATAGTAACAAGAAGTCCCAGCATCACATGAACTCTAAGACTAAGAAAAAAGGGAAGAATAACAAGTCTAAGCGAGAAACTAGGAAGTGTTTTCATTGTAATAAACCAGGTCACCTTAAGAAGAACTGCTATGATTGGATAAAGAAACAAAAACAGCACAATACATAGAGTAATTTAGCTAGCACCAGCACTGGCATTGAAATTTCAGAAGCCCTCACTATCTCAAACCAAGCTAGCAGTAAGGAATGGGTTCTAGATTCGGGATGTACCTTTCATATGAGCCCAAACATCCAATGCTTCCAGAACTTTAGGAAAGGAGAGGTAGAAACTGTTTTCATGGGTAATAATCACTCTTGCAAGGTTCAAGGTATAGGAAACATAACCATTAGGTTAAATAATGGTAAAGTCATAATGTTAACCAGAGTTAGATATATACCTGACCTTAAAAGAAACCTGATTTCCTTGGGAACTTTGGATGAAGCTGGATGTAGTTATAAGGTAGAAAAAGGATCCATAGTTGTGTATAAGAATAATGAAATTTTGCTTGAAGGGGTCAAACAAAATGGGCTGTACATTCTGTGTAGTCAACATTATGCATTTACTGTAAATCCTGCTCTATCATCTACTAATCTGACTGCTGTAGAGAAATGGCATTTGAGACTTGGTCACATAGGCCAAAAAGGTATGACAGTGTTAAGCCAACAAGGCTATTTTGGTAAGGAATCCATATCTGAATTAACTTTCTATGAAGTTTGTGTGTTGGGAAAACAGCACAGAATAAGTTTCCAAAAGGGAACTCATCTGGCTAAAAAAGGGTTGGATTATGTGCATGCAAACCTTTGGGGTCCAGAAAGGGTTAGGACACATGGAGGGAATTGCTATTTCCTCTCCATTGTGGGTGATTATAGTAGGAAGATATGGGTGTACCTTCTTAGGTTCAAGGATGAAGCATTGACCAAGTTTAAAGGCTGGAAAAACCTAGTTGAAAACCACGTTAATAGGAAGGTGAAAACCTTTAGGACAGACAATGGCCTAGAATTCTGTAACATGGAGTTTGACTCTTACTGTGTAGAAGAGGGAATTTTGAGGCATAGAACAGTTAAGGGAACCCCTCAGTAGAATGGGGTTGTTGAGAGAATGAATAGAACCCTTCTAGAGAGGGTTAGATGTCTCTTATTCACAGCTGGTCTACCAAAAATCTTTTGGGGGGAAGCACTAGATATAGCAGCCTATCTTATAAATAGAAGCCCTTCTAGCTTAATAGACTTTAAGTGCCTTGAAGAAAAGTGGTCTGCGAGGAGACCATCTCTTGAACACCTAAGAGTCTTTGGATGTGCTGCATATGCACATACCAGAGATGGAAAGTTAGAGCCAAGATCCCTTAAGTGTGTTCTTTTAGGATACCAAGAGGGAACTAAGGGTTTAGGGTTTAGGGGCTTTGGGAAAGGGTTGCCCCAGGGGTTAGGGTAATTGTTAGTAGGGATGTGATTTTCAATGAAACTGTCTTTCCCGCAAATCTGGTACTAACAGTGTAGGTAGCTAACAAGAAGATTCTGAAACTTCTGGACAAACTGGGACAACTCAGTTTGAGGTGGAGCCTGAAAATAATCCGGATCATTACATCCAAATAGATGAGATTGATCCACTTGAAGATTAGCCACAGCAAACTCAAGAGCAGGAGGATGAAGATCACCCTCCTGACAGTGCTGAAGTGGATCAGCATGGTAATCTGGCCCAATATCAGTTAGCCAGAGACAGAGTCAGGAGGGAGATTAGACCTCCTGCAAGGTACAACTATGTTGACCTAATCTATACAGCACTCCTGGCTGGTTCAGAGGTACATCGATCAGAACCTAACACTTATGAGGAGGCAATGAGTTCAAGGGACAGAAAAGAATGGGTGGCTGCTATGGAAGAAGAGATGGAGTCATTGCACTCAAACAAAACCTGGACACTAGTTTCAAAGCCTAAGAATCAGAAGTTGGTGGAATGCAGATGGTTCTACAAACTGAAAGAAGGGATAAATGAATCTGATCCGCCAAGATTCAAAGCAAGGTTAGTGGCTAAGGGCTACACTTAGAGGGCAGGTATTGATTTCACTGAGATATTTTCTCCAGTAGTTAAATTTAAAACTATTAGAATCATGCTAGCAATTGTTGTTCAATATGACTTAGAGATAGAACAATTGGATGTTAAAACTGCCTTCTTGCATGGTGAGTTGGATGAGAAAATATTCATGAGTCAACCCTTAGGTTTTAAGAATAACAAACTGCCTGATTATGTATGCTTACTGAATAAATCTCTGTATGGACTTAAACAGTCCCCTAGACAATGGTACAAGAGGTTTAATGCATTCATTATAGGAAATGGATTCACTAGAAGTATGTATGATAATTGTTTCTATTTTGCCTGTATGAATAACATGCCTATCTATCTTTTGTTATATGTAGATGACATGTTAATAATCAGTAAGTCCATGTCTCAAATTAATACTTTAAAGGCCAAATTAAATACTGAATTTGATATGAAGGACTTAGGGAAGGCAAAGAAAATACTAGGAATGATGATTGATAGAGATAGAAGTGCAAATACCCTTAAACTCCATCAATCCTCATACTTACAGAAACTGGTTTCAAAATTTGGTATGAATGAATCCAAAGCAGTGACAATGCCCTTAGCAAACCATTTTATACTTAGTAAGTCACAATCCTCAAAAACAGATTCGGATAGGCTGAAAATGGAGAATGTCCCTTATTCTAATGCCATAGGTTCTGTAATGTATTCCATGATATCCACCAGACCCGATTTAGCATATGCAATATCTCTATTAAGCAGGTTCATGTCAAATCCTGGAAATGAATATTGGAATGCTTTAAAATGGTTGATGAGATACATTAATGGCACTGTTCAGATTGGTTTAATTTTCTGTAAAAGATATGCATCACTTGATCTAGTTGTGTATGTAGATGCAGATTTTGTAGGTGATCGAGACTCCAGGAAGTCCACAACTGCTTATTACTTTACACTGGGAGGCAACTATGTTAGCTGGAAAGCATAGTTGCAACCACTGGTTGCACTTTCCACTACTGAAGCAGAGTACGTGGCAATTTCATATGCATTCAAGGAAGCAACATGGTTGCAAGGAATTCTGAAAGAAGCTGATCCGTTGAATGGCACAGCAACAGTTTACTCCGATAGTCAAAGTGCCATCCACCTGAGTAAGAACCCGGTGTATCACGAACGAACAAAACATGTGGATGTCAGGCATCACTTCGTCAGAAACCTGATTGCAAAGGGAGAAATTAATCTTTTGAAGGTGCCTACTGAAGAGAATCCAACAGACATGGGAACCAAAGTAGTGGCCACAGGCAAGTTCAAGCACTGCTTGAACTTGCTTCACATCAGATAAACACTTTCTTTTAGAGCTGAGAAGAAATATGGGATAGCTTACTACACTAAAAAGAAGTCTAGCAATGGAAAAGAAGAAAGGGAAATAAATGAAAGGAAGAAAGTTGGCTTCAAGGTGGAGACTGAAAATATTTTGAAGCCAAAATGGGGTCGTTTCATTTAAGTTAATTGAAGGAATCCTAGCCGTCAGATCAAGACAGATCTAAGGGTTGACATTTGCTGTTATGGACATATATAAAAGAAGCAACAGTGTTGTGAACAAGGCATTATTCTAATCTCTTACAAGTTAGGGTTTGTGAGAGGAAAATTAGGGAGCAACTAGGGTTGGGTATTTGCTGAGGCTTTCTGGGAATAATCCTGGTAGATTAGAGAGAGGGTTGCGTTTCCTTCTTGAGGCTAGTTTAGTCCTCAGTTTCTTGCAGATTGTAGAGAGTTTCTTGAGCGAATAGGCCTAGGTTGAGGGTTGATCTGTTCTGGCAAAGTTGTATGCTTTTCTTCTTGTAATTGTTGGATAATCTTTTAGTGCTGTGAGTATCCGTATTTCGGAGCTCAACGTGGATATAGTCTAGCTAAAGATTGGATAGACGAACCACGGTAAATTCGTGCCTTGATTTTGTGTGTGTGTGTTTTGATCTTGAATCTTGGTTTTGTTTGTTTGTGTTGCGAATTGATTAATTAGGCTTGGGTTATAACAGTGGCCATGGAAGATAAATTATTTGATACAATGGTTATGGTGGATGTAGCACAGTCTTTGAACGTCGAAACAATTCAAGAAGACATTGCCAAGAAACTGGGATGGCAATTAACGGAGACAGACGTGAATGAAAGGGCTGCTAGATTGCTTGATAGTTTGAAGAGACAGACGAGAAGAGTTCTGGTTATATTGGATCATGTTTGGGAAACAATTAACTTGAAGGTCATTGGCATTCCTTTCGGTTTTGAAGAGAAGTTCGATGATGATCAAAAGCGATTGAAAATATTACTTATTTCTAGAAGTAAAAAAGTGTTGGGAAATTACACAGATACTGAAAACAATTTCTCTGTTGAAGCTTTGAGTCACCAAGAAGCAAGGAATTTATTTGACTCGATAGTGGGCGACTTAACATTGCCAGATTTGGCAGTTGAGGTAGTTAAACGATGTGCAGGTTTACCACTTACAGTTAAAGCAATTGGAAATGCACTCAAACATAATAGGAGCCTTTCTTTCTGCCAAAAGATTTTGGAAGATTTAAAGAATTTCAAAGGAGTGGATCGGATTTTGAAGTTGAGTTATGAATTTTTGGAAAGTGAGGATGTGAAATCCTTGTTTCTGCTTTGTGCTGTATGTACTAGTGCAGGTGATAAAATCTCAACAAATTACTTGTTGAAAATTGGATTGGGGATGGGTTTGTTTAGAGATGTATATACATTGAAAAGAGCTTCCTGTTTGTTGTTAGATAGTGGAGTTGATGACAAATTCGTTAAAATGAGCCACACGATGCATAGTGTAGCTGTGTCGA
This sequence comes from Pistacia vera, assembly GCF_008641045.1. Lineage (NCBI taxonomy): Eukaryota > Viridiplantae > Streptophyta > Magnoliopsida > Sapindales > Anacardiaceae > Pistacia > Pistacia vera. The sequence goes on from NW_022196003.1 coordinate 340,132, forward strand.
TTGCTGAGGATGGCGGACAGGTTTATGTTAGTATTCCAGAAGGAGCTAACTCGAGAGAAGTACTGGAAAGTACAATGTCCAAAGAAGATTTAACCCATTTGTCTGTAATTAATGGGGATATTAATGAGCTTCCTGAAAGGTTGGACTGTCCAAACCTGAGGCTAGTTTTGCTGTTAAGGAAAGATCAGGATCAGGATCAAGATCGTTCTTTAGAAATTCCGAACAACTTCTTTCAAGGGGTAAAAGAATTACAAGTTCTATATCTGGGTGGCATCAACATACCATCAGAATCTTCTCTTCTTTCTTGCCTAAAGAAACTCCGGACATTGTGTTTGAACAGATGCTCGCTAACCGATATAGGAATAATCAGAAAGCTAAAGGAATTGATGAGTCTGAAGTTTTCGTTTTGTGATTTTGAAGTGTTACCTACAGAAATTGGAGATTTGACCAAGTTAAAGTCGCTGGATTTGAGTAATTGTCCAAAATTCCAACAAATCACACCAAATGTCATATCAAGGTTGACCCGATTGGAAGAATTATATATGGCTAATAGTTATAAATGGCGGAGTAAAGCTATTCTTGCTGAGTTGAAGTAATTGGCTCACCTGAACTCTTTATACATACATATCCCGAATGCCATGATTATGCCACGGAATTTGTTCAACCCTGAAAAGCTGGAAAGGTATAAAATACTTATTGGAGAAAAATGGGGATGGTATGGTAAATATACAACGTTAAGAACATTGAAACTCAACAATGGTCGCAGTTTCAGGAGTTCTGAGTTTGACATTTTGTTTGAGAAAGTTGAAGATCTCTACTTAGATCAACTGAGTGGCGTTGAAGATGTGGTTGAAGCTCTCAACTCAGAGAAAGGTTTCCCAGAATTAAAGCATCTTTGTGTTCAGAAAAGTTGGGGGGATCTTTTATATATTTTTAACTCAGAGACGGCTCATTGTCACACTGCCTTTCCTGTGTTAGAGTCGTTGTATCTCCATAAATTGAAGAAGTTGAAGAAGATATGTGAAGGTCGACTCTACGCAGAATCTTTTACCAATTTAAGGACCATAATAATTAGACAATGTGATGAGTTGGAGCATGTCTTCTCAATCTCCATGGCAAGAAACCTTTCACATCTCGAAGAAGTGGAAGTGACTAATTGCAAGAACCTAAAAGAGATTTTTGGTGATGAAGAAATTGAAGAATCTATAGACCATGCTGATCAAAAGGTATGGTTTTTCTGTTTTATTTATTTATTTATTAGTATTTTTTCCAGGTATTTTAATACATTTCTAAGTTTGTTTACAGAACAAGAATTCTGTCTGCAGGTTGTGTTCCCAAAACTTTTAAGGTTGACTGTGAAGGATTGTCATGCTTTGAAATTTATGTTTCAATCTTCTGTGGTTGAATTCCCATCCTTGAATGCAATTCAAATTGAGAGTTGTCAGAGTTTGAAGACATTCTTCTCCAAGAAAGAACATGAAGAAATGAACTTAGAGAATGAAACTACTGTTATACATCCTTTCTTTGATGAAAAGGTATTTTTTTTTTCTTTCCAGAAGCTCACCTTAACACAATACATGGACATCTTATTCATCTTCTGCTTCGTGTTATACAGGTTCATTGTCCAAGCTTGGAGAAGATGATACTCTCACACTTGGATAACATCTAGTTGATATGGCACAATAAACTCCAAGCAGATTCTTTCTGCAAACTAAAGGTTTTGAGAGTTGAATTTTGTGGAAAATTAACCAGTTTTGTTCCTCCTGACAGACTCGGAAGATTATCAAAGAATCCGCAAAGACTTCACACATTTCAAAATCTAGAAATTGTAAGGGTTACAGAATGTTGGAGTATGAAAAACCTCTTTCCAGTCTCTATAGCTTTAGGTCTGCGGCAACTTAAAGAGCTAGAGATAAACTCTTGTGGGTTGGAGGAAATTGTTGCCAACGAGGACGTAAAAGTGGCGGCTGTGTTTAAGTTTCATCAACTAGATTTCTTGCAACTTGTTGATTTACCAGAACTCAAAAGTTTCTACCCCAGGTCGCACACAACAGAGTTGCCATTGCTAAAAAGCTTGGTGGTTTATGTTGAGTTTGTTAAGAAGCAAGTTGATAGAGGAGAAGCTAAGCTGTGGAAGTTCGTTATGCTGAGCTGTGGAAGTTCGTTATGCTGAGCTGTGGAAGTTAGTTATGCTGAGTGTTGAGCTGGAAAGTTATAGTTAGAGTTTGTTAGCTTTCAGTTAGAGTTAGTTAAACAGTTATTTACAAGTTGTATATATATGTACATTGATGTAAACGTTAATGTTAATAAGAATAGAGCATTACTTTTCCTTTAATTTGTTTTAGTTCTTCTAAATACATTTTCTTAACATGGTATCAGAGCCTTGATCTAAGGCCTGAAATCCTTATTCAATCATCAAATTTTTTCACCTGATCTGGTGCTGATCTGCTATTCAAATATCAGCTCTATTTTGTCAAATCTTTCAATTTTTTAATTTGCTTTTCCTCACTCAAACTCTTGAGCAATCTTGGTTTTACAAAACCATCAATGGCAACTGAAGGAAATGGCAGCATCTCGACTGGAACTGGATCTCAGAATAATCAAAGTTCATCAACAGTGGACTTCAATCATCCCTTGTACTTGCATCCCTCGGACACTCTAGGTTCTATCTTAGTCTCTTTTCAACTCATTGGAATAGAAAATTACTCACTATGGAGTCGATCAATGAAAATTGCATTGCTTACTAAGAACAAAATAGGTTTTATTGATGGAACTTGTAAAAGAGATACAAATTCACTTAGCTTGCAACAGCAGTGGGATAGATGTAATGCCATTATGCTCTCTTGGATTATGAACTCTGTAAGTAAAGAATTGCTGAGTGGTATAATCTATGCTTCTAATTCACATCTGGTATGGCAAGGTTTAAAGGAGAGATTTGACAAAATCAATGGTTCAAGAATCTTTCAACTGCATCGAGACATTGTTACTTTAACACAAGGAACCTCAACTATATCCACTTATTATACTAAACTCAAGCTTTTATGTGATGAATATGGATCTATCATACAGCTACCTACATGTGAATGTGAGATGTCAAAAACGTATGTAGAACATATATAGAATCAAAAACTTCTGCAGTTTCTCATGGGACTGAATGAGACATATGTGCAAGCAAGAGGACAGAACTTAATGATGAATCCACTGCCTAGTATCAACCAAGCCTATTCCATGCTTGTGACAGAAGAGAGTCAAAGGAGCATAATAGGATCCACCACATCAAAGTCTTCCCTGGAATCCACTGTCCTATACTCATCATCATCGTCACAACAACAATCTAAGGGAAAAAAAAAAATGGAATATTACCTGTGAGCACTGCAATGTGAAAGGCCATAAGAAGGAAAATTGTTATAGGCTCATTGGCTATCCTCCTGATTTTAAGTTTACCAAAAAGAAATTTACAGGAACTCAATCTTCAGTTAATACTGTTTCAGATCCATCTACTAATCATGCTGAGCCCAACAATTCAGGATCTGCTGCTGCGGTATTCTCTAAGGAACAATATGAAGAGATCCTCAAACTCTTGAACAAGGATTCAGCTACTCCTACAGCAGAAGATATGGTAAACATGGTAGGTATAAAGTGTTTTTTATCCTCATTAGGTAAAAAACAATCCTGGATTCTAGACACAAGAGCTAGTCATCATATGTCCCCTTGTATTGATCTATTATCAGATTTAGCATCTTCACCTGTTTCTACATCAGTATGATTGCCTAATGGTCATGTGTCTAAAGTTTCTCATATTGGATCACATTATCTTGCTTCTGACCAGAAACTCACCAATGTTCTCTACATTCCAAATTTCAAATTCAACTTGATTTCAGTTGCAAAGATGACAAGAGATTTGTCTTGTTACATCTCTTTTTTTCCTGACTTTTGTATACTTTAGGACCTCTTCAGTGGGAAGGTAAAAGGGATTGGTAGAGAAGCTGAAGGTTTATATTTTTTGTTGCCTTTCAAACACCATGCAACACCAGCTGTGCCTCCACATCCATCTGCTGTCTCCAAGGTTTTCAATATTTCTGTAGTGCCCGAAGATCTTCCTACTTTACATAATAATTGTTGTTTATCTTCTATTGAATTGTGGCACAAAAGGCTTGGTCATGTGCCTATTCTCAAACTGAAATAGTTCCCTTCAATAAAGTTTACTCAAGATGATGTAAAGTGTGTAGCAGATTGCAGAATATGCCCCTTAGCTAAACAAGTCAGATTGCCATTTACTTCAAGTCATAATAGAGCATCTCATCCTTTTCATGTATTGCATATGGATGTTTGGGGCCCTTATGCTCATCCCACCGTTGACCATCATAGGTTCTTTCTCACTATAGTAGATGATCATACAAGGATCACTTGGATTTTCTTAATGAAACATAAGTCAGAAACCATACTTCATCTTCGAAAATATTTTTTGCTGGTCCAGAATCATTTTGTTGCTTCTATCAAATTCATTCGCTCAGATAATGGGGGAGAATTTTTTAACACTGCTTGTAATGAGTTGTTCACATCCTTGGGCATCATCCATCAAAGTTCTTGCATCTACACCCCTCAACAGAATAGGATGGCAGAACGCAAACACAGGCACCTGTTGGATGCGGCTAGATCTTTGAAAATCCAAGCTGGAATTCCACTGCAATACTGGGGTGAATGCATTCTCACTACATGTTATTTGGTGAACAGATTATCATCTCCTGTTTTAGGCAACAAGTCTCCCTATGAAATGTTGCATGGAACACCACCGTCAATTGATCATCTTAGGGTGTTTGGCTGTCTCAGTTATGCCACTCATCTTTCCTCAATAGATAAATTTGCCAAGAAAGCTACTCCATCAATTTTCATGGGATACTCAACAACCCAAAAGGGATATAGGCTACTGAATTTGGAAACTCGCATGTTTTTTGTAAGTAGAGATGTGAAGTTTGTGGAGCATGTTTTTCCATTCCTTTCTCAGTCCTCTTCAGCCGCTTTGCCTCCTTATCATTCTCCTTCACCTGTACATCTTGAGGACTTTGAGTTGTCTCACCAACCTTTACCGTTTGATGCACCACAACAGGTTTTTTCACATAACAATTCACTAGAGCCACTTAATTCATCAGACTCTTCCACACATGATACTTCTCCTGCTGTATCATCACCTCCAGTCCTCCGAAGATCCTCTAGGACTATTAAACCACCTATCTGGCTCATTGATTATATCTCTCTTACTGCTCATTATGCAATCACCAACTATGTTTCTTACAAGCACCTTTAACCTTCCTATCAATGCTTTCTCACTGCTATCTCTCGTATCCATGAACCTGCTATGTATGAAGAGGTTGTTCGAGATCCCAATTGGGTGGCTGCTATGCAGACAGAAATTGCTGCCTTAGAGGCTAACCAAACTTGGACCTTGGTTCCTCTTCCACCAGGCAAATCTGCCATAGGATGTAAATGGGTTTTTAAAGCTAACTACCACTCAGATGGCAGCCTTGAGAGATACAAGGCACGTCTTGTAGCCAAAGGCTACAACCAACAGGAAGGCATTGACTATACTGATACATTCAGTCTGGTTACTAAAATGGTAACCGTAAGGAGTGTCTTAGCTTTAGCATCAATTCACGGTTGGCCACTTATGCAATTGGACGTGTATAATGCCTTTTTACAGGGGGATCTTTTTGAAGAAGTTTACATGGAGTTACCTAAAGGTTTTCGCACTCAGGGGGAGCCATTGGTTTGTAGATTGCTCAAATCCTTATATAGATTAAAGCAAGCTAGCAGACAGTGGAATATCAAGCTGACAGAAGCACTAATCAAGCATGGATATCAGCAGAGCAAATATGACTATTCCCTATTTACTAAAAGGAATGGCAGCAAGATAGTAATTTTACTAGTCTATGTAGATGATCTTTTAATTACTGGTAATGATCAGGAGATGTTGCTTGACTTGAAATCTGTTCTACAAAAGAGCTTCAAGATAAAAGACCTTGGTGAGCTAAAGTACTTCTGTGGCATCGAAATTGCTAGATCAAAGGAAGGTCTGGTTATGAGTCAAAGAAAGTATGCATTAGAACTCATAGCAGAAGCTGGACTGGCCAATGCAAAGCCTGCTAAGACTCCACTTGAACAGAATTCAAAGCTCACTTCATTCAAATATGATCAGCAATTTCAACCTGCATCAGAGGACAAGTTGTTAAAGGTATCATCCATTTATAAAAGGTTGATTGGAAGACTGCTTTATTTGACTATGACAAGGCCTGACATAGCCTTTTCAGTACAAACACTTAGTCAATACATGCATGCACCTAAGGAGTCCCACTTGGAAGCAACATTAAGGGTCGTTAGGTATATTAAACAAAATCCTGGATTTGGGTTGTTATTACCATCAAGCAATAAAATGGAGCTTGTTGCATATTGTGATTCGGATTGGGGAGCTTGTCAGATGAGTAGAAAATCAGTAAGTGGGTATTGTGTCAAGCTTGGAGAATCTCTTATATCGTGGAAGTCAAAAAAACAAAGTACTATAGCTAGATCATCTGCCAAAGCAGAGTACAGAAGCATGGCAGCATGTGTATCTGAGATAATTTGGCTGCTTGGTTTGTTGGATGAATTAGGAGTAGAAGGAATACAACCTATGTTGCTGTATTGTGATAACAAAGCTGCATTGCAAATAGCAGCCAATCCAATGTATCATGAAAGGACCAAACACATTGAGATTGACTGCCATTTTACAAGAGAAAAAATTCAGCAAGGAGTTATACGGACAGGATATATTGCAACTGGAAACCAGATTGCAGATATTTTGACTAAAGGTCTAGGTGTGCAGCAGCATGAGAAATTGATTGCTAAGCTTGGCATTAAGGACATCTACAAAGTGTCAACTTGAGGGGGAGTGTTGAGTTTGTTAAGAAGCAAGTTGACAGAGGAGAAGCTGAGCTGTGGAAGTTCATTATGCTGAGCTGTGGAAGTTAGTTATGCTGAGTGCTGAGCTGGAAAGTTATAGTTAGAGTTTGTTAGCTTTCAGTTAGAGTTAGTTAAACAGTTATTTACAAGTTGTATATATATGTACATTGATGTAAATGTTAATGTTAATAAGAACAGAGCATTACTTTTCCTTTCATTTGTTTCAGTTCTTCTAAATACATTTTCTTAACAGTTTATCATTGTCATAAGCTTCTTAGCTTCCAAAACACACATGTCCAGAGCCAATCTGAAAACCAAACTCAACATCCTCTGTTTTCCCCTGGAGAGGTAGGAAAATTTCCTTTCAGAGGTTCTATGCTTATCTGAGCTTTGTTTGAGGAATATGTAAAAGAACATTAATTAATGCCTCCTTGGGATTTTCAGGTGACATCTGATTTGAAGTTGGAGAAATTGTCTATAAACAGCGATGATATTAAATTGATATGCTCAGGCTGCAGACATTTTTCAACAAAGATGTTTCACAAACTTGAAGATCTTCAGGTGGTCTGCTTTCATGATGAATCACCTGTCTTTCCGTTAGATTTCCTTCGAAGATTCCACAAGCTAAGAACACTAGTTGTAGCTAGAAGTAATTTCATTGAGCTATTTCCAAGTCAAGAATCTGATCAGCAGAAACACCATGTGAAAGTGAAATCTTTGCCAATAACAATCTTAAAGCTCGATTCTCTTCCTCATCTACAACATATATGGAAACGTTCCCAGGGGAAGCTGTTTCTTCCAAAACTTAAAATATTGGAAGTACGGTCGTGTGATCATTTGACATCCTGAATGCCATCCTCAGGATCTTTCAAATATATTGTAAGTTTGGATATATGGAAATGTTGTAGATTGACAAACATATCAACCTCCTCCACAGCAAAAAGTTTAGTGAACCTCACGACAATTAGAATAAGAGAGTGCGGTTCATTGTTAGAGGTAATAATATCAAACAATGAGGAAGTTGAAAAATAATATCAAGTTGGTGCATAGATTCACACATGTCTAACTTGTCTAAATAACTCTCATGATCTTGAAATCAAAGACTATAAGACAAACTATAATATGCAAATAGCCAAATATGCAGATAGAAATTCATGATGATGATGATAACTGAAAACCCTAAATACAAAAATTGGCGATTTTAAAATACCTAATTGGAGATATCTTGCGAATGTGAGAGTTGAGATAATGAGATGGTGTGAGATAGTTTGAATTGGCAGTTCTGGAAATTCAAGTTTGACGATTTGAAATGAGAGTGAGAGAGACGAGAGATCGACAGGCCATAGGTGCATTGGAGAGGAGAATGGAGATTGTCGATTTTTTCCCCTAAATTTTCTTATGTATTTACAAGAAATATAAAATATCATAAAACCCCCCACAATTTAGTATTATATCAATTTAGTCCCAATTCCTGGTTCTGGTTCCTTTGATTAGGAATCGAAATCAAAACCATACAGTGTTGGTTCCTATTTTTTGGAATCGGAACCTACCCTGTTACGGCTGGTTCTGGGTAGGAACCGAAAGCAAAACTCGGGTACCCGTCGGTTCTGATTCTACCCTAAAATTTTACCCACCCCTACTAACAACCAAAATGGCCAAAAAAAAATTATAAAACCAAAACTCCAAAGCCCAAACAAAGTCACTAGAAAAAAAAAATCGTCTAATCGTTGATCTACTTAGTTGTCGTGGATTGATCACCAGTCCACGAGAATCGATCAGCCATTGTCACCAATGCCAACAACACCGGAAGTTGCTGATGATGCCCATCGATGCAAGGGAAATAATCACCCATCACCATCTGTTGCTATCATTGCCGAGAAGATCAAAACAGCATGTCACTGCTGATTTGATGACGATCTGCGGTTGCCATTGTCGTCGAGAAACTCAACAATTGATCTGTCAAAGTGAACGACGATGACCACCTGCTACCGAGAGGAGGTGCTAAGGAACTCTCTTTTGAGAGTTTGAATGCGAATTTTTTTTTTTTTTTTTTTTTTTGAGTTAAAAGCGTGAGGTTTTTTAAAAAATAAAAGATAAAAAACTAAAAAAAAGGTAAAAAAAAGTCAATAAGAAAAAAGGGAAAATGTGTGGGGAAATTCTTAAAAAAAAGAACCTGGTTCCACATTTGGAAGAAAGTAACTTGGAAGTTAACCAAGAAGCAATCCAACATGCTACCTTGAAAGGAGAATCCAGAAATGCTGAACGCTGAGAATGAAAGTCAACATGCTTAGACTAAACTTGGCAAGCCCAACAACAACAAGAAGAGAAGTTCTATTGATGCTGTTGTGGAAAAGGAAGAATTGCCAAATAGTCTGCATCATTTGTAGCCACAATTGGAAATGATGGTAAGTCTTCACATATGTGTACATCTGTTTCTAATAGTGCATGAATAATTGATTCTGGTGCTACTGATCATATGACATTTGATTCTAAGCATTTTTTAACCTTAAGTCATCCTCACAAAACTTTGTTTCCATTGCCAATGGTGAATTTAACCGGGTCATTGGGGAAGGATCATTAACCCTAGAAAATTCTTTACACTTAAATTCTATCTTAATTGTCCCATCCCAAAATTTTAACTTATTGTCAGTATCCAAAATAACCAAAACCTTGTGTGGTGATTTTTTTTGCCTGAATTTTATGAGTTTAAAAGCATTCAACCAAAACAGACTATTTGTCATGGTATTAGATGGGGACAACTGTATTACTTGGATTTAGAGTCAAAAAGCTCTTCTAGGTTATAGTAGGCTTTGACAATAGATTACTATAAAAGAGATAGACAAAAATCTGATATCTGATTATGGCATCGGCACCTCAGACATACTTCATTCGGATATCTAAAGAAACTTTTTCCAAGTTTGTTTAAAAAAAAAATGATATTAGTAACTTCCGCTGTGATGTTTGTGAACTATAAAAAAGTAATCAAGTCTTATTCCCAATAACATTAAACAAAAGTCCAAGTCCTTTTATGCTTATACATTCAGATGTCTAGGGGCCCTCACAAGTTACTACTTTAGGTAGATCTTGTTGGTTTGTTATTTTTATTGATGATTGTACAAGGATGACTTAGGTATGTCTAATGAAATCCAAAGGGGTGGTTAATTTGCTCTTTTAGAGATTTCACAAAATGGTTCATACGCAGTATAATGCACAGGTTCAAGTCCTCTGAAGAGACAATGGAGGAGAATACCAAAGTTCGGATCTTCAATAGTACTTGGCAACACATGGTATCGTTCATAAGACTATCTGTCCCTACACACCCCAACAAAATGGTGTTGCTGAGCAAAAAAATCGGCACTTATTGGAGGTCGTTCGTGCCTCATTAATAGAAGCTCACATGCTGTTATCTTTTTGGGGATAAGCACTTACTTCTATAGTCTACCTAATCAATCGGGTACCCTCTAGTTCTATTGGGTTCTAGACACCTTTTCAATCTCTTGGTAAAGTAGTGAATGCTCTAACAGTTCGGAACTTACCGCCTCATGTTTTTGGTTGTATTGTCTTTGTTCACCTTCATAAACAACAACACAACAAGTTGTCTTCTCGTGCATTGAAATGTGTTTTTGTTGGGTATGGTGTTCATAAAAAGGGGTATTGGTGTTATTATCCTCCAACTCAACAAACATTTGCAATGATGGATGTTGTTTTCCATGAAAAATTGATGCTTTTTTCTTCTAAGTCTGAACTTCAGGGGGCTCAATGTGATACGTCAAGTCCTCGAACTAGTAGCACAACAAAGAATTGATTAATCCCAAGAGGTTGGTTTGATGGTCAAGGAGGTTTTCTCTCTTTATTGACTTCTTAGGTTCAAACCTTGGGACCACCTATCACATTGTGACTTACCTGGTCCTGTGGACTTGTAAGGTGTTCAATGAATCTAGGGGCTTACCTGGCATTTTGGACTTGTAGGGTGTTTAATGGACCCTGAGGATTAATTGAGATGTACGCAAACTGGCCCGGACACCCTAGACACCTTTTCAATCTCTTGGTAAAGCAGTGAATGCTCCAACGGTCCGAAACTTACCGCCTCATGTTTTTGGTTGTATTGACTTTGTTCATAAACAACAACACAGCAAGTTGTCCTCTCGCGCATTGAAATGTGTTTTCGTTGGGTATGGTGCTCATCAAAAGGGGTATTGGTGTTATCATTCTCCAACTCAACAAATGTTTGCAATTATGGATATTGTTTTCCATGAACAATTGATGCTTTTTCTTCTGAGTCTAAACTTCAAAGGGAGTATTGTTAGGAAGAAATTCAGACTTTTGACTATGATGTTTAAGATGTTCAAGATGTGGGAGAATATGAGTCACAAACTAGACTGGTTGTTCAACAAAAAGATGATATGGATGATGAAAATGTGGAGGTGGTATCAAATCCGTTCGTTGAAACCTCTTAGTCAAAGTCTCTCATTTCTTGTATGTCACAACCATCATTTGTTGAGAATGTTCTGATTTAGAGTCTAAACCAATTGAGTTTGAACCAATTAGGAAACAGTTACCACCACGTGGTACTAGAGGGATTCCCAAACCAACATACGAACCTCAACTATCTAGTAAGGTCAAATACGTAATGATTCATTATGTGTCTAACCATCATCTATTAGGATCAACTTTGTCATTTATGAATTAATTATCTATTGTATCTATTCCTAACATTGTGTAGGAAGCCTTATCTAATCCAAAATGGAAAATTGCTATGAATGAGGAGATGAAATTGTTATGGAAGAATGAGACCTAGGAACTTATTGATCATCCACCAGGAAAGAAGACTGTTGGATGTTGATGGGTTTACACTGTGAAGTATAAAGCTGATGATACAATTGAGAGATTCAAAGCCAGACCAATAGCAAAAGGGTACACCCAAACCCATGGGATCGACTATATAGAGACATTTGCACCTGTAGCTAAAATCAACACGGTACGTGTTTTATTATCTTTAACTGCAAACCTTGATTGGCCATTACAACAATTCGATGTGAAAAATGCTTCCTTACATAGAAAATTGTCAGAGGAGATCTATATGGATCCTCCACCAAGGTGTATTTCACCAGAAAATCACAACCAAAAGGTATGTAAGTTAAAGAAATCTCTATATGGGTTAAAGCAATCTTCGAGGGCATAGTTTGGGAGGTTTACAAATCTATGAAGTCTTATGGCTACCATCAGAGCAATTCAGATCACACATTATTCCTAAAGAAACAACAAGGATCACCACACTTATTGTATATGTGGATGATATAGTGGTCATTAGAAATGATCCAGAAGAAAGGAAGGCTCTGCAAAATTACTAGTCAGAAGAATTTGAAATGAAATACCTAGGTTCTTTGAAATATTTTCTTGGAATCGAAGTGTCTCAATCTAACAAAGGTATCTTTCTATCACAAAGAATTTATGTTTAGATGTTTTGCAGGAAACTGGTATGTCATCATGTCAACTAGCAGATACACCAATTGAACAAGGTTTGAAATTATGTATCAAGACTGATCAAGTACCAGTTGATAAAGGCAGATATCAGAGACTTATGGGAAGATTGATGAACTTGTCATACACTAGGCCAGGGCTTGCCTATGCATTGAGTATAATCAGTCAGTTCATGCATAACCCTGAAGAACAACATATAAATGCTATCATGCACATTTTGAGATACTTAAAACATGCTTCTGGGAAAGGAATCATATTTACTAAAAATACGGATTACCAAAATGTGAATGCATATACTAATGCTAATTGGGCAGGAGCAGTGGATTACAGGCGATCTACTTTTGGTTATTTCACTTTTGTAGGAGGTAATCTAGTCACATGGAGAAGCAAAAAATAGAATGTTATGGCACGCTCGAGAGCTGAAGCAGAATTTAGGAGAATGATACTTGGGATTTGTGAAGCGTTATGGCTATGATTTCTCTTGCAAGATTTAGGCTATCAACCTTGTCAACAAATTCAATTATATTGTGAAATAAAACAGCATGTGACATTGCTCAAATCCAGTTCAACATGATCGAATGAAGCATGTTGAAGTGAATAGATTTTTCGTCAAAGAAAAACTGGATGAAAAGATTATTGAATTGTCCAAGATTTGATTAGAGGATCAATTGGCTGATAGTCTTACCAAGGCTGTCTCCAAACATATTTTCTCATAAGTTTTAGACAAGTTAGACATGTGTGAATCTATGCACCAACTTGAGGGAGAGTGTTGAGATTTACTAAATATTTCCTGAATATATCGTAATCTCCTAATTTTGTTAGTTTTAGGATACTCATACATGTATTTGGTATCTTATAATTTCCTAATTATATTGGTATATTGTAATTGACATAATTATGATATTTCATAAATTGTAGACTACCTATATAAAGCTTGTAATTATGAGTGTCTCTCTCTCTCTCTCTCTCTCTCTCTCTCTCTCTCTCTCTCTCTCTCTCTCTCTCTCTCTCTCTCTCTCTCTCTCTCTCTCTGTGTGTGTGTGTGTGTGTGTGTGTGGATGTGTCACCGATCTACCTAACTGAACTAATATGATTCTTAAAATATTTAATAATGGATTGAATTGTCTTGAGCTTCATCTTGTTTGGGTTGAATTTAGGAAGGGCATGTGAAGTTTCTATTTTCTAACCTCCACCAACATAATCTAATCAGATTTTTCCACTCCATTCCTCTCAATTTTTTTTTTTTTAATTTTTTGATTTTCCATATTACCAATATTTAAGCAAAAACTTAATTTTATTGCATTATTCCTAAAGATCCTTTCGGAAACACGTCTAATGGCCACTGAAATTGTGAAATTCATCCTATAATCTTCTCCCTTTTAGCAGATTTTTTTAAATAATAAAATTGAAAAACCGCTGCAATCAAAAGATAGTTGGAGAAAAAGAAAAGTGATGCAAAGATTAAAATAAATAGTCTTCATAATTATGAGACTAACTTTAAAATTCTTAGGTTCCAATGTTTTTTTTTTTTTTTTCTCTCAAATTTATATTAGCGTTTATCGTGTCAAGAATGTTGGTCAATATTTTTTTTTTCTTATAAAAAATAATATTACACTTGTAAAATCCTCATATAAAATGTGTGTATAAATTAAGTGATGCAGTTAAATATAAAGGATAAAGTGAATATAAAAAAAATAAATAACTCATTAATTGGTGTTCCTTCATTTGTAAGAAAACTTTGCGAGAATAATCAAGTTATTCCTAGAAGTCGACCCTCAATCACTTCACAGGAAAAAATGAAAAATAAAATAAATATAAAAGTATTTACTTCGTTTCTTTGGCCGGCTGATGATGTCTTCTGCCACTTTACAAGGCACAAGTGACAAGCTGAGAATGAAATTCGGTGGATTACATGTCCTTAAAAAATATTCTCTTCAACTTTTTCTAGAAAAACCTCGACAGTACGAGAATAAAAACTAATTCACGTTGATTACTCAGACAGAATATTCTTGAGATATTTTCAAGGAAAATTCACGTTGGTAAATTAGTCAAAAAGAAAAAGACCGTACATATTCCAAAAAACGTGGAAAACTAAGAAAATGGAATGCGCACTGAGAGAAACTCCCAGGACGGCTTCTGATGTTCTATTTTCTATTATTTTCCGCTTATATATATTTTCTTTGTTGAGCGTTTGAACTGAAGAAAAGTTTCCTCCTTCTCTTTATTACTTTGACAAATCTATAAAAACCTGATTCCATAACTTTCTTTGAAGCAATCTTTCATTTAGAACTCTAGCTGACAACAATATTCTGAAGAAAAACTTTAATTATCTGGATATTGTTATTATTATTATCATCTTTTTTGCCTGTTTTTTGTTTTAATTTTGAGAACTTGATTCATCTGTTTCGTTCTTGATTGATAATCAGTGGTAACCGATGGCTGCTTCTTCTTTCACTGTTTCTTCCACAAATCTTCAAGCGAAGCATCATGTTTTCCTTAGTTTCAGAGGCGCGGACACCCGCTATAATTTCACCAGTCATCTCCGCGAAGCTCTGAGTCGGAAAAGCATTCCAACTTTTATCGACAATAAACCCCAGAGAGGAGATGAAATTTCACCATCTCTTCTGAATGCGATCGAAGGGTCAAAGATTTTGGTTATCGTTTTCTCCAAAGATTATGCGTCTTCGAGATGGTGCCTCGAAGAACTTGTGAAAATCCTGGAATGCAAGAACATGCATGGAGGGATCGTGATCCCGGTTTTCTATCATGTTGATCCATCGGATGTAAGAAATCGAACCGGGAGTTTTGGAGATGGATTTATTGAGCTTGAAGAACGATTTAATGAGCAACCAGAGATGGTGCAGAGATGGAGGAGTGCTTTTGAGTGAAGTAGCCAATCTGTCGGGCTGGCCTTTGAATGATAAGACGTAAGTTTCTACTCTTTCTTAATTTCCTCATTTCAGCTTCTTTCATCTGATTTGAATTTGATGCCTAGGTTGGGCCAGTGCCCTCACTGAAAAAAAAAAATTATAAGACTTTGCAAATTTATAATTTTTAAATTACATAATCGAATAATTAAGCTTAAAACAAAATAAAGAATGATGCTATTGGCATCGTACGGTCCTACCAATTATCTATTAAGCCCCCTATTGAAAAATAATTTTATATTACATATTTTTCCTTTGATGAAATTACTAAAAAGAGTAAAAATGCAACCAAAAAAGGAAAAGAAAAATACAGAATAGCAATATATATATATATATATATATATATATATACAAAACTTTCAAATCATAAATACATAAAAATTTGAAATAATGAAAGAAAAAAATCATTGAATTAAAAAATCTAAATCAAATTTATATTTTATTTCGAACAATATTTCTTTTCTAGTTTATTTGTTCATCACACGTTGTGTTATGAAGGATTCAAAAAAATATTAAATTCAAACAATGATTATGAATTTTCAACACCAATTTTGCACTGGTGAATCTTAAATAGAAATTATGGGTTGGAAAAGAAGAAAAAAAATAAAAAATAAGTTGAAGAAGTGCTTTAATTTTTTGGGAAAAAAAAGGACAATAAAAAATAGAGTTGCAGTCATTGAAAATAAAGGGAATTGTTATAATAAATGGGGTATCTTTAGAAGTTAAATTAGTCTTTAAATTTAAAGATGGGGTCATATTAGATAATAAGTGGGGGGTCAATAGCATCACTTCAAAATAAATAGATTAATAATTATAACAAAATAAGGCACATGCTATACAAATTTATTTAAATTTATTGCGTGTAAAAAAAATTATAAAGTCCATATTTTTTCCTAAACTTAATAAATTATGTTTTTGATCTAAGATAAATTCTTTATTACCTCATTAATCATATTCTACTGGTTTTCTTTAATTTAGTTTAATTTACTTTTAAGAATTTAAGATTTTTTTACAGTTAACAGTATTGATAATGATGCTATTGTAAACCACTTTGAAAACATAAAAACACATCAAAGGCAATTATATATAACTGTATTGAATAAAAATATTATCAGTAATAATTAGAGTTCCAATATATATCATTATATTGAAAATTTTAAATTATATCATTTTCTAAATCGCATCCCCCCTTACTTGAATTCTTGGCTCAGCCACAAGTCCAAAGTAGTTTTACAGTTTGAAATTTAAAACTGCATTTCGGTTTACAAATAATTTTATTGTTTTTTAATATTTGTTAGGTCAGAAGCTGAAATTGTGAAGGACCTTGTCGATGATATTTTGAGGAGATTGAGGAATGTTATGTCTCCGAGTGATAACAAGAACTTGGTTGGAGTAGAATCAACTATCAAAGAATTAATTGAGTTGTTATTGAACAAAGATGTTTGCACTCTAGGAATTTGGGGCATCGGCGGTATAGGCAAAACAACAATTGCCCGTGCTGTGTTTAATGAAATCTCGAATTGTTTTGAAGGATTCTACTTTGCTGAAAATGTTAGGAAGAATCAGAAAATCCTAATGGACTAGTTCACTTGCGAGAAAAACTTCTTTCTGCTATATTAGGGGATCAAAATCCCAACACAGGATGCTACATCACAAAAAAAAGGCTTGGTCTAATGAAGACTTTCATTGTTTTCGATGACGTAACAGATTTTCAACAAATTGAAGATCTAATTGAAGATTATAAAAGCTTGGCTTCAGGAAGCCGGGTCATTATAACAACTAGAAATAAACAAGTGCTTGAGAGCTGCAAAGTAGATAGAATCTATGAAGTTAAGAAATTATCTCACCCAGAAGATATGCATCTTTTTAGCCGATATGCTTTCAAACAAAATCTCATCCCAGAGGATTATTTGCAGCTCTCAAATAAGGTAGTAAATTATGCTAAAGGTATTCCATTAGCTCTTAAAGTGTTGGGTTCATCTCTAGTTAACAAGAGTGTAGAAGTTTGGGAAAGTACAATAAGTAAACTAGAAGAAACTCCTCCTTTGAATATTTACAAGGTGTTAAAAGTAAGCTATGATGGACTGGATGGTGAGGAGCAAGATATATTTTTAGATATTGCATGTTTTTTCAAATGGAAGGACCAAGATCTGGTAATAAAAATCTTGAAGGCAAGTGACTTAAAGGCGGAGTGTGGAATAAGTGTTCTCGTTGATAAGTGTCTCGTAACTATATCATTAGACAATATGATAACAATGCATGATTTGCTTCAAGAAATGGGAAGGACAATTGTTCGTGAAGAAAAGGATATTGGCAAGCGTAGTCGATTGTGGCATCCCAAGGATACTCATCATGTGTTGAGAACCTTTTCATGAATTTATTTTTTGCACATTTGTGAGTCTGGTAAAACATCAGCTTGGAATATATCATTTTCATTTTTTTTCATGCGTTATTTGAGGGTTATAAATGCTAACTTATATGGTTTCATCTTGATTGTCAGGGAACTGAAGCGATTCGAGGCATATGCATGGACATGTTTGAAATAAGAGATGTACACTTAAATCCTCTCACTTTCTCAAATATGCATAGTTTGAAATTCTTGAATGTCTATGGAGCTGTTCATAATAAGGTGCATGGGTTTCAAGGCCTGGAATTTGATTTCCCAGAGCTAAGATATATTTGTTGGCATAATTATCGGTGGAAATCTTTGCCATGCAATTTTAAGCCCAAGAACCTTGTTGCACTTGAAACGCGCTATAGTAATCTTGAAGAACTTTGGAGTAGTGTCCAGGTATATTTATTTTATATAACAATCTTATGTTTGTATATATCAGATTTTCTAATTTGCATCAGTCCTTTTTTTTTTGGGTTGCAGGTTCTTGTTAATTTGAAATACATCGACCTGAGTTACTCAGTGCATCTACGTAAGATTGCGGACCTCTCACAGGCCCCGAATCTTGAGAGTTTGATTCTCGAAGGTTGTACAAGTTTGATTGAGATCAGTTCCCCATCTACTCGGAAGCTCAATAAACTTGTTATTCTGAATCTAAGAAATTGCAAAAGCCTCCCTGGTCTTCCACCGGGTATTCATCAATCAAATTCTCTTAGATTTGTCATTCTTTCAGGTTGCTCAAATCTCAAAACGGCTCCCAAGATCTCATGTAACACAGAACAACTAAGTCTGGATGGAACTGCAATAAAAGAATTTTCCTCTACGAATGAACCACCTTCTAGACTAGTTCAATTCAGTCTTCAGAACTGTTCAAGGCTTGAAAGACTCCCAAGAAACTTTCATAAGTTTGAATCTCTCAAATATCTTTCTCTATCTTCTTGCTCAAATCTTGAGTCTATTCCAAAGATCCCACGCAAGATAGAAGAGTTATATATTGATGGAATTGCAATAGAAGAATTGCCCTCATCAATTGGGTCTCTATCCAATCTACAAACATTGAGTCTCAGGAATTGTTCAAGGCTCAAGAGTCTTCCGGATGGCATTTGTAAGCTAAAATCTCTCAAGTATCTGTCTCTCTCTGGTTGCTCAAACATCAAGACAATTCCAAAGATCTCATGTAAGATGGAGCAATTACATTTAGATGAAACGGCAATAAAAGAATTGCCCTCGTTAATCGAGTATCTATCCAGTCTAGTCACTTTGAGTATAAAAAATTGTTCAAGTCTTGAGAATCTTCCGGACGAAATCTGTAACCTGAAATCTCTCAAACATCTCTATATCTCTGGTTGTTCAAAACTCGACAGATTGCCTGAGGACATCGGAAATCTGCAAAGTTTGGAGGTGTTTGAAGCTAATGGAATTGCTGCAACCAAATTACCATCATCCATGGAAAGTTTGAGCAACATTCGTGAATTATCTTTTGAGAGATGGAAAGGGCAAGAGCTTGTGCGTTCTCTTTCTCCTATGTTATCAGGTTTGAAGCTTTTTAAGAAACTAAACCTGAATGACTGCAATATCACAGAATTACCCAACAGTCTTGGCGATTTATCCTTTCTGGAACATTTATATCTTTCTGGAAACAATTTTGAGAGCATTCCAGCAACAATCATCAACCTTTCGAAGCTCGACTTGAGCCACTGCAAAATGCTTCAATCCTTACCAAACCTTCCTGGTGACATACAACTTCTGGTAGCAGATAGCTGCAAATCTCTGCAAACATTATCTGATTTGCCGATTCCAAGCCATGGCTATTTCAACGGTAATCTCAGCTTCATTAATTGCTTCAATCTGGACTGGAGAACGCTCACAAAAATTCTGGATTACGCTCACAAAAATTCTGGATTACGCTCTGTCAAATATGTATGAAAAGGCCTCTTACACTCACAAGAGTCCTTTCAGTTACATGTGTTTCCGAGGAAGCGAAATTCCCGAGTGGTTTAACTTTCAAAGTACTGCATCATTTCTAGAGCTCCCGGAAGGCTCGTTGAATCATAATTTCATTGGCTTCACCTTCTGCACTGTGTTATCGTTCCAGGATTATAAAGCTAGGACGTTGCATATTAACTGCGAGTTGCTTCTGAAATGCGAAGATGGCTTGAAGAAAATGGGGAGCGGCAGCTTTTTAGCTTGGAACAAAGAGTATGCGCCCTCCCATGTCGAGTTTGATCATGTGTTTCTGGGATATGATTGTCAAGTGAATGATAAACCAGAATGGGATGAATTCCCTGAGGCCATTATCAAGTTCAGTGTTACAGATGAAGAATGCGTGGTGAAGAAGTGTGGAGTCCGTTTATTGTTCAGCCAGGAGGAATCAATGAATGAATCCAGCTTATGTTTGCTCTCCGATGAAGATGAAGATGAGGAAGATGAGCCACAGTCAAAGAGATTGTAACTTTTAGATTCCTTCCAAGGTGAATCCAGCTCAAGGTGAATAAGTCATAGCTCAGTTGAAGAATGCGTGGTAGATGAATTGTGGAGTTGTTTTTTCCTATTTTGTAACAGTTTTGATTTCAGAGTTTAAGGAAAAGAAAGTCAAAGTGGTAAAGCAGATATTAGGAAAGTTATGTGTTAATTTCTTTTAATTTCGCACAATTCTAAATTATTAAAAAGAACATTTAATTCTTACATAAACTCTACTTCTAAATTTTCATAATTATTGAAACATTTTATTTTATTTTAAAGATCAATCTTGTGAAGAAATTAATCACACACCAAAATAATTTAAAAAGAAAAAGTAAGTTTCAAATATGAAATTTAGAAAAATTGGTGTAATAAATAAGCCTTATTAAGCTTAGAGGTTATTTTCAGCATTAAATGGGCTTAAAGAAGTTTTCTTTAAAAAAAAAAAAAAATTGTCAAAATGCAATTTGGCACTTGCAACCCTTTATTTTTGTTATTTTCATTAATACTTTTTTTTTTTCATGATCGAGAATATTCAGTCCAGTTTGTATGTACCTCAACTAATTCATTGGGATCCTGAAAGTTCGACTGGATAATCCTCTAATAGAAACCCTTATTAAGGCTTAGATAGACTCGAACTCAGAAGCTTGAAGAAACTTCTTTTGTTCTTTTACCACAAACCACCTAGGGTGGTTAACAACCCTTCATTTTGGTGTCGACAAAATTCTATTTTTTTGTAGTCTTAAATTCATTTATATATATAAAATAATTGCAGTGATAATTCTTGCAAGCAATTTGATTTTCATTTACGGTGCACATATAAATGTGATGTACTACAATTAATTTTGATTCGAAAACCGCAAACACCCTTAGATTACTTGAAAGTCTTCTCTTTACAATTCATTCCCTAATTTTAGTTCATATTACAAAGTTTTTAAAAGGAATTATAAATATATTTTTTGTGTTTGCTTTCCATCCCGAAGTTTCTTCTTGGCTTCTTGGCCTGTATACCTTTTTTGTTATGTCTCGTCTCTTGGTTAAATTCATTACCGAATAAATTGAATATTTTAATAGTATGTGAATATCGTAATGGCCTCTGGCCGAAAGAACAAATCTTATGGCTGTTGGTTGCCATGAAGTCTGAAACTGGCTTTAAGGGCTTCAACTCTTTAGTGATTTTGATCATTTTCTTAAAAGCAGACCTACAATGGCAAAACTCCCTTTGAAGATCTAGTACATAAAAAAATTTTCAAGGATACCTAAATTTAGGGTTAGAATTTTGTAAAAGAGATCTTCCATTTGAGACAGAATGGAAAGAAAGAAGGTTATCCTTCACACACGATATAAATTAGGTTTTTCATTAGCGCGAGGTGATAAGGTTTTTGGATTTTTATTTATTTATTTATTCTTTTGTTTGTTATTCTAATACCAATAAGTTGATATCATTTTCTCCATAGTTTTAAATTAAATATTGAGTTAATAACATTAATCCCCCGAGATATGTTACAATGACAAATATCCCCTAAGGTTTTAAAAATAATAGAAATCCTTCTACTGTTAACTTTTGAATGTTAAAATAAACGATATCAAGGTAATTTGATAATATTTATTAGCTCATAACTATGTAAATTTTAATGACTCACTAATAGTTTATTAACAGTAGCTGGATTTTTGCTATTTCGAAAACCTCAAAGGGAGCTTTGTTATTATATCATACCTTAGGGGCTTAATTATTAGCGCTTAAATGTATATTTGATTAAACAAACAAAGATCTACTACATATTAAAATTTTCAAAGATACCTAAATTTAGGGTTAAGAATTTATGCAATAATAAAGATTTAGTATAAATAAACCAAATTAAAAATTGAAGTATATTGAGAATCAATATTCTCTGTTAACTGTTATAGTAATTTTATTTGACGCTTAAATTGTAAAAAAATTAAAATTAAAATTAAGGCTATTGATAAAAAGAATCACTACCCCAATAAAATAAGCATGGCACAAAAGAGTCGAATATGGCCCAAGCCCAAACGCAAATGGGCTCGGCTTATCGCAAAATGAACTTATTTGGATTGGCACATTTGTGTTTGACATTTTAAAATATTTAAATTTAAACCTTTTTTTTATATAATAATTGATTAAGCGTTAAATTTTAAAATATTTTTTTATTGAGTAATCTATGAGCCACCCATATTTTCTCTCTTTAGATCCCAGTTATTATTAAATTTTTAATTACAGTATTATCTCTTATGAAATCACTAAATAAGACATAAAAGAGTTATACATATCTAAAAATTTTATTTCATTTTTCAATAATAAACCCTAATTCAATAAACCTTAAATTTATTTTCAAATAATAAAGATAAAATTTGTGCAATTGAAAGAGTTTGATCAAGATTATGGAAGCACTAACTTCTTAGTTTTATTATTTTTCTTTTTAATTTTTTCTTTTTTCTTTTTCTTTTTCTGCACTTCTCCAAAATTTGTAAGTTAATTCAATGCATTCAATTATCATTCTTACAATCTTGGAAGCAAAAACACATGTAAATGGATTTCATCTTTGAACATTACATTCAAAATAAAAAAGCATAAAATATATTAAAAAAATAAATAAAATGGTATGTTTGGAAGTAAGTGAGGTTTATAAAGATACTTGCATATACTAAGACATTTTGATGGGGTAGACCTAGAAGTGAGGTGTTGAAAGATAAAACGTAAGTATCAATAGCATCACTCTATTTTATTGGAAAATTTAATTTTACCTCCTTGAATGACGGCCTAAATACAAACAATAAATTGTGCCAATCAATCCAGACACAATTCTGATATTAACAATCTAACATGGCTCTATAGGCACGACACGGATGAGTCTTTCATGCATATATACAATAAACTAGATTGAAGGCCTGTGCGTTGTGCAGTTAAGTTTTTTACTTGTATTTCAAGTATTGTTGTTTATATATAATATAGTTGTTTATGAAAGTGGTTTTGATACTTCGTTTGTTTGAAGTATTGACTGTTTTAATTTGTTGATATCTACTGTAGAGTTACATGTTTTATATAGGCAGAAAACGCAGGTATGTTTATTAGATGTTTTTGAAACAATTTGTAAACAGCTTTATGGTAATGACAAAAACCACTTATATTCAGCCATAACAACTGGTAAGCATTCCATAGGTAATATTATGGGGTTGTTGGATTTGGTAAAGATTAAAATTGAAAGCAAAATAAAGTAGCATATAGAGAATCAAGTAGTCAATTTAATACTGAGCAATCAATAACTTAAAGTGAAATTTATTTAATATATTTTTATTATTAAAGAAATTTGTACATTGGTTTTTCATTTTGTCAAGTAGGTTTGGATGATATAAATGGGGTTTCTTTTTATTTTCCTTAAGATTTTTCAGTTCCTCTGCAACAAATGCATATTCCCTTGTGTTGCGTGTCCGTTCGTATGTTTATTGCTTGTGTTTGAAACACTTCCTAAACAACATTATATTAACGACAAACACTAATTATATTAAGCCACATGTAAAAAAATGCAATATTATATTTATTAAGTAGTTAATAATACATTGATTTAAGAATGTAAAAAAAACTCTTCGGACAATGTGAAAGTAAACTATAATAGATCAATGGATTTCTTAAAGTTATAACAATATCCAACGTCATTTTCATGCAATTTTATATTTCTTAAGTAGTTAATATATTTGATTAGTAAGAACAATTTTTCGTTTTCGTTTAAGATATAGTTCGGCATCTTGTTTACTAAAATTAACAATTGTTTAGCATATTTTTTTGAATGGCCAATATTAATAGTGATTGGTGGATTTGTTAAAGATAAAAACAATATGAGATGTCATTATTAGACAGTAAGAATCATTTTACATTTTATTTTGAATTATGGTTCGGCAACTGCCTTATTACAATTAAAAATTGTTCAGCATATTTGTTTAATAGGTAATAGTAACGATAATTAGTAGATTTCTTAACGGTAAAAAAAAATTGTGGTTGGGCAGTGAGATTGTGAACTGAATGAGATCTTGATCTATTACAATCATAGATCAATCATGGTTCGACATTTGACTTATTACCATGTTATAGTCAAATTAACGGTTCGGCAGAGTGAAATAGAACAAACGCAAACCTTGATCTATTACAATAATGGATAACTTATGGTTTGGCAACTCGGTGCGAAAGGATTTGTGTAGTTGAAGAAAAATTAAAGAAGAATCAAGAAGAAAGAAGAGAGAATACGTGACTGGGTAACTGAATCTTGTTCTGTTATTTTCAACTACTAATGAAGCTATTACAAATCTGCTTTTATATAATGTAAAACGAAGTACTTAAAACGCAGTGTTTTAAGTGAGTAGAATAAAATGCAGCGTTTTAAGACTTTGTCTAAAATGCTGCGTATTACAAAAGTGAGTCTTCATCTCATTCTCTGCTTAATATCTTCCCTCAAAACAGACTTCTCTTCATTCCATTCTCTGCTTAATATCTTCCCTTAAAACAGACTTCTCTGCATTTCATTCTCTGCTAAAATGTCTCACAAACCAGACTAACTTGGCCGTTCTAGAGAGTCAGTCACATTTAGCTTTTCTCTAAGAGTATTAAACCTTTGTCCAGGCAAGGCTTTTGTAAGAGCATCAGCAATTTGATACTCTGAAGCTACATATTGGACACACAACTTCTTATCAGTAACCAACTCCTGCACATAATGAACATCTATTTCAATATGTTTCGTCTGGGCATGGAAGACGGGATTTGAAGAGAGAGCTCCTGCACTCATGTTGTCACACCATAGTACAGGAATTTTATTTATAGGAATTCCAAGTTCTTTGAAGAGATTCTGAATCCATACCAACTCTGTAGTTGCCTGACTTAAGGCTCTATATTCTGCCTCTGTTGAAGAAAAGGCAACAACCTTCTGCTTGCGAGAGGACCATTGAACCAGATTTCCCCCCAAGATAGATGTTGTATCCAGTAGTTGAACATCTGTCAGTCATGTCATTTGCCCAGTCAGCATCTATAAATCCTTCTAAGAGAAAATTCTGGTTTCTTGTAAAGATTAAAACATGTTGACCAGTGCCCTTAATGTACCTGAGAACTCGTTTACACGTTGTCCAATGAGCAACTGTGGGGTACTGTAAGAATTGGCTTAGTCTGTTTACGGCAAAAGCTAAGTCAGGTCGTGAAAGAGTTAAGTATTGTAAACCCCCTACAATGCTTCTATAAACTGAGGGCTGATCAAAAGGAGCACTATCTTCTTTGCCTAATTTAGTCCCTGTTGCCATGAGAGTATTGCAAGGTTTGCAATCTGCCATTCTAGCTTTTAGAAGTAGATCCTGAGCACACTTAAACTGAGTGAGTAGTAACCCTGAACTATTTCTGTCAACCTCAAATCCAAGGAAATAATTCAATGTACCAAAAGCCTTCAAAGCAAACTTCTTGTTGAGATCTGCCATAATCTGAGCAATCAAGGATGAATTAGTACCGGTAATGAGTATATTATCCACATATACAAGTAAGTAGATGATTTGGGTTCCTTGTTTGAAGTAAAACAGACTAGTATTTGAGATAAGGCTAATAAAGCCCCAATCAGTCAGAGAATTCTTTAGCTTGTCAAACCATGCTCTAGGGGCTTGCTTGAGTCCATACAAAGCTTTGTTGAGCTTGCAAACATGATGAGGAAATTGCAAATCAGAAAAACCTTCAGGCTGTATCATGAAAATAGATTACGTTAGCTCACCATTTAAGAAAGCATTATTAATGCCTAGTTGTTGAATTTCCCACTGATTGTGAACAGCTAGTGATAGTATTATCCTGATTGTGGTTGGTTTAACTACGGGAGAAAATGTATTGAAGTAGTCAAGGCCTGGGGTTTGTTGAAACCCCTTGGCTACCAATTGGGCCTTGTACTTCTACAGTGAGCCATCAGGTTTTAACTTGGTTTTAAAAACCTATTTGCAGCCTATTGAATTCATTCCTGAAGTAGAAGGAACTAGTTCCCAGGTGTTGTTGCGAAGAAGAGCCTGAAATTCTTCTTCCATTGCTGTTTTCCATTCTGGAATGGTAAGAGCTTTAGCAGCTGTTTTTGGTTTAAAGAGGCTGAGTGGTTAAATAAGCCTGACCGATAGTGTGGCTTGTTGAAGCTTGTGAAGTTTTAGACCTAGTCATCATAGGATGATGATTAGCAGTTGTGATTTTCTTTGGAAAGGGCAGCACTACTTCAAGCTGTAATCCAAGAGAACAAGGATCTGAAGAACCATTTGAGATAGTTGTAGACAACACAGCAGTGGTTGGAACTGCATCAGAAGTGGAATGAGGCACTGAAGATGAACTGACATCGTGATTAGCACCAGGCACGTTTTCTTTTGTAGAAGGCAGCATCACCTCCAATTGTATTCCAGGTGAATAGAAGTCAGGGGACATAGGTTTGCTTCCAGTGGGAATATCATGAGAAGTGAAGGGAGATGTTGATGAAGTAGGCATAGTATTAGTGGAGACTGTTAGAGTCATGAAAGTGACTCTATTTTGGTGATAAAAATACCCCATTTGTGATTAAATTGAAGTATATTGAGACAATTAAAGAATTTATGAATTTATTCACGAAAATCGCTTCCTAATATTTTTCTTATGAATTTAACGTGTTTGGAATGATTTTGGAAAGTATATGAGTTGATATTGGGTTGTGGTTTATGGATTAAGGGTGATTTTGTCTCATTTATGCTGTTTAGGGGGTAAAATGTCATGTTTTAAGGGGCTGATTTTGTCACTTTTAAATTATGCAGGGACTACACTAAAATTTTACAAATTGTTCTATAAAAGAAAAATGCAGATTGCGTGAACAGGGAGGCTGCCATCCATAACGTTTTCCGGCGACCCTTCGTCTTCCACCTCCGGCGACTCTTCGGCTTCCTCGTGCACCGGTCACCATCATCCCATCGTCCCGGACCACCACCGCAAATCATGGAAGCAGCCGCGGCGTTTCATCTTCCACCATCGCGACTCTTCATCGTCCCGGCCAGTTTTGGCCATTTTTTGACGACGTTCCAGTTCCCCAAGGGTCGATCTCCCTTCCCCACAGCCGGATCTACACTTCCCTAGCTTTAGCCGCCGCAAAAACCGCCGGAATCCGCGATTTAGCCGCCGCGACTCTTTATCTTCCAGGCCAGATCCTGCTCATTTCCGACAAATTCTCACCTCCCTAGGACCTGATCTGAACTCCCCATCACCAGAGCTTTCCATCGGTACCTTCGGATCCCATTTCCGCCACCATTTTCTGGAAGACCCGCCGAAAAATTAACGTTTTCCGGCGAAGTGCGGCTGTTCGTATTCTGGGCTGTCCGTTGGTCATTTTCGCCCCTTCTTCGCATCATATCACTGTCGGTTACCTCCTCTCCGCCATGGTCAGCTCTGTTTCCATCGTTTCGGCTTCCGTCATCACTACCATGAGCGGCTAAGCTCCCGGTTGTCTGTTACGGCATAGGCGAGATCGGGATTGACTCCATGACTCTCCTTATCAGCTCTCGACTAGTTGGATGAGCCCAATTATAGGACATTTGGTAGTATTGTGCTTCGGATTATATTTGTTTTCGTTTCATGATTGATTTCGATACTTTAATATGATTTGACCATAACTTGTGATGAATATTGTTGTCTATTATGATTTAATGTTTTCATAGAACTTGCTGAATGATAAACGTTGGTTTGGAATAATTAAATGATGAATATTGCTTTTCATTACTTCGCATCGATTGTAATTGAGTTGTGTTCGGATTTAATTTAATTTCTACTATTGTTGCGTTTATTGTGAAGTTGGTTGATTGGATATTACGTGTTGACAAATTGTATTTGTTAATCGCGTACCAACTAGTGGTATTGCCTTGTAGCGTTTATCGACGTTCAATGATAGTCTTTAACCAATCGAACTTGAGTGATCGGGTGAGACAGGATAGATTATACCTAGAGTGTCGGGAAACCATTTCATTGATTTACCTTGCCTTGTAGGTTTAGGGGATCGTAGAGGGTGGAGGAGAATTGTGTGAGTCGATCTCGTGTCGAACCAAAACCGTAACGGCAACATTTTTATTATAAAGTTTTTATTAGTTTTAATTGCACTATTTCATTATTTGCATTTAGTCTATTTAGTTTCATTAATCCATTGCCAATTTCATTTTCGCTACTTAAAATACATTAGGTTGTTAGTCTTGCTCCCTGTGGATTCGATCCTGCTTACCGCTACTACGGTATTTAGGTTTAATTTTTAGACTGTGACGATCGGTCTAACAGAGACATTGGTGGTTTCTCTACAGAGTTTTGCTGAATCATTAGGAGAACAATCTGAACTAGAGCTTAAGCTGTTGCAATGGTTAAGAGTCCATGATGAAACATCCCTTGTTACAGTAGTCTTTAGACTTGAACTTGAGCCTGCAACATCAGAATCTTTGAAAAGAAAACAGTTAAATCCATCTTTAAAAGGAAAAGTGGTTTCATTAAATTTGCATTGCCGAACAATATAAACCTTCCCTAAAGCTGAAAGGCACTTGTATCCTTTATGAGCATTGTTGTAACCTATAAACACACATCTTTCAGTGTGATATGATAGTTTATGCCACTGGTATGGTCTGATAAAAGGATAACAGCAACATCCGAAGACCTTGAGATCAGTATAAGTTGCTTCTTGCTTAAACAACTTCTGAAAAGGAGACAGATTTGCAATTGGAGCTGAAGGCAGCCTATTGACAAGCAAAGTTGTTGTGTTAAATGCTTGCCACCATAGACAAAGAGGCATGCCAGCATGTGCTAGTAAAGTCAACCCAAATTCAGTGATAATCCTATGTCTCCTCTCTATTCTTCCATTCTACTGGTGTAAGTATGGACAAGGGTGCCTAAAATGGATACCATGTTGTTGAAGATAACTAGCAAAAAGTCTAAACTCACCTCCCTAATCAGTTTGCAAACACTTCAATTTAGCATTCAACTGATTTTCAACATAGGAATGAATTCAGATTTTAACTTCAATGGATAAATCCACATGTACCTACTATAGTCATCTACAAACAACATATAGTATCGAAACCCCTCTGAAGAAGAAACTGGTGCAGGTCCCCATAAGTCAGAATGCACCAATTCAAGTGGACCATTAGTTTGAAGATTAAAGGCAGGAAAAGAAATCTGATGCATTTTGCCAAATTGGCAAGCTTCACAAAAATTCAAGTCTTTATTCTTATCAGAATCACATACAGAAACTTTATTCAGTATCAACTTTAAAGTTTTCTCCTGTGGTGCCCCAACTGAGCATGCCACAGATTTGGAAGACTAACAGCAACATCCAAACAATCTTTATTCATACAGTTATGACTACTATTGTGATTCTCAACATGTAAACTACTATTATTACTAGAGGGAATATCAGGGTTGGCTAAAACAGCAACATGACAGTTTACATCATATGCTTTAGTACTAGAACCAGGTGAAGGAGAAGCCATACTAGGAAGTGAGAGTTGAAGTTGATATAAACCATTCTTCAGGAAGCCTTGAAGCAGTACTTCTTTGGAAAGTTTATCCTTAACAAGACATTGATCAGAACAAAACTCAACAATTACACCATTATCTTTGGTTATTTGAGATATACTCAGCAAATTCTTAGCTATATGTGGAACACATAACATGTTTCTAAGATGCAATAACCTTGAAGATGACTTAGAAAATAAAAAGGACTCACCTGTGTGTCTAACAGGGACAGATTGACCATTCCCAACCTGAATCGTGGAGCCACCTTGATAATTGTTTTTAAGGAGCATATTGGTGGCATCAGCTGTCATATGATTTGTGGCTCCGGAATCCGCATACCAGGTTTGGTCATTAACAGTTTGTGGAGTAGTTAAGGACAATTGATTAAGCTGTCCTGAAACACCTGAAACAACATGTTCTGCATAATCATGATTAGATCCTATAAGACTTGAACAACCATTCTGAAAGTTTGTTGAACTAGAGCCCTGAATGTTTTGAAAACCTTGACATTATAGAGAACTCTCTTGAAAACCTGAAGAATTCAAGTAAGTGGAAGGTGATTGTTGCATTGTCTGTCTAGGCAGATTCTTTGCCGCAAACATAGCTTGAGTTGTTTCACTTGATTGTCCAAGATTCTGACTATTATGAGATGGCATTAAGGGACTCATAACAGGTACAGGAAAACCTTGAAATCCTTGATCAAACCTGTGATAGCACTGTACCGCAGAATGTCCTCCTTTACCACAGACTTGGCAGATTAGTTTAGGCCTAAAATAGCCTTTACCTCTACCCCTATTTCTCATCATATATGGATTATACTGAAACATGCCAGAGTCAAAATTACTAAACAAATTATTTGCTAGTATAAACTGAGATTGGTAAGGTAAAGAAAATTCAGGCTTGGGACTTCCTTGAGCATGGGATTTCCAACAAGCTGAGGCATATTAGACACATTAGAGCCCATTGGTGCAAAGGAGTGCATTGACATATTAGAAGACAATGGTACATTAGATGGCATGAAGGTCTGATTTGAAAAATTCACACTTCCACTCACTCTATTCATATCTGATACAGGTTGTAAACTTTTGTTCTGAGATACCAAAGACACATCAGTGCTTCCTTGATTGAATCCTTGTTTAGAAACTACAAAAGCTGAACCAAGCTGATCATGAATACAATTGTAGGCATTATGTTGTCTCTCAAGTCGCATCTCATGCTTATGAAGTAGAAACTGAGCCTTTTGTAATGTAGTATTACTACTATTGGAAGTAAGGTTAGCAACCACTGCATCATATTTTGGTCCTAACCCATCAAGAATGTACAACAATAGCTCTTCATCATTTATATTCACTCCACTTGACACCAACTCATCCCCCAATTCTTTCATTTTCAGTACATATTCACTAATACTACATGAATCTTCCTTAGTAGTTTGTAGTAAATTTCTTAAATGTAGCATCCTAGCTTTAGAAACTGATTGAAAATGCAATTCCAAAATATTCCAGATTTCATAGGCAGTATTGCATTTGGCTACGTGCCTAAACATTGATTGAGAGATAGTGGAAAATAACCAACCAACAAGGAACTGATCAAATTTCTTCCAAGTAAAATAGTTAGGGTTGGTTTCTTTACCGTTTCCCTTGATTCATCTGACTTTTCTATCAAAAACATTGAAGGACAAGCTTTCTCTCCTGTAACAAAGCCATCCGATCCATGAGAGGTTAACGCTGGCAGAATTTGCGACTTCCAAAATGTATAATTCCTCTCCAACAGCTTGACTGAAATCGAAGGTAAAGTAGGAGTAGCAACTGTAGCTACACAATTCGTAAAAATGGAGTCCATTGTTCCTAAAACTGAGGATGAACTAGCTAAATCAGAGTTTGGATTTACCATAGACTCGTGTCTAGGGCTTTGATACCATGAAAGGATTTGTGTAGTTGAAGAAAAATTAAAGAAGAATCAAGAAGAAAGAAAAGAGAATACGTGACTGAGTAACTGAATCTTGTTCTGTTATTTTCAACTACTAACGAAGCTATTACAAATCTGCTTTTATATAATGTAAAACAGAGTATTTAATACGTAGTGTTTTAAGTGAGTAGAATAAAATGCAGCATTTTAAGACTTTGTCTAAAACGCTGCGTATTACAAAAGTGAGTCTTCATCTCATTCTCTGCTTAATAGCTCACAATTTTATAGTCGAATTTTTGGTTCATCATCTGGTTTATTACAATTCATTAGTATAAAACATTAGGGTTCGGCATTGAGATTTTGAACTCAAGGAGACCTTTGATCTATTACAATTATGAATAAATTATGGCTCGGCTAATGGCTTATTACAATTTTATAGTTGAATTTATCGTTTGGCATCTGGCTTATTATAATTCAACAGTACAAAAAGTTATGGTTCGGAAGTGAGGTTTTGAATTTAAGGAGACCTTGTGCTATTACAATTTTGTATAAATTATGGTCTGGTGACTTGGTTATTACACTTTTGTAGCACAAGTATAGTCAAATTAATGGTTTAGCAGTGAGATGTTGAACTCAAGGATACCTTGATCTATCATAATTCTATAGCACAATCATGATCGAACTTGACAATCTCAATTGTTCCTATATTGGTCATCCCCAGATGCATTTTTATAGTCAGATTAAGTGTTTGGTTGTGAGATTTTGAACTCAAGGAATCCTTGTTCTATTACAATTATGGATAAAATATGGTTCAACATCTGGCTTATTTCCATTCTATAGGCAAATTGATGGTTTGTAGTGAGATTTTGGACAGAAGTAGACCTTGACCAATTATAATTATGGATGATGGTTCAACAACGGACTTCATACAATCCCATAGATGAATTTATTGTTCGGCATCTGGGTTATTACAATTCAATAGTAGGCAATTTCATTTGTTTCCTATATTATACTTATATTTTATGTTTAGGTATATTTTTATTTGAAAGATGGTCTCTTATTTATTTTAAGTTATAGTTCGACATCTGCCTCATTTATTTTATTTATAAATGATATGACCTACAAAATTAATAATATTTTACATTGTTTTAAATAACTTGTCATTTCTTTTAAGTGTGGTTCAACCATAATTGGAATGGTCTACAGTTATCCAAATTCAACGTATAATATATCAAATTAAAGTCCCAACTATCTAGTTTCCAACGATTCAAATCACTCATCAATTGCAGTTTTATTGAGCAAGTTATGACCAATTTACTACTGACTATTCAGTGAAACCAAGAAACAGAGGAAACTGAAATGTGTGTGATGATAAAATAAATGGTTTGGCAGCGGATCTATAGTTATCCAAATTTAGCATATACTTGTTTGTGTAGTTTCCAAATATTCAAACCTCTTATCCATTGGATGTTTATTGAGTAAATTATGACCAATTTACTACTAACTGTTCAGTGGAAACCGAGAAATAGGGGAAACCGAAATGTGTGTGATGATAAAATGAATGGTTTGGCAGTGAGTCTACAATTAGCCAAATTCATCATATAATATATCAAATTAAATTCATGTTTGTCTAGTTTCCAAATATTCAAACCTCTCATCAATTATATTTTTATTGAGCAAATTATGACCAATTTACTATTGACTATTCAGTAGAAACCAAGAAACAGGGGAAACTGAAATGTGTGTAATGATAAAATGAATGGTTTGGCAATAGGTCTATAGTTATCCAAATTTAGCGTATAATATATCAAATTAAAAACCCATCTATCTAGTTTCCAAATATTCAAACCTCTCATCAATTGGATTTTTATTGAGCAAGTTATGACCAATTTACTACTGATTGTTTTGTGGAAACTGAGAAACAAGAGAAACCAAAATGTGTGTGATAATAAAATGAATGGTTTGACAGAAGGTCTATAGTTATCTAAATTTAGCGTATAATATATGAAACTAAAGACCTATCTGTTTAGTTTTCAAATATTCAAACCTCTTATCAATTATATTTTTATTGAGCAACTTATAGTTGATTTACTATTGACTATTTAGTAGAAACCAAGAAATAGGGAAAACTGAAATATGTGTGATGATAAAATGAATGGTTTGACAGCAAGTCTATAGTTATCAAAATTTAGCGTATAATATATCAAATTAAAGACTTGACTTTCTAGTTTCCAAATATTCAAACCTCTCATTAATTGGATTTTTATTGAGTAAGTTATAACAAATTTACTACTTACTATTTAGTAGAAACTGAGAAATAAGGGAAACCAAAATATGTGTGATGATAAAAATTAAACATTGCTCAGAATATTTTTTTTAATAGGCAAAAGTACTTTAAATGGTGGATTTTTTAAAGATAATAACAATGGTTTATCATATTACAATGGTTCCGAATAATACAAATTGATTGGTATATTGTAATGGTTCGGCAATTTATTTAGTAGGCAATCGTAATTTAACAAAAGAGGCATTTAACTAAAGATAATCAGGTGTCATATTGTGACTACTAAAACAATGTGAATAAGGCCCATGCTTACCTGGAGATGGCAATTGTATCCGGATTTCCGAGTACCCGGAGATTACAATGAATGTCGTAGAAAATGGAAAGATAAAAAACCATGCATCCTAGAGGTAGTTCATCAAGAATGCAATTTAGTACTTGTACCATGAGCACAAGGATTACGAAATTTCTTGTATTATTTATTGCATCTTATCATGTTTAGGATGTAACAATTAGCCAACTTCATCCTAAATCAAAATTGTTCATAGCCATGCCGTGTTCTAAACTGGGAATTACTCCTACATATTGATTGTCCTGAAACATGAGCATTATAAAGTATAGAAGTATGTGCTTAAAATTCTGCTACTGATAACTTCTTGTTATTAAGTCAATTGAAAGAAAGAAATGAACAGAAAAACAAATAACAAATAACCAGAAAGCATACAACACTCAAACATAATCACAAATGATGATTACAACAAGCTTGGAGTAATCCAAGATGAAAGTAATCACTGAAACATATTTCAGTAGCTATATATCTGCTAAAAGAGCCCTTGTACAAGAAAAAAACTCACATATGAAAACAACAGTTTTACTCATTCTTTGGTATTTACAAAAGAAACAAAATGAGAATAAGTTAATTATCACAAGTTCAGAACTCATGAGGGTTCCCCTTTTGCGTCCTAGGTTTACATTTGAAGGTCAGGCTTTCTCACTCTTTCTTGTGTTTCCTTTTACATCACTTATCTCTCTTTCTGGTTTCAGTTTTTCTTTCTTTGATGGTTTACATTCTCCCCCTATGATTATTACTCAATGGCGTGCCGCCGGACTTCTTAGACCACTTAAGCTTTCAAGGTAAGAAATCCTCTTCTGAGTCACTATGTGTGCAAGTTTGTGTGTAAATTTTCCTTCACCTTCTTTGGCAGGTTCATCTGATTGATATTCTGGGTCCTTCCTTTCTTCATTCTCACCTTGATCCGCATCCCAACCCATAAAATCTAACAGTGTTTGTATCTTTGAATCTGAAGTGTTGTGTTCTGTTAAACATTTTGTTCCTGTCCGTTCATTATCTATTAAAGGATTTCTTGTATCATTTGCTTCTGTTGGATTTTTAGTGGCATAATCAGCATAGAGTACATCTTCGATTCCAGTCAAGACTGTGCAGGCCAAACTTTCAAGTATTCTGGAATAACTTTCCAGGACTGCCTGCCCAACATCCTGTTATTCAAAGAACAAATCAGTGAAAAAGCTCTTTGAACAACATATAGCTATTGTGAAAGATCATACCATCATGATCATCGCCCATCCAGGAAGAAAACTGAATAAGTGGGGCGTTGTAAGGAACACGCTCATTGATCCCTATGTTTTTCAAAGCTGTATCAACACGGCGCAAGAATTTAGGGACACCCCGCCAGATTGTTTCATGAAGTAGCTCATTCCTTCCCTCATTTCATCTAGCGGAGTTGGAGGGGTCCTTCGGATCTCATCTATACGGAATGCAGCTTGAATCTAGAAGGGCAAGTAACATCGCAAAAAGATTAATTTTGCAAGGATGCTTTGCAACCAGCTATCAAATGCTAGATGCCCGTCTTATACAATTTATTTATTCAAAAGATGTTACCACACAATCAGGTTAACATAACTAAGAAAAAATTAACATCTCAATGCTAGTGAAACATAAAAAAAAAATATGTTTTACGTTGCAACTAGTACACTTCCAACTTCATGCTTCACTCCAGAATTTCGAAGAATTGACTTCTACACTTCCCCAATTTTCAATTTAAGTAGATAAGATATATCATACACCAAACAAAATATGTTTTACATTGCAACTAGTACAATTAAATGTAACTTGCTGGTGCACTTTAATAGAAACAAGCAGTGCAGACTTTTAATTAGAAGAGATGTCAACTGAAGAACAGGAGAACAAAAAGAAAATGGTGAAGAGAATCTTTTATAATCCACTTCAATCTCAACTTTCACACATGGCTTAGTAAGTAGATGAGAGCTTTTAGAAACAATAGCATTCTGTAGACAGAATATAGAAAATGCCGAGGATAATGAAGTGCCAAATTTCTTCTTCTGCTGCAATAGCGCTTAAGAGCTTGCCGTATTAATATGTCTACTGTTCACAGTTCAAAAAAATAAAAATAAAATAAAAAGGTGGAGCGGAACACTGTCAACAATTCTTCTGAAATTTCAATTTCCAAACATTTAGGGTTTCTATATTATCACAATTGAAAGGTTTTAGTGTTTCGCCACCATCTCTCCTTTTCTTCCTTAACAATAACACATGCAAAATTGTAAGTTATTTGTCAACTTATGATTCTAGTGATAGTCATGGCATTAGCCCTTCACTTTAATTATTACATAATCATTTCTAGTTCATTTTCTATCGAAGTAACCAATTTCAATTAATTTTGTTTTCTGTTATATCTTGTGGACACTTCAAAGTCTGAGTAGTCACACGCATTTGGTAGATATTTTAGCACAACACGTGTTGCATTTTGTTTTCATTGAACTAATTTTTATTCTCTTTTGAGATATTATTTGTGGTCCATGACACTTGTCACTTATTCATATAATGTACTGGAAAGTTTGTTTGCCTTGTCGATGGTCCCAAGAAAGTTTGGAATAAACTTTTCCAAAAAGGTAAAACCAAAAAGCATCTTGTTGGCCGCTTGTCCCCTTGCATTGGCCGAAAGTTTTCTTTACATTCTTCTCCAATGCAATTTCATTTTAAGACTGATAATTCCTTTGAAAGTACTCTGCATATTCTAAAATGCTTCTTTTGTTTTACATCAAGTTTCATATGCTTAGGTAGGCTTACAAGTATCTTCCTCAATACTTTGACTTTTCATCCTTGCTACTACATTGGTTATGTAGCTGTTGCTCGATGGTATTTCAAGTTGGACACTACATGTCACCTTGTGCATCAATCGAATGTAGTTCTCTACTATGCCTCTAGTGTATTTATCAACCTTCGTAGAGGTGAACAAGCAAAATACACCAAGTTAAGTCAAACACATCACTATTAAGGAAAACTCCAATGCATGACTAATCTTCCACTGATAAAAGTGTACCCTTCACGAGGGTGAACAAGGCCACAACAAACAATGGTTGATTAATCTCATAGTAATGGAAGGCATGTGGTTATTTGTGACTTAATATCTTAACGAGGGTTTTTTATTTATTTATTTATTGTCTCACCAATTTTATTATCTTATTAGCATGTTATAGTCTGGCATGTTAAAACATTCAACCTTAGCATGCTTTATATGATAATAAAGTAAACGTGTTGGTACATGGCCAATCTAAAACCAAATTCCTCGAGCTTTGAGGAATTGGTAGGACAACCTAGGTTCATGCAAATTATTAGAAAACTTTTACAAAAGTCTTCGGGATAGCTTCATGCCTTCGGTTCATCTTCTTTACAACAATGAATAATCAATTCCTATTCTAATTTACATTAAATAAAATAGAAACCTCGAGTTACATTCGAGGGGATTTAGTTTAGAAGAGAAAACATTGAGAGTGAAGAGATAGGCAGGACATATAGGTCCTATTTAACAAAATTAAATTACAAGCATTCAATCCCAAAATAATTTAAAAAATAACCTAAGGTCAGTGGCCAAGTACCGAACAGTATGCATAATCAAACATAGCATATTATTCAACAAACTTAAATTTGAATTTATCAAGTAAAATTCAGTTACCCCTTTTAATTTTGCAGAATTTTAATTGGTCCCTAAGCTTGCAAAATTTGTAGTTTTGTCCCCATCTAGTGAAAACATGAACTGACCAATCCAAAACAGCAACAACTGTTCCCTTTTATGATGGCTTGGTGAAAAAGTTCAAAACGCTAACTTTAGAATCCCCAAAACGCCATTCTCTCGCAACAACGTGAGAGACCTACCCTTTGATTTCCACATGAAAGCTCGCGGGAAAAATCCTATCAAACGGGTTGTGCCCTGCAACAATGGAAAAATCCCAGCAGCCTGAAAATGGACTGCTCCCATTAGGCTGCGCGCATTAACATGTAGCCAAAAACTCACGGGCGGCTACGCACTTGGCCTGTCATGTACGCATGGCCTGATGAAGGCCATGGTTAGGGTTGAGCGCAAGCTCGCAAGGCTAGTAGCAGGCCGTGGGCAAGTGCACGCGAACTCATGCAACATTAGGCAGTGCCATACGTAGACGCACGCAACAGTAGGCATAGCAGCGTGTAGCAACATCAGGCAGGTCCACGTGCTTAAGCGCATGACCAAGAGCCTGTCAAGGCAGGCCATGTGCTGCAACGTGCAACTAGGAAAGGGTAGCCGTGTGCTGCAACGTGCAGCCATGGCAAGGCAGGTTGCGCACAGCCTGTGTGCAGCCATCAAGGAGCTGCGCGTAACAACACATAGCCTGGGTCAATCGCACGTAGCCACAATAGGGGGTTGCATGCAGCCACACGCAACCTAGGGACAACACGCAGCCACAACAGGGCGTGTAGCCATAATAGAAGACTACGCGCAACCATGTGCAGCCTGGGGATAGTGGATGTGCACACACGTGGCAACGCGCAACCCACATTCAGCCACCAATTTTTTTTAGGGTTTTTCAAAACCCTAATTAAATCAATTCTCATTATCGAAAAAATTAAAACAGTTTTAATCAATTGCAAATTAAAACATGTTAATAGCAAACCCTAAAACATGCAATCTGACAATTCAACGATCATGTTATAAACAACGGATTGTATATATCAAATCCAAGCTCTGATACCAATGTTGGATTTTGCATTGAATAACGTGGATTTTTTTTTTTAAATTTATTCAACAAAAACTCCAATCCCAAAATCAGTATTGATATAATACAACCATAAAATCCATTCAAGGTTAAACTCAATACCTTCGTTGATGGCTTCTTCAATCGGATTAGGATTTGAACTTCATAAGACGATTCGAGTGTAGAATCGAGCAAATTAGTATCCACACAAAAGCAAGATGGAATCACAAACAAATCAATTGCTAGATTAATTTGTTTGCCCTAAGAGAAAAAACCGAAATTGAGAGGAAAATAATTTCTCTCTCTAAGTGGCGTCAACTAAGGTTTTTGGGTGGAGTGAATAATGAACTAATTATTTCCTTTTCTCCTATTCTCTTCTTTATATAGTGAGGGATAAAATATCCCTCACTAGGAATAGGAATATCACTATTCCTATTTGGAATAGCTTTCCAATGTAATCCAAATAAATATAAAATTATATTTATTTATATATTTAATAAAGGAATTAAATGTATTAAATTAATTAAATATATTCCATATTAACATTAATGTATCATATTAATATTAATATAATTACAATTTTTCTAAATTAACTTCAATATGAATATTGGCGACGACCTCAATGAATTTAATCGCACAACAAAATTACCAAAACGCCTTTTTTGTCCAAAGACAAAATTACCCTTCATTTCATTTTTCTTCTTAAACTTCTTTTAATGTGTGTGACACGTAGACTCTTTATTTTGTTGGTAGTGACCAGATCCATAATTAAGTATCAACTAGTTAATGCTACGTACACCAATCAAGATTTGCCTCTAGCAAGACATCATGATTACCCGACAAATAAAGATTCAACGAAGTTGCAACCATTCAACAGTATGGTCACCGTGCAATTCAAATCCCTTCATCATTATTTATCTCATCAAGGTTTGATGTACAGAAGGAGTACCAACTTCAATCAATTTGCCTTGATACATTTGTATTCGATTATCGAATTCAATGACCATATAAAATTGGATTTAAGCACCGACTCAATTCCACTATGGCCATAGATTTTGTGGTCATAGTTACTAACTGAATAACTCAGCAAGATAATTTCTTCTGTACCTAGGAGTGATGAATCCTTTGTTGATCTATCATAGGCATAGTGTAGTTCTTGATGCAACCAATGACTACCGTACTGATAACCCTAAATAGGACTACGTTAAGCTAGTGTCAAATTACACCAATAATTACACACGACGCTCTGGTGATTTCAAGTCCAAGGATCACATGCACCACCATCCATTAGAGGATATATTACATAGACACTAGGGTTATCATCTATGTGGAATTCTTTGGTGGGTCAGTCCAGTGAACTTGTCATTAACAAGCACCCATGCGTCTCACTAGATTGTCACCAAACAACTTTGACATGTGAAAACTGTCACTATCTTTCGGTAGTGTCATTCAACGCTATGATAGTCTTACCGTATAATCTATGTACTTTGTCATATTAATACTAGGGCTACAAACAATTATAGAATGGTCTTTATATGTGATCATAGGGTTCTCAAAATTAAGCTTTATAACATTTAATTCCTTCGTCATGATTCAAACTCTCTAAGGATAGGTCTTTAATAGCGTTGACAAAGAAGAACAGCCGGTTAAAAGACAATGAATCTTATTATTATTATTATTATTATTATTATTATTATTATTATTATTATTATTATTATTATTATTATTATTATATATTTTCTTTATAAATCAAAGGCCAACTTGACAAGCTACCCTTCCTCTTGATCTGAGGTGCAAAGAGAAACATCTCTTTTTTATGACTTCCACTTATGAATCCTAGCCCGGAAAAGTGACCGACTAGGGCAAGGCCTATTGATGACTGAAAGAAAGGGTTTATGAGCCCTAGCCCTGTAAGCCCACACTTGTGTAGAGTAGATCGTTCAACACCTACGGCACAAACCCATTTTTGACCATATAT
This sequence comes from Pistacia vera, assembly GCF_008641045.1. NCBI lineage: Eukaryota > Viridiplantae > Streptophyta > Magnoliopsida > Sapindales > Anacardiaceae > Pistacia > Pistacia vera. The sequence continues at coordinate 381,061 of NW_022196003.1, forward strand.
CTTGTTTTGTGCTATTAAGAGATAGGGAACAAAACGCCCTTAGACCTATACCGACGGGGAGCAGCCGATACACTTCAGAGATAGGAAAAAGGTTCGAAGAAAAAGAATGCTAATTGGTATGGTAAAGTAAACCGTTGTAGGACCACCGAGGCTGGAACCAAGTCAAATAAACAAAAATGAAGAATCAAAGCATGTAGTTGGGAATTGAGGTCAAATCCAGAGTGAAAAAGGCGATGGCACTTACCGTAGAAAGAGGTTAGACCGGTTTGGTACTCCAACTACCTATGATAAAAAGTTTTCAAGACAAATCTGTGAGTTTAGTCATGCTGCTTCAAAAGAATCCTCTAGGTCTTTTCTTCCTATCTGGTTCTCTAGAACCGGTGAAATCCTATGTTCATAAGCGCACTTAGCCTTTCAATAATATCCAACCAATAAAGGTTTATATATATGAATGCTATGATATAGAATTTATGCCTTTATTGATATTCACTATAATATTACAAGAGTCTAATATTATTGGCTCTAGTGCACATATCCTAACAAAATTTACCCAAGCTCTCACAAGCATTGGCTTTACTCAATCCAAAAATGATTATGCACTCTTTTCCAAGAGGAAAGGTAACTCATTCATTGCTCTTATTATTTATGTTGACTAAAGCAAGCTTCCAGACAATGGAATGAAAATTTACCGAAGCTCTCATAAGAATTGGCTTTACTCAATCCAAGAATGATTATGCACTCTTTTCTAGGAGGAAATGTAACTCATTCATTGCTCTTGTTATTTATGTCGATGACATCCTAATCATAGGGAATGACGAAACAGCCATCAGAGTTTTGAAATAACATCTGTAGCACCCCGGCCCACTGTCAGCCCAACATAGTCAAGATATTGTCCACTTTGACAGCCTGGGTGGTCCAACTCTGAAGCCTAACCCCTCACAGTTTTGTTTTCAGGCCCAAGAATCCTTGCTCAAGCCCAAAACGCGTCTTAACTATTGGGGGGTTCCCCTAATATTTAACTAGCTTAGGCCCCTCCTTCCCAAGCGATGTGGGATGTCTCAATCTCCCCCCCTCAAGATCCAGTGTCCTTGCTACGATCCCTCTTGGGCTAGGCGAGATCTCTTAACTATCTACACACTTCCGATTGGGATTGACTCTGATACCGATTGTAGCACCTTGGCCCACCGCCAGTAGTAAAGATATTATCCGCTTTGGCATCCTGGGTGGTCTGACTCCAAAGCCCATCCCCTCACTGTTTTGTTTTCAGGCCCAAGAACTCTTGCTCAAGCCAAAAACGCGTCTTAACTATTAGGGGGTTCCCCTAGAATTTAACTAGCTCAGGCCCCTCCTTCCCAAGCGATGTGGGATGTCTCAACATCTCAATAGGAACTTTCATATCAATGATTTAGGGGAACCAAAATATTTCTTCAAAATAGAAATTGCATAATCTCCAACAGGAATATCTCTCAGTCAACAAAAACATGTTCTAAACTCATATCATACTCTGGACTATCAATATGCAAGCCAAGTGTCATTTCAGTTGAACAAAACTCCAAACTTACTACTCAAGAGTATGATAATGAGACATCCCCTTTAGAAATAGATCCTCCACTGGCAGATCCCTCACAATATCAAAGACTTATGGGTTGACTCACCATGACATGACCGAATATTAGTTACGTAGTACACATCCTTAGCCAATTCATACATGGGCCAAAACAATCTCACATGGATGCAAAAATAAAGGTACTAAGGTATTTAGAAGGATGTCTTGGCTTAGGTTTACTTTGCCTCGAGATAGGGATTTGAACATCACAGAATACTACGATTCTAATTGGGCCACATGTCTGATGACAAGGAGGTCACTCAGCGGTTTCTGTGTTAAACTTAGAGGTGCATTAATTTCTTGAAAGACAAAGAAACAGTCGAGAACATCACTTTCATTAGCAGAGGCCGAGTATATAGCTATGGCCAAAGCTACTTGTGAGATCACTTGGGTTCTTGGATTACTAAAAGATCTGGAAGTGCAAGTAGGGAAACCTGTTCACTTGTATTGTGATAACAAAGCTGCAAATGGCATTGCAGCAAATCTGGTATTCCACGAAAGAACAAAACACATAGAAATTGATTGTCACTTCATTAGGGAAAAAATTCAGAAAGGGATAATCAAGACTATGCACATTTGTACTACAGATCAACAAGTAGACATCTTTACAAAACCTTTATGCAACAGACAACATTCACATTTACTTAATAAGCTTGACGTTTTTTACATATACAAACCACAAGCTTGAGGAGGAGTGATGAATTATGGAATGTTGAGATTACGTCTTAATTCCAGCCACATGATTTCAGCAATCTCATTACAGGATTCTAGTAATTACGTTTCCCTAATTTCCTCCCTAAATTCATGTAATTACAATTTACTGTATTTCCTTTATTACTTTCACACTCTTGTATAAACTGAGCATTGTACAAAGCTTGGATATACATAATATACATAAAATACAATTTTTCTTTTCTTCTCATATCTCTCTAGCATACTTAGGCTTCATTTCTGCCACTATTGCCATCTCAAACTCTGATATCATGGTTGAAGTTTTATGTTTAAAGATACAAAATAAGACTATGGCTAAACAATCCTCAAGTTAACAAATTAAAAAAAAAAAACCATTTGTCTTATATTCTATGTTATTATAACACCACAAAATTAAAGTAATAAGTGTAGGATAAAATAATCATTTCCTTCATTAGATTTAATAATTCTCTAACGATGTTAACAACTATGATGATTTTTTATGAATTTATGAAACATGGAGAGGTTTTGTCGATTTTTTTTTTTGGTAAAAAAAGGAAGGGGAATTAATTACCATAAATTGTAATGATATTATCTTATTTAATAATTGTATTGACACCTTAATAATATTATTTTGCAATATTATTTAAGCAATATCTTATTATAATATTAATATATATAAAAGAATTACATCACTGTGAAATTGTCATGAAAGACCGTAATTGTAACTTAATACTAACATGACATATGCACATACTTTATAAACGAGAAAACGATAAAAGGAATTAGAAAAAAGTTGCACAAACAAAAGCTTAATTAATTTAAAAAGCCAAAAAAGGATAAATTTTGTAAAGGAATCTTGTCAAGTCATTATCATTTTTATTTATTTTAAACTCTTTATCTCTTTAAATAGTATATTATTATAAATTCATTTTCATACCTATTATTTTTTATATTATCTCTCTATTTCTCCCTACCTACTTGCTAGATTTATATTTAGTAAATAATTAGAAGAAAAAAAAAATGAGAAAGAGAGATTGTGATCGTGATTGAGTTATTAATTTTTGAGTTAATTAATTAATTAAATTAAATGTTCAAAATCTTCAATACGTGTCATTGGGACACCACTAACATTTGTCATTGTGGCTTCCTATTAATTAAATTTAAGAAAGTCTAATTTTTGTCACAACTTCAAAGATTTTGATATTATTGTTTTTCTTTATTTATTTAATTTTTGGGTTAACTAGCCGGTCAAAGGATGATTTTTTTTTTTTTTTTTTTTTTTTTTGGTAATCTTATATCCAAAAAGTCTAAACACGTGAATTCGTCACATATATATAAATCAGGTTATGATATTTTTATATAAGATTTTGTATAGTGTTTTGAAGATATCGATGTATTTTTCATAAATCTATTACATTTTAAGAGTTTATCTTTGATTTGATAAGATTATTATCATAAATTTCTAATAAAATATTTGTTAATAGTAACTTTGTTTAAAGAGTAAACGACTTTTTACTATCTAAGGTTTGCCTTAATAACACTTTCTAACAAAAAAGTTTTACCATATTATTTTTTCACGCAAAGTTAATACTCTATTGCTACCGAAAACCGATTCCGATAGCGAAAACTCTCTTTGTCACCACCATTTGAACTTTCGGTCTCTTCTTTATAAAAACTCTTTCACATGGGCATTTGATTTCTCGTCGATTGCCTGTCACAGCAAAGTTAGGATTTCCTATTTTTGTCTGATTTCTGACTGCTTCTGACGGTGAATATTCAATCAATCATCACCATTCGATCCATCGGCTTCCACTCTACAAAAACCCTCTTATCCTGGCTCTTTGTAACTCATCGAACACTGACTGAGAAAGTGAAATGTATTCTAGGTATTAATGGAATATAAACATTGGGTGAGAAAGTGATACTTTGAAACTTCTTGGGTGGAAAAGTGCCATTAAGGCAAACCTTGGGTGGGAAAAGTTGTTTACTCTTTAAAAAAAAAAAAAAAAAAATTGATAGGAATAATAAACTTGTAACAACAAAATTTGACGGTCATGTAAATCTTTAATAGATCGATAAATATTAAATGTTCTAATATTTTTGAAAACTGTTAAATATGTTTGAGAATCATTACAACTCTTTGTAAAACTATAAAATTTTTTTTTTTTTTTTTTTTTTTGATATGGGGTATTTGATAGATTTAAATTAGAAATATATCAAGGCACTTGAAATTTATCAATCTTATGCACAATCATTTATGAAATAAACACAAATCATGATCTTATAATTTATAGTATCAAGAAAGTCCAAATAAATTGACAACAACAAAAATATTCTTAAGTTTTATGAGTGTTCCATATGAGATAAGATACATGCTTTTATGGTCGGTTTCACGTTCAACCTTTCAACATAATTTAATATTTTTTGCTATTTATGCAAACTGGAAAAGTCAAAGATTATGTATCTGATTTTGATGGGTTCTGTCACAGTTTAAAAATTAGAGTTACGTAATTCCCCTCTTATGAGATAGTTGACTGGTTAGTTGTTTAATTTTTAGAATTTTTAAAGGGTCATTATGAGTCACCTTTGAGGTTTGATATAAAAATGTTTTTTTTTTTTTTTTCCTCTTAATTTTGAGAAATTAACACTACCCCTCTTAAATTACGTTATTGTTAGTTAAATGTATCGGTTTTATGGATAAAGTAGATATTTTGAATAAATCATTAACATTTTTGTTAAATGAAGAGAAGTGTTGGACAAATAATTATAAATTTTTGTGAAACAATTAACCGTTTTAGTAGTGCTATAATTTTTGTCAAATGGTTAACTATTTTTTTATAAAGTTGTCTTATACCGAACAAATTTAAGTCATATGCCCATCTCGGACTCAATAGAGACGGATTCTCCTAAGACATTTTGATCGTAAGGGAATGGTGCTAACTTATGCACTAAGATTGGACTATTTCCATAATCTAAATATTGTTTATTGAAAAGAAAGAAAAAAAAAAACCAACCAAACCACACAATGCTAACTTGAAAGGACTTTCATCACCACATAAAATATTTTAGTTAGTAAACTACTCTTACCAAATAAACACTTTTAGTTAACCTTAATGTGGAATTATATTTATTGTGATTAATCTAACAAATTATGTCATAATTTATTAGTTAGATTACGTCAATTTTTCCTTTTTATATATAAACTAATGTTTTGTTACAATACAAGGATTTTGAAGAAAAAGTTAAATAGGGTAAATTAAACCTCAATTAAATAATATTTTTTGGTCAGTCTCTTGTTGAACTAATTAATGTAGAAAACTAATAATTCGTTAAATTTATAAGATAATATATTAAAAAAAAAAAAAGCTCTTTAAGTTGGCGGGGACCTGAAGCTATAGAGATTAGAAAGAGGTTTTTCATACTCCAATATTCTGTTACCTTTACAAATTATAGATTTTGAAAGGTGTGAAGTCTTTGCAGATTCTTTGATAAACTTCCGATAGTATCGGATGGAACAGAACCAGTTAATTTTCCACAAAATTCAACTCTCAACACCATTAATTTGCAAAAAGAATCTGCCTGGAGTTGATTGTGCCATATGCTCTCCTCTAAGCTTGAACATGCAACCTGTACAACACAAAGCAGAATATAAATAGGCAACAAAATTGAGAAAGTGATTTAGTAATTAGTGGCAAAAAAATAACCTTTTCATCAAAGAGAGGATGAATATCAATAGGGTCATTCTTAAGTTTATTTCTTCAGGTTCTTTCTTGGAGAGGAATGTCTTCAAACTCCGACAATGGTCAATGTGAATTGCATTCAAGGAGTGGAATTCAACAACAGAAGATGGAAACAGAAATTTCAGAACTTGACATCCCTTCACAATCAACCTTAAATTTTTTGGGAACACAACCTGCAGACACAATTCTTGTTCTGTAAACAAACTCAGAAATGTATTAAAAAATTGACATACCTTTTGATTAGCATGGTCTGTTGACTCTTCAATTTCCTCATCACCTAAAATCTTTTTCAGGTTCTTGCAATCAGTGACTTCGACTTTTTGGAGATGTGAAAGGTTTTTCGCCATGGAGATAGAGAAGACATGCTCTAACTCATCACATTGTTTTCAACTTCATCAATCTACGGATATACAGCGACACACAGGAAAGGCAGCGTGACAATGAACTGTCTCCGAGTTAAAAATATATAAAAGATCTTCCACCCCACCACCACGCACACCCCCCCCCCCCCCCCCCCCCCCCCCCCCCCCCCCACAAAGATGCTTTAATTCTGGGAAACCTTTCTCAGAATGGAGACTTCAACTACATCTTCAACGCCATCCAGTTGATCTAAGTTGAGATCTTCAACTTTCTCAAACAGAATCTCGATCCCAGAACTCCTGAAACTGTGACTATTGTTGAGTTTCAACGTTCTTGAAGTTGTATATTTACCATCCCATTTCCATTTTATTCCGACAAGTATTTTGTACCTTTCTACCTTTTCAGGGTCGAACAAATTCCGTGGCATCTTGGGGTCCGGAATATGTATGTATAAAGAGTTGAGGTGAGGCAATTACTTCAACTCAGTAAGACTAGCTTCACCCTGCCATTGACGAAAGCTATTAGCCACATATAGTTGTTCCAATCGGGACAGGCGTGATAAGACATTTGGTTTGATTTGTTTGAGTTTTGGACAATTACTCAAATCCAGCGGCTTTAACTTGGTCAAATCTCCAATTTCTCCAGGCAACACTTCAAAATCACAAAACTCAAATTTCAGAATTATCAATTCCTTTAGCTCTCCGATTATTCCTACATCAGCTAGACGGCATTCCTTCAAACACAATGCTCGGAGTTTCTTTAGGCAAGAAATAAGAGAAGGTTTTGGTATGTTGATGTCATCCAAACATCCTCTCATAGTCATAATGGTGACCAACTAATTTTATTACTATAAGAAGGTTATAACTTGAGGTGTAATTACAAAAATTATAGTTTTGATTTCTTATTTTTTAATTTATGTTTTAGTAGTACAGTATTAGGATTTTAATTCATATTTTAGTAGTATTAGGATTTCAATTCAGCGCTTCAATTGCCTACTTTTGAAATAGATAGAAGATCGTGTCTTAGAACCAGTAAAGATAAGTGTTATTGATGGAACTATAAATGCAGTTGATACATAGTCAATTGATGTAAAGCCACAGACAATTGCCAATGGTTTTAAGCATTGCAAAATTAGGACCCTAGATTTCGATGAATTGCAAGTTGCAAATGAAGTGGATGAGAAAAATTAAAAAGTCATTGCAAAATTGAGTGATTAGATTCAACAAGAAAATAAAAGAGTCATTACAAAATTGAGTGATCAGATTCGACAATTTCACTACACTAATCGAATAGATATTAATGTCTTCCTCGATCATCTAAATAAGCAACAAATCGTGTATGCTTTAACCGAAAAAGAAATCATTGCTACAATTAGACAAGAATATAAAAGAAATAATCTTGAAGATGATAGTACAGAAATACAAAAAGTTTCATATCATGAAGCTCTAAACATGCTTCAGAAGCTAAACATATTTTGGCTTCAATAAGAAAGTGTCCATGCTAGCAAATTATTAAATACTAACAAGGTAAAAAATGTGGTAACAATTCTAAAATATAAATTATTATCTCAAACAACTTTAGATAAATATTTTATTTTATCTTAAATCCTTAATGTAACATAACATATATTTTTTGGTACTATACAGATAATTATTACTGTGTAGAGGCAACTTTCCTTAAGACGGAAATTAGAAAAATTATAACTTATTACAATGTGAAGTTTATTCTTATTTATAACTATCCCAAATTGAGACTAGAATTTTTTATGACAATATAGAGTTTAATCCTATATAGAGTATCATTATAGAAAAGTTTTATTGTATAAAACTTGTAGTTCTTTCACCCCTTGAAAGAAGTTGTTTGGGATTTTTAGAGAGCCATCTTGATCTTTGGTTAGCAGCAAAAGTAGAATCAGGTTTGGACATTCCAACCTTTCAGGAAGCTCATTGATATCCCCATTAATTACAGACAAATGGGTTAAATCTTCTTTGGACATTGTACTTTCCAGTACTTCTCTAGAGTTAGCTCCTTCTGGAATTTTAACATAAACCTTTCCCCCATCCTCGGCAATCGACACAGCAACACTATGCATCGTGTTGCTCATTTTAACGAATTTGTCATCAGTTGCACTATCTATCAATAAACAGGAAGCTCTGAGATTATTAATCAAAGAAACCACAGTATTCCTTGCTCTTTTCAATGTAAAAGCATCTCGAAACAAACCCAATCCGATACCAATTTTCAACAAGTAATTATGTCAAGGGTATGGTGAGAGAGGCAAGAGCGGCAGAGAAATCAGAGATGCCAGGAAGGGGGTGGATCCAAAAATTTCTGTTAGAATCAGCTAAAATAAAACCTAGTTACACATTAATATTTTTAGTCATTAATATTTCTGTTAAGGTGGGTTAAAATCTAGAAATTATATATATTAATATTTAATACATCCGGAATGCCTAGAAGATGAATATGAGAAAAAATATTTTTTGTATATTTTAGTTTTGTATTGTGTTCAATTTATACAAGTTTGCAAATGTAAGAAATAGTAATACAATCAATGTAATTACATGAAATCAACATTTTCTTCCTTGGATTTAGTAATTTTCTAACCATGTTAACAACTATGATGATTTTAGAGGTGGGAATTTAGCCCGGGCCCAAAACCGGGTCCTAGGACCGGACCAAGCCCAAGGGAGGAGGGACCAGGCCAAAGCTGATCCCTCCTCCACGGCTCGAGCCCGTTAATTTTTAAAACCCCCCAAATTACATAAACCCCTAGAAAATATCAAAAACCCCCCTATAATAAAAAAGTAATAAATTTAAAGTTTAAAATGTAATTTTACAAAAAAATAAAATAAAAAATTTCTAGGCCCATAGGACCGATCCTGGGACTGTTCCTATGGGCCCATAATCGGTCCTAGGACCAGTTTGGACCCTAGAAAAACTCATGGGCCTAGGATGGTCTTTCAAGATTTGGGCCTGGTCCCTCAAGGACTGGTCCCAAAATGGGCTCAATCCTTGAGGGCCCAGGCCTGGGACCGACTGGGCTTGGGCCTTGCCCACCTCTAATTTTTTATGAATGTTGATTTTTTTTTTTTTTTTTTTTTAAAGAAGGGAAATTAATTACCATAAACTTATCAATTTTCATAAAAAGACATAAATTATAATCAAATACTATCCTATTTAATAATTGTATTACCCATTAATAATATTTTTATAATATTATTTAAACAATATCTTATTATAATATGTATAAAAGAATTACTGTGAAATTGCCATGAAAGACGCAACTGTAACCTAATATTAACATGACATATGCACATACTTTATAAAACGAGAAAAAGATAAAAGGAATTAGAAGAAAGTTACACAAACCAAAGCTTTGTTAATTTAAAAAGCCCAAAAAGGTAAATTTTGCAGAAGGAATACTGCCAAGTCATTGTCATTTTTATTTATTTTAAACTCTTTATCTCTTTAAATAGAATATTATTATAAAGTCATTTTCATCTCTATTATTTTTTATATTATCTCTCTATTTCTCCCTACCTTACTTGCTAGAGTTATATTTAGTAAATAATTAGAAAAAAAAAATGGAGAAACAGAGACTGTGATCGTGATCGAGTTATTAAATTTTTGAGTTAATTGATTAATTAAATTAATTGTTCAAAGATCTTCAATATGTGTCATTGCGACGCCACTAACATTTGTCAATGTGGCTTCCCATTAATTAAATTAAAAAAGTCCAATTTTTGTCACATCTTCGAAGATTTTGATTTTTTTTTTTTTTTTTTTTGGGTTAACTACCTGTCCAAGTGTTTTTTTTTTTTTTTTTTTTTTTTTTTTTTTTTTTTTTTTTTTTTTTTTTTTTTTTTTTTTTGTTTTTGGTATCTGTATAAAATATATCCAAAAAGTCTAAACGCGTGAATTCATAACATATATTATCATCAAGTCATGATATTTTTATATAAGATTTTGTATAGTGTTTTGAAGATATTCATGTATTTTTCATATATCTATTAAATTTTAAGAGTTTATCTTTGATTTTATAAGATTATTATGATAAATTTTTAATAAAATATTTGTTAATAGTAACTTTTTTTGAAAGAGTAAATGACTTTTTATCACCTACAGTTTGCCTTAATGATACTTTCCCACCCAAAAAAGTTTCAAAATACTACTTTTTCATCAAAAGTTAACGCTTTGGTACTACCCAAACTCAATTCCGATAGCGAAAACTCTTTTTGGTACCACCATTTGAACTTTTGGTCTCCTCTCTACAAAATCTATTTCCCACGAGATCTGATTTATTACCGATTGTCAATCACCGCAAAGTTAGAGTTTCTTATTTTTGTCTAATTTTTTACTGATTCTGACAACGAATATTCAATTGGTCACCACCATTCGATCCACCGGCCTCCACTCTACAAAAACCCTCTTACACTAACTCCTAGTAACTCGTCGAATGTCAGTTAAAAAAGTTAAGTGTATTTTGGGTACTAAAGAAATATAAATGTTGGGTAGGAAAGTGGTATTTTGAAACTTTTTAGGTGGAAAGTGTTGTTGTGGGAAAAAGTCGTTCACTCTTTAAAAAAGAAAAAAATATTGATGGGAATAATAAACTTGTAACAACAAATTTTGATGGTCATGTAAATCTCTAATGGATCAATAAACATTAAGCGTTCTAATATTTTTGAAAACCGTTAAATACGTTCAAGAATCATTACAACTCTTTGTAAAACTGTCAATATTTTTTTAATATAGGGTATTTAATAGACTTAAATTCGAAATATATATCGAGACGCTTGAATTTTATCAATCTTTTATATATATCATTCATGAAATAAACCCAAATCATAATCTTATAATTTATAGAATCAAGAAAGTCCAAATAAATTGACATCATCAAAAATAAAAGTCAATCAAGTTATGATACTCTTATGTTTTATAAGTATATTCCGTATGAGATAAGATAAATGCGTTTCATGGTCGGTTTCATGTTCAACCTTTCAACATAATTTAATATTTTTTGCTATTTATGCAAACTGGAAAAGTCAAAGATTATGTATCTGATTTTGATGGGTTGTACATGTGTCATAGTTTAAAAATTAGAGTTACGTAGTTCCCCTCGTATGAGATAGTTGATTGGTTAGTTGTTTAATTTTTAGAATTTTTAAAGAGTTATTATGAGTCACCTTTGAGGTTTGATATAAAAATATTTTTTTTGTCCTTTTAATTTTGAGAAATTAACACTGCCCCTCTTAAATAACGTATTGTTAGTTAAACGTGTCCGTTTTATGAGTAAAATTAATATTTTGAATAAACCATTAACATTTTTGTTAAACAACAAGAAATATTAAATAAATAGTTGTAAATTTTTGTCATTAACCGTTTTAGAACTGTTATAATTTGTGTCAAATGGTTAACTTATACCAAACAAATTTCAGTCATATGCCCATCTCAGACTCAATAGAGACGGATTCTCCTAAGACGTTTTGATCTTACGGGCATGGTGCTAACTTATGCAATAAGATTAGACTATTTCCATAATCTAAATATTGTTTATTGAAAAAAAAGAAAAAAACCAACCAACCAAACCACACAATGGTAACTTGAAAGGACTTTCATCACCACATAAAATATTTTAGTTAGTAAACTACTCACTTTAGATAACCTTAATGTGTAATTATATTTCTTGTAATTAATCTAACAAATTATGTCATAATTTATTAGTTAGATTAGGTCAATTTTTCCTTTTTATATATAAACTAATGTTTCATTACAATGCAATGGTTTTGAAGAAAAAGTTAAATACGGTAAATTAAATCTCGATTAAATAATATTTTTTGTCAGTCCCTTTTTGGGACCAATGTAGTAAATTAATAATTCATTAAATTTATAAGATAATATATTAAAAAAAAAAACACATAAGCATTACTTAATATATAAAATTGACTCAATTAGGATGCTTTTGAAAAATATGATTCCAATGTTACTTATTTCCTCTTGGAATTGATGTCTTTTTTGACATCATTTTTAGCTTTTCTTAGTGCATTAAGAAGATCTAGTATAGTGTTCTCATATTACAGGAGAAAATTATGCAATTTGATTATTGCTTTGGGTGCATCTTTGTGCGAGACAGGCTCTAGTACAGAACTATTGTCTTCAACTTCATCTTAATTGTACATAATATGTACCTACATTAAGTTTAATGTTTTAAAAAATAAATAAATAAATAAAGAATGTTTCGAAAAATTAATAATCTATTAATTTATACAATTCAATGATATATCGATTAATCAATAAATTTTCATGGTCCTAATAATATTAATTTATTGAGATTTAACTATATTGTTATTCTTTTACGTGTTATTTTATCACATTTTGAATTATCAGATTGTAAAATATAAATAACTATAAATTAGTGTCTTGATAACCCAATCATTTATCATATTTCAAATAAAATTCAATATTACCCATTTAACATTTTCTGTATAATAATATTGAAATTTATATTATAAATTTTTTGAAAAAAAACCCACATGATAAAAAATAAATGGGCACAAATGAAGCTCTTTGAAACTTCTATAAGGCGAAAATTTAAAATATTTATTTATGGGTAAGGCAAGACTTATAGTTTGATAGCAAGCCACGTGACCTTCACCATTGCTTAGTGTTATTTAATTCATATCATTAAAGTAAGAGCTTCTCTTTTATTTATTTAATTATTTTTGGATTGCTTCAACTTCAAAAGGTAATGCCAATACAAAGCCATCAAAGGCCATTACTATTAAATTTATTAATTACTTTTTTAATTATAGAAACAATATCTTATGTGAAAATATAAAATTTATTGTTCTAATTTTAGAATATTCTTTCTGCTTTAAGAGTATTTACATTAATTAATATAATCTTTGACTTCTCCAAATATCACCCAATATGGATATTTCTTGAAAATGAAGATTTATTATTTTCAATAATTTATTTTATCATTTATTAAAAAAAATAATAAACTATCTAATATGCAAGAAATAATAGTTAGAAAATTATTTATCTAGAAAATAGTATTAGACTTGAAAATTATTTTAAATATTTTAGGCATTTTTTCTTACTTAATTCTTTTAAAACTATCCAAGTATTAATGATAATCATGTTTTCACTATTTATATTATGGGAAATAAAACTATTTTTGAAAGATACTTTCAAACAAATTATTTGGTCTAAAATATATATGAACTCAATTTCTTAAAATAATTACTCAAATTTTTTTTTTTAATAAAATCTCACAAATTTTAATCTTCTTCTTTAATTTATTTCTATAATTAAATTTCAAATTAATAAAATACCAAGTCTGCGAATTCCCTAATCTTAAACAATAAAACTACGAAATACAAAATTTTAAAAAGTTTAAAAGAGAATCAAAGATAAGGAATAAAGAAAAAATTATCCAAAAAAAAAAACTAATTTTCATTCTATAATTTTAGTTCGAAGATTTTGGGTATTTCTTTAATATTCATAGATATTTCTTACCATTAATAAATCAAATATTATTATTTTACATCGAATTAATATCTCAAATTTCTCATTTTAAGTAATGTGTTATTTGTCAATAATGATACTATATTTTATCAAAATTATAGATTAGTAAATGACAAGCTCTTATGATAAATAATAAAATAACATTAAAAAAATAAAATTTCAAGTATCACGTAACTATAAAGTTGAAAATTAAAATGAAAAATAAAAAAATATATTAACATTTGCACCTATAAATGAAGAAATAGAAATAATGTATGACTAGTAATATTCTTTAATTTATTGAATTCGGTTTCGTAAAAGAAAGAAATTTAACAGAAAATATTATTATTTACATTTTATATCAACAAAATTAAAATTTCTTATAAACGAGTTGATTTGATAAATAATACGATTATATAATATAATATTAAAAAAAATTATTACTTTTTGGTCAAAAAAAAAAAAGAAGAAATAACTTGTTTGACCAAGCTTTGTAACTCATTCTATAAAATCCATAAACGCAAATTCTCTCTCTCTCACTAAATAAAGCACTCTTCTTCTCCTTCTTCTTCTTCTTTTTCTTCGCATTTAATTAGAAAATTGCTCTTTTAAATTTCACATTTTTATTATCTTTCATTTCTTCTTTTTCTTCCTTTCACTCTGCTTCTAGCTCCACTTTTGCAAGCACCTCGCCATTTGTCTTACTCTTACTCTTTTATGGATCCCGAAAACGCCACCCCACCCCCCGACTCTCGTCTGGTAATTTTTATTTTTTTTCGTTTATATGATTATTAGAATGATTCTTTATATTGGTTTTTCTTTTCTTTTTTTTGTTTTGTTTTGTTTTGTGGTCTAATTTCACACAAGGGAGTGATTTTTTTTTGGTTGAAATTTCCGGGTTATGTTTTTGTTTTTGTTTTATGGGTTGTTAGATATGGTGTGGTGTTTTGTTCTTTCATGTGTGGATTTTTATGTGGAAATGTTAACGTACGGGGATGTGAATCACTGTAACGTTACCGGAATTAACGGTTTTGGCATTGTGATTGTGGAATAAATGACGGAATGTGATTTAATATGCTCACGTTTCAGTTTAAATGAGATAAAAAGTGTGATTACCAATGAATTTTCCGGTAACATTACTGGGCTGGCACTGTATTATTGAATTGTCCAGTAACGTAACTGGGCTGGTACTGTATTGTGATTATCTTGCTTTAGTGCTTTTGTAATGATGTGTATGTGTGATCTGAGTTAATATGCTCACTTTTTACTTTAAATGACGTAGGAAGCTTGATTAACAGTTTAGTAACATTTTCTAAAGTTGATATGATATTGGTAAATGTTAGTGAATTGTACAGTAACTTTACTGGGCTAATAGCTTATAGTGCCCACTTTGGTTTTGTGCTTTTGTGAATATGCATATGTGATCTGACTTTGGAATTTTTTGTGGGGCGTTTGCAATGTGTGAGTTTCTAAGTGGTTTCGATACTCGGGTGATATGATAGAAGAAGTAAGAACGGATATGATCATGAATTATGATTATCAGTTTAGTAATAAATTTAACATTGATATGTTGTTGGAAACTGTTATTGAATTTTCCAGTGATGAGGGCCGGTATCATTTTGTTCTCCTTTTGCTTTAGTGCTTTTGTAATTATGTGTATGTGTGATGCTATTTGGCATGTTCATGTTCATAATGTGAGTTCATGAGTAGTTTTGGTACTGCAGTGATGGTAAAAATCGTAACTTGTTTGAGGCTTTTGTTTTACTTGCAGAAATTTTATAAGAGTACTCTACTCTTAGCATACCAGAGTTTTGGTGTTGTGTATGGAGACTTGAGCATATCACCGATATATGTTTACCAGAGCACATTTTCGGGAAAGTTGAGGTCTCATGAGGAAGATGATGTAATTCTTGGGGTACTTTCTTTGGTTTTCTGGACTTTGACCCTAATCCCTCTCTGCAAGTACATTATAATTGTCTTAGGAGCAGATGACAATGGTGAAGGTGCTCCCAAAAGACCTGCATATTTATCACCTTATTTATTCAAAGATATATATGTCTGCATGTTTTTGGATTCCTGAAGGGGCCTCGTTCCTGCAGGCGGAACTTTTGCATTGTATTCATTGCTTTGTCGGCGCACAAAGCTGTGTCTTTCAAGTGCTCCTCATGCAACACCTGATGAGTATTCTCCTTACAATTCTGAAACACCCCTAAGGGAGACGAGGGGAAGCTTGCTTATAAAGGAGTTCTTTGAGAAACATCACAATTCGCGACTTCTATTGCTACTGGTCGTGCTTCTGGGAACCAGCATGGTTATTGGCGATGGCATTCTAACTCCATCAATGTCTGGTATTATTTCTTTTCTATATTACATATATTTTCCATGTGAAGTTGCAGATTGATTATGGTACACAACATTATGCTATGATTCTGTCCATAGATCCCTATCAAATTGGATATGATGTGTTTTAGCTATTGCATGATGTATTAGCTTCCAAGAATTGCACAACTTTCTCTTACTTGACGCATTTAATGCATATACAGTGTGTGTGTGTGTGTGTGTGTGTGTGTGAATTGCACAACTTTCTCTTACTTGACGCATTTAATGCATGCGCGCGTACTGAGAGAGAGTGAGGAATTTCTTAATGTGATGGGATAAATGAGTAATGCCCTTTTAATTTTTTCTTTTTTTTTTTCATGTGTGCAGTCCTTTCTGCAGTTAATGGCATAAAAGTGAAGGCTAAGGGACTACATGAGAGTAAGTGAAAGTAGCATTTTGTTCTCCTTTTAGAAGGTTCTCAATTTTTCTAATTTTTATGCGTAGTTTATCAATTTACTACTTCTTAGAGGTGTAATATGTTTATGTGCACTGTTTCAATAGAAATTCTTATGGAGTTTTTTGCTTATTAAACTAAAACAAGTTCATATAATTTCCTCTAGAATGAGCTAATATTATGAAAATATTTTCTGTCATTATTTACTAGTGGCTCTTCGCTAATGTTGTTTTATCATGCAGATTATACTGTATTGATTGCTTGCCTGATTTTGGTGGGGCTATTTGCACTTCAACATTTTGGGACGCATAGAGTTGGCTTTGTTTTTGCTCCTATCTTGTTAGCTTGGCTCTTATGCATTAGTCTGGTTGGTTTATACAACATAATACATTGGAACCCAGGCATTTTCAAAGCTCTTTCACCATACTATGTATATATCTTTTTCAAAAAGGCTGGAAAAGATGGATGGAGATCTCTTGGAGGAGTTGTTCTATGCATTACAGGTTTGTTGGTTTTGCATCTTGGTACCTCATGTTCAATTCAAGTCTAGTTTTATGATAAATACTGAAAATCAGTCTTCGCTCATCAGGTGCAGAGGCCATGTTTGCTGATCTTGGTCATTTTTCTCAGCTTTCTATTAGGGTGAGCTCTCATTTCTATTTATTCTAGTTTCTAAAACTTTGAAGATGGAAAAAAAATGACCCATACATGGTATTTTCTAATTGGATAATCTATGTGAAATTTAGAATGCATACTTTCTACATGAATACTTCTATCTATTTGTTAGTTTAGTGTTTTAAAAGAAAATTTTTACCCATATCCAGTAGAATAGGTTTCATTTTTATTTCTTCTAGCATTTAGATTTTGATTGGGAGAATGCATTTGCTATAGTTATCCTTGATTGTTTCGGATTTTTAGAATTCCTTTAACAATGTTTTTTTACCTCACAGATTGCATTTACTGCTGTTGTTTACCCATGTTTAATTATTGCCTATATGGGTGAGGCTGCTTATTACACCAAGCATACAGAGGACCTCGAGAGAAGCTTCTTTAAAACCATCCCTGGTAAATTTTTACATTTTCAAGGAAAATATGAGCTTAACTTAAATTGGGTGTAACTGTAGTAAGGCTAGAAACATATCGATCTGCTTTCGCAGCATATATTACCATTGACTCATTTTTTAATGACATAGGATAGCCATGGTGGGCCCTACTGCAGGCTCAGTTTTGTAAATCTATCTTCAGCTTTCTCTGGCTAAGAATATGATGAGATTGGTCTATTGAGAGAAATTTGAGTTTCTTACTGTAAATTATCAGTGGCACGAAAGTCTTCAGGCAGAATCTCTAATTAATAGTTTTGGTGTATGTGTTTGTTGAGTAGCCATTTCTTTGATGGGTTAACTAGAGGGACAAGTGAAAGAAATATTTATCACAGTCTTCTAGTAGCCTTAAATGTACCCTATTCATACTTAGAAGCTACTACAATGGATAAACTTGTATCATTAGTTACTTTGCTATTGATTTGGAATGGTTGGCGAAAGCAATCACTGACTCAGTTTTCTATCCGGGATGCAGCAGCATTTCTGCTGGGTATCTTCTCATGGTATTTCTTTTCTTTTTTCAGAGGTTGTATTTTGGCCAGTATTTGTCGTTGCCACCCTTGCAACAGTAGTGGCAAGTCAGGCAATTATTTCTGCTACTTTCTCCATAATCAGCCAATGTAGAGCACTGAGGTGCTTCCCTCGTGTCAAAATAATCCACACATCAGGCCAGATACATGGGCAGATCTATATACCAGAGGTGAACTGGATCTTGATGGTTCTGTGCATTGCTGTTGTTGTTGGCTTCAGAGACACAGAAATGATAGGCAATGCTTATGGTACAATATTTCTGCTCTTCTTTGCTCTGTTTTTCTTTCTCTATCTCCTATCAAGTTAATGTTTTAGCATATTTGTTTTCTTCTAGGTCTTGCGGTCATCACGGTAATGTTTGTTACCACCTGCTTGATGTTTCTTGTTATTGTTATGGTTTGGAAGGGGTGGGTTTTGGCTGCTCTTGCTTTTGTAGTTTTTTTTGGATCCTTGGAATTGGTGTATGTTGCTGCTTGTTTTGCCAAAGTCCACAAGGGGGGTTGGCTTCCTCTTACATTTTCCCTCATAGTTCTTTCTGTTATGTGTATCTGGCACTATGGAACTATAAAGAAACATTCATTTGAGAATCATAACAAGGTATGCTTGGATATGATTCTAACCTTGGGACCCCATTGTGGTGTTACTCGTGTTCCTGGCATTTGCTTAATCTACTCCAATGTGGTCTCAGGGGTCCCTCCAATGTTTGCACACTTTGTCACCAACTTCCCCGCCTTCCACCAAATCCTCATATTTGTTACTATTGAGTCCTTCACAGTTCCAAAAGTTCCTGTCAGTCAGCGATTCCTTGTTAGCCGCATCGGCCCACCACAGTTTTGTCTTTTTCAATGTGTTGTCCGGTATGGTTATAAGGATGCCAGGAAGGATGCCCATGCTTTTGAGAATCAATTACTTGAAACCATAGCAGAGTTTCTGCGCAGAAGTGGTGATGATTGTGATACTGGAACTTCTGGGCTGATGACTGTGATTGATTCAAGCCCAGAGGGGGATGCAGGTGGTGTAAGACAAGGGAATGGAGCTGGTACAGGGACTAACCGGAAGAGAGTAAGATTTCGTGGTGTTGTATGCAGTAAGGAACTGGAGGAACTTGAGGATGCTAGGGAATCTGGACTGGCATATATGATGGGCAACACTTGTGTTTTGGCAACCGACACATCTTCATATATTAAGAAGTTTGTCATTAACATTGTCTACGGGTTCTTGAGAAGGAACTGCCGGCGTCCAGCAACTGCACTCGGGGTACCCCACACATCTCTCATAGAAGTAGGAATGGCTTATCGAGTCTAGTCTCACAGAAAACCAGAAAGTAGGGCAACAGTCCAGGTTCACTGCAATTTGAAGTAAATACTAACTAGATTACGTAGAACCTGACTCCAGTTTTTACGCTCTCTATAGGTGATCTCGTACAGGTCTATTTATTTATTGATGGCTGCAATTGTAGGAATATGAAGAAGCTAAAAGAACTAGGCATACTGTAATTATATTCTTTTCTTTGGTTATATATAAAATGCATTATTATGTTCTGCCCTGTCACTGCTGCTAAGCAGCTGTACACGATGAGACATTATTTTGTATAGCAAAACATGAAACAGATATACTGGATCAATCTTATTCCAGAGGATATCAAATTACATGTCAGATTTAGGCCTTTTCTATACTTTATGCAAACAAAAAGAGATGAAGTCTCAGTGGCACACACAAAACAGTTACTTCTCTACAAACCCAGAAGAGGGAAACAAAAGAATGAAAGAATCAGAAAGCGGACTTCGAAGCTTAAACATTTGCAGAATTGTCAGGCTTGAAATGCGGGGGAGAAGAAGCAGATGGGGCTGAGCCTGGTGGAGGAGCAGGAACCCCGAAAACCTGAGCGTTTGCCTGGAGGTCTCGTCTCCCTTTGGCTCTTCCCAGGAAGTAGCAACCGAAACCAAGCAATATGCAGAAGATAATGAATGGCAGAGATATCACAACCACCAAACCCATGTTGAAATCTTCAAGATTCTTGAGAAATCTGCTGCAGGAAGAAAGAGAGAGATGGAGAGATGGGTGAATGTTGCAAGAAGGAAGATGAAGGATGTGTGTTTATAAAGAGAGAGTTGGGTGTTTTCTGGAAAATGATTATTACAACGGTTGGCTTAACGTTTAAGGGTTAACGGCTACTTTTGTGGGGCCAATTGGGTAGTGACGCGTGGGGTTCTATTGAATCAAGTACGTGCACTGAAGGGAATAATGAGCTGGCTTGAATAAATGAACTTGGAATTTTTTAGATGCTTTATGATTATTTTCACATGTTTCTTCCATTAAAGTCAGGTTAATTAATTTAACCCTTCAAGTTTGAGCAAGCTACCCTTTAGTCCATAAGCTCTTAAAAAAAAAAAAAAATTATATATATATTAGGCAGTTTCTCTATTGTGGGGCTGTATTGGCTATTGGGGGGCTAAATTGATATTGTACTATTAATTTATGACTTGAGATTACTTGTAACGAGGTTGGAAGAATGAAGCTTTTACAAAATGGAATGCACCTATTACAAATCAAAATGATATGTATTTATAGGATAGTAGCTCTTTAATAAAGAATTTAACATAACATATATAGAACTGCATTAAATACTTAATGATGATTTTATTAAATATTTAAGAGAAGATGACAAGTGGAAAGCCACCGGATTCTAATAATTTTTATATTATAAATCTGTTTTTTTTCAGTCACATGCACTTATTAGGAGCACGGCCCAGCCCGGCCTGGCCGGTTAATCGGTTAGACTAGGATTAGAGGCCTTCACCGGTTTAATCCCAAAGGTAGAAAATCGTCCTTAAAATTACAAACACCCCCTTGCTCCTTCCACTCACCCTCTCTCACATTCCTACACTTTCTCCCTCATTCCGGCAGATTCTAGTGCCTAAAATCACCGACATCTCTCCACCAAAAACCCCAACATCCACGACCTTGATTGCTTGCCGATTGTTGTCGGCCACTCTTAGGGTTTTGTGATTTTTTTTTTTTTTGATCGTTATCAATGCCAAAAATCACCCCATTTGCCTCACCAGCATCTCCCCACCAAAACCCCCATCATCCTAAAGTTCGATTGGCTGCTAATCGTCACTTGTTTGTAGGGATGTTTTTGCTAGATTTCAAACCTGAAGGGACTAATATGTACAGGGGTGTGTTTGCTAGATTTTAAACCTATTGGATTGAAAGAAACCATTGGTCAAATCGGTTAGACCGGTCAAACCATGACCCTGGCTGGGTTGTCACAAGAGCCGAGTTCC
Source organism: Pistacia vera (assembly GCF_008641045.1). Classification (NCBI taxonomy): domain Eukaryota; kingdom Viridiplantae; phylum Streptophyta; class Magnoliopsida; order Sapindales; family Anacardiaceae; genus Pistacia; species Pistacia vera. The sequence continues at coordinate 402,663 of NW_022196003.1, forward strand.
TAATCATTGGTCACATCTGGTCAAACTTAAGCTGATATAGATGTAAGGAAATATTAGGGTGTTGATGTTAGTTTTTGAAACTTTGGGGATTGATTGGTTCACAAAACCTCGAGGCTGTCAAGAAATTCCCTCAAAAGCAAATTTACATAGTATATCCTTACTTGTGGCTCATAAATGAACTTTTTATACACATATTTTGTACATAAATTGATATTATAATAATTTTAATCTTTTTATTATCATAATTTTTTTTAATCTTTTTTTATTGAACATTTTATTAAATTCATTTTTTTTTTATATTTACTTTGTATTACATCATCTCGTATTATTCAATAATTCTATAACAAGTGCACGTTAATCTTGTTGGTTAATATAATTACCATAACTGATACGTTGATATTAAGGGAGAGAGTAAATTACAATTACCAAATATATATTTAAATTTATAAAATATATACTTCAAATTTATGGTGATGTGGGATTTTGTGCTATCATATTAGTATGCCTAGATATCAATAATATAATTAATATTAATACATCACGTTATTTGTAATGCAAAGCTGATTTATAAGTATATTATCATTGATTATAATAAATGTAAAAATTAAAGTTGAGAATAAGAATGAAGCTATAAAGAACATGTGGTCAGGCAGGATTCTGTAAAAATAAAAAACAACTCCACAATTCTTCTACCATGCTCTCTTTTCTTCAACTGAGCTATGACTTATTCACCTTGAGCTGGATTCACCTTGGAAGGAATCTAAAAGTTACAATCTCTTTGACTGTGGCTCATCTTCATCTTCATCTTCATCGGAGAGCAAACATAAGCTGGATTCGTTCATTGATTCCTCCTGGCTGAACAATAAACGGACTCCACACTTCTTCACCACGCATTCTACATTTGTAACACTGAGCTTGATAATGGCCTCAGAGAATTCATCCCATTCTGATTTATCATTCACTTGACAATCATATCCAATCAAACTCGACATGGGAGGGCGCATACTCTTTGTTCCAAGCCAAAAAGCTGCCGCTCCCCATTTTCGTCAAGCCATCTTCGCATTTCAGAAGCAACTCGCACTCAACAACCAACGTCCCAGCTTTATAATCCTGGAATGATAACACAGTGCAGAAGGTGAAGCCAATGAAATTATGATTCAACGAGCCTGCCGGAAGCTCTAGAAATGATGCAGTACTTTGAAAGTTAAACCACTCAGGAATTTCGCTTCCTCGGAAACACATGTAACTGAAAGGACTCTTGTGAGTGTAAGTGGCCTTTTCATACATATTTGACAGAGCGTAATCCAGAATTCTTGTAAGCGTTCTCCAGTCCAGATTGAAGCAATTGATGAAGCTGAGATTACCGTTGAAATAGCCATGGCTTGGAATCGGCAAATCGGATAATGTTTGCAGAGATTTGCAGCTATTTGCTACCAGAAGTTGTATGTCACCAGGAAGGTTTGGTAAGGATTGAAGCATGTTGCAGTGGCTCAAGTCGAGCGAAGATAGCTTCGAAAGGTTGATGATTGTTGCTGGAATGCTCTCAAAATTGTTTCCAGAAAGATATAAATGTTCCAAAAAGGATAAATCGCCAAGACTGTTGGGTAATTCTGTAATATTGCAGTCATTCAGGTTTAGTTTCTTGAAAAGCTTCAAACCTGATAACATAGGAGAAAGAGAACGCACAAGCTCTTGCCCTTTCCATCTCTCAAAAGATAATTCACGAATGTTGCTCAAACTTTCCATGGATGATGGTACTTTGCTTGCAGCAATTCCATTAGCTTCAAACACCTCCAAACTTTGCAGATTTCCGATGTCCNAAAAGCTTCAAACCTGATAACATAGGAGAAAGAGAACGCACAAGCTCTTGCCCTTTCCATCTCTCAAAAGATAATTCACGAATGTTGCTCAAACTTTCCATGGATGATGGTAATTTGGTTGCAGCAATTCCATTAGCTTCAAACACCTCCAAACTTTGCAGATTTCCGATGTCATCAGGCAATCTGTCGAGTTTTGAACAACCAGAGATATAGAGATGTTTGAGAGATGTCAGGTTACAGATTTCGTCCGGAAGATTCTCAAGACTTGAACAATTTTTTATACTTAAAGTGACTAGACTGGATAGATACTCGATTAACGAGGGCAATTCTTTTATTGCCGTTTCATCTAAATGTAATTGCTCCATCTTACATGAGATCTTTGGAATTGTCATGATGTTTGAGCAACCGGAGAGAGACAGATACTTGAGAGATTTTAGCTTACAAATGCCATCTGGAAGACTCTTGAGCCTTGAACAATTCCTGAGACTCAATGTTTGTAGATTGGATAGAGACTCAATTGATGAGGGCAATTCTTCTATTGCAATTCCATCAACATATAACTCTTCTATCTTACGTGGGATCTCTGGAATAGTCTCAAGATTTGAGCAAGAAGATAGAGAAAGATGTTTGAGGGATTTAAACTTATGAAAGTTTCTTGGGAGTCTTTCAAGCCTTGAACAGTTCTGAAGACTGAATTGAACTAGTCTAGAAGGACGTTCAATCATAGAGGAAAATTCTTTTATTGCAGTTCCATCCAGACAAAGTTGTTCTGTGTTACATGAGATCTTGGGAGCCGTTTTGAGATTTGAGCAACCTGAAAGAATGACAAATCTAAGAGAATTTGATTGATGAATACCCGGTGGAAGACCATGGAGGCTTTTGCAATTTCTTAGATTCAGAATAACAAGTTTATTGAGCTTCCGAGTGGATGGGGAAATGATCTCAATCAAACTTGTACAACCTTCGAGAATCAAACTCTCAAGATTCGGGGCCTGTGAGAGGTCCGCAATCTTACGTAGATGCACTGAGTAACTCAGGTCGATGTATTTCAAATTAACAAGAACCTGCACCCAAACAAAAAAAAAAAAAAAAAAAAAAAGGACTAATGCGAATTAGAAAATCTGATATATACAAACATAAGATTGTTATATGAAATACATATACCTGGACTACTCCAAAGTTCTTCAAGATTACTATAGCGCATCTCAAGTGCAACAAGGTTCTCGGGATTAAATTGCATGGCAAAGATTCCACCGATAATTATGCCAACAAATATTCTTAGCTCAGGGAAATCAAATTCCAGGCCTTGAAACCCATGCACCTTATTATGAACAGCTCCATAGACCTTAAGAATTTCAAACTATGCATATTTGAAAGTGAGGGATTTAATTGAACATCTCTTATTTCAAACATGTCCATGCATATGCCTCGAACCGCTTCAGTTCCCTGACAATCAAGATGAAACCATATAGTTAGCATTTATAAACCTCAAATAACGCATGAAGAAAATGAAAATGACATATTCCAAGCTAAGTTTTGACCAGACTCACCATATTTTTTGTCAACACATGATGAGTATCCTTGGGATGCCACAATCGACTACGCTGCGAATATCCTTTTCTTCACGGACATTTTCCTTCCCATTTCTTGAAGCAAATCATGCATTGTTATCATATTGTCTAATGATATAGTTACGAGAGACTTATCAATGAGAACACTTATTCCACACTCTGCCTTTAGTCACTTGCCTTCAAATTTTTTATTACCAATCTTGGTCCTTCCATTTGAAAAAACATGCAATATCTAAAAATATATCTGCTCCTCACCATCCAGTCCATCATAACTTACTTTTAACACCTTTAAATATTCAAAGGAGGAGTTTCTTCTAGTTTACTTATTGTCTTTCCCAAACTTCTACACTCTTGTTAACTAGAGATGAACCCAACACTTTTAGAGCTAATGGAAGACCTTTACATAATTTACTACCTTATTTGAGAGCCGCAAATAATCTTCTGGGATGAGATTTTGTTTGAAAGCATATCGGCTAAAAAGATGTAGATCTTCTGGATGAGATAATTTCTTAACTTCGTAGATTCTATCTACTTTGCAGTTCTCAAGCACTTGTTTATTTCTGGTTGTTATAATGACTCGACTTCCTGAAGCCATGCTTTTAATATCTTCATTAGATCTTCTATTTGTGAAAATCTGTTACGTCATCGAAAACAATGAAAGTCTTCATTAGACCAAGCCTTTTTTTTGTGATGTAGCATCCTGTGTTGGGATTTTGATCCCCTAATATAGCAGAAAGAAGTTTTTCTCGCAAGGAACTAGTCCATTAGGGATTTCTGATTCTTCCCAACATTTTCAGCAAAGTAGAATCCTTCAAAACAATTCGATTTTATCGAACACAGCACGAGCATAGTTGTTTTACCTATACCGCCGAGTGCCCCAAATTCCCAAAGTTGCAAACATCTTTGCTCAATAACAACTCAATTAATTCTTCGATAGTTGATTCTACTCCAACCAAGTTCTTGTTATCACTCGGACACATAACATTTCTCAATCTCCTCAAAATATCATCGACAATGTCATTCACAATTTCAGCTTCTGACCTATCAAATATTAAAAAAGAATAAAAATATTTGTAAACCGAAATGTAGTTTTAAATTTAAATATGAAGAACTTTGATTTCGAATCGTATAACCAGGGGTGAGTGGTTTTGGATATCCTGTATTTTTTTATAGAACCGGAATCGGTATGTTCCTAAGATTTGGAATCAGACTGGTTTTGGTTCCTAGAAACCTAGAACCGAAACCTAAAACATAAGTTTCAGTTCCGGTTCTGGGTACTTGGTTAATTTCATTTACCCCCTACTTAAAAAAAATGATAAATACACTCCCCAATAGTTTGCAAAAATTACAATTTAGTCTTAGTCCCTACCTTGTTACCCTAACCTCGGTTATGATTCTGGTTTCGGATACTTGAGAATTCCCGGTTCCAAGTCCAGGAACCTAAGAATTCCCGGTTTCATGTTTACGTACCCGAGAATTCTCGGTTCTAATTTTTTAGAATCAGAACCGGACCCTAATGAGACTGGTTCCGGTTCCTACCCAAAATCAGTGAGTGGGTACCCTAGGTTTCGGTTCTACCCTTTACCCATGCTCACCCTCATGTATAACTGGTTTGGACTTGTGGTTGAGCCAAGAATTCAAGTAAGGGGGGATGTAATTTAGATAACAATAATATTATGCTTACTCACAAATTTACTAACCATTTTACTGATCTTTGTAAATATAAAGTATAGTACGTGTATCATATGTAATTTTATAAACAATGAGTAAAGTAATTAATAAATTGGTGTGTAAGTATAAAATTACCCTTTAGATAATGACATTTTTTGAATTTCAGTGAAGGTACTGGCCCACGCTGGGCATCAAATCAAATGAAAAAAATCTGAAATAAGAAAAGTATGAAAGAGTAGAAACAAGAAACTTACGTCTTGTCATTCAAAGGCCAGCCAGAAAGATTGGCTGCTTCACTCAAAGCACTCCTCCATCTCTGCACCATCTCTGGTTGCTCCTTAAATCGTCCTTCAAGCTCAGCAAATCCATCTCCAAATTTCCCGGTTCGATTCCTTATATCCGATGGATCAACATGATAGAAAACCGGTATCACGATCCCTCCATACATGTTCTTGCATTCCAGGATTTTCACAAGTTCTTCGAGGCACCATCTCGAAGACGCATAACCTTTCGAGAAAACGATAACCAAAATCTTTGATACTTCGATCGCATTCCGAAGAGATGGTGAAATTTCATCTCCTCTCTGAGTCATTGTCGATGAAAGTTGCAATCATTTTCCGACTCAGAGCTTCATGGAGATGACTGGTGAAACTGTAGCGGGTATCCTTGCCTCTGAAACTAAGGAAAACATGATGCTTCGCTCGAAGATGTGTGGAAGAAACAGTGAAAGAAGAAGCAGCATCGATTTCCACCGATTATCAATCAAGAACGAAGCAGACGAAACAAGTTTTCAAAATTAAAACAAAACAGGCCTAGAGTTTCTAATGAATGATTGCTGATAAGAAAGTTTTGGAATCGTCTTTTATAGAATTTTCAAAGTAATAAAGAGAAGAAGAAAGTTTTATTCAGTTATACGCTCAACAAAGAAAATATAAAAGCGGAAAATAGTAGAAAAAGAATATCAGAAGCCTTCCTGAAGTTTCTCTCAGTTGGCATTCATTTTTTAGTTTTCCAGTTTTATTGAAAATAATGTAACGTACAATATTTCTTATTATGATAAAAGGTGATTATGTAAAATTTTAATTTTAATTTAAAACTAATCAATTATTTTTTCAGTAATATTATATGAAAAATATTATATAAAATTATTGTATATATAATATTACATTTTTTTTTTTTTACTTTACAAATTGTACCGAATTTTCCTCGAAAGTATCTAAAGATATTTGCCAGAGTAATCAGCACAAATGCACAATAAAATAAACCTTTTTTTTTATAAATTAATCAGTTTTGATCCTCGTACTGTCCAGGTTTTCTAGAAAAAGTTATAGAGAATATATCACTCGTGCTAAACCTTTTTTTGTTAATAATATATTTCGAGTTTTCTAACTTCTATGTATACAAAGTCTGAGGAATAGTGCTAACCAGATCCTAATTAGTAATAGGATACTGTAAAAAATAGTACGAGATTATATGGGTATAATACGGTAAAGAGTGAAAAAGTTTATAAAAATTCAGCTATAAATTCAGATATGGAAAAAATATAATAGGTATATACGGGTTTAATCGTGTATTATCAATAATACGTTTTGAAAAATACGGCAATATCAATCTTAGTTTTAACACTTTTATGGACTACCTGGTTAAAATCAACATAACATTTAAATATAAAGTATTCAATAACTAATAACAAATACACAATATATAACTGATATTAAATTATAGTCTTTAAACTCAAACATAATATTTAGCCAAGATTCAACTATAGTGTCAAGTTAAACAAACATAAGTCATAATAGAATTGGGTTATGAGATGTGATAATTAACGCTACTGATAAGTGAGAGGCTCTTGCTTTTCAGGCCTTGGGATAAAGGGTTAAATTAATCTAGTACTTAACAAACTATTTTGAAGTTATTATTTATTGGTTAGAATTGGATTATATAGTTATTTATTTATTTGATATAAGAAATAATTTTATTTTACAATTAAATAATAGAGAGTCACATATTTTAATAGGCGAAGACATTTTCTCAACCAAAGTTTGCGAATCTACATTTTCCCACCCATATTAAAATTCTTACGTTAGTTTTAAGGTTAAAAGACATCTTGTCAGTCTAGTTACATAAATTTATTATAAAGTTAATATTACTTACAGCCCTAAAATACAAATAGATGGTAATTACTAATTACCTCATTAACTGGAAATAGTCACTTAAACTCCTATCTTCAATTTCTATTAAAAATTATATTTTATTAAAATCAGGTTATTAATAAAAGAAAAGTTAAGGTTTATAAAAATAAAATAAAATAAATAAAATGTATAAATTATAAATAACCATTTTAATAATTAAGAAAAAATCAAATTTTTAAAAAAATATAAAAAAAAGAATTGCCCCAACCCCTTTTATCTTCTCCCAAACCCCGCCACCAAAATCCTCCACCCCCAATATTCTTTCAAATTCACACTGCTATGACACTTCCCTATCCAAAATCTAACAACCCTAGCACCCCACCTTCATCACTTTCGAAACCACTAAGAAACTCTAGAGGGCCACTTCTCTAATCTTTTCTTTCTTCTCTTCATTCTTATTTTCCCTCTCTCACTATTAGTTTATGTTTTCATGGATTTGTTCATTTTCAAGGTGAATGATGGTTGTTTGGGTGCACTGCTGATGTCGAAGAATGAAGAAGAATGACTGAACAGATCTGTTTAATTTGTATAAATCCACCAAACGATGTCGTTTTGGAGGTGTGAGATTTTTTTTTTCTTTCAAAATTCGTGATAATTCGCGATTATACGGAAAACCTTATTATACGCAAATTATACGGAAATTTTATAAAAAGTATACACACTTTTTACACGAATTAACGGCTGTCATACAATTCACGTATAATACGCGTTTTTACTAATAGGATTTTCCAGATAATAAAGGCCATTATGGAGAGAATTTATGTGACTGTTATTTATATTTATTGCATCATTTAAATGTATATATTTTATATGAGAACTTTATAAGTGTAGGGTTTATTTATTTATTTATTTATTTTTAAATTTGGACCAGCATTCTTGATACGATAAACTGATGATATAATTAGAAAAAAAAAAAAAAACATTGGAAGCTAAGAATGTTAAAGTTAGTCTCATAACTATGAGGGATATATGATTTTAATCTTTGCATCACTTTTTCTTTTCTCCAACTTAGTTTTGATTGTAGGGTTTTTCAATTTCATTATTTTTAAAAATCTGCAAAAATCAGAAGATTATAGGACGAGTTTCACAAATATTTCACTTGCCGTTAGATGTGTTTCCGAAAGGATCTTAGGGATTTGCTGTTGGGCTCCAATAATGCAAATAAATTATGTTTTTGCTTAAAAATTTCTAATCTGAAAAGTCAAAAAAATTATTTATTAAATATTTTAAGAACATATTCGTTGAGTTAGGTAGATCCGCGACAACTATATATGATGATTAAAAAAAAAAAAATTAAATATTCATTGTTTCATTATATTTTCTATTTTTAATTTTTTTATAAATAATATTTCAATTTCATTTTGACAAGTTTATGTTCTTTATTATGATTTAATAATAAAGGACACGATATTCATGTTGAATTTCATTTTGACAATTTTTCTGTTTTTAGAGTTACTAGAAATGATATTCATGTTGAATTTCAAACTTGTTATTAAAATGTTTTATATTCTTAACATATTGGTACTTTCTTCATATTTTTGTTTTTATTTTCTATAATATCTCAAAATCCTATTTATATCTACTAAGAATTTACTTCCAAATCTTAATATATATAGGATTAAAAATTTAAAATAAAAATAATAGTTTAACACTTTTCTACATGTAGAATAATAAATTTACATTTTCTAATTATTAATTTATCAAGGATTCAAATTGTATTTTTAATCAAATTTTATTCTCAACTATTTTCTTTTTTATTTTTACTAATCGTGCCCATGTCAATTTTCCTGGAAAATATCAGCAGAATATTTTGTGTGGGTAATCAGCACAATAAAATCCACTTTAATTAGTTCTCATTCTCATATTGTCATGGTTTTTCCCAAAAAAAAAAAAAAAAAAAAAAATGTTTAAGAGAATATTCTATAGAAAAGTGAAATAGTAACTTTGATCTTATAAAAAAGCGTTAGGGGAAAATTATAACTTCCGCTTTGAAATAGAAGTATTTTGTAGACGTAACGAAACTATGTGACAGAGTTAATACAAACAGTAATTTGTGATGAAGTTTTTAAACTTTAAGGGTTTATTTTAATAACAAAAATAGGTACAATTTTAAACTTTGAAGGTAGTTTATGATAAAAAGTGAAAAAGTTGTTCTCCGAAATAATAAATTTGAAAAACAATCACCCTTTCCTAATTTTTCTTTGTTGACTTTAGTCAACACACTTTGACTCTGTTTAGGCAAGAGTCGGTCAAAAAAACATTGAGACTCTTACTACAACATTAAGGAAATGTTTAAAAATCTTTAAGAAATTGATGTATGTGAGGAGTCAAGATTAAAATTTCTTACCATAATCTAATTACCGCAAAATCAAATAAAACCCACTAAACTTATTCTTCTTATGGTTATGAGGAATTTTGAAAGGAGATGGAGAGGAAGGATGTTAATGGAATGGGTAATTATGGAATTGAACATGAGATATTTATAATTTAAATTTTTTATTAAATTTTAATTAACATAGGGGCTTATTAAGAGTTTTAGTGGGAGCACAAATAACACCGCTCTTTACAAATAGGTTGGAATGGATAACTGTTTATAGGTTGTGACTCGTGAGTTATTCAATCTATAAATTTTAAGAGCGGTGTTATAAACACATTTTAAGCCTATCATTAGTTTTTTTTTTTTTAAATTAAAAAATTATATTGTAAATACCTAAATTAACACAAGGGATTTTCAATATCAAAAACTCTGAAAAAAGTTTTCCTAGTTCTTAAAACTTTTAAACACCCTAACATTCTAAGAGAAATCTATTTAATATAATTATGTTTTTTTTTTTTTTCTTCTTCTCTGATTTAATTAATAAATTATCCTTGTAAACTTAATTGAATTTTCAAAAGTTAAAAATCTCATTAAAAAGTTTTGGAACTTACGAAGAGTTTGAATGGGGGTTGAGTAACACCACTCAATTTTAATTTGTATTTTTTGTCCAATTTTAAACCAAACCTATTATATGTATCCCATTATTTTAGGTTTCAAACTAAATTAATTTAATTGACAAATTAAATTGTTTATATTTTAAGTGTTATTTGTTTACTCGGTGATTATACACGCGGGGGGATCGTCAAGGAGGTTTTAAAATTTTTTGAAATAGATTTACAAATTTGCCCCTAAATGAAAAGTAAATTGCAAAAAAAAAAAAACTCCCATTCAGTAAATAAGTTAAACTCTCATTTTTCTTTTCAGGCTGCATAGTGTATACTTTCTAGACCCTTTTTTTTTTTTTTTTTTGTCTATTGCTCATAATTGATTTAACAATCTAGATTTCAATTTTCTTCTGAATTCCTAATTCTTTATCCCCGTAAATGTAGTTTTCTTCTAAATTTCTTTAATTTGTCAGGTACTATTAATACATTTTATATTTGCATTTTTTTCATTTTGAAAGTTTAAAGTTAAATTATATATAAGGATTTAGGAAGATGAAGTTGCCATTGGGACCACAAATTGATCGCATTTGTTTTTATTTGTGATGATATATTGAAGTTAGAGAATTAAGAAGATATTTTGGAGTTGGCCTTGGAACCACTAATATGTATTGACCGATATTGTGTTGTTTTTTTTTTTTTTTTTAATGGAGAAGATGGGTTCTTAGGACTACATTGTAATCGACCCATTTTTATAGTTATTATAAAAAATGTTTAATTTAAATGGGAGTTAATTTTAATTGTTTTACAAGTATTATGAAAAAATGGATTTAATTGTATACATTATTTGTTGATGAAATTAGTATTGATTATACCCGTTGCCACTGCTAGTGTGAGAAGATTTTCAACAATAAATTTTGTGAAACATCGTTTGCGAAATAGAATGAGTAATCAATTGTTGAATGATAACCTAGTTGTGTATATAGATAAAAATGTATTTGATAGTATTGATAATGAAATCATTTTACAATACTTTCAAAAGATGAAATCCTGTCGAGGACAATTATAAATGTATTAGTTAATAAGAATTTTATAAATATAAAATTTGTGCTTATTTCAATTTAAAATTGTATTATTTTTCCAACTTTGACCCCTTTCCCGATTATACATATGCATGTAATATTGTGCAATAAAAATCCAATTTGGTTAAAAATTTAAATAATTAAATGTCTAACTTGGCAAAAAAATTTATTCTAAAATTTTAATAAAATCAAAGGTTGGTATATTAACAACTCAAAACCTAAATCAATGTTACATGATTAAACTAGATTAGCAATACGTAACCAAATAAAGTATCAAATTAAGACTAGTTGAAATTTTTTGGATTATATAGTTAGGTTGATGCATCAATCCCTGAGATTTAATTAAATAACATAAATGTTTTTAAAGTCTCAGTAATACAAAACTTTTTTTGTCGTTAGTGAACTATTACTAAGCTATTAAGACTTGCACTATTATGTGTTAGTTAAAATTTATCTAATTACCTTTTTGCTTATTTATTTTAACAGCGTAAACTTTATAGCCGGGAAGAAATTTGTTTTATTTCATAAATTTTAGAGAGATTTTTTTTTTTTATTAAATCAAATTTCTAGGGGATTAGTATTAACTCTATTAACTAATAAACATAATGAATTTTTCTAATTAAGGAACATATAATTATAATGGAAAGGTTTGAAGAAATAATTAAGCATAATGATTATGATTAAAATAATTAGGAAAAAGGTTTCGGGTAACAATGACCCAACTCGACCTACATGCCCGCTTAGAAGCGGGTTAGGTTGTATCCAACACGTTTGGGTCAAAACTCATGGGTACCTAATCCGAAGGTTTGGAACTTCGAATACGATCCCTAAACAAATGTGGGTATTAAAGGGATATGATTGTTCTTAATTTAGAAGTTATATTACTTCAATTAATTATTAGACTCTGCAATTTGCAAACCCTTTTCCTCAAGTTGACAACATAAAATTTGGTATATATGCTTTAAAAGACGCATCTTGTTAGTTGGTGGTAATAAACAATTTATTAGCGTCATCTAATACATGAAAAACAATAATATTTTGTATTTCAGTATTTAATAACACAAATTAATGGGAGTTTAAATTTTAAAAAGCTTGCGGACATCCACACTTGAAAATTCTTTATAGTTTTATACAGGGCAGATCCGGCCTAGTTTTTAAATACTAATATGTATAATTTCTAGATTTTAACTCACCTTTATAAAAATATTAATGAAAATGTATAATTAGTTTTTATTTTGACACACCTTAACCGAAATTTTTGGATCTACTACTGATTTTATACATAATTAATATAGAATATATATACCTAACTGGTACTATATTAAAAAGTATTTGGTTATACATGAAATTTAATACTTAAACAAGAATTGGTCAAATAGAATTCAATGCTAGAGAGAAAAATTATTCCAATGGAATAAATACATACACATACTAAAATTCAAAAGAAAAATAAATATTAATCACTCTCACCTCAAAATGTCACCGTCTCTTAAAATTTCACATCTTCACTTATGCATTATAAGTTAATATTTCTAGAGATAACATGAATCGATAAGAGGTCGTAAAATTTCGTTTTTCAACTAATTCATTTGATAAAAATAATTCATGATAAAAAAAAAAAAAAAAAAAAAAATAGAGCTTCGCATATACACTATGACAAAACTTCACAAAATAAATTCTTTCAATTCACTTCTCTTGAATATAAATTTCTCAAACCATCTGCATGCCATTTCCATGTTCTTGCTTCATGTAGACTGGATTGGGATGATGAGGAGAAGGAGAAGGAAAGTGATGCGTCGGAGGAGGAGGGCCTCCGGCCGCGGCCCCGCCTGCAGGCATAACTCGAGGACCAGCAACCGGGATGGCAACGGGCTGCGCCTGCATGCCGATTCCTAGCTCTTGACCAGTCATCGCTCGCCCTTGTTGCATACCATTGTGTCTTCCGTAGTAAAAACACCCGAACAATAAGACGACCAGGAAAATCACCAAGAAAACAAACAGAGGCAGAGATATAAACACGTAGTACATCGTTGATATTTCTTCTGTTTTCAAGAAATTGATATTGTTTAGGTGATGAAGTTGACGAATTATATGAAAGTTTTGTATGTGTTTTTATAGGAAGTTTTGTTGCATGACTTTATCAAGAGCCATGCAAGTTGATAAATTTCTTTTTATTTTGAAGAAATTAACAATAAGTAGATGTATAGCTGTGCATGTGGATTCATTTTTGGGATTGACTTTTGCCTTTAATGGTTTTTATTCCGGTCACTGCGCCGGTGAAGATGGGTCAAAGGCAATGCTTTACTCACCAACTATAAGTTGATTGCACGATGATAATTAAAAATCGATTAAGTAGAGGGTTTGATCTAAATACAAACACGGCCGGGAAATTTTGTTCAAGGTTGATGCAGGTAGGTATGGGCTTTTGGTCTGAATGTCAAAGCTAGCTCTTGGCGTTGTGATCTGCGTCGGTGCAGATAGAGCTTCTAATAGTGTGAACTGTTTTTAAAACTGAATAAATTTCAAATTGACTATAAAATAATCAGATTTATAAAGAAAATTTGAAAAGTTACGCCCTAGGTAGCTTTTAAATAGTAGATTATTTCTAAAGTTAGATATTGAAAATGACAATGCCAATTACACCCATGTAAAATACTTTAAATTACAAAATGATTTTATATCAAACATTAATTAATTAAATCAATTGACTTTAAACTATTTCTTTTGTGAAATTGAAAAAAATAAGCAATCACAGTTGCTGATACCGTCACGGTCTCCAAGATTGGCCTGAGCCGATCTACTCAACCCCTGGGAATCCTCGACATTCTCTTTTTTCTGTTTATTATTTTCTGTCAACAAGCTAAGATCAAGCCCTTGTAGCCCCGTTCAATGTTAATTTGAAAGTTTAGGAGAATGTTTTTTCATTTTTGATACCATTAAAAATGAAAGCATGGCCACAACTCTTGACATGGATGGTCGCGGTAATATTGGTGATACTTGAGTGCACAATAGACCTATTCCTATTACTTGAAGAGCTTCGTTTTCGTTAAACTCGGTTAATGTGGGATCTACAAGCGCCAAGCTTTGGTTATTTTCATGAAGAATCCATGTGTATAAGGATAATTCACAAGGATAAACAAATGAGCGAGTTTAATTAGTACATTGGAGAAAACAAAGAAAACAAAACAGACTTCAAGTTTATTCTGTTTACCCATACAGGGAGATAAATCTTTCCAGTGTCCAGGCTATTATGAGAGTTTGTTCTTCCACTGATAATCTCCAAAGCAACAACACCAAAACTGAATACATCAGCCTTTTCTGTCAGGTGTCCGCATTGCATACTTTGGTGCTAGATACCCTCTAAGTATATATACAATTGAAAGAATTAGGCCTATTCCATGTGCTTATATATACCTTTTCCATGCGAAATTCTTTTGAATTTAGTTTGTTTGATATACAAATTAGTATGTACTGTTGGTTAGTGCCAAGATGATATTTACAGAATGCATCATAATATATTCCAAAATCCATTTTAAGATGAGCTACTAAGGAAGAATGGTAGTGGAGAAATATTTGAAGGAGCATACATGGTCACTGCAACTCTAGTGCTGATGTGAGTTTTCTTGTCATCATGTAGCTTTGCCAATCTGAAATCTTGGGGCAGAGTTCTACATCAAGTAACATATTACTTGCTTTGATGTCTCGATGTACAATCCTTGGTCTTGATTCCTCATGAAGATAAGCTAGCCCACTTGCAATTCCCATGCATACACTAAACCGGCTAGGCCAATCAAGTTGCAACTCACTGTTTCCTGCAGAAATGTCGCTCCATTGTCAGAAACTTGAAAGAGTTATATTATCTACTGAATTGGAAAGTTTAGGATTCTGGGATATTATAATCTTTTGGAGATATTTGGAGCTTATTAGAAATTGGTACTAAGCTCTAAGGAAATATTTTGCTTCTTCTAAGTGTTTTAGCATAATTTTCATTCTCATACCAAACAATACTTGATCAAGGCTTTTGTTTTCAAGATACTCATAATTCATAAACAAGCAGGCGCCTCGTTCCTTCAATGAAGCAACCATACAATGTCACAAGATTCTGATGTTGCACTGCAGAGATGGGTAGCAATCTCATTTATAAATTGATTTTCCCCTTGGTGGGTTCCAACTGAAAGTCCCTTCACAGCTATTACTCTCCCATCAAAAAGTGTATCCTGTAGAGTACCGCATTTACTAACACAAGACTTATATGCAAGTACTCCTTGTTTGGTCGAAACCAAGAGTTAAATCACCGATTGTTGTTACCTTGAAGGGGATTAGTATTAACTCTATTAACTAATAAACATAATGAATTTTTCTAATTAAGGAACATATAATTATAATGGAAAGGTTTGAAGAAATAATTAAGCATAATGATTATGATTAAAATAATTAGGAAAAAGGTTTCGGGTAACAATGACCCAACTCGACCTGCATGCCCGCTTAGAAGCGGGTTAGGTTGTATCCAACACGTTTGGGTCAAAACTCATGGGTACCTAATCCGAAGGTTTGGAACTTCGAATACGATCCCTGAACAAATGTGGGTATTAAAGGAATATGATTGTTCTTAATTTAGAAGTTATATTACTTCAATTAATTATTAGACTCTGCAATTTGCAAACCCTTTTCCTCAAGTTGACAACATAAAATTTGGTATATATGCTTTAAAAGACGCATCTTGTTAGTTGGTGGTAATAAACAATTTATTAGCGTCATCTAATACATGAAAAACAATAATATTTTGTATTTCAGTATTTAATAACACAAATTAATGGGAGTTTAAATTTTAAAAAGCTTGCGGACATCCACACTTGAAAATTCTTTATAGTTTTATACAGGGCAGATCCGGCCTAGTTTTTAAATACTAATATGTATAATTTCTAGATTTTAACTCACCTTTATAAAAATATTAATGAAAATGTATAATTAGTTTTTATTTTGACACACCTTAACCGAAATTTTTGGATCTACTACTGATTTTATACATAATTAATATAGAATATATATACCTAACTGGTACTATATTAAAAAGTATTTGGTTATACATGAAATTTAATACTTAAACAAGAATTGGTCAAATAGAATTCAATGCTAGAGAGAAAAATTATTCCAATGGAATAAATACATACACATACTAAAATTCAAAAGAAAAATAAATATTAATCACTCTCACCTCAAAATGTCACCGTCTCTTAAAATTTCACATCTTCACTTATGCATTATAAGTTAATATTTCTAGAGATAACATGAATCGATAAGAGGTCGTAAAATTTCGTTTTTCAACTAATTCATTTGATAAAAATAATTCATGATAAAAAAAAAAAAAAAAAAAAAAATAGAGCTTCGCATATACACTATGACAAAACTTCACAAAATAAATTCTTTCAATTCACTTCTCTTGAATATAAATTTCTCAAACCATCTGCATGCCATTTCCATGTTCTTGCTTCATGTAGACTGGATTGGGATGATGAGGAGAAGGAGAAGGAAAGTGATGCGTCGGAGGAGGAGGGCCTCCGGCCGCGGCCCCGCCTGCAGGCATAACTCGAGGACCAGCAACCGGGATGGCAACGGGCTGCGCCTGCATGCCGATTCCTAGCTCTTGACCAGTCATCGCTCGCCCTTGTTGCATACCATTGTGTCTTCCGTAGTAAAAACACCCGAACAATAAGACGACCAGGAAAATCACCAAGAAAACAAACAGAGGCAGAGATATAAACACGTAGTACATCGTTGATATTTCTTCTGTTTTCAAGAAATTGATATTGTTTAGGTGATGAAGTTGACGAATTATATGAAAGTTTTGTATGTGTTTTTATAGGAAGTTTTGTTGCATGACTTTATCAAGAGCCATGCAAGTTGATAAATTTCTTTTTATTTTGAAGAAATTAACAATAAGTAGATGTATAGCTGTGCATGTGGATTCATTTTTGGGATTGACTTTTGCCTTTAATGGTTTTTATTCCGGTCACTGCGCCGGTGAAGATGGGTCAAAGGCAATGCTTTACTCACCAACTATAAGTTGATTGCACGATGATAATTAAAAATCGATTAAGTAGAGGGTTTGATCTAAATACAAACACGGCCGGGAAATTTTGTTCAAGGTTGATGCAGGTAGGTATGGGCTTTTGGTCTGAATGTCAAAGCTAGCTCTTGGCGTTGTGATCTGCGTCGGTGCAGATAGAGCTTCTAATAGTGTGAACTGTTTTTAAAACTGAATAAATTTCAAATTGGCTATAAAATAATCAGATTTATAAAGAAAATTTGAAAAGTTACGCCCTAGGTAGCTTTTAAATAGTAGATTATTTCTAAAGTTAGATATTGAAAATGACAATGGCAATTACACCCATATAAAATACTTTAAATTACAAAATGATTTTATATTAAATATTAATTAATTAAATCAATTGACTTTAAACAATTTCTTTTGTGAAATTAAAAAAAAAAAAAAAGCAATCACAGTCGCTGATACCGTCAGGGTCTCCAAGATTGGCCTGACCCGATCTACTCAACCCCTGGGAACCCTCGACATTCTCTTTTTTCTGTTTATTATTTTCTGTCAACAAGCTAAGATCAAGCCCTTGTAGCCCCGTTCAATGTTCATTGAAAAAAAAAAAAAAAAAAAAAAAAAAAAGAAAAGAAGAAAGTTTAAGAGAATGTTTTTTCATTTTTGATACCATTAAAAATGAAAGCATGGCCACAACTCTTGACATGCATGGTCGCGGTAATATTGGTGATACTTGAGTGCACAATAGGAGAAAGCAAAGAAAACAAACAACAGACTTCAAGTTTATTCTGTTTATCCATACAAGGAGATAAATCTTTCCAGTGTCCAGGCTATTATGAGAGTTTGCTCTTCCACTGATAATCTCCAAAGCAACAACACCAAAACTGAATACATCAGCCTTTTCTGTCAGGTGTCCGCATTGCATACTTTGGTGCTAGATACCCTCTGAGTATATATACAATTGAAAGAATTAGGCCTATTCCATGTGCTTATATATACCTTTTCCATGCGAAATTCTTTTGAATTTAGTTTGTTTGATATACAAATTAGTATGTACTGTTGGTTAGTGCCAAGATGATATTTACAGAATACATCATAATATATTCCAAAATCCATTTTAAGATGAGCTACTAAGGAAGAATGGTAGTGGAGAAATATTTGAAGGAGCATACATGGTCACTGCAACTCTAGTGCTGATGTGAGTTTTCTTGTCATCATGTAGCTTTGCCAATCTGAAATCTTGGGGCAGAGTTCTACATCAAGTAACATATTACTTGCTTTGATGTCTCGATGTACAATCCTTGGTCTTGATTCCTCATGAAGATAAGCTAGCCCACTTGCAATTCCCATGCATACACTAAACCGGCTAGGCCAATCAAGTTGCAACTCACTGTTTCCTGCAGAAATGTCGCTCCATTGTCAGAAACTTGAAAGAGTTATATTATCTACTGAATTGGAAAGTTTAGGATTCTGGGATATTATAATCTTTTGGAGATATTTGGAGCTTATTAGAAATTGGTACTAAGCTCTAAGGAAATATTTTGCTTCTTCTAAGTGTTTTAGCATAATTTTCATTCTCATACCAAACAATACTTGATCAAGGCTTTTGTTTTCAAGATACTCATAATTCATAAACAAGCAGGCGCCTCGTTCCTTCAATGAAGCAACCATACAATGTCACAAGATTCTGATGTTGCACTGCAGAGATGGGTAGCAATCTCATTTATAAATTGATTTTCCCCTTGGTGGGTTCCAACTGAAAGTCCCTTCACAGCTATTACTCTCCCATCAAAAAGTGTATCCTGTAGTGTACCGCATTTACTAACACAAGACTTATATGCAAGTACTCCTTGTTTGGTCGAAACCAAGAGTTAAATCACCGATTGTTGTTACCTTGGAAACAGGTCCAAATCCTCCCTCTCCTAGCTTATGTAAGGCATTGAAGTCTTTTGTTGCATATCTCAACTCAACATAAACTGAATGTGCTTCGTTTAGGACCTATTGCTTGTAGAACTGCAGAACAGCAAACACGACTACACGAGTTACTATAAATGTGGTAGAAAAGAATTCAGACTTTGGCTACACTACAATTTTGGAATCTACTTTTTTCAAGTACACAAGTGAGTGATCTAGGAAATGCTATTATTTTGCATCCTTCTATGGAGTTCTTACCTTCCTCATCATCTTGTCTTTTTTTCTTTTCATATAAAACGCTATAAATATCAGTATCAAGCTCACAATTCTAAGAGGGACAGTAATACCAACAATCATTTGTGTCTGGTTCTTCTTTCGTGGAGTGTTGGGGGGCATACCACTTACAGCTGATATGAAATCTGAGTATACAATTCAGTTAGAAGTACAGTAGCAGATAAGCATATCTATTACAAATCATTTTGAATGAGATTAAAAAGGATTGCAAGTTCTACCTGGAACAACTCTAAGAGCCGAAATTGATGGTCCAAAATCACCTTGTTCAGGTATGCAGCAGGTGCCTTGACCAGCCCAAAATAGGTGAATATCAAGATGGTTCTCAGACGCATTAGCATTGAAATTCATTGTAACTGGTCTGTTAACACCATCTGTCTCCTTTGATATGTCAAAATCCTTCAACTGGGGAGTTCCCTGAAGGATCCATGACAAGAGATAGAATTCATATATCTTAATCAAAAATAAAATCTGTGTATAATTAGGGTATGTATCACATGATCTCCAAATTCATTTTCGAGTAAAGGTTTACCTGGATATAGATATCAAAAACACGCCTTCGAAGACTTTGCCACCTTTGTGTGCTTAGATCCTCAATAGCTGTTTCTGCAAATAACAGGCTTAAATTATAGAGTACATTCTCAAGACCAAGGCCATAGTATCTAAGTGATCCAGGGGATAGCCTTGAAGTCTGATAAAGCTCTGGAGCTCTCGTGCCAATCACTTGTGCGTGAGTAGTTCCCACATAGGTTGGATTTTCGCTCTTGCTAAACAAACCCACATTACTTACTGCCCATTTTTCCGTACTGGTTATATTAAATGAAGCTGAACCGAGGGATGAGTTTTCAGCCTCATAGACTACATTTTCCGCTGTCATCTCTTCACCCCGACACTTGATTGCAAAATTTGCATCTGCAAATGCAAATATAAAAGTACAAATCACAGTCTTTTAACTAAGTTATGGAGTTTTAGTTCGATGAAATACTCTCCAGCACAAGCTGTAAAGCTCAGAGAACATTTATCGAACACATAGAGATTGTAAAGGTGCTATCAACTACACACTCATTCTATCACATGAACGAGAGCTCTGTTAAAGCTTTTTCATAGTCAAGATGGCTCTTGCCCCAGTTCCTGTGCAATTCCTTCAAACATCTTTTTGTTAATAACTATTTATGATCAAATTGGTTAATTGAAGAAACTGGATGGAAATTGTCCAGACCAGCAAAAATATCTAAACCTAAAATCATTTTGTTTCTCTATCTATACAATAACGTAAAGCTAGTCTTACTTCTATCTCTTTCTGAAGCTTCTTGCTTTATAGCCTCAATGTGTAAATTGTTTCTATAATAACACCACAGTACAATTAATTGCAGAAATGAATTGAACATTGAAGAAATCAGCTTGCAGCATGGAGTATTCCTATTGCACGGGAAATTTCTCTGAAGACAGTTCAATCCAGGGAAAAAGCTGGCAAGCACAGAGAATATATTTTCTAAGACAAGGCCCCTTTTTAAAAAAATAAAATTGTGGTATTGTATTTATCGGAAGAGGAACTATAGATAACCTGCTGCTTGAGAGGTCAAATGTGAAGTCGTTTGCCACTAGATTCCTGCACAATTAAATGATATGATCAAATTATATATCAAAGTTTGAAGCATAGCTGTCAGTGGACTGTCGTCTACGTTACAAAGACATTAGAAATGAACTGTGCTTTTTAAGGTATCCAAAATAGTTTTCCAAGTGCATCAAGCTGATATATCAACCAATGTCAAGTAATTTTATAGATTGGTAAGTTACATTAGTTCTTTTGAGAGCCAAGAAAGAAAAGAAACTGAACTAGGCTACAGGCAGCCTTCTCTCTGGAATTGGTATGGTTGTCATGAACTTTTTATTGATTCTTTCATATGACCATCCAAGATAATGTAAATTAAAGAACTAAGAGAAGAAGGTTCGTATGAGCTCAACAATGCTGAAGCTCAAAGGTAAAGTGTGAATTCTAAGAAATGAAAATGAAAAGACAAATCAAATTACATAGTTTAAGGGACATACAGTTGCAAATTTGAAGTCAACCACGACAGAAAAGTTCCGGATAGATAATTGTATGATAAATCTCTGCAATAAACAGTTAAGCAGCAGTAAGTATGAACATAAGAACCCCTATAGATATTTATTATCCAATGAAAAATGGAACATGATCGTCATGGTTCAAATGGCAAACATTTCAGAAAACGAAAATAAAGTATATATGGTTAATAAACGACAAAGGCATATTAACCAAATGAGTAATTTCTAAATTTTTTCTCTTCAATCACTCAGAAACATGAACTGTGACAGCATATCTTTCTTCATTTCTAGTCTATCTATTACTCTAATCATTTGGCACAACCAGAATTAACAGATCTCTACTAGTTATAGAAAATGGCATATAACATTCATCCTGGGATATGCTATATGGCACACACAGCAATGAAAGCGTACATATGTACACATACATATATAGATCTCAATTTGCTGAGATACATTTGGGAATAATGCGACAACAGAACTGAAGAACAATAGCCAACATGTTAATTTTCTGCAACAAAGTACTTTCGAATGAAGGCTTACATATTTAGAAGATTTTCACTTTTATGGCTGGGGAGGGATCCTGAGAGACTATTGTTTCCAAGAAACCTGGCTTTTGAAATGAAAGGCACAAGGCTCAGACCATAATCTAACTAAAACAAGCAATTGAACTTAAAAGTATTCAAGGTCTTGAATCGATGGAGAGTAAGTTTCAAGTAATTTACAAGTGAGTAAGGGAACTCTTATTGAATAAACCACTCGGGATTTGACCAGATAATGTGTTGAAACTTGAACCCCTGCAGGAAAAGGAAAAAAAGAAGGATGAATTGTTTCTGAAGAAGATATATCAGTAGCGGCTATCGGGTATTAACTTACAGAGTCTATAAGCTCTGGAATTCTCCAATGTCAGATGGAATACTGCCATTGATCAAAGCATTTCTCAATCAGTGTTGAGTTTGTAGAGATAATAAAAGATTGATCAGTGTCAATATGAAAGCTTAATAAAAGGCTGAATGGAGAATGTGTTAACTTACAAGTCAGTTAAGTCCTTCATACTTTCGATGAATTCAAGAGAAGACCTGACATTGTATATGTCACTGATTCTTATCAGAAATTATTTGACCATCACTAATATTAGTCTTCATACACAATCAATTGTTTGACCATCACTGATATTAGTCTTCTTTCCAAAAATTGAGGGAGAAAGTAAGATTGAAGCATTGATACAGAAATTGTACTCACAAGGATGTCAATGAGAGGTCAAGTTAACAAAATTGGATGGTACAGGACCTTCAAAAGAGTTCCCTTGAAATCTCCCACACAAACATTTGACAGAATTTGTCAACAAAACTTTCAGAAACTGGAAGATTAGTAACAGAAGTTTTTCATAGATTACAATGATGTAAGCTTGGGCCAGTTTCCAATGAAGTCCGGTATTGTACCTGTAAAAGGACTATCCGATGCCCACCTGAAATTTAACAGGAGTTTTTCATAGCTTAGAAAATTCCATAAAGATGTAGTTTATGTAGACACGATTCTCCTTACATTGTGTGAACATTTCGCAGATTAGCAGCCAACGAGGGAATTTCACTCCCCAGGCCACAGCTATCCATGTAACTGTTAAGTTCATCAACAAATAATTTCTTAATTTCATTAGACATGAACCTCAGATGTGAAGTTTAGAGATATACTAAAGAAAATTACTTTAAATGAGCCACAAATCAGAATGTTAGAACCTACATTTGCTCAAGTTTCACTAAGTTACCAAGTTCTGGAGGCAGTGTTCCGTAGAAATTATTGGAACCAATAGCCCTACATTTGGTTAGATGATTTTTTCACTATCCTGAAGATAAAAGCAGCAGAAAGTTTGAAAATCTTACAGCAAAGTTAACTCCTTAAGATTTCCGAGCTCCACCCGAAAAACTCATTGCTTCCAATTGATCTAAACATAAGAAAGGCAAAATTGAAACGCCGATTGAACCAAGAAACTAGAATTAGCAGCACAATCAACAGCAGTTTACCAAAGAAATGCAATCTATTAAACATTATAACACAAAATTTGAAAAATAAATACTTTGGTGTGCCATTTTATCAACAGGGGCAAGAGCAAAATATGAATAGTGGTGAGGCCTGTTGAAGATGTCCACCAATTCAACAATTAGGGCGACTCAGACTCAGACGTGTTTAGGGTTGTGCCCTCGGGCTAGTAAGCGGTATGGACCTATTCCATTAAGAGGCGTAGAAAGATTTCTTTAGGTAATTAATTCATAATTTAGTTTTGGCTTAGAAAAAAGGCTCATTATAATATTAAGTTTTACTTTTTAAACTTAATATATAGAGTTATTTTTCTTTTGTACAAGTGTAATAATAAATCATGGGGTAAATTACGTTTACGATAATGAGAGAGGTGGATTAGTATTTTAAAAATATTGACTCTACTGGATATAGTCTATTAATTATGTGAATTGAGATAAATTGCGCGTATTATTCTTGTTCTTTACTAGTTTGTTAGTTGTGTGTGTTTACTATTTTGATTTTTTATTTCTCTAGATTGTTTCAATTGGTATCAAGCCTTTAGGTTTGTTAGATTGTGATTTAGAGATAACGAGATCAAAGGTTGAAATTGAGAAGTTCGACGGCAAATGTTTTGAGCTTTGGAAATTGCGGATAGAAACTGTTTGTTCTACATTGCTAGTAGAGGACTAATAAGAGCTTGAAAATATGAGTTTAGTTGGTGATTTATTTAGATTATTTTTGGAAAAATTAGTTTAAATTGCGAAATTTTAGTTAATTATTTCATAAATACCTTTTATGGGATCACATGTGTATTTTGAATATTTTCAGGTCATAAATGATATTCGAATGAAGCACTCTTGGTGACTGAATTGGTGATGGCTAGGAACAAACAGATCTAAGAATTGAAGTTGAAACGAGAAAGTTATAGTGGGTTAAAGATGAGATTCGAATCCTGGAATTCTTCAAGGATGAACATGCCTCAATGTTTTGATCATTGTTTGAGCTGTAAAAACTAAAATTGGATGATTCTTATGGCGTTGGAAAGCTTATTTAGAGAGCCACAAAGTTTGTGTATATGACTTTGCCAAATTATGAAGATATGGGATAGAAAGAATGATCGCCGCAACAACCATTTATGTTGCTGTAGCGATGAAATGTGGACCTGGATGGGCTGTTTTAAATCTTAATCCGAATTTGACTTGTGTGAGGAATTTAACTCTTTCCTTATTAACCTCAAAACCCTAGCACTATAAATAAGGGTCTTTAATTAGTTTTTATGGAGATGAGAAAGAGAGAAGAGCAGCCACTATTTGGAGATCAAAATTCTTGGAGTTTTTTTTTCACCAATTAGAGAAGTTTTTCTGTTTTCTTTCTTGTATTCATGTTGTTCATGAATATTGTTTTTAGTACTGAAATTATGAACTAAATCTTTTTTCTAGGGCTATAGATGTAGCCTAATTTATGGATATTATTTACTTTACTGTTGTTAGTTTTAATTGAGCACTATCTAAATTTTATTATTGTATGTAATGCTTTCAATTCTTATGGATCCAAGAGTTGAATGATATCATGGGTTGGGTTGAGATCGAGAGATGAAACCTAATTAGTCTAAGGCAATAAAATCAAAGATTGAGTGAACTCTAGAGATAAGTTACTGCGATCTGTGAGACTCTAGTTAATTCCATAAAACTTAATGATCTCTTAGCTTTTAAATCCACTTTAGAGATATTTTGAATTGTTGATTAAGGGTTAATTTGGTAATTGTTTGAGAGAAAATTATCAAAATATCAGGGAATTTAGCCTTTAGAGAAAGCTTAATTAGGTTAGCAATAATTGTCAATGTATATGATTAAATTGGTGTGAAATTTGTGCCCTAGGTTTAGTCATATTGATATTTTTACCGAATTATTAATACAATTCTGCTCTTGTTTTAGTTTTTAGTTGTTTTATTCTTTGTTAAATCATTCTTAAAATTCTGATTAATCAAATAGTAATAAGATAGGTTAGTTTGGTACTTTGTAGTAATAGTATCTCTTGGGATTCGACACTCATTACTTGAGCTTTATTACTTGGGCGTTAGTACACTTGCGAATAGCATGTCAAGGATAAGTAGTGAAGAGGTTTAGGGGGTTCGTTTAGGGATGCCTTAATAGCAAAGGAAGAAATTTTAATAGAAAAGGCAAAGGAAGAAATTTTAATAGAAATCCTAGTAAGTCTGGCAATAGGGGAAAGTCGCGACGTAAATCTAAGAGCAAGGATAAAGGTAAGATTAGATGCTAGAGATGTTAGGAATTAAGGCATCTAAAGAAGGACTGCAGAAACAAACTTGTGAAGGGGAAAGAAGTAGAAACTATTGGAGTAAGCGTCTTAGAGCCAATCAATTATTGTGGAATTGACTTTTTGTAATAATGTTTATTAATCAATAAAATGCATTATCTACTATATCATGTAAATCATAGTTGTATGTATTGATATATGTCCTTAGGATGGTGAAACTGTGACGAGGGTATCCAGTGTTTCAAATCTTGATAGTGAGAACCCTATGATCACATATGGTGGCCATATTCTATAAATGTCCGTAGCCCCTAGTATTATTCTAACAAAGACACAAATAATACGGTAAGACTATCATAGTGTTAACGACCCTGTCGAAAGGCAGTGACTAATCTCCTGTTAAGGGTGTTTGTCGACAACCTGGTGCAACATATAGTGCTTCTGTAGCAAGTTCACTAACTGACCCACCAAGGATTCCATATAAATTATACCCTAGTTTTATATGACAAATCCTCTACGATGGTGGTGCATATGATCTTTAGACTTGAGATCATCGGAGTGCCTTGTGCCCAATTGGTGTAGTTTGACACTAGCCCAACGTAGTCTATTACCTAATAACTACAGCTCAATAGTGAGATTGACTGCATCGAGGAGTGTATTAAGACTATAGTGGATACAGAGTATTCATCACTCCGGGTATGAGAGAGTTATCTCACGGTGCAATTCAGTTAATGACAATGACACTAAATCTGTTATCATAGTGGATTGAGTTGTTGTTCAATCTAATTATTATTCCGTTCATTAGTCTGTAACTGAATACAAATATATCGAGGATAACTAAGGTTGGCACTATTCTATCACCTTCTCGACGAGAAAAAACAGATATGAAAGATTTGATTGCACGTAATCATATCGTTGACAGTTACATTTCGTTGAATCTGAATCTATCGGGTGGCCATGATATCTTGCTAGGGGCTAATTTTGGTTTGTATGTAGTGAGACATTAATTGGTGTTAATCGTGATACTACTGACTGCTGGTATCATGAGAGCCTATGGTCATACACATAGAAGATAATTTAAATCAGTTTGTGCAAGGGGAATTTCTTCTTTTAAGACAAAGAGTATTCGTAATCTCACATGCAATTAGTTTGCTGAGTTGTTGCCTATGTTTAATATGTTAAAATTAAATTAGTGAATTATATTTAAATATATGTACGCATATATTTAATGAATTATTATTGTTAAATAATGTTAATATTTTATAAATATATTAATTGACTTTAATTATAATAAGTAATTTAAAATAAAATACCACAAGAGGGGTGTTTGGATAAGGGTTGGAGCCCTTCCTATTCCTCATTGGATAGGGTTTAGACACAGTCACTATCTAAGTGCATGTGTGTTAAAGAAATGTATAACTCATTTCGTCATTGAAAAAAAAGGGCAGCCCCCTTTTTCTCTACCCCTCCACGTTTTGCCTTGGCCTTTTGAATCAAAGTTTCCTTTGATTTTAAGTTGATTCTTGAAGCCAATAGAGTCTAGCAAATCCTCTTTGGTTCTTTGGATTTTCTTGTGGGATCACCATTCGTTCGATCTTATTCTTGGATCGATGGCGAAGTAGATTCGAGACATTGAAGGAGCCTCCAAATGTGCGTAGGATCTTTGATCCTTGTCTGGATTAATGTTATACTTGTTCTTTTTAGTTTAAGCATGTAAAATACATACATATCACCCTAATCTTGGGTATCAGAGTGATCGAGAAAATATTTATGTTTTCCCTGCATTTACCCATCGATTTACTTACAGAAACCTCGTCTACAAATGAGATCAAATGGCGACATGTACGTTGCGCAATGTACATGGATGGATCAAACCAATGTGTCTGGTATGTTTATATGATGTACATTCCATAGGACGCCTCACAAGGAATGGTTTTATGAGTATGAGACATCAATGGAGGTAACGTTTTGTTAGAATGAATTTTGGGAAGATTATTGGCCGCAGAGAAATCAGTCTGATAGCAGAGTGGTTCAATGAGGATGCTTCCTGAAGTATGACCATCCCTAATATGAGTAGAAATCTGCTCTTGTTGGACAATGGCTAATGCAGGAATAATATGTAGTTTTGTCATAATACCTACAAGATGACTGGAGAATCTATGGTTATTGCACGATGATTTCGACTATACAAGCTATTGTATCACTTTTTAAATCCTTTTTTAGGTGGTTATGTTTCGAAAGGAAGTTCATAAAGAAATTGTTCTACAATGCTGTGGCATTAGCAATGGGGCATATTGGGAGACAACTTTGTTTACTTTGTGACTCAAAATGGTTGAGGTACTTCCTAATTGTTCCACGAGTTTTGAGTTTTGTGAGGAATGTTTACAAATTACAAGGCAAGCGAATAGGTTAGTTTTTCGTCGACAAGCCAACAGACACATAAATTTGGGGTTAATTCACAGCATCGTCTTTGGGCCTGCTCAGTTGAATCTGTTGAAAATCTAGGTATTATGTATCTTTTATAGATGATTTTTCTAGATATTGTTGGGTTTATTTCATGCGTAGCAAATATGAAGCTTTCAGAAATTCCAAGATTTAAATCATTAGTGAGAATCAGTTCACAAAAAGATTAAGGCTTTGCACGATAATGCTGGTGAGTTTTTTCTGATAAGTTTGAGCAGTTTGTATGATGCACATGGAATTGCATTTAGAAACCACACCGTACATGCCTCTAAGAATGGAGTGGCTAAACATCTCAATGGTCATGTTAGAAAAGGCAAGGTGTATGTTGATACAATAGATTTGGGGTCTAAATTAGGTAGCAAAGCACTGTAATGGCTTGTTATTTGAAGAATTGGTCTCCCACTTCTTCTATTAAAGACTGACGTCTTATGAAGCTTTGCATGGTAAAAAGCCTAATCTGTCATATATTCATGTTTTGGGTTGTAATGTGTAAAAAGAAGCAAGCTTGACGGTAAATCCAGAAATGCGTTTGCGGGGTTAATGATGGCATCAAGGGGTACAAGTTCGGAATCCTATGAATAGAAGTATTATCTACAGTAGAGATGTAAATTTAGAGAGGTAGATCAATGTGTAGGAACTCCTGAAGATCTTAAATAGTCAAAAAAGTTCATTTGATATGACTACTGTGAGTAAGAAGAAGAAAATTCCTAATATTGCTACAGAGACTGTTAACTCTGAGTCTATTATCTGATCATGAAGATCAATTTGATAGCAGGGCAGATGAGGGCTCTTTGGATGGTTTAGAGGATGGTTTGATGAAGAAGTTGTGGTGCCACCAACTTTGAGGGATTTACAAAGTAAGAAGGCACCAGTTCGTTACTCTCTAAGTGCTTTGAGTGGAATGCATGCTTTGAATGTGATTGATGATAACCCATAAATGTAAATGAAGCAGAGCCATGGAAGATGCAAATTTTTGGAGCTTGCGATGATGAGAAGTAGTCACTAGACAAAAATAGTACATGGGTCCTATGTAAATTGCTTAAGGATCGAAAGGCAAGTGTTGCAAATAGGTGTTCAAAGAAAGTTGTAGGTAGATGGAATAATTGCAAAATATTTCGAGCTCGTTGTAAAAGGATTCTCGCAGATTAAGTGTTGATTATGGTGAGATTTTTTCACCTGTGGCCAAATTAACATCAATCAGGTATGTTCTCTCTATAGTTGTTGGGTATGATCTGAAATTGAGCAATTGGATTAAAGATTGTCTTCTTACATGGATTTGGAAGAGGAAATTTACATGAGGTACTGAGGGGTTTATTGCAAAGGGAAGGAAGACTTGGTGTGTAGATGGAAAAGTCTCTTTATGGCTTAAAGTTACCAAGGATGTGGTACCAAAAGTTTAACTCTTATCTTCTTCAGCATGGTTTGAGTCTAGTAACATGGATCATTGTGTGTATGTGAAAGGTTAGAAAATATTTTTGTTATTTTAACCTTATATGTAGATGATATGTTACTAATAGGAAATAACAAGGAGTTAATAAAATTTGCAAGGGTTTGTTGGCTGCAAAATTTGATATGAAGGATCTTGGAGTTGCAAATTTCTTTTGGGTTTGCAAATTTCATTTGGGTATGCAAATTAAAGAGATCGTCAGTTGTAAACTGTGGCTAGTAGAGAAATTACATTGAGAGGTGTGAAGAAATTCAACATGGTAGATTGTAACCTGTGAAAACTCCCATGAGAGAAATTGTCTACTGTTAATGTCCAAAGTCTAAGGGATGCTAAAGAAATGACACATGTGCTATATATATGCTAGTGCCATAGGAAATTTAGTGTGTGCCATGGTATGCACGACTTGATATTACACAAACATGAGATTATTAAGCCTTTATGTCTAATCCTAGCAAGAAGCATTAGAGTGCTGCAAAGAGGGTTCTTAGATATCTTTGTGGGACCTTGGATTTAGCACTATGTTATGGAGGCATGGCGATTGGGGTGAGCTAATGTGATAGGATTTATGGATGCTGATTGGGGAGGTGATCTCGATAGTGGCGTGGGTATGTATTCATTTATTTGGTAGTGTTTGTTGGATGAGTAAGAGACAAAGTACTATAGTGTTGTCTCTACGAGGCAGAATACATGGTATTGTTGTGAAGATAGGGTGTGACAATCAAGGGGCTTTTATTTAGCCAAAAATCCCACCTTTCATTCGCGGTCCAAATGCTATTACTACAATACCATTTCATTAGGCAAAAGGTGGAGGAAAAAGTGTGTTGTTAAGAAGGTTGATACACTTGTCAACGCTGCAGATTTTCTGACCAAAGCAGTGAGCTTAGCAAAGTTTATATGGTGTGTTGATGAGGTAGGCCTTCATTGTGTGAAGTCTTGCCAAGTGGGAGATTGCTAGAGTTGTCGACCACTTCAACAATTAGGGGTCACATAGACGCATTCAGGGGTCCAGTTGAAAGATTTCTCTAAGTAATTAACTTCTAATGGGTTTGGGCTTAGGAAAAACGATCCTGAATACTAGGTTTTACTCTTTAAACTTAGTATATAACCTATTTTTCTCTGTTATGAGGTGATGACAAATTGCATCCTTGAACGGAGAGAGAGGTAATGTTTCAATAATTTGACTCTGCTAGACTAGCCTGTTAATTAGTAAACCGAGTAAATCATGCGTATTATTCTTTCTCTTTACTAGTTTGTTATTTGTGTATGTTTACTGTTTTGATTTCGTATACTTATATTGTTTCAAGACCAATATACTTACAATTCCTACAATCGAGATAAATTTTCAACGAAAGCACAATATACCAGTGAAGTAATTTTGATCTAGTTTTGTGCAAAATAACAATTTTTGTTGATTTGACATTGATAAATTGAAGTTTAATAAATCAAGGCTGGAAAATAAATGGGAAATCCATACAAAAATTAGAAAACCAGCTAACAGAATTATGTGAATTATCAAGAATTTTGAATAAAGATTTATTTTTATCAACATCCAGTAAACAAACAAATATTAAGCAAAGGCCAGGCTAATTTTTGAAATTCTCCAATTCTTTTTATAAATTTCCTTATTGCTTTATTGCAGATTTATTTTATTTCTCGTGTAATAACTTTGTTAAAAACTATTCAGGTTTTTGATAACCTAAGAGGTATATTATACTTTTCAGTAACATTGATATATTTCGTATTAACGACTTCACAGGATAAATAAACAAAACCCTCATATTCTATCATCATTTCATCTTTAATTAAATTTCAATCAGTTCGTATTTCATCTTCACCAATGTATTTTGTTCTTCAAATCTTCACGTCAAAATATCAGATATACATTATTTTCATAAAGAGAGACTTTCATCCACATTTTATTAGCAATTTAAAAACAGTTGAATTATTATATATATAAGTCACTGTTATTATCGATTTAATACTAAACGACCTTTCAACTACAAAGCAGACAAGTTGGACTTTATTATTGGGATAAGAAAGAAAGTGCACATTAGTTTTGCTTTCTAATTTATGTGTAATGAAAGAGACTTTGTAGTTATTAATATTAGAATTAAGAGAACGGATATATCACGTAATTTACGTTTATATAAATTTAATGTTATAATTGTTATAATCTTAGTGGTATAAGTGTACTGGGTTAAAGAAACAAATGGCTGAGAAAGCATAGTGAAAGAAAGCTGTAAAACTTCTATTCTTTTCATTCATTGTAGTCAAAATTAAGGGGAGGGGGCCCTTTTAAGCCACAACCCACCACCCCCCCCCACACCCCATTCACACCATCTCAAAGTTAAGGCGGTGGATGGCCAATCACAATACTCCCTTTGCACATCCACCTCTTACAGATAATTGTATTTAACCTTATTGAAGAAAAACCTAATGGGAAAAAAACTTAATTAAAGAATTCAATCTATTGTACTATGATTGAAAGTGCTTTATACTACCTCATTAAAAACCTTGTCAAGAAATCTCAGTGGGACAAAACTTGGTCAAGGAAAAAAGAGTATAGTGCACATATGTCTAGTACAACAAACAGACACTAACTTCATGTCGCATACTGTGTTATATACTAACTTTTCAAATGTTGATGTCGGTAAAGCCTTATAATAAATCTGTAAGATTATCATTAGAGAGTATTTGTTTGACATCAATCTCTTGATTTTGTTGGAGTTCGTGAGTGTAAAAGAACTTCGGTAAAATATGCTTGGTTTAGTCTCTTATGATGTATCCTCCCCTGACTTGAGCAGTACATGCTGCATTGTCTTCATTTATAATTGTGGGAGCATCTGAGGTACGTGGCAATTTTCATGTACTTTCAATATGATGGATGATAGATCTTAACCATACGCATTCTTGGCTAGCTTCATGAAGCGCAAGAATCTCGGAGTGGTTGGAGGAAGTAGCAACTAATGTCTGTTTTGTAAAACGCCATGATATTGTAGTACCATTATGAGTGAAAAAATATCTCGTCTGCAAGCGGGCTTTGTAAGGATCAGAAAGGTACCCAACATTTGTATAGCCAACTAATTTAGGATCATTAATAGATTTCCTTGGATAAAATAATTCCAAATCTTTTGTTCCACTGAGGTAATGAAGACATGTTTGATCTCATTCTAATGTCGGCGAGTTGGTGTAGAGTTAAATCTTGCCAATAGATTCACTGCAAATGCTATGTCTGATCTTGTACATTGTGTCAAATATAATAATGTACCTATTGCATTTAGATACGGTACTTTAGGACCAGGTATCTTTTCGTCGTCTTCTTTAGGACGAAATGAATCCTTTTTAGGATCAAGAGATTGAACTACCATTGGGGTACTTAAGGGGTGAGATTTATCCATATTAAATCGCTTTAGGATCTTTTCAGTATAATTTGATTAATGGAGCAAAATTCCATCTGAACAATGCTCGATCTATAGGCCAAGACAATACTTTGTTTTCCTTAGATCTTTCAATTTAAATTCTCTTTTTAAGTACTTTGCAACTTTTGTGATCTCTTTAAGAGTTTCTATTAAGTTCATGTCATCGACATATAATGCCACAATTGCAAATCCTGATTTTGACCCTTTAATAAAGACACATAGGCATACAAGATCATTGATGTATCCTTCCTTAATCAGATATTCACTGAGACAATTATACCATATTCGTCCTAATAGTTTCAACCCATATAATGATCTTTGCAATTTTATTAAATACATCCCATTCTCAATTTGTGTCACTGTTAGAACAGCAAGGTGTATGTTGAATACATAGATTTTGGGTTCTAAATTTAGGGTAGAAGCTACTGTAATGGCTTTTTATTTGAGAAAGTCTGGCCCAGCTTCTTCTGT
The DNA here is from genome assembly GCF_008641045.1 of Pistacia vera. Classification (NCBI taxonomy): domain Eukaryota; kingdom Viridiplantae; phylum Streptophyta; class Magnoliopsida; order Sapindales; family Anacardiaceae; genus Pistacia; species Pistacia vera. Next base: position 436,326 of record NW_022196003.1, read on the forward strand.
TAAAGCCTGACGCCTTATGAGCTCTGCATGGTAAAAAGCCTAATCTGTCATATATTCATTTGTTTTGGTTGTAGTAAAGGAAGCAAGCTTGACGGTAAATCCGAGAAATGCAAGTTTGCGGGGTTAATGATGGCATCAAGGGGTACAAGTTGCGGAATCCTATGAATAGAAGAATTATAGTAGAGATGTAAATTTAGAGAGTAAGACAATGTGTAGGAACTCCTGAAGATCTAAATAGTCAAAAAAAGTTCATTTGATAGACTATCTGGTGAGTAAGAAAAAGAGAATTCCTAATATTGCTACAGAGACGTAACTCTGAGTTCTACTTAATCTGATCATGAAGATCAATTTGAGCAGGCATGAGGGCTCTTTGGATGTTTAGAGGATGGTGTGATAAAGTTGTGGTGCCACCAACTTTGAGGAGATCTACAAGAGTAAGAATGGCACCAGTTCGTTACTCTCTAAGTGCTTTGAGTGGAATGTATGCTTGAATGTGATTGGTGATGAACCCAGAAATGTGAATGAAGCAAGAGCCATGGAAGATGCAAATTTTTGGGAGCTTGCGATGAATGAAGTAGTCTAGACAAAAATAGTACATGGGTCCTATGTAAATTGCTTAAGGATCGAAAGGCAATTGGTTGCAAATGGGTGTCAAAGAAAGTGTTGAGTGATACAATTGCAAAATATAATTCGAGGCTCATTGTAAAGGATTCTCGCAGATTAAGGTGTTGTATATGGTGAGATTTTTTCACCTGTGGCCAAATTCATCAATCAGGTATTCTCCTATAGTTGTTGGGTATGATCTTGAAATTGAGCAATTGGTATAGATTGTCTTCTGCATGGAGTATTTGGAAGGAAAACATGAGGTAACTTGAGGGTGTAGTGCAAGGGAAGGAAGACTGGGTGTGAGGAAAAGTCCTTTATGGGCTTAAAAAGTACCAAGGATGTGTACCAATTGACTCTATATCTTCTTCAGCATGTTTGAGTCAAGTAACATGGATCATGTATGTATGTGAAAAGTTAGAAAATATTTTTGTTATTTTAACCTTATATGTAGATGATATGTTACTAATAGGAAAACAAGGAGTTAATAAAATTTGTCAAGGGTTGTTGGCTGCAAAATTTGATATGAGGATCTTGGAGTTGCAATTTCATTTTGGGTTTGCAAATTCATTTGGGTATGCAAATTACAAGAGATCGTTGAGTTGTAACTATGCTGAGTGAGAAAGTACATTGAGGAGGGTTTGAAGAAATTCAACAGGTAGATTGTAAACCTGTGAAAACTCCCATGGGAGAGAATTGTCTACTGTTTAACGTCCAAAGTCAGTAAGATGCTAAAGAAATGACACTGTGCTATAATATGCTAGTGCCATAGGAAATTTAGTGTGTGCCATGGTATGCACGCGACTTGATAATCACAAACAATGAGATTATTAAGCCAATTTATGCTAATCCTAGCAAGAAGCATAGAGTGCTGCAAAGAGGGTTCTTAGATATCTTTGGGGACCTTGGATTTAGCACTATGTTATGGGGCATGGCGATTGGGGGTGAGCTAGATGTGATAGGATTTATGGATGCTGATTGGGGAGGTGATCTCGATAGTGGGCGTGGGTATGTATTCAGTTTATTTGGTGTAGTGGTTTGTTGATGTAAGAGACAAAGTACTATAGTGTTGTCATCTACTAGGCAGAACATGGTATTGTTGAAGATAGGGTGTGACATCAAGGGCTATTATTTAGCCAAAAATCCCACCTCATTCGCGGTCCAAATGCATTGACATACAATACCATTCATTAGGCAAAAGGTGGAGGAAAAATTGGTGTTGTTAGAGAAGGTTGATACACTTGTCAACGCTGCAGATTTTCTAACCAAAGCAGTGAGCTTAGCAAAGTTATAGGGTGTGTGATGAGGTAGGCCTTCATTGTGTGAGTTCTTGCCAAGTGGGAGATTGCTAGAGTTGTCGACCACTTCAACAATTAGGGGTCCACATAGACGCATTCAGGGGTCCAGTTGAAAGATTTCTCTAAGTATTAACTTCTAATTGGTTTGGCTTAAGAAAAACGATCCTGAATACTAGGTTTTACTCTTTAAACTTAGTATATAAACCTATTTTTCTCTTGTATGAGTGTGATGACAAATTGCATCCATTGTACGAGAGAGATGAGGTAAGTTTCAATAATATTGCTCTGCTAGACGTAGCCTGTTAATTAGATAAACCGGGGTAAATCATGCGTATTATTCATTCTCTTTACTAGTTTGTTATTTGTGTAGTTTACTGTTTTCATTTCGTATTACTCTATATTGTTTCAAGCCAATATACTTACAATTCCTACAATCGAGATAATTTCAACGAAAGCAGGCAATATACCAGTGAGTAATTTTGATCTAGTTTGTGCAAAATAATCAATGTTTGTTGATTTGACATTGATAAATATGAAGTTTAAATAAATCAGGCTGGAAAATATGGGAAAATCCATACAAAAATTAGAAAACCAGCTAACAGAAATTAATGTGAATTATCAAGAATTTTGAATAAAGATTTATTTTTAATCAACATCCAGTAAACAAACAAATATTAAGCAAAGGCCAGGGCTAATTTTGAAATTCTCCAATTCTTTTTTAAATTTCCTATTACTTATTGCAATTTATTTTTTTCTCGTGTAATAACTTTATAAAAACTATTCGAGGTTTTGATATCCTAAGAGGTATATTATACTTTTCAGTAACATATATTTCGTATAAACGACTTCACAGGATAAATAACAAAACCCTCATCTATCATCATTTTCATCTTTAATTAAATTTCAATCAGTATCGTATTTCATCTTCACCAATGTATTTTGTTCTTCAAAATCTTCACGTCAAAATATTCATATATACATTATTTCATAAAGAGAAGACTTTTCATCCACATTTTAATTAGCAATGTATAAAACAGTTGACTATATATATAATATAATTATATAGATATATATTAATAATATATATAATATAAGTCAACTGTTATTATCGATTTAAATACATAAAACGACCTTTCAACTACAAAGCAGACAAGTTGGACTTTATTAGGGTATAGGAAGAAAGTGCACAATTAGTTTTGCTTTCTAATTTTGTGTAATGAAAGAGACTTTATGTAGTTTTAATTGAATTGGAAAACGGATTATACATAATTTACGTTTATATAAATTTAATGTTATAATTGTATAATCTTAGTGGTATAAGTGTACTGGGTTAAAGAAGACAAAATGCTGAGAAAGCACAGTCGAAAGAAGCTGTAAAACTTCTATTATTTCATTTCATTGTAGTCAAAATTAAGGGGAGGGGCCCTTTACAGCCCCCCGCCCCCCCCCCCCAACCCCCCCCACCCCCCCACCCCCCCCCCCCCCCCTCAAGTACCATCTCAAAGTTAAGGCGGTGAGGGCCAATCACAATACTCCCCTTTGCACATCCACCTCTACAGATAGTTGTATTTAACCTTATTGAAGAAAAACCTAATGGAAAAAAAACTTAATTAAGAAATTCAACTCTATTGTACCTGAAATTGAAAGTGCTTTATACTACCTCATTAAAACCTTGTCAAAATCTCATGGGACAAAACTTGGTCAAGGAAAAAAGATAAGTGCACATATGTCTAGTACAACAAACTACACTAACTGCATATCACATACGATGTATATATAACTTTTCAAATGTTGATGTCGTAAAGCCTTATACAAATACACGACCCTGTCGAAAGGCAGTGACTAATCTCACTTGTTAAGGGTGTTTGTCGACAACCTGGTGCAACATATAGGTGCTTGCTGTAGGCAAGTTCACTAGACTGACCCACCAGAGGATTCCATATAAATGATAACCCTAGTGTTTATGAAACAAATCCTCTAACGAATGGTGGTGCATATGATCTTTAGACTTGAGATCATCGGAGTGCCTTGTGCACCAATTGGTGTAGTTTGACACTAGCCCAACGTAGTTCTATTAAGAGCTATCAATACGATAGTGATTGACTGCATCGAGGAGTGTATTAAGACTATAGTGGATTGACAGAGTATTCATCACTCTCGGGTATGAGAGAAGTTATCTCACGGTGCAATTCAGTTAATGACAATGACACTAAATCTGTTATCATAGTGGGATTGAGTTGTTGTTCAATCTAATTATTATTCCGGTCATTAGTCTAGTAACTGAATACAAATATATCGAGGATAACTAAGGTTGGCACTATTTCTATACCCCAGTCTCGACGAGAAAACAGATGATGAAAGGATTTGATTGCACGGTAATCATATCGTTGACAGTTACTATTTCGTTGAATCTGAATCTATCGGGTGGCCATGATATCTTGCTAGGGGCTAATTTTGGTTTGTATGTAGTGAGACGATTAATTGGTGTTAATCGTGATACTACTGACTGCTGGTATCATGAGGAGCCTATGGGTCATACACATAGAAGATAATTTAAGAATCAGTTTGTGCAAGGGGAATTTTCTTCTTTTAAGACGAAAGAGTATTTCCGTAATCTCACAGTGCAATTAAGTTTGCTGAGGTTGTTGCCTATGTTTAATTTAATGTTAAAATTAAATTAGTGAGATTATATTTAAATATATGTACGCATATATTTAAATGAATTATTATTGTTAAATAAATGTTAATATATTTTATAAATATATTAATTGACTTTAATTATAATAATAAGTAATTTAAAATAAAAATACCACAAGAGGGGTGTTTGGATACAAGGGTTGGAGCCCATTCCTATTCCTCATTGGAATAGGGTTTAGACACATGCACTATCTAAGTGCATGTGTGTGTTAAAGAAATGATATAACTCATTTCGTTCATTGAAAAGAAAAAGGGGCAGCCCCCTTTTTCTCTACCCCTCCACGTTTTGCCTTGGCCTTTTGAATCAAAGTTTCCTTTGATTTTTAAGTTGATTCTTGAAGCCAATAGAGGATCTAGCAAATTCCTCTTTGGTTCTTTGGATTTTCTTCGTGTGGATCACCATTCGTTCGATCTTATTCTTGGATCGATGGCGAAGTAGATTCAGAGACATTCGAAGGAGCCTCCAAATGTGCGTAGGATCTTTGATCCTTGTCTGGATTAATGTTATACTTGTTCTTTTTAGTTTAAGCATGTAAAATACATACATATCAGACCCTAATCTTGGGTTAATCAGAGTGATCGACGAGAAATATTTATGTTTTCCACTGCATTTACCCATCGATTTACTTACAGAAACCTCGTCATACAAATGAGAATCAAATGGAGACATGTACGTTGCGGCAATGTACATGGATGGATCAAACCAAGTGGTCTGGTATGTTGATACTGATGTATCATTCCATAGGACGCCTCACAAGGAATGGTTTTATGAGTATGAGACATACAATGGAGGTAACGTTTTGTTAGGAGATGATATTGTTGGGAAGATTATTGGCCGCGAGAAAATCATGCTGAAGTAGCATGATGGTTCAATGAGGATGCTTCCTGAAGTGATGCACATCCCTAATATGAGTAGAAATCTGCTCTTTGTTGGAACAATGGCTAATGCAGGAATAATATGTAGTTTTGTCATAATAGCCTACAAGATGACTGGAGAATCTATGGTTATTGCACGATGATTTCGACTATACAAGCTATTGGTATCACTTTTTAAAATCCTTTTTTAGGTGGTTATGTTTCAGAAAAGGAAGTTCATAAAGAAATTGATTCTACAATGCTGTGGCATTAGCAAATGGGGCATATTGGAGAGACAACTTTGTTTACTTTGGTGACTCAAAAAATGGTTGAAGGTACTCCTAATTGTTCCACGAGTTTTGAGTTTTGTGAGGAATGTTTACAAATTACAAGGCAAGCAGAATAGGGTTAGTTTTTCGTCGACAAGCACAAGAGCAACATAAATTCTGGGGTTAATTCACAGCATCGTCTTTGGGCCTGCTCTAGTTGAATCTATTGGAAAATCTACGTATTATGTATCTTTTATAGATGATTTTTCTAGATATTGTTGGGTTTATTTCATGCGTAGCAAATATGAAGCTTTTAGAAATTCCAAGAATTTAAATCATTAGTTGAGAATCAGTTCGACAAAAAGATTAAGGCTTTGCAAACTGATAATGCTGGTGAGTTTTTTCTGATAAGTTTGAGCAGTTTTGTATGTAGCACATGGAATTGCATTTTAGAAAACCACACCATACATGCCTCAGTAGAATGGAGTGGCTAAACATCTCAATTGGTCACTGTTAGAAAAGGCAAGGTGTATGTTGAATACAATAGATTTGGGGTCTAAATTTAGGGTAGAAGCTACTGTAATGGCTTGTTATTTGAAGAATTAGTCTCCCACTTCTTCTGTTAAAGACATGACGCCTTATGAAGCTCTGCATGGTAAAAAGCCTAATCTGTCATATATTCATGTTTTTGGTTGTAATGTGTAAAAAGAAGCAAGCTTGACGGTAAATCCGAGAAATGCAAGTTTGCGGGGTTTAATGATGGCATCAAGGGGTACAAGTTGCGGAATCCTATGAATAGAAGTATTATCTATAGTAGAGATGTAAATTTTAGAGAGGTAAGACAATGTGTAGGAACTCCTGAAGATCTTAAATAGTCAAAAAAAGTTCATTTGATATGACTACTGTGGAGTAAGAAGAGGAGAAAATTCCTAATATTGCTACAGAGACTGTTAACTCTGAGTCTACTTAATCTGATCATGAAGATCAATTTGATAGCATGGCAGATGAGGGCTCTTTGGATGGTTTAGAGGATGGTTCTGATGAAGAAGTTGTGGTGCCACCAACTTTGAGGAGATTTACAAGAGTAAGAATGGCACCAGTTCGTTACTCTCTAAGTGCTTTGAGTGGAATGCATGCTTTGAATGTGATTGATGATGAACCCATAAATGTAAATGAAGCAAGAGCCATGGAAGATGCAAATTTTTGGGAGCTTGCGATGAATGAGAAGTAGTCACTAGACAAAAATAGTACATGGGTCCTATGTAAATTGCTTAAGGATCGAAAGGCAATTGGTTGCAAATAGGTGTTCAAAGAAAGTTGTAGGTAGATGGAATAATTGCAAAATATAATTCGAGGCTCATTGTAAAAGGATTCTCGCAGATTAAGGGTGTTGATTATGGTGAGATTTTTTCACCTGTGGCCAAATTAACATCAATCAGGTATGTTCTCTCTATAGTTGTTGGGTATGATCTTGAAATTGAGCAATTGGATATAAAGATTGTCTTCTTACATGGAGTATTTGGAAGAGGAAATTTACATGAGGTAACTTGAGGGGTTTATATGCAAAGGGAAGGAAGACTTGGTGTGTAGATTGGAAAAGTCTCTTTATGGGCTTAAAAAGTTACCAAGGATGTGGTACCAAAAGTTTAACTCTTATCTTCTTCAGCATGGTTTGAGTCATAGTAACATGGATCATTGTGTGTATGTGAAAAGGTTAGAAAATATTTTTGTTATTTTAACCTTATATGTAGATGATATGTTACTAATAGGAAATAACAAGGAGTTAATAAAATTTGTCAAGGGTTTGTTGGCTGCAAAATTTGATATGAAGGATCTTGGAGTTGCAAATTTCATTTTGGGTTTGCAAATTTCATTTCGGGTATGCAAATTACAAGAGATCGTTAGAGTTGTAAACTATGGCTAAGGTAGAGAAAGTACATTGAGGAGGTGTTGAAGAAATTCAACATGGTAGATTGTAAACCTGTGAAAACTCCCATGGGAGAGAAATTGTCTACTGTTTAACGTCCAAAGTCTAAGTAAGATGCTAAAGAAATGACACATGTGCTATATATATGCTAGTGCCATAGGAAATTTAGTGTGTGCCATGGTATGCACGCGACTTGATATTACACAAACAATGAGATTATTAAGCCAATTTATGTCTAATCCTAGCAAGAAGCATCAGAGTGCTGCAAAGAGGGTTCTTAGATATCTTTGTGGGACCTTGGATTTAGCACTATGTTATGGAGGCATGGCGATTGGGGGTGAGCTAGATGTGATAGGATTTATGGATGCTGATTGGGGAGGTGATCTCGATAGTAGGCGTGGGTATGTATTCAGTTTATTTGGTGTAGTGGTTTGTTGGATGAGTAAGAGACAAAGTACTATAGTGTTGTCATCTACTGAGGCAGAATACATGGTATTGTTGTGAAGATAGGGTGTGACAATCAAGGGGCTATTTATTTAGCCAAAAATCCCACCTTTCATTCGCGGTCCAAATGCTATTGACATACAATACCATTTCATTAGGCAAAAGGTGGAGGAAAAATTGGTGTTGTTAGAGAAGGTTGATACACTTGTCAACGCTGCAGATTTTCTAACCAAAGCAGTGAGCTTAGCAAAGTTTATATGGTGTGTTGATGAGGTAGGCCTTCATTGTGTGAAGTTCTTGCCAAGTGGGAGATTGCTAGAGTTGTCGACCACTTCAACAATTAGGGGTCACATAGACGCATTCAGGGGTCCAGTTGAAAGATTTCTCTAAGTAATTAACTTCTAATTGGGTTTGGGCTTAAGAAAAACGATCCTTGAATACTAGGTTTTACTCTTTAAACTTAGTATATAAACCTATTTTTCTCTTGTATGAGGCTGATGACAAATTGCATCCCTTGTAACGAGAGAGATGAGGTAATGTTTCAATAATATTGACTCTGCTAGACGTAGCCTGTTAATTAGGTAAACCAGAGTAAATCATGCGTATTATTCTTTCTCTTTACTAGTTTGTTATTTGTGTATGTTTACTGTTTTGATTTCGTATTACTTTATATTGTTTCAAGACCAATATACTTACAATTCCTACAATCGAGATAAATTTTCAACGAAAGCAGGCAATATACCAGTGAAGTAATTTTGATCTAGTTTTGTGCAAAATAATACAATGTTTGTTGATTTGACATTGATAAAGATTGAAGTTTAAATAAATCAAGGCTGGAAAATAAATGGGAAAATCCATACAAAAATTAGAAAACCAGCTAACAGAAATGAATGTGAATTATCAAGAATTTTGAATAAAGATTTATTTTTTAAATCAACATCCAGTAAACAAACAAATATTAAGCAAAGGCCAGGGCTAATTTTTGAAATTCTCCAATTCTTTTTATAAATTTTCCTTATTAGCTTTATTGCAAGATTTATTTTATTCTCGTGTAATAACTTTGTTAAAAACTATTCGAGGTTTTTGATAACTAAGAGGTATATTATACTTTTCAGTAACATTTATATTTCGTATTAAACGACTCACAGGATAAATAAAAAAAAAACCCTCATATTCTATCATCATTTTCATCTTTAATTAAATTTCAATAGTATCGTATTTATCTTCACCAATGTATTTTGTTCTTCAAAATCTTCACGTCAAAATATTCAGTATACATTATTTTCATAAAAGAGAAGATTTTCATCCACATTTTAATTAGCAATTGATAATAACAGTTGAATATATATATATAAGTCAATGTTTTTATCGATTTAAATACATAAAACGACCTTTCAACTACAAAGCAGACCGTTGGACTTTATTATTGGGATAAGGAAAAGAAAGTGCACAATTAGTTTTGCTTTCTAATTTATGTGTAATGAAAGAGACTTTATGTAGTTATAATTATTAGAATTAGGAGAGAACGGATATATCACGTAATTTACGTATATAAATTTAAGTTATAATTGTTATAATCTTAGTGGTATAAGTGTACTGGGTTAAAGAAGACAAAATGCTGAGAAAGCATAGTTGAAAGAAAGCTGTAAAACTTTATTTTTCTTTCATTGTAGTCAAAATTAAGGGGAGGGGGCCCTTTTATAGCCAACACCCACCACCCACCCCCCACACCCCCATTCACCATCTCAAAGTTAAGGCGGGGGATGGCCAACACAATACTCCCCTTTGCACATCACTCTTACAGATAATGTATTTAACCTTATTGAAGAAAAACCTAATGGGAAAAAAAACTTAATTAAGAAATTCAACTCTATTGTACTGTGAAATTGAAAGTGCTTTATACTACTCATTAAAAAACTGTCAAGAAATCTCAGTGGGACAAACTTGGTCAAGGAAAAAAGAGTATAGTGCACATATGTCTAGTACAACAAACAGTACACTAACTTGCACGCATACGATATATATATACTTTTCAAATGTTGATGTCGGTAAAGCCTTAGTAAATAAATCTGTAAGATTATCATTAGGAGTATTTGTTTGACTCAATCTCTTGATTTTGTTGGAGTTCGTGAGTGTAAAAGAACTTCGGTAAAATATGCTTGGTTTAGTTCTTATGATGTATTCTCCCGACTTGAGCAGTACATGTGCATTGTCTTCATTTATAATTGTGGGAGCATCGAGGTACGTGGCAATTTTCATGTACTTTCAATATGATGGATGATAGATCACCATACGCATTCTTGGTAGCTTCATGAAGCGCAAGAATCTCGGAGTGGTTGGAGGAAGTAGCAACTAATGTCTGTTTTGTAAAACGCCATGATATGTAGTACCATTATGAGTGAAAAAATATCTCGTCTGCACGCGGCTTTGTAGGATCAGAAAGGTACCCAACATTTGTATAGCCAACTAATTTAGGATATTAATAGATTTCCTGGATAAAATAATTCCAAATCTTTTGTTCCACTGAGGTATGAAGACATGTTGTCTCATTCTAATGTCGGCGAGTTGTGTAGAGTTAAATCTGCGCAATAGATTCACTGCAAATGCTATGTCTGATCTTGTACATTGTGTCAATATAATAATGTACCTATTGCATTTAGATACGGTACTTTAGGACCAGGTATCTTTTCGTCGTCTTCTTTAGGACGAAATGAATCTTTTTAGGATCAAGAGATGAACTACCATTGGGGTAATAAGGGGTGAGATTTATCCATATTAAATCGCTTTAGGATCTTTTTCAGTATAATTTGATAATGGAGCAAAATCCATCTGAACAATGCTCGATCTATAGGCCAAGACAATTCTGTGTTTCCTTAGATCTTTCAATTTAAATTCTCTTTTTAAGTACTTTGAACTTTTGTGATCTCTTAAGAGTTTCTATTAAGTTCATGTCATCGACATATAATCCACAATTGCAAATCCTGATTTTGACCCTTTAATAAAGACACATAGGCATACAAGATCATTGATGTATCCTCCTTAATCAGATATTCACTGAGACGATTATACCATATTTGTCCTAATAGTTTCAACCCATATAATGATCTTGCAATTTTATTAAATAAATGTTCCTTTTAGGGATTTTCATATAGATATCAATATCCAGTGTCCTATACAAATACGCAGTGACAACGTCCATGAAACGCATATCAAGCCTTCTGAGATTGATAAACTAAAAGTATCGAAATGTCATAGCATCCATCATTGTTGAATACGTATCATCAAAGTCAATTCGGGTCTCTGCCGGAAACCTTGAGCCACTAGTCTAGCCTTATACCTAGCAATCCATTTTTCTCATTTCATTCTTGTGAATACCTATTTGTTCCTACAAGTTTCACATTTTCAGGTGTTTGACTATAGGTCCAAATAAATTACGCTTTACTAGGGAGGTTAATTCTGCTTGGATGCCTCTTCCCATTGGCCAATCCTGTCTCTTTCGACATTCACAACAAAATGGGCCCAAACTCATTTCATATTTCATGCTACTGCTATGAGAAATGTTATCGACAATAGTGTCTTATGATGCCACTTTTCTTAGGTGACAATAGTTTATAAATTTCTTCATTTGATGTTATTGCATTCTTCAAAGATTTCTTCCTCTTTTGGGTTTGTGTCCTTTTAGGGACTATTAACCTTCTAGAGTTAGTTTAGAAGATGGTGAATTGTCAATTTGCTAGTATTGTCAATGTTGGAACCTATTTGATTATGTGCTCTTGTTTCCTATGATCAGTATCCTTGGCTCCAACAGGCCTCCTATGCTTTGGGGTGTACAGATGAATCGATCGCTGCCCATATGGATTGTTCATTGGTAACATCAATCCTGTAGTGTATTGGTGGCAAGAATGTGATCTCGTTATTTGCTGCATCTGTAAATGCATCAGAACATTTGGTTGGAATATTTGCAAATGAGTTATTTTTTCACTCAATTTTAAATTGAGATGTGTGAAGATCTAAATGAGACATAGAATTACTTCCAAGAAATTTTAGGCCTACTTCAAGAGGCTTTACCTTTCCCCTAAAGGAGGAAATATTGTCTCATCAAAATGGCAATTCACAAAATGTGCGGTAAAACACATCAGCCGTCAAGGGCCAAGTATCTTATGTTTGATGGTGAGTCGTCATAGCCAAAATATTCCCAAACAACATTGGGGTCCCTTGGTGCGTTGAGGGGGTGCAATTGGAACTTGCACAGCACAACCAAAAGTTTTTAAATGGGATATATTCGGTTAATGTCCAAATAAAACCTCTATTGGAGAGTATTGATGAATGTAGGGGGTCTAGGCAAATTAATGTCGTAGGTGTAAAACGCATGAGCCCAGCTGGAGAAGTCGGTAATTGCGTACTAATAGTAAAGTTCATGCAATTAGTTGGATCGCTTTATAAATGACTTTTCCATATCGTTCTGGGTATGTACATGTGGGACTAGGTGCTCAACATCAATTCCATTGTTGTACAAATAGTCATCAAATGTCTTTGAGGTAAACTCACCAAAATTATCTAGACGGATTGCTTTAATTGGGTAATCTGGAAAGTGTGCATAATCCATAATTTGTGCCAGCAATCTGGCAAATGCAACATTACGCGGTAGATAATAGACAAACATGACCATCGTGCCAATGCGTCAATCAGTACCATAAAGGAGCGAAAAGATCCACTTGGCGGATGATAAGTCCACATATGTCCCCATGACTTTAAAAGTGATGGGTTGTTCTAGACCAACTAGTGATGGATGCCTTAAGTGCTAATTTGCCGTGTGAGTAAGCAATACAAGCACTCTCATTAGGTGATAAAATCTACGGTTCTTTAATGGGTGACCATGTGAGTTTTCTATGATTCTACGCATCATAGTAGATCTTGGGTGACCAAGACAGTCGTGCCAAGTCTTAAAATTTTAGGATAGTGAAATTTTAGTTCATAACTACACAAACTTCAACATTCTTTGGAATGTATAATATACCCCTGATGAAAAAAAGCAGGGAGTTTCTTTAGTATATGCTTTGGCATGAAATATTAGCATGATGCATAGAAACTCTCCATCCTTTTCACTAAAGTTTCAATGTGGTTCCATTGACGATTGAGTCGTATATCTTTGAAACTAAGCAATATCTTCTAGATTTGCTAGAATATAAGCATCCTGATACTTAATTTGTTTACTTGGTAACAAGAGTGTTGCTCTTCTAGAGCCCTCAATATGTTTACAGACCCTATATTTTCTATCTTGAAGGATGGTGTGCGTCGTTGCACTATCTACTATACAAATGTCTCTATCATTACGGATATCGATGTTTCATTTTGAATTTCATCCTTTAAAGAATTTTTTTTTTTTTTTTTTTTGACATAGCAAGGATGTTTACTAACTTAAGAGGAATAACAAGGAAAAAAAATATTCATTTAACATATATAGTTTCAAAAACATGACAAAAATTACATAAATTGTGGAAATCACAGGCATTTCATAACTACTCTAATAGTCCATATCAGCATCTCCAAAGAAATCTGAGACATTAAGACTAGTCGGATCAGAATTACAATATGATTTGACTCAGGGGCATTGTTAGATTTGTTTCTATCTTTTGTTCTTAATCGATGCTTGATACCATGCCACCAAGTGCTTGGGTGTACGTGGTTGTGACCAGTGGCCCTTTCCTCCACATCTATAGCACTTGTTTTCATTATTCTTGTTCTTTGAGTGGTTCTTTCATTTTTTTGATTCAGTCTTGCTCCACTTCAGGTGGTGGGACTAAAATTTCTTGTTATGACACTTTTGATCGATAGTTATTTCTCCCATGACCTCAACCTAGACCTCGCACATGCCCACGATTATTACTGCTAGTTGTTTCACTTCGGGGAACTGTTGGGAACCAGTGGGGCGAGTCATTATTTTGCTCAGCCACAAGTAAACAAGAATTAATTCAGAATATTTCTAAAGTACGTTCCCATATTGTTGCCGCAGGAGCATATGGAGGGCGGAAAGTGGAGAATGTTTTTCCAAACATCTTCTTTAGTATTTTCTCTCCACATAATCTTAATTTAGAGACAATCCCAAATAAAGCAGAATTATATTCACTAACAAATTTATAGTCCTGTAGACGTAAATGAGTCCAATCATATTGAGTCATTAGGAGTATTACTGATTTGTTATGTTCAAATCTCTCCTTCAAATTAGTCCACAATTGGAGTGGATCTTTTATATCCTTATACTTAACCCGTAGCCCTTCTTGGATATGATGTCGAAGGAAAATAGTAGCCTTTGATTTGTCGTGCAAGGACGTCATGTTTCCTTCCTTAATGACTTCACCCAATTTCATAGATTCCACATGGAGAGTGGTGTCTAAGGCCCATTAATCATAGTTTTTTCCATCTAGTTTTAGGGCCTCATATTGGAGCTTCACAAGGTTCGACATTTTCGAGAACTATTCATTAATAAGAGTAATGTAATTAGTTTCGCATCTTTTGGATGCATGTCATGGGATGCATTTAGGCATCCAAAACTAACAAATGAAATATAAAATGTGATAATTGTAAAGAATTGATAAATAAAATGACAATTATAAATAGATCCATCCATGAAGGCTTTATTTAGCAATAATAAATAGCTCTAGCCATAAATGTGACATTTAACAATAATAAATAGATCTAGCCATGAAGACAGTATTTAAAAATAATAAATAGATCCAGCCATGAAGGTAGTATATATTTAGCAATAATAAATAGATTCGACCATAGAGACGGAGTTTGACAATAATAAATAGATCCGGTCGTAAAGGCGGAATTTAGTAGTAATAAATATATCTGACTATAGAGGCGAAATTTAACAATAATAAATAAATCTAACTATAAAGGTAGAATTTAATAATAATGAATAAATTCGATCATAAAAGCGGAAATAGAGATTAAAGAACACATGTGGGATTGAAAATACATGGAATTTAATGATAATAAATAAATCTAGCTATAAAAGCAGAAACAGTGATTAAATAACATTTGTAGGGTTGAAAATATGTACTTTCAGTAAGTGTACACCATTACACTTATTAAACTTTTCGTACTGATAACGTGTTATAATCTTAGTGGTATAAGTGTAATAGATTAACAAAAACAAAATGCTAAGAAAGTAAAGTCGAGAGGGA
This sequence comes from Pistacia vera, assembly GCF_008641045.1. Classification (NCBI taxonomy): domain Eukaryota; kingdom Viridiplantae; phylum Streptophyta; class Magnoliopsida; order Sapindales; family Anacardiaceae; genus Pistacia; species Pistacia vera. The sequence continues at coordinate 451,609 of NW_022196003.1, forward strand.
GCTGTAAAACTTCTAAAAATGAAGGGGAGGGGGCATTTTATAGCCAACGAGCCCTCCCCCCATTCACCGCTTTTAAAGTTAAGGTGGTGGATAGCCAATCACAACAAATATAATTATATATGCATTTTTTTAAAGCAAAATTTCCAATGTTGATGTTTATATTAAATTTTATATGCTGTTTACTATTGTCAATAAATACTTAGCAAATCAAAGAATTAACATTTGTCAACGGCGTTGTTTACAAGTTTTTGGAAAAATTTTGCACAGCAGCCGAGTGAAGATCTTTGGGCTGTTGATGTGGGACCTTAATTTGATGCGACTCAAAACTTGATTAGGACTTTCAATTAAAATGTATTTTTATTTTAAAAGCAGGTAAAATCGATTAATATTTAACACAAAAGTATTAATACTTTTTCAAAATATTAAGGCTCAGTTCGGTTGGTTTTTGAGAATACTACTTTTAGTATTTCTAAAAAAGTTAAACACTAAAATACTCAAAAACTCATAATATTATTTAACTTTTTTTAAACCCCCTAAATTTGTTAATTTAATTAAATACCCTTAAATATTTTTTAAAAAATTGCAAAAACACTCCAGTAATCCACATTTAACAGATTTCGGCCACCAATGCCGGAAAATGGCCGGAATCTGGTAGGATGGCGCACAACCGGCTGAATCTGGCTGGTAGTGCGCCAATCTGGCCTTTTCTGGCCAAACTTTGGCCGTAACTAGTCAGTAACGACGGCCAACAAACGATCGTCGTTGACCATCAACGACGACCGTTTGTTGGCCGTCGTTGACAAGCAAATACGGCCAGATCTGGCCGTCAATGGCCAGATCTAGCCATAGATCTAGCCTTTGCTGGCCAGATCCACCGTGGATCTGGCCAAAAAAGGTCATATCGACACACGACCGACAAGATCCAGCCTGTCATGCACCGATACGGCGACTCCAGCCACCCTCCGGCAGTGGTGGCCAGCTGTCCGTATTTGAGGGTGGGTTGGGGGTGTTTTTGTTAACTTTTAATGTTTTATTATAGGGGTGTTTTGTAAACAAACAAACATAAGGGGTATTTATTAATTTATAAATCTTACATCGTAATACCTGTCCAATTCAACTTTTTTTTTAACTTTTTTCAAAAAACTTTTCCGAAAAAAGCAAAAATGTGAACCAAACGGAGCCTAAATATCTTTAACATTATTGGAAGAGCCAAGGACTTTTTCCCACCCAAATTATGGTTTAATCACACTTTCGCACTCGTAGACTTTTAAAATACCACTTTGTTATCCAAATTTATATTTTGATGGTGAACAGAGAACAAATTTTGTCTAAACTATTAGGGCTTTTGAAGAGGGGAGGCCAATGAGTCGTTACTTGTTTTCATTATCTTGTTCTTTGAGTGGCTTCTTCATTTTTTTGATTCAGTCTTGCTCCACTTCAGGTGGTGGACTAAATTTCTTGTTATGACCACCTTTTGATGATAGTTATTTCCCCCATGACCTCAACCAGACCTCGCACATGCCCACGATTATTACTGCTAGTTGTTGTCACTTCGGGGAACTGTTGGGAACCAGTGGGGCGAGTCTATTATTTTGCTCAGCCACAAGTAAACAAGAAATTAATTCAGAATATTTCTTAAAGTTACGTTCCCATATGTTGCCCAGGAGCATATTGGAGGCTGGAAAGGGAGAATGGTTTTCCACATCTAAATGAGACATAGAATTTACTTTCCAAGAAATTTTAGGCCTTACTTCAAGAGGCTTTACCTTTCCCCCTAAAGGAGGAAATATTGTCTCATCAAAATGGCAATTCACAAAATGTGCGGTAAACACATCAGCCGTCAAGGGCTCAAGATATCTTATGTTTGATGGTGAGTCGTCATAGCCAACATATATTCCCAAACAACATTGGGGTCCCATTTTGGTGCGTTGAGGGGGTGCAATTGGAACTTGCACAGCACAACCAAAAGTTTTTAAATGGGATATATTCGGTTAATGTCCAAATACAACCTCTATTGGAGAGTATTGATGATATGTAGTGGGTCATAGGCAAATTAATGTCGTAGCGTGTAAAACAGCATGAGCCCAGCTGGCAGAAGTCGGGTAATTGCGTACATAATAGTAAAGTTCATGCAATTAGTTGGATACGCTTTATAAATGACTTTTCCATATCGTTCTGGGTATGTACATGTGGGACTAGGTGCTCAACATCAATTCCCATTGTTGTACAATAGTCATCAAATGTCTTTGAGGTAAACTCACCAAAATTATCTAGACGGATTGCTTTAATTGGGTAATCTGGAAAGTGTGCTCATAATCCAATAATTTGTGCCAGCAATCTGGCAAATGCAACATTACGGGTAGATAATAGACAAACATGTGACCATCGTGCCAATGCGTCAATCAGTACCATAAAGTAGCGAAAAGATCCACTTGGCGGATGAATAAGTCCACATATGTCCCCATGAATTCTTTGTAAAAGTGATGGGGTGTTATAGACCAACTTTAGTGATGGATGCCTTAAGTGCCAATTTGCCATGTAAGTAAGCAATACAAGCACTCTCATTAGGTGATAAAATCTTCAGGTTCTTTAATGGGTGACCATGTGAGTTTTCTATGATTCTACGCATCATAGTAGATCTTGGGTGACCAAGACAGTCGTACCAAGACAGTCGTACCAAGTCTTAAAAATTTTAGGATTAGTGAACTTTTAGTTTATAACTACACAGACTTCAACATTCTTTAGGAATGTATAATATACCCCTGATGAAAAAAAGCAGGGAGTTTCTTTAGTATATGCTTTTGGCATGAAATATTAGCAATGATGCATAGAAACTCTCCATCCTTTTCACTTAAAGTTTCAATGTGGTATCCATTGAGTCGTATATCTTTGAAACTAAGCAAATATCTTCTAGATTTGCTAGAATATAAAGCATCATTGATACTTAATTTAGTTTCGCTTGGTAACAAGAGTGTTGCTCTTCTAGATCCCTCAATTATGTTTACAGACCCTAATATTTTCTATCTCGAAGGATGGTGTGCGTCGTTGCACTGTCTACTATACAAATGTCTCTATCATTACTGGATATCAATGTTTCATTTTGAATTTCATCCTTTAAAGAATTTTTTTTTTTTTTTTGACATTAGCGAGGATGTTCACATAACTTAAGGAGGAATAAACAAGGAAAAAAAATATTCATTTAACATATATAGTTTCAAAAAACATGACAAAAGTTACATAAATTGTGGAAATCACAGGCATTTTCATAACTACTCTAATATTCCATATCAGCATCTCCAAAGAAATCTGAGACATTAAAACTAGTCGGATCAGAATTATCAATATGATTTGACTCAGGGGCATTAGTTAGATTTGTTTCTATCTTTTTGTTCTTAATCGATGCTTGATACAATTCCACCAAGTGCTTGGGTGTACGATAGGTATGTGACCAGTGGCCCTTTCCTCCACATCTATAGCACTGTTTCATTATTCTTGTCTCTGAGTGGCTTCTATTTTTTTGATTCAGTCTTGCTCCATTCAGGGGGTGCGACTAAAATTTCTTGTTATGACCACCTTTTGATCGTAGTTATTTCGCCCATGACCTAACTAGACCTGCACATGCCCACGATTATTACTGCTAGTTGTTGTCACTTCGGGGAACTGTGGGAACCAGTGGGGCGAGTCATATTTGCTCAGCCACAAGTAAACGAAATTAATTCAGAATATTTCTTAAAGTTACGTTCCCATATTGTTGCCACAGGAGCATATTGGAGGCTGGAAAGTGAAGAATGTTTTTCCAACATATTTCTTAGTATTTCTCTCACCTAATCTTAATTTAGAGACAATCCCAAATAAAGCGATAATTATTCACTAACAAATTTATAGTCCTGTAGACGTAAAGAGTCCAATCATATTGAGTCATTAGGAGTATTACTGATTTGTTATGTTCAAATCTCTCCTTCAAATTAGTCCACAATTGGAGTGGATCTTTTATCCTTATACAACGTAGCCCTTCTTGATATGATGTCGAAGGAAAATAGTAGCCTTTGATTTGTCGTGCAAGGACGTCATGTTTCCTTCCTTAATGACTTCACCAATTTCATAGATTCCACATGGAGAGTGTGTCTAAGGCCCATTCATCATAGTTTTTTCCATCTAGTTTCAGGGCCTCATATTGGAGCTCACAAGGTTCGACATTTTGAGCATATCATTCTAAGTAAGTGTAGTTAGTTCTGCATCTTTTGGATGCATGTCATGGGATGCATTTAGGCATCCAAAACTAACAATGAAATATAAAATGTGATAATTGGAAAGAATTGATAATAAAATGCAATTATAAATAGATCCATCCATGAAGGCTTTATTTAGCAATAATAAATAGCTCCAGCCATAAAGTGATATTAACAATAATAAATAGATCTAGCCATGAAGACAGTATTTAAAAATAATAAATAGATCCAGCCATGAAGGTAGTATATATTTAGCAATAATAAATAGATTCGACCATAGAGACGGAGTTTGACAATAATAAATAGATCTGACCGTAAGGGAATTAGTAGTAATAAATATATCTGACTATAGAGGCGAAATTAACAATAATAAATAAATCCGACCATAAAGGGTAGATTTAATAATAATGAATAAATCGACCATAAAAACGGAAATAGAGATTAAAGAACACATGTGGGATTGAAAAACTGGAATTTAATGATAAAATAAATCTAGCTATAAAGCAGAAACAGTGATTAAATAACCTTTGTAGGGTTGAAAATATGTACTTTCAGTAAGTGTACACCATTACACTTATTAAACTTTTCGTACTGATAACGTGTTATAATTCTTAGTGGTATAGTGTAATAGATTAACAAAACAAAATGCTAAGAAAGTAAAGTCGAAGTGAGCTGTAAAACTTCTAAAAATGAAGGGGAGGGAGCCTTTTATAGCCAACGACCCCTGCCCCCATTCACCGCTTAAAGTAAGGCCGTGGATAGCCAATCACAACAAATATAATTATATATGCATTTTTTTAAAGCAAAATTTCCAATGTTGATGTTATATTAAATTTATATGCGTTTTACTATTGTCAATAAATACTTAGCAAATCAAAGAATTAACATTTGTCAACGGCGTTGTTTAAGTTTTTGGAAAAAATTTGCACAGCAGCCGAGTGAAGATCTTGGGCTGTTGAGTGGGACCTTAATTTGATGCGACTCCAAACTTGATTAGGACTTTCAATTAAAATATATTTTTATTTTAAAAGCAGGTAAAATCGATTATATTTAACACAAAAGTATTAATACTTTTTCAAAATATTAAGGCTCCATTTGGTTGGTTTTGGGAAATATTTTTAGTATTTCAAAAAAGTTAACACTAAAATATTCAAAAACTCATAATATTATTAAATTATTAACTTTTTTTAAACCCCTAAATTCGTTAATTTAATTAAATACCTTTAAATATTTTTTAAAATTGCAAAAAAACACCCCCAGCAATCCACATTTACCAGATTTCGGCCACCAATGCCAGAAAATGGCGGAATTGGTAGGATGGCCCACAACCGACTGAATCTGGTTGGTAGTGCGCGATCTGGCCTTTTCTGGCTAGATCTTTGGCCATAACTAGTCAGTAACGACGGCCAACAACAAACGATCGGCGTTGACCATCAACGATGACCTTTGTTGGCCATCATTGATGAGCAAATACGGCTAGATCTGGCCGTCAATGGCCAGATCTAGCCGTAGATCTAGCCGGATCTAGCCAGAAAAGGTCATATCGGCACACGACTGACAAGATCCAGCCTGTTAGCACCGATACGGCGACTCCGGCCACCCTCCGGCAGTGGTGACCAGCTGTCCGTATTTGAGGGTGGGTTGGGGGTGTTTTTGTAACTTTTAAGTTTTATATAGGGGTGTTTTGTAAACAAACAAACATAGGAGGTATTTATTAATTTAATCTTACATCGTAATACATGCCAATTCAACTTTTTTTTTAACTTTTTTCAAAAAACTTTTTCCGAAAAAAGCAAAAATGTGAACCAAACGGAGCCTAAATATCTTTAACATATTGAAAGAGCCAAGGACTTTTTTCCCACCAAATTATGGTTTAATCCACTTTCGCACTCGACTTTTAATACCATTTGTTATCCAAATTTACTTGATGGTGAACAGAGATAAATTTTGTCTAAACTATTAGGGCTTTTGAAGAGGGGAGGCCAAGAGTTTTAGTGGTGAAAAGTTGAATTTTGGTGGTGAGATCAAGAGAATTTGACTTGGGGGGATAACTGGATAAATCCTAATCGCTCAATTACCAGTGATTGGCGGGATTGATATGAATAAGGTTTGAAGGGTTTTTGTAAGTGAATATCAGAAAGAGAATGGTGGTAGTGTGGGTCGCAATGATATTAGACTATAACGAATATAAGTTTAGGTAATAAAATGTATTTTAAATGTTGGTGGATAGGAAAGCTGTCATTAAGCCATTATTTTGGTGGGAAAAGTTGGTAACTCTTGTTGAAAACATATTTAAGCTTATTAAATTTTGTTTGTTAATACGCTAACAAACTGATATATAATACTTTGTGATAAATGCGACGTATTTAACTTTGTAATAGGATTATATGATATTTTATATAAAGTAATGTATCATTAACTCAACTAGAAAACTATTAAGTTCAATTCAACTCTCTTTCCCTTTGAATGTATAAATTCCAACCTTGGAGGCTTGGATTTTTCTTAATATTATGCAGTATTAAGTATTAACGTTTATAACATTTTAAACATTAAAAATACAAAAATTAATTAAATATTTCACTCGAAGAATGTAAAATTTGATAAACGAAAGTTGGAGATAATAATAATAACTTCTTCAACTAAATCTTTGTAACATATCTGGTATGAAATAATTAATGTCTTCTGCTTTCAAAAAAAAAAAAAAAAAAGAAAAGTATAATTATTATTTCTCACTCGATTATTTCAGTGAAGGACATATTCGCAAGAAAGAAATAATTGAATTTGTTAAGTACAATTATTTCACTCAAAGGCTTAAACTTATATAAATACAGCTTTGAAAACCCCAATTATTACAAGTTTATGGTTTGCACTTGCAGCTGAAAATGTGCCAACATAATAAATTATGACTTCTTTTCACTCCCATCTGTAATTTTGTCACTGAACTGAGTGACATCTACTGGGGAATGAAATGGATCCACTCCATGGCTAAGAAAAGTTGCGTGTTGGATTCACTTTTCTGCTTGCCGGAGCTGTTTCCAGATGAAGATGCAACACTATCTTCATTATTCAGAAAGTCACTTGTTATGTCTTTAAAATCCAGTCAGTCAGGTAACTTGGCTTGAAGTAACAGTTCCCACTTCTATGTCTCCAGTAAGCTGGCCACACTCTTGACAGGGTGGCCGCAATATAGGTGAGCTTGAGTGCACAAAAGACCTACTCTATTATTCGAAGAGCTTCGCTTTTGTTAAACTCGGTTAATGTGGGATCTACAAGCGCCAAGCTTTGGTTATTTTCATGAAGATTCCATGCCTGTAATGATATTTCACAAGGATAAACAAAGAGTTTGTTTAACTAGTACATATTTGAAAGCAAAGAAAATTACAGAAAACAGAATTCAAGTTTACTACTTCCTTTACCATTCCAGAAGATAAATCCTTCCAGTATCCAAGCTATTGTCAGAGTTTGCCTTCCACTGATAATCTCCAAAGAACAACACCAAAACTGAATACATCAGCCTTTCTGTTAGGTGTCCACGCTAGCATATTCGGGTGTAGAAGCCGCTGAGTAAATATACATTACATGATTAGGCCTACACCCAGTGCTTATTATTCCTTTTCAATGCACTAAAAAGAATGTTAGTTGAGAAATGTTGATGGAGCTTACATGGTGCCTGCAACTCCAGTGCTGATGTGAGTTTTCTTGTCATCTACAGTTTTGCCAATCCGAAATCTGATATCTTGGGCAGAGTCTGCACAAGTAAGATATTACTTGCTTTGACATCTCGATGTACAATCTTTGGTCTGATTTTCATGAAGATAAGCTAGTCTCTTGCAGTTTCCATGCATACACTAAATCGAGTTGGCCAATCGAGATGCAACTCTCTATTTCCTACCAAATGGTAGCTTTATTAATCAGAGACCTAAAAGAGTTATACATCTATTGAATTAAAAAGTTCAGGATTCTGGTAAAATATATCCCTAGGAGAATTTTGGAGCTTATTAATATTTTGCTTCTTCTAAGTGGTTTAGCATGTTGTCATTCTCATACCGAACAATACTTGATCAAGGCTTTTGTTTTCAAGATACTCATAGACAAGCAGGCGCCTCATTCCTTCGAGCAACAACCATACAATTTCACAAGATTTCGATGTTGCACTGCAGAGATGATAGCAATCTCATTTATAAATGATTTTTCCCTTGGTGAGATCAACTGAAAGTAGCTTCACGGCTATTACTCTCCCATCAGAAAGTGTACCCTGTAAAGTACCACAATTATTAATAAGACTAACAACTGCCCCTCGTTTGGTAGAAATCCAATAGCTAAGATCCTTGTTAACTTGTTACCTTGTAAACAGGTCCAAATCCTCCCTCTCCTAGCTTATGGAAGCATCGAAGTCTTTTGTTGCAGATCTCAATTCAGCATAACTGAACGTGTTTCCTTTAGGACCTACTGCTTGTAGCACTGCACATTCGAAAAAAAAAGTTACTATACAATGATAGAACAAAAATCACATTACTTTTTTAAGTGCCAAGACAACCTTACAATGGGCACAAGTGATATGTAGCAATGCTATTTTTTTTACATCCTCTATGGTGCCTTACCATCCTCATCATCATCATCTTTTTTTCTTCTCATGTAAATGCTATAAATATAGTATCAAGCTCACAATTCCAAGAGGGACTGCAATACCAACGATCAGCCCTGTCTGGTTCTTCTTTGTAGGTATTAGGGGGTTTACCACTGACAGTGGTATGAAATTGAGTAGTAAAATTCAGCTAAAAGTATCATAAAAGAAGATTATCACTTTTATTACAATCATTTAAATGAAGATTAAAAGGAATTGCAAGTTCTACCTGGAACAACCTAAGAGCCGAAATTGATGTCTCAAAATCACCTTGTACAGGTATGCGCAGGTACCTTTACCAGCCCAAAAAGGTGAATTTCAAGATGGTTCTCAGTCACATTAGCATTGAAATCCCTGTAACTGCTCTGTTAACAACCATTTGCCTCCTTTGATATGTCAAAATCCTTCCGTTGGAGAGTTCCCTGGTGGATCCATGACAGGAGATAGAATTCATATATCTTAATCAAAAATAGAATCTGTGTATAATTAGGGATGAATCACATGATCTCACAATTCAAATTTTCGAGTACGGTTACCTGGATATAGATATCAAAAACACGCCTTCCAAGACTTTGCCACCCTTGTGTGCTTGGATCCTCATAGCTGTTTCTGCAATAACAGGCTTACATTATAGAGTCCATCTGAAGGCCAAGGCCATAGTATCTAAGTGATCCAGGGGATAGCCTTGAAGTTGATAAAGCTCTGGAGCTCGGGTGCCAATCACTTGTGCTTGAGTAGTTCCCACATAGGTGGATTTTCGTTCTCGCTAAACAAAACTACATACTAACTGCCCATTTTCTGTACTAGCACAATAAATGAAGCTGCACCAAGGGATGAGTTTCAGTCTCATAGACTACTTTTTCCGCTGTCATCTCTGCACCCCCACACTTGATTGCAAATCTGCATCTGCAAATGCAAAGATAAAAAGAACAAATCACATTTTTCAAAAAGTATGGAGTTTTAGTTCAACAACACTCAAGTAATTTTAACGATGAATATTCTCCAGCCCAAGCTGATACAGCTCACGAACATTTATGAAACAATAGAGATTGTAAAGGTGCTATCCACTTCACACTCATTTATCACATGAACAAGAGCTTTGTTAAAGCTTTTTCATGGCAAGATGGCTCGAAAGGCTACCGGTATAATTTGATTCTTGTTCCAATTGGTTAATTACCATCGTTTTTCATTACCATCCATAATCAAATTGGTTAATGGCAGAAAGTGGCAATGGAAATTGTCTAGACCAGTAAAAGCGACCAACTTAAAACATTTGTTTCTCTGTCGATACAATAACATAAAGTTAGCGTCACCTCTAGCTCTTTCTGAATCCTCTTGCATTATAGTATCAATAAAACACTCTTTTCTAATTTACAAGCCAGCACAATACATTACAGAATTTGATTTGAGCATCAGAAATAAAGCAGCTACAGAGAGGCGGATTCGATTGCACAGGAAGTTCTCTGAAGACAGTTCAATCAGGGAAAATACTAGCAAGCACAGAGGACATTTTGCTTAGACAAGCACCCTTTTACAAATACAATTCTGATATTCTATATATCTTAAAAAGATCAGCAACCTGGTGTTGGCTGTCAATGTGAAGTTGTGGCCACATTCCTACACAATCAATGAATGATCAAATTATTTCAAAGTTGAAGCAGTCTGTCAGTAGAGTGTCAACTAAGTTAACAAAGACATAGAATGAACAGTGCTTTTTAAGGTATCCAAAATAGTTTTCCAAGGCATCATGCCAAGATTTTACATTAGTTCTTTTGAGTGCCAAGAAAGAAAAGAAACTAACTAGGCCTCAGACAGCCGTAGGTGGGCCGTAAAGATAGTGTTCAGTAGGTTTCATACTACTCTCTTGCATTGATTCTTCATATAACCATCTCAGGTGATAAATTAAAGAAACCAGGGAAAAAAGTTGTATAGCTCAACAACGCCAAAGCTCAAGTAAAGTGTGAAATCGAGAAAATGAAAAGAACAAAGAAACCAAAATACATAGATTAAGGGACATACAACTGCAAATCTGAAGTCACCACGAGGGAAAAGTTCGGATAGATAATTGTATGATAAATCTCTGCAAGAAAGAATTAAATCATTTTGTTGACATGGGCTTATGTGACACAGCAGAACCGAATGACAATAGCCAACATATTTTGTGCATGCAACAATCAAGGCTTACATATTTAGAAGATTTTCACTTTTTGGTTGGGGAGGGATCCTGAGAGACTATTGTTTCCAAGAAACCTGGTAATTGAAAATGTGTGGAAGAGAAGTAAGCTAATGAAGTACATATATGAAGTGAAAGGCACAAGGCTTAGACCAAAATTAATATAACAATCAAACTTAAAGTACTCAAGTTCTTGAATTGAGAAGAGAAGTTCAAGGAATTTACAAGAAGTAAGAGAACTGATATTGAATAAAGCACTTGGGATTTCACAATAAGTTAAATTAAATCCTGCAGGAGAAAGAAAAAAATGATGAACTTTTTCTGAAGAAGATCTATTAGTAGTGGCTAAGAGGTATAATTGTTGATTAATTAACTACAGAGTCTGAAGCTCTGGTATCCCAACGTCAGATGGAAAAGACCATTGATAAAGATTCAGGGATCTGAAGAGTTAATAAAGTTGATCATTGTCAATATGAATAGCTTGAAAAAGAAATCAGGAATGGAGTATGTGTAAACTTACAAGTCGGTTAATTTTTTCATATTCTGATGAAATCAAGAGAAGAGCTGACATTGTATATGTCATGATTCTCCACACAATCAATTTAAACATCACTGATATCAGCTTTCTTTCCAAAAATCGAGGGAGAAAGTAAGATGGAAGCATTGATACAGAAAATGTACACAAGGATGTCAATAAGGTCAAGTTAGCAAACTGGATGGTATAGGACCTTCAAAGAGTTCCCTTGAAATCTCTGCACAAACGTTTGACAGAATTTATCAACAAAACATTCAGAAACTGAAGATTAGTAACAGGAGTTTTTCAAGCTTACAATGATGTAAGCTTGGTCCAGTTTCCGATGAAGTCGGGTATTGTCCCTGTAAAAGGATATCGATGCCACCCTGAAATAACAGTAGTTTTTCATAGCTTAGAAAATTCCATAAAGATATAGTTTATGTAGAGACGATTCCCCTTACATTGTGTGAACATTTTGCAGACTAGCAAAGACGAGGGAATTTCACCACCCACGCCAATACTACATGTAACTGTTGGGTTCATCAAAACAAAAAATTTCTAAATTTCATTAGACATGAATCTCAGATGTGAAATTTAAGCTGTAAAAAAAAACAGTTTAAGTGATCAACAAATCAGAAGTTAGAACCTACATTTGCTCAAGTTTGACTAAGTTACCAAGTTCTGGAGGAGTGTTCCGTTGAAATTATTGGAACCAATAGCCTGCATGACGTACATTCGTAGATGATTTTTTTCAAAAACCTGAAGATAGAGCGAGAGTTATAAATCTTACAAGCAAAGCTAACTCCTTAAGATTTCCAAGCTCCTTGGGGATGGACCCGTAAACGCGTTGATGCAAATGATCTAAACATAATGTGGAAAATTGAAACAACAATTGAACAAGAAAAACAGAATTAGCAACAAATCCAAAGCCATTTAACCAAAGAAAATATAATCAGTAACATACATGTGCAAGAACAAAATATGAGTGGTGAGTACAATATAGTGTCTACAATGTCTGCAATCGAGATAGTTTCCAATGAAAGCAGGCAATGTACCAGTGAAGTAATTTTGATCAAGTTTCCTGCAAAAAATGCAATGTTTGTTGATTTGACATCATAAAGATTAAAGTTTAAACAAATAAAGGCTGGAAATAAGTGGAAAATCCCTACAAATATGTCAAGTATCGCAAAGTCACTATCTCTTCTGGGATCACCCCGTTTTTGTTCGGCACACTCTCCTGGAAAAAAAAAATATTTAGCATTAGGGTGTTACGGGATATATATATACAGAGAGAGAGAGAGCGCTCCATTTTTGTTTATTCAAAATCACAGTGATATGGGTGACTCCATTTTTTGTTTTATAAGTACAATTCCAGAATTATTATAAAATAAATTAACGTAATTAAGGGGATGAATAACGTACAATTGAGTGATATGGCAAGTTGAATTATGTCATAGGAGCAATCACATCTGATAGCAGGATTATATCTGGGTCCTCAAAGTGAGTCCCATTCAGCACTTCAGTACAAGGATCCGGTTAGTTCCACAATCCTTCACTGCTTGTGATATCCATTGTTGAAATATTGAGTTCAATGCTCTTACTGATTAGCATTGCCACCAAAAAAGAAAAGATTATACTTGTACAAGTGAATGTGAGCTTATAAATTGAAAGAATTCTGAGAAATGCTGAGCAGATTTAACTTTTGGTATCAATCCAAATTTAAATCACTAGTTTATGAATTGAGACAAGTTTTGTTGCAAAATAATCCAAGTGTTGCAATTTACTTTACACTTAGGTGTACAGAAATTAACCAAAGACTCCAAACTTGAAACAATTATATCCTACCTTAAGATTACAAATAATTGACAATAAACGCAACAAACACACAGAATCAACACTCCAGAGGTGATGATGACGATTTCACTATGTGAAGAAGAATAACTGTTACAATATATACACTCCTAACAATAGTCAAGTATATAAATTTTATCCAATTTCAAGTCAAATTCAGTCTTAGAGATTTATCTTGTATAAGTCACTTAATCCCAACCCAAATTCAATTTTATCTTGTACAACAGCACAAACCATTGTCTGTGCAAATATGAGTTGCCAAGTCTCTTTACACTTCAGTTTTTAAGACCTCACTCTATAAACAAAAACAAAGAAATAAAGGGCTTGTTCTGATATGAACTTGTTTTTAAAAATTTTATAAAATGGAGAAAAAACTGAAGAAAAAGTGAGAAGAGGACAAAGGGAGTTCAAGGAAAAGACAAACAGCACTCATATAAGACAAACTTTTGAGGATCCGTTAGTTTTGTTATTTTGGATAAGATTCTGAGAATAATATTGGGTAGTTGAATAAGGTGAGTATCACGAGATAAAATTTAAAAATCAACCAAAAAACCCCTTACGTTTGCTAATTTAACTAAACACCCCAATATATAAAAATTTTGTAAAATGACAAAAACACCCTCACCCACCCACAGTGCCAAATTCCAGCCACCACTATCGGAATCTGGCCGGAAAATGGCGTTATGATGCAGACTGGTTGGATTTGGCCGATCGTACGTCGATATGGCCTTTTTCGACCAGATCCATCACGGATTTGGCCGAAAAAGGCCAGATCTGGCCGTCGATGGCTGCAAAAGGCCAGATTTGGCCGTTAGCGACAGCCAAGATTTGGCCGCCGTTGACCGTCAACGACGGCCAGATCCATTGTGGATCTGACCGAAAAAGGCCAGATCGACGAATTACCAGCCATTTCCGGTCATTTCTATACCGTTGTGACAGATTCCAGCAACCACTGACTCTGAATAGTATTTTTCAAATAATAAAACAAACAAGTATTTTGGGAATATGGATAGGAATAACAAAACAAACGGAGCCTGAACTTTCCTAAATGTTTAATTTTTTCCTATATGTCAAAAATATTAGGGGTGCGTTTGGTTCATTATTTTGGATAGGATTTTGGGAATAATATTGGGTTGTTGGATAGAGGAGTATTATGAGGTAAACTTTAAAAATTTATGAAAAAGCCCTTGGGTTTACTAATTTAATTAAAGACCCTAATATATAAAATGAAAAAAAATACCCTCACCACCTGCAGTGTCAGATTCCGGCCACCACCACCAGAATCTGGTCGAAAAATTTCGTTACGACACAGACCGGTCGGATCTGTGCCATAACGCGTCGTTATGGCCTTTTCCGGCCAGATCTACCACAGATCTGACTGGAAAATGCCAGATTTATGGCCAAATGTGGCCGTCATTGACGGTCAACGACGACGAGATCTGGCCTTTTTCGGCTAGGTCCGCAGTGGATCTGGCCAGATCAGTGAACTTCCGGCCATTTATGGTCGGCAGGTAGGCCGTTGTATAGATTTCGGCTATCACCGACGGTGGTTGCCGGAATCTGGCAAGTATGGGTTGATGAGGGTGTTTTTGTTAATTTTTAAACTTTTTTTAGGGGGTATTTAATGAAATTCATAACCTTATGGGGTTTAAAAGTAATTAAAAAAATAGGGTAATATTTCTGGAATAATGTGTCAAACATTATTTGGAGAATAGGATTGGGAATATGGATAAAAATAAGGAACCAAACGCACCCTATGATATTTTTTCACATTAAATTTGCAAGTCCAATTTATATTATTTCTAATTTCTGTTAGTTATACGGTCAATTTAAGCTTCACTTTTACTATATTTTGAGTGCTCAAATACTTGTTTTTAAGAATATAAACAAATACATATTTATTATGAGTACTATTTTCAAGCAAACATGTCAAATGTTTTTTTATTTTTCATATTTTTAAATATTATTTTTAGATAAACATATCAAATGTGTTTTCAATTTTTATATTTTCTAATTCTTGTCAAAATTCTAAAAAATGAGGAACCGAAAATATAAAATTTATAAAAGAACACACCTAGTATTTACGACCAAAGAGGCATAAAGACTATTTTGCGTTTAATGATTAATTAGCCAAATTTTAGTCAATCTAGAACATTTTTAATTGGAACGTAAAATATGTTTCTTCTTTTCAGGTTTTATTATCTCGAGAATCGCGTAAAATATGTTTGGCGTATGTTTCTTGGTTTTGATTTCAAAAAACAAAGAAAGCAAATTTTGTTACTGAGGCGTAAGAATGAAAAATGCAGACCCATGATTTTTATCTAGAAAGGGCAATGTAGAATCAAATAAATTAAAAATAAAAATATCAAATCATATCTATGTATATCATTAGGGTATATTATTTAATAAGATAGATTTTAGTCATAATCTTGACATATAGTTAATGTTCTATAAACCATACCGGACCGGTCGGTTGGACCAGTTTGACCATCGACTAGCATCCTCTTTGGTCTGAATTTCCAATTTTACTGTTCACTAAAATCCCTAATCTTATTGTCGATGAACGAGGGGCTACCAAGTGCCAAGATTAGAAGGGTTTTATAGAGTGGAGGCTTGTGGTTTAAGGGGTGGTGTCGGATTGAATTTTGGACGCTGGAATTAGTTGGAATTTGGTCAGAAAAATCAACCCAATACACAAGTCACGATCGACAAATAGGGGGTTACCAAGTGCTAGGGTTAGATGAGTTTTATAGAGTGGAGGCTAGTGGTTTAGGTAGTGGTGTTGGATTGAATTTTTTATGCCAGAATAAGCCGGAATTTGGCTAACAAATCAACCAAATCGCAATGGTGTTTGCGAATCACGACCGACAAACAAGGGGCTACCAAGTTCCGAGGTTAGAGGGTTTTTGTAGAGCGGAGGCTGATGGTTTAGGTGGTGGTGTCGGATTGAATTTTGGTTGCCAGAATAAGCTGAAATTTGGCAGGAAAAGTCAAAACCCAAACAAATCGTAGGGGTGTATTTGCTAAATTTCAAACCTATAAGGATTGAAATGTATATTTCAAGGGTGTACCATCGGTTTAACTGGTCTGACCAGTCAAACTGTGAACCAGGCCCTTGACCAATCAAACCATGAACCAGGCCAAGGCCCGACCTAGTTTTCAAAACATTGCATATAATTGAAGTTTAGTCTATTAGGATAAAATAATAATAAAAGCATATTTTATTAACATTTATTAACAGCTATTATAATATGCAAAAGGGCTAATTACAAGAAACCCCTAAATGTTTTGCCAACGTTAACTCCCATTGTTTTAAAAAATGTAACCCTAGCTCCCATTCCATTAAAAATCATGAAAAATAACTTGCTAACATAGAAAATGACATGTTTGCCCTTCTAGCCCTAAAACCTCTTGGACCCTCTTAACTCTAAAACCTAACAACTTCACCACCATCCCAACAATTTAAAGGCCTTTTGCTTTAATGATGTTGGCCAAAGCTAAAATTGGCATTATGCAGTAACTAAGGTAATGAGTGAGGCTAGATCAACCTTGCACAGTGCTTCTTCGTCAATGTGCGATGCCAGATCTAGCCATTTGTGGCATAGAGAAAGCAACATGAGGTCGGATCTTGCCTCATAAAGCTACTAGTGGAAGAAATAAGTGAAGTTGAGTTTTGGGATAAGGGGTAAAAGGAAGAAAAAAAAATTAGGGTTTCGGTAGAATATTGAAAAGTCTAAAATATCCTCTTAAATTTTGACAACATCAGCTATTCCTCCATATCAATTAACTTTATTAGAAAAAACAAAAAAAAATGGAGGCTGGGGTTGCTTTAGAAAACAGAAAAGTCTGAAATGCTTTCTTAAACTTTGACAATATCAACTATTCTTCAATTTCAATTACCTTTATCAAAAAAATAGAGTGGAGGCTAGGGTCGCAAATTTTAAAATAATGGAGGTTCACTAATGGTGGACCTACCAAAACGTGTAATTTCTTGTGGGTGGACCTAATATAGGGTACGAATCTGAAAATTTGGACCCCTCTTTCGGACCTGTACCCAGCATGACCCGTTTCTTTTGCGGGTGAGCCGGGTATATCCGCTGGTACTCGTAAAACCTTAAAAAAAAAAAATAAAAACCCTAATTCCTAAAATTTATTCTCCAACTTTCTTCTTCTTCTTTTTGCACCAGATCTGCCTTGTCCCGATCTGGTCCATGTTGGTACGCCTCGGAACGTTATTTGCTCGTTGTGTGCTGCTCGTTGGGAGGTCTCACTTCCCCTTTGGCTAGCGTCACACAATGCCGATCCGTTTTCTAGTCGCGCTGCGCGCGATAGAGCGCGCGTGATGCAATCGATCATGGGTGCTATCAAGCCTTTCTATTGTGTCAAGATGACCCCGCACGAGCCTCGTGCCTTTGCGTTTCCCCTGGTGTGTTGCCGCCGCCCTGATCCAGTCGCCATTAACGACGAACTGCGTTGTCTTCATCGCGAAATTTCACGACTTTCCCACTGTCCAAACACGTCACCTAGTTAGTCTTTGTTGTGGGTTGTCCCTTGCTTGTTTGTGGTGGTGTTGTGATGCCTAATGGCTATTGTGGCCATCGTAGGAGTCTTGCGGCGGACTTAGGGTTATGTGTTGAATTGAAATGAAATTGTGAAGTTGGTTGTGGGGCTGTGATTGTAGCAAATGAAAAATGTAGTGAGTACTTACAGGTCCACCATCGCCGGAATAGGATAGGTACGGTCCAATATTTTTAACTCGTTAAGAATCAGTTCTTTTGGCCTGTACCTGTTGGACCCGACCCGTACCCATCCGGTCTACCTGTTTTGCCAAGTAGTCTACTAGTAGTTTAAATATATAGAGTTTTTCCATAACAATAATCCTAACCTCACTATTTCTGATTGGTTTGGTTAAACGGAACCTATTATTAAACAAGTGAAATCCATATAATCTGGTGAATTATAAATTGACACGTGATATTAACGAGAGAAAATTAATAAAAGGTATTAGTGATTATAGTGTTATTCATGATATTTAAAAAAAAAAAGTCATCACTAAAATGGATATATTATTTAAATTGACTTCTCCAAAATAAGACAAAGTCTCAATGGTTTTAAAACTTGAGTTTCTCATAAAAATATTAGAGTTGAGACTGATGGGCCTCAATTCGAGTGGAGGAAATCACACATTCATTCCAACGTTATCTTAATTTGGTGGCCGACAACGATTGGAAACTTGACAGCAGATTTATAATAACAACGACAACAATAATAATAATAATAACAAATAAAGCCTCCATTAAAGGATTATGACTTAACATCGGCTTAAAAGGCCTCTGGATTTTGTATTTTGCTTATTATCTTACTCTTCCTCTACATGTTAATAACTTTATAACATTTATACGATTATATTTACAATCTTAATATATTATTTCCATTTTGAAGGATTGGACTATTCCATAATATCTTATGCAATCTTACCATTAAATTGACTTACAAGGGTTATTGATTTAGTTGCAGTCTTAAATAAACCACGTTTATTAACTATTAGCGGTAGTTAATGGTTTATTACTGTAGATAAATGTAAAAATAAATTAGTCAATTTTTTTTTACATCGTACTTTATCTTTTAATGTTTATTATTTCTGACAAAGCAAAGTTCATATTTTAAAAAAATGTGAAGAATATATGCATTAATTTGAGAATTTTGTTAAAACATATATAAGTTTCAATATACTAGCATCCATAATGATATGAAACAATTAATGACTTTTTGGTTTCAGAAAAAAAAAAAAAAGTATAATCATTCTAATTTCACTCAACTTATTTCATTAAATGAATTCTCAAGAATAAAGAAAAAAAAATGATAAATCAAGACAAAAATCATATAATAATTAATTTCAATATTGTCGACCCAATATAATCGTGGATATAAACATTTATTTATTGTTTTTCTAGTTCATAAATTACTCTACATAAACACACACACAAGACTAATTTGCAAAATAATAATAAATACGCCTATAGATATATATTGAAACATACAGAGACTGGAATATAAAATATTAAGAGGGAGAGAGAGAGAGGGAGAGAGAGAGTACGTACCTTCACTAGGGTCAGTCGTAGTAGTATTTTGAGCACAGGATTTCTGTATTATATGGAAAATTATAAAGATGCAAATACAGAAATAGAGGGAAAATCCTGAAGAAGAAGAAGAAGAAGAAAGGGAGCTCATCTTCATTTACAAGAGAGAGAATGTGTCTCAGTCGCTCATCTTCAAAGAGAAAATTCTTAGATATGCATATTTTTGAGTTATGAAAATTCAGACTTTGTTTAATAGCATTGATGGACACTAAACTGAAAAGTTCTTGGACTTGTAGGTGAGCACCTAATATTCTTAGTGGAGTCCAATACTACTACTAATTGACGTTGGCATCCCTTTCAAACTCCAAAGTATAATAGGACTTATTATGTTGTGGGGCTATCCTTGTATGCTGACAACGTTAGACCATAAATTTGAACCATCATACTAGATTTGAAGATTGCACATTCTATGGGTTTAAAAATCACACTGAACCTTGTCAGATCCCATTACGAATTGGTCATTACATGACCTAGTGTCATAACCCAATTTTGATTGGATCCACACGTAAATCTATCTTATGAAAAAACCATCAAGGAAGATGACCTATTTTGTAAGAAGATTTATTCTATGAGGTTACCCATTCTACAAGTTTGTTCATACCATGAGTCAACCCACTCTAAGAGCTAGGCTACTTGACGAATTGTTTCATTTGAGGATCATAGTCATCTTAAGGGGGCGTTTGGTTGGGGGTTAAGTAGGATTACTGGGGTAATGTCATCTTATATTACTTGATTACCATGTTTGGTTGTCAAGTAATATGAGATACCGGTAATCTTCAAATACCAATAGTGGTTACTATTGGTAATATCAGAGGTAATCTGATTACCTCTATTTTCTTAGGTATTATGAGATTACCAAGGTTATCTTTTTTTGTTACAATTTTATCCCTTATTAATAAAAATTTTGGACAATAATACCCCTACTTTAAAACAAATTTACATTAATATCCTATTTCAATTTTACCCTTGTTTAATTAAAATTTTGGACAATAATACCCTTATATTTAAAATTATTTACAGACCACCACTGCCACCCAGCCACCACCACCACTGCCACCCAACCACCACCACCACTGCCACCCAGCCACCACCGTCGACAGCAAGCCAACCACCACGGACCACTGCCGGAAAATCGCCGGAGTCCTTAAAAAAGAAGGAAATTCCGTGGGAGGCTTCGATATGGCCGGAAACTGCCATATTGATGGCCGATAATGGCCATATCAAGCCAGATCTAGCTATTAACGGCCAGATCCCTGGTCATTAACGGCCAAGTCCCTGGTCATTAACGGCCAGGTCTGGGCCAGATCTGGTCGTTAACGGCCACGGACATGCCATTAACTGCCAGGTCCATGGCCGATAATGGCCAGGGATCTAGCCTGATATGGCCGTTTTCGGCCATCAATATGACCGGAAACGACCATATCGAAGCCTCCCGGAGCCTCTCACAGAATTTCCTTCTTTTCTAGGGACTTCGGCGATTTTCCGGCGGTGGTTCGCTGTGGCGGCAGGCGGCGGCAGGAGGTGGGGGTGGTTTCTTCATAAATTAAAGTTTTATATAAGCGGGGGTGTTTTAGCTAAATCTGAAATATTGGGGGTTAAAAAATTATTCAAAATTAATAATAAAAATAATATTATATTAATATTTAAAAGGCAGATAATTTAGTAATTTAAATAACATACCCATCAATTTAATATAACATACTCACCAACTAACCAAACATATTTTCTTAAAGATTTCCAGTAATCTTCCAAGGTAATCTATCTTTCCAGTAATCCAACATTCCCAGTAATCTAACATTCCTGAACCAAACACTCCCTAATAGTCATCCCACATAGCTTTTATTAGACTTCCTTCATCTCTTTATTGACATACATAGGGCATAAAAAAAAATATAATTAGATTTATTTTTAATTCAACTCTTATTATCCATTTAAATAGCATAAAATTACGTTTCAACTACAAAGCAGACGAGTTGGACTTTATTATTAGGATAAGGAAAAGAAATTGCACAATTATTTTTGCTTTTCGAGACAGAAGAAATTCCAAATTCTGTGCAATGAAAGACACCACCACACTTAATGTAATTATTAATATTAGAATTAGATATAATATAAGGATTATAAATTGATTATCTAGTTCTGTGTCAAGGGAATTTATCAAAGTAATTTGAATAAATCTTTACACCTTGTGACCTATTAGATCCATGAGTAAAAGATATGAGAGGCGATGATGCATATATCATTTATATGAATTTATTATTAAATAATTATATATACATTTATTTTTAAGCCAAAATTTCAATAGATTGACCGTATTTTTTCTAAAATTTATATGTGTTTTATTTATTGTCAATAAATATTTAAAGATACATACTTACGTATTAACTCTTGTTTTAAATAGAAAAAGAAAATATTATTTACAATTTATTGTAAATGAAACTTTAATCCACCTAAAACTTTTCTTAAATTTTATTTTAAAAAAAAAAATCATTGAAGAGTTTTCGAATCATAAGACTAAATCAAAGGATTACCATTATTCAAAGGTGTTGTTAAAGTAATTGGAAAAAGTTTACACAGCAGCCAAAAAATCTTTGTGTATGATGTGGTTAATGGACCATACATTAACCCCTATGTTTCGTCAGTTTGGTGGCCGACGATGAATTCAAACTTGATTAGGACTTTTAATTATAATTAGTGTTTATTTTAATACAGTAACATCCATTAATATTAAACACATCTACATTATTAGAAGTTATTAATTTCTTTAAAATTATTTAAAATATATTTAAGAATACAAAAAATATATTTATAAAAATGTCAATAACCCAAACAACTATATATATATATTTTATAATGTGGGTATATTAAGTTTTAATAATATTAGAGGGATATATGAAATAAACATTTAAAAAATAAAAATAAAATACTAACTAGAAACGTATAAAACTATCTTAGCTTTGCCTTTCAACTCTCTTACTAAATGTATAAATCCAATCTGGAGGGTTGGACTATTCTTAATATCTTATTCAGTATTCTATTAGCGGTCTTAGCATGTAACTGACTTATTAGATGTTTATTGACACTTTTAAGTACTATAATACAAGTTTTAATTAAATTTTTTTAGCATTGAAAAGTATAAAATTTGATTACAAAAAGTCGGATTTAAAAAAAAAAAATGTAAACACTACATTTAAAATTTTGTTAAAAAAATAATTTAATAGATAATAAGCCAAGGAATTCTAACCAATATGTACTCTATTACAATATTATCTAATATTATGCCGTGAGATTATATTTTGTGTTGTGAGAAAAAATAACTTCAACTAAATCTTACAACATATCATGAATGAAACAATTAATTGCTTTTATTTTCCAAAAAATAAGCATAATTGTTCCATATATTATCACTCAATTACTTGTGTAAATTATTTTCAAGAAAGAAAGAAAAAGAAATGCTGTGTTACAGTTAAGTATAATTGTTTCGCTCAAAGCTTCAACTTTATTAAATTCTATCATAAACTCTTTCAGTAAAATGAAAAGTTTGATAAACCAAGCCCCAGACAAACTGTATAATATATTCAAAATGATTTCGTGAAATTTTAATGGTAATTGAGAGTGATATAAGAATCTATTAGGACACTCACAACTGAAAAAGGACTAACAAATAACAAAAAAAAAAAAAAAAAAAGAGATATTTTTCTGGTAATGATTTAATTTTATATTATCGTACAATAGGTCAATTAATAAATTCAATAGATAGTGAAACAGATAGAGTAAATATATAAGAATTGGAGGAGCTCGATACCCATCAAAATTAAGGACAAGAAATGAATTGAGAGAGAGAATATAGCCGAGGAGATACTTTGAGAGGGCAAGAGAGACAATCGAAGGTAGTCAGATATGTCCGAGAATATTGAGAGGAATCAATTTAATTGTAAGAATTGTGTAAATTTCAACTATGTTCTCAGTGTGGTATTTTTAACATTATGTTTTTCAGTTGGTAATACGTAGCTTTGTGTGAGCATTTCATTTTGCTAACGCACGATCATTTTCATGGTATCATGTGAGTACCTCAGAGTCTATTGTGATTCTACTATCTAGTAGATATTTACTATACACGTATGCATCTGTTTTATTAAACTGATTTATTCTTTGTTGAGATATTGTTGGTGGTTATGGACACATGGCATTATATAAAATGTTGCTGGAAAAGTTGTTTGCCTTGTCATTATTTGTAGAATCTTTCCTAAAAGGCAAAACAATTCCCCTTTATCCACTTTTTTGGTTTCCCACCTTTTGTGCATGAATTATATATATTCATCTTTTTTCTTTTTATCTCTGTAAGGAAGCCCGATTGTGCCTTTGAAATTCTTTGATTATAGTTGAGGTACTTTTGTTTTAGTCTAAGGTTTCCCTCTGCTTAGGTAGGCTTAAATACCTTATCTTCTTCCTCTTGGAGATTGTTTGGAACGTGGTTCCATTTTTGTTGCTAGGTGGAGTTCAAGCTGGTGAAGCCAGAGTTGATCTTTGGTGGTTGAACCTGAGAGGAACTCAATGGTGACTAGGAGGTCTTGTGAAGAGGAGCTAGTATGGTTAGGGATGGCACAAAGCCCGCCTGCGGGGATCCGCCCCGACCCGCCCCGAATGGGGTAGATTTTCTTTGAAAATTCAGGCTACAGGTCGGGATCAGGTCCAATATTAGCCCCTGAATTCGGGGACGGGCCGGGGTCGGGATTGGCTTTGCGCCAGCCCGCATATTTTATATATAATAATATATTGAAAAATCAATTATACATTATACAATAACAAATTATAATTGTGTAAGTATTTTATGAAACTATAGAATAGGTAATAAAAAAACTAGATTAAATATAATAAATCGTTATAAATATTGTAAATATTATATTATTACATAATATAATATACTATGAAACAAAAGTATACATTCGACATTATATATTATATATTATATATGGTATACATTACATTTAACATTATATATTAATATGATCAATTATTTTTAATTTAGTGATGGTTTTTATATTTATATGTACATTATAGATTTAATTTTTTTTTTTGATGATATATGGTTTATGTTTAATATGTATATTATATATTAATTTATTTTTTGGTTGGTATATATAATTGGGAGAAAAGAATAATAAAAGTATAAAATTAAGGTTTGAAAAAAAAAAAAAAAAACCCAAACGGGGAATTCCCCGAATTCCCTGTTTGGGGAACAAGCTTTTTTCGGGGATTCCCGAATTTCCCAAACGGGCTTCGGGCCGGGATTGGGGAATCCCCTCAGGCTTTGGGCCAGGGCCGGCGACAGTGGTCCCGGCCCGTGCCCATCCCTAGCTATGGTGGCTGTGGTTTAACCAAAGTGAAGATTGAAGTGTTGACAAAAACAGGGAGTGATTTGCAACTTGTGCTTATCTTTTGCTTTGTATTGGAACACATAAGTTTCACATAGTGGATTGCTTCTTTCTGGACTTGGTCATATGGATGTAGGCAGTTGCCGAACCATGTAAAAACGAATGTGTTCTTTATTTGCTTTCATGGATGAATCACATATGTTGAACAAATACTACGCACAAAATGAACAAGCAAACCCATTCCGCTTAAGTGTTAACAACTTGGTAATTGTTTCGCTCAAAAGCTTCAACTTTATTATTAAATTCTCTATCATAAACTCTTTCATGTAAAATGAAAAATGAATTGATAAACCAAGCCCGAGACAAACTAGTATATTATATTCAAATATGATTTCGTGAAATTTTAATGGGTGAATTGAGAGTGAATTAAGAATCTTATTAAGAGGATCGTTAAACTTTAAATCGAGGGTCATTTCTCGAGAATGATGGGAATGACACTACAAACTGAAAAAGGAAATAACAAAAAAAAAAAAAAAAAAGAGATATTTTCTGGTAATGATTTAATTTTATATTATCGATATAATAGGTCAATTAATAAATTCATATAGATAGAGTAAAATATATAAGAATTGAGAGAGGAGCTTTGATACCATATCAAAATTAAGAGGATAAGAAGGCAATTGAAAGAGTCAGAATTAAGCCGAGAGATACTTTGAGAGGGCAAGAGAGACAATTGAAAGGGTCAGAGTATGCTCAAGAGATATTTTAGAGGAATTCAATTTAATTGTATTGAATTGTGTAAGTATTTTTTCAACTTATGTCTCAGTGTGGTAACACTAGCTTTGTGTGAGATTTCATTTTCGCTTAACGCACAATCATTTTCATGCGTATCATGTGAGTACCTCAGAGTCTATGTGATCACTCATCTGGTAGATATTTCTATAAACACGTATTGCATTCTGATTTTATAAACTGATTTTATTCTTGTTGAGATATTTGTTGTGGTCCATGGACACATGGCATTATATAAATAGTGTGCCTGGAAAAGTGTTTTGTCTTGTCATTATTGCAGAAGCTTCCTAAAAAGGCAAAACAATTCCCCCTTTATCCACTTTTTTGGTTTCCCACCTTTTTGTGCATGAATTATATATATTCATCTTTTTTCCTTTTTATCTCTGTAAGGAAGCCCGATTGTGCCTTTGAAATTCTTTGATTATAGTTGAGGTACTTTTGTTTTAGTCTAAGGTTTCCCTTCTGCTTAGGTAGGCTTAAAATACCTTAATCTTTCTTCCTCTTTGGAGATTGTTTGGAACGTGGTTCCATTTTTGTTGCTAGGTGGAGTTCAAGCTGGTGAAGCCAGAGTTGATCTTTGGTGTTGAACCTTGAGAGGAACTCAATGGTGACTAGGAGGTCTTGTGAAGAGGAGCTAGCTATGGTTAGGGATGGGCACAAAGCCCGCCCCTGCGGGGATCCGCCCCGACCCGCCCCGAATGGGGTAGATTTTCTTTGAAAATTTCAGGCTACAGGTCGGGATCAGGTCCAATATTAGCCCCTGAATTCGGGGACGGGCCGGGGTCGGGATTGGCTTTGCCGCAGCCCGCATATTTTATATATATATATATATATATATATTTGAAAATCAATTATACATTATACAATAACAAATTATAATTGTGTAAGTATTTTATGAAACTATAGACAAATAGGTAATAAATAAAACTAGATTAAATATAATAAATCGTTATAAATATTTGTAATATATATATATTATACATAATATAATAATACTATGAAACAAAAGTTATACATTCGACATTATATATTATATATTATATATGGTATACATTTAACATTTAACATTATATATTTAATATGATCAATTATTCAATTTAGTATGATGGTTTTTATATTTAATATGTACATTATAGATTTAATTTTTTTTTTTTGATGATATATGGTCTTTATGTTTAATATGTATATTATATATTTAATTTATTTTTTGGTTGGTATATATAATTGGGAGAAAAGAATAATAAAAGTATAAAATTAAGGTTTGAAAAAAAAAAAAAAAAAACCCAAACGGGGAATTCCCCGAATTCCCTGTTTGGGGAACAAGCTTTTTTCGGGGATTCCCCGAATTTCCCAAACGGGCTTCGGGCCGGGATTGGGGAATCCCCTCAGGCTTTCGGGCCAGGGCCGGCGACAGTGGTCCCCGGCCCGTGCCCATCCCTAGCTATGGTGGCTTGATGTTTAACCAAAGTTGAGAAGATTGAAGTGTTGACAAAAACAGGGAGTGATTTTGCAACTTGTGCTTATCTTTTGCTTTGTATTTGAACACATAAGTTTCACATAGTGGATTGCTTCTTTCTGGACTTGGTCATATGGATGTAGGCAAGTTGCCGAACCATGTAAAAACGAATGTGTTCTTTATTTGCTTTCATGGATGAATCACATATGTTGAACAAATCACTACGCACAAAATGAACAAGCAAACCCATTCCGCTTAAGTGTTAACAACTTGGTAATTGTTTAAAACTTTCATCTGGTATCAGAACATGTTTTAAAGAGTTATTTTAGTTGATCTTTTCTTATTGATTGTGTTTAAATCGCATTTTTGTATTTGTTTTCTTCCTGGTATTTTTTCACGTTTTTAAATAGATTTGTTTGCTATAGAGCTTGTGACGACTTTGGTCCTGTGTTACCACATCTGTGTTGAGCATTTTGACTGTGAACACCTCTATATGTGTGATGTGGCCGTTGTCCTGCGTGCTTGCCTGTGACTACTTCAGTCATATGTGATGACACCAATTGTTTTGTTTACCATGAGTTTTTTTAGTGAAGGAGGGTCAACCAATAGACCACCCTTGTTGGGGGGAACCAACTATGGTTTTTGGAGACCTAGGATGCGTACCTTTTTAAAATCCATTGATGAGAAGGCTTGGAATGCTTGTATTGTTGGTTGGAAAGAACCTAAAATTGATGAAGCAAGTGGGAGCAAAGGAAAAGCCATTGATCAATGGACCAAGGCAGAGTTAGAAGAGTCTAATTTTAACTCAAAGCCTTTCATGCCAATTTTAATGTTGTTAGTATAAATCAGATGAAAAATATTGTTAACTGTGAAACATCAAAGGATGCATGGGATAGACCCCCAAGTAAAAAATAAAGGAATAGATATTGTGAAAAAGACTAGGGTTAGAAGAATAATAATTGACTATGAAAATCTTGTTATGCATGATGATGAATCAATTTTTTATTTTCATGGCTGTTTGTGTGATGTTACAAATGAATGTTTTGCTTTGGGTAAAATCTATTTTGACGTTGAACTTGTCAGTAAAATGTTGTGCTCTTTACCTAACAGATTCATGTCCAAGGCAACCTCCATTGAAGAATGTCGTGATCTCGATGAGATCCAATTGGATAAACTGATTGGCTCTTTGCAAACCTTCGGCTAAACCTAAAAAGATGGGAGAAGTAATCAGGTAAAGGCCTTGCCCTGAAACATGAGGTAATCTCTAAATCTCATGTTAATGTTGATACTAGTGAGATTGAAGATGATGAATGTGCTTTGCTTACAAAAAAAACTTTGCAAAATTTTTGAAAAAGAATATGAGAAAGCCAAATGTGGCCAAAAAGGGAAAAAACCTTTTGAGAAAAAGTTTTCTGACCAATCCAATTAGGGTGTCTTTTCAAAAAGATTTTCAAGAGGAAATGAAAAGAAAAGCAAAGGTTTCAAATGCTTTGATGCGAGGGATACGATCATATCCAATCTGAGTGTGCAAATACTCTTAAAAAAGGGTATAGTCATGGTTGCCACCCTTAGTGAGAGTGACGACAGTGAGAGTGGGGGTGATGACTCTAATAAGGATGAAATTTTTTTGGCCTTTTCGGCTAACCAAGAAAATAATGATAGTGTGTCCTCGAATGACTCATGTGATGTCTACAAAGAGCAACAGGAGGCTTATGACAAGATGTATGAGTCATGGTTAAAGGCTATCAAGAAGATTAAATCTCTTGAATCTGAAAAATGCATCTTGTTAGAAGATAAGAAAATTTTGAATTATAAGTTGAAAGCCTTATTTTTTTATTTGTCCAACAAAGAACTGTTGTTAAACCAAGCTTTAAATGAACTAACTGAGGCCAAGACCATTGTTGAAAGGTTAAATGCCGGTTCATGCAAACTTGATGAAGTTCTGGGCCAAGAGAAGATTTTTGATGATAAATCAGGTTTGGGTTTTTCTTCTGGTGCGAGCACCTCCAAACCTGGTGTGACCACTTTCATCAAAGCAAGCACCTCCAAACCTAGAGTGACCACTTTCATCAAAGCGAGCACCTCCAAACCTGGTGTGACCACCTTCATAAATACTTCTAAATCAATTCCAAAAGCTATTGCTGCCACTTGTGATCAGTCCTTGAAGGTAAAAAGGTTCACTCCAATCTATCATTTTTGTCAAAAGAAAGGTCTCATTAGCCTAAACTGCTTTAAACTCATTTCTTATTTGAAAAGATGCATTGAAAATCATGAATTTGGTTCACGGTCACCACATCGATCCCTTGGGTCACTATGGAGATGGCAAAAGAGGTAAGATTATTAGAAAATGCTCAATTGTCATTCTTGGCTTCCTAATATTGAATGATGTGTTTTATGTTGAAGGACTTAAAACTATTAGTCAAATATGTGACAAGGATTGTATTGTGCAATTTTCAAAGAATATGTGTCAAGTCTTGAATGGTGATGGTACTTCTTTGCTTGAAGGAAAGAAATCTAGTGATAATTGCCATTTGTATCTAACAAAGTTTCTTGTTCAAGCTCAAAAAAACAGATTGTGTGGATCTATGGCACAAGGAGCTTGGACATGAATTTCAAAGATCTTGTGAAACTTTCCAAGAAGGATGCTATCCAAACTTAAGTTTCCCAAAGGTAAAGTGTGTGGCCCATGCCAAAAAGGTAAGCAAACTAAGAGCTCTCACAAAACTCTATCTCAATTTACTACCTCTAATGTTTTAGAACTTCTCCATATAGATCTAATGGGTCCTATGCAAATTGAAAGTTTAGGAGGGAAGAGATATGTTTATGTTTGTGTTGATGACTATTCTAGATTCTCATGGGTTGATTTTTTGAGAGAAAAGTTTGATGCATTTGAAGCTTTTTGATGTTGATAAACCAATATTTGTCTTAGTATTTTGTTATCTTTTTAGTTGTTATTTGTGTGTTTTACCTTAAGAATATGTTACTTTGAGGTGGTTTTTAACATTTTGAAGGTACATGAGCTTTTGGAATGCATTCGAAAGAAATCGTGCAAAATGGGTCGAGAATCGGAGTTGAAACAAGGAAGTTATGGTGCTTTGAAGATGAGATTCGAATCCTAAAATTTTCTTGAATTGTGAACGTACTTCAGTACTTGAGCTGTGGAACTCAGAATTGGATGACTCTTGTGGCGTTGGAAAGCTGATTTAGAGAGCTACAATTCTTGTGTTAATGACCTTGTCTAATTCTGAATATATAGGGTGTATTGGAGGAATACTGCCGCAGTGACCATTTTGGTCTCCGCGACAAGCGTGTTTTGGGAATTCAAACTTAAAGCCAATTGAATATCGCTGCGGCGACCATTTTTGTCATCACAGTTAGCATCCAGGGCCCTTAAGTGTGTAAATTTTTGTTAGTTTTACGTGATTTATTATTTTGTTTTATTCCCAATCATACCCTTAAAAACCCTAGGCTATAAATACATACTTTTAACACAAGAGAGGTAGACTTGTGTGGATTTTTGGATGCTCTTTTATGTTTTGGAGAGTCTGTCTTTAGTGTGAGAAAATTGTGAGTTTTCAACAAGGGGGAGAAGGAAGAGGATCAATCTATTTTAATTCCTAGGTGATTTCTTTTTAGTTACATCTTATTTTGCAATATGATTAGTTTTTCATTGATTGAATTCATTGGTTTGAGTTTGATTATGAGCGACTAAATATATTGTGGGAGTTTAGTTTAACTATCATGATTGTATTAGGTATTTGGTGATTTGTTTTATGAAAGTTTTAGATTGTTTCTTGTTTAATTGTTCTTCATGATCTTATATAATTATAATTTGTTGACTGGCCAACTACTTTTTATAATTAAAATTGAGAATTAGGGTTCTAGTGATCATCTTGCCTTAATTGAGCTCTATTAAGCAAGAGTTCAAATTGAATACATGATCATTGTTTTGATTTGGATGGTTGTGTGATTTCCTTGTATAGGTTACAATTAATTAGTTAACAACTTGATTATAGAAGTTAATTAGTTAATTATAAACGGAGAATGAACATGATCATTGGAATTCTCTATGGCTTAGTGGAAAAATCAACAATCTGAACTTAGGATTTAATTGTTTTATTTGCCAAATATTCCAATACATGATTGAGAAGTTAGCTAAATTCCCACTATCACTCTCATTGATTTAGTTCACATTCAATAGATTGCATTCGTTGATTTTAGTTAATTTATAGTTTTATTTTAGATTAATTTCATTAATCTTTTGGTTAGAGTGTTTAGGAGTTAATTAATTGTTTTATTTAGTTGTTAAAGAAAATAAATTAAGAATTTAGACCATTGCAATTCCGCGAGAGATTGACCTTGGGAGTATACTTAACGCTAGCTATTAATGATTCGTGCGTTTGCGAGTAATAAATTTGTACATCAAGTTTTTGGTGCTATTGCCAGGGAATTGGCATTTAAATTCTATCTTTGTTTTCTTTGTCTTGTTAGAATTTTGTTCTTTGTTTTATTTTGTTTTGCTTTATTTGAATTTTTCTTGGTTTTTGTTTCAGGTATATGCAAGGTTGAAGATCCTTAGGAGGAAACCTCGCACCACCAATTGATAATATTCATAGGATAAAGGAGAATTTGCAGAAGTTAGTTGAAGAACATCTCGAGGATATCTTTAAAGAAGAGCCATTACATTCCAAGGATGAAAAGGAAAGCTTTGAAGAAACTAAAAGTATAGAGCCAGCAGGGAACCAAAGGATGATGAAGGAATATGCAAGGCTAATCATTGGGATTGCCACGTCTTGCATACAATTAGGGGAAGCAGCAAGGAATTATGAGTTGAAAAATATCAATTATAGCATGTTGCCTTCTTTCTACGGAGTTCCTAATGAAGACCCTTTGACGTTCATGAGAGATTTTTATGCCACTGTGCAAACTTTTCCATTGCAAGGATTCAATGAGGATCAATTGAGGATGAGATGTTTTCCCTATACTTGAAGGATAGAGCTAAAGCTTGGTTTATGACTCTTCAACCTGGTTCATTGACTACATGGGAGGTGGTTTATGGTGTGTTGTCGCAGGCAACCAAAATTAAAACCTAAAAACACATGTAGTAGTGTAAGTCAGGATTATTCCCACGGAGAGTGTCTAGCCGAATTTAATGTTATGTGAACAAGGCTGGGGGGGGGGGGGGGGGGTTTGAGTAAAACGGAAACACTTTCAGGAAAAACAATTCAAGTTAAATTACCGAAATCAATCAAAATAACAAACCTTGGTCTAAGTCAACATCCACCATCGGAATTTTACAACTGATCATCGATGCAAAAATAAATCAATTCATACTTTGAATATTCACCGTTGGAACTATTTTCCTATCTATCCTTAGTTGTAGTTAATTAGAAAACAAGCGATCTAATTAATCTTACTACTAAACAACCCTAGACAAGCGCTAAAGGTTTAATCTAGTAGCAGCCTTAAGGGCTAGAGAAATCGATGAAACTGAACAACACAAACACAATCAATTGTATTAATTTAATTTAGTTGAATGTTCTTCTTAAGATTTAATAATTCCTGACGTAGCAAATTCTTTAACCCTAATTACTCACAAGTTAGAAGGATCAAACAATTACGGATTTGATATCTAACTTAGCAGTAGATTACAACAAATAATAAACTAGTAGGCCTCCTAGTAATTAAATGAAACAATCATAAAAATAGGCATAGAATAACATGCAATACTCAAAACATATATTGAACACTAGAAAAAAAAACAGATTAGATCTCACAGTTTTATTGATTCCGAGGCCTCCGTTTCCTTCGACCAAGTTATAAAAGTTTTAGCCGCTCATGGCCATCATTAAAACTCGAAAGAGAAAATTGCAGAAGAGAGGTAATCTCCCCTAATCTGATCTCTCTTCCCCTTTTAAGAATATCCAATTCAAATTTGGAATATCTACTAAATCTCCTAAAAATATTCTAATATCCTAAAATAACATTTTATCCTAATCTGATTAATTGAAAATAAAATAAAGTCCTAATGTAAAATAGGAAAGTGGTGTTTCTAGCTGTAACTTGCGTGCAACAGGTCTTCAAAACTTCCAATAATAAACTGCCTAATTGACTTGCATGATAGGGCAAAATGTTCCAAAACATCAGCAGTGCAAGTGCATCAACTTCAAGCCCGATTACAACCTTGATTAATCGAGTATATCTCCAAACTCAAAACATGAAAGTTGTAGATCTCTTTCTTAGGGTTCCATAGCATTTTGAATCATCTCAATCGGAGCTCGGATGAGAGAGTTATGCCCAGATTACAAAGCGATGTCAAAACTATCTGAATTCACCTAATTAGTTCCGTTTTGCATTTAACGCCTCCATTTGCATCCTAAATCAAAATAGTATAATAATGAGTATATTTAGGCAACAAATAAGTATAAAAGACTAGACATTAAGGGGGGTTAAATATGACATTTTGCATTCTCATCAGTTTACAATAAATTCATGGGCAAATTTTACTCTTATCAAAAGACCGCTAACTTGAGGGCCAAGATCGCAACGTTTTCTCAAATGGAAGGAGGGCCTTTTTATGAGGCATGGGACAGATTTAAGTTGCTTCTCATCTAATTTCCTCACTATCATTACCCGCTTCAATTACAAAATTAGTTTTTCTATGATGGATTGACACAACAATGTCAATATATGGTGGACAAAGCTGCTAGTGGAGCAATGGGCAAGAAAACTGTTGTAGAAACGGTTGAGTTATATGAGATGTTGGGTGCTAATTCTCAACAAAAGAACGTGAGAGGAAGAAGAGTTGGAGTACATGAATTAAGCTTTGACAATGAGATGGCTATGCAACTTGTTGCATTGACTAAGCAAGTGAAACTTCTAAATACCAAAAATACAACAAATAATGAGGTATGTGGAGTTTGTGGTGTTTTAGGGCATGGTGCTAACACTTGTTCTTTGTCTTATGACTCTTATGTAGGGAATGAACAAGAACAAGCCAATTTGATGGAGTCTTACCAACCTAAGCCTAGGAATGATCCTTATTCAAACACTTATAACCCTAAGTGGAGAAATCATCTTAATTTCTCTTGGAATAATAATAATCTTGCCTTTACCAAAAACCCAAGGCCTATTCAATTTCCAAACCAAGCCATACCACTTAACCAACTTAGAAATTCAACCTTGGAAGAAAGCTCAAATGCCTTTATTCAAGTTAGTAGAGGAAATCAAGAGAGAAATAATCAAAGGCTAGATTCTCTAGAAGCATCTATGAACAGGGTAGAAGTGCAAGTTGGGCAACTTGCGAGTCAACTACAAGGACATCAACAAGGAAAGTTGCTGAGTCAACCCGATCAAGTGAAGGCTATTACAGTCCTTTGAAGTGGTAAGATTTTAAATAAAGATGTTGAAAATAAAAATTCTAATGACTTACCACATGATGTAGAAAATTCGGATGAGGAGTGTGATAGACATGAAAATCCTAAGGAAGTGCAAGAAAAGGATTTTCAATTGTCTAAGCCAATCAATAAGGATGAAGGAACAAAGGATTTCTCCTCACCAACACTCTATAAGGCGACGAAGCCTTATAGACCTCCACTTATCCAAATAGACTAATGGACAATAAACAAATAAGCAATTTTCTGAAATTTTTGATATGCTTTCTAAAGTTAACATTAACTTGCCTCTTTTGGATGTTATCAGGAATATGCCTTCCTATGTAAATTTTTTCAAGGAACTCAACACCAAAAAGAGGAGATATGGAAGAATGAGAAAGTCATGGTTTCGGAAGTTGCTAGTGCGGTGCTCCAACAAAACTTGCCTCCTAAATTGAAAGATCTTGGAAGTTTCAACATAAACATCACCATGGGAGACAAGAAAATCGCAAAAGCTTTGCTATACTTGGGAGCGAGTATCAATCTCATGCTTTACTCAATATACTTGCAACTAGGTCTAGGGGACCTTAAGCCAACAACTATGACCCTTCAACTTGCGGATAGATCAATCAAATACCCAGAGGGGATAGTTGAGGATTTGTTGGTGCAAGTCAATAAGCTGATTGTTCCTATCGATTTTGTGGTTTTAGAAATGGAAGAAGTTGATGCGTGTTTACTACAACATGCAAAAATAGCAAGTATACTAGTCGCAAAAAGTAATAAAGTGATGAGTGAGTATCGTTCCCACGAGGATAGTGTTACTAATTATCGATTTTTCTAGTTTAAGTCCTAATTGAAGCAACAATAAATTGGATTGATGGAAGATTAACAAACTAAATATAAATGCAAAACCCAACAACTTAACTAATTAAACAATTCTAAAACAAATGCTAGGGTGTTGAATTCACCTAAATACGCTAACCCAAATCATAGAATCTATTACCCAAGTTCTAATTCCTTGATTGAAAATCGAATTCCCTAAGTTGTAAAACATACATTCTCATGCTACATTTCCCTACTTATCCCTATTAAGCTTCCGCACCCAACAAAATGAAGATTAATAGTTCAAAGGATTTTAAGCTTTGTGGAATTCTATCTAGATTTCATAGATCGCTAAACCTATCTCTAGCGTTTGCTAATCTATGGTATTTATCCCAAGAGGCACAATCACAAATCACTTCTCAGTCTCATTGTGAACAACACACATTTGAATGGTGATCAAGCATCCAAAAGACATTAAGCAAAGAGATAAACACTCAATCATGAAATTAAAACTCAAAGTAATTCAATCCATATAAATTTGAATCATTGTATCAAGATTACATCAAACCCTAGCTAAACAACTCAGTTCATACTCAAAAACGAAATAAAACAACAAAAACAAACTGAATCAAGATTCATCATTGAAAAGCAAGCAAAAGATGGAGAAATCTTCTCTAATTTGAAGCCCAAATCTTCAATAATCTTCTCCTTCCATGAGCTGCCTCCCAAACACGACCAGCCCCGTTTTCTTTCCTTTTCGCTCTAATTTATACCTCTCTCACTTAAGGACGAAGCCCTAGCAAACCAAAACGGTCGTTTTATTTTGCATCTGATGCAGGTTTCGCCGCGGCGAAGATTTTTCTCGCCGCAGCGAAGAATTACAGGCCCAATTTGAGCATGTAGAGTTAGAATCTGGACAAGCGTTAAACATATAAATTGTAGCCTTTCAATTATCTTTCTTTTCGTTAAGAATCAGCACAATCCGAGGTCTACAGCTCAAGTTATGGCAGAAATACTGAAGCAGTCCAAAGACGTTTTTCTTCAATCCCAGCGTCCTTTTCACGATTCAAGCCAAGTTTTCACCTTTGTCCAGTCAGAATTAGGAAAAACCCAAAACATGAACGTTGTAGCTCTCTTCTTAGCTTTCCAAAGCTCAAATTCAGGTCATTCCGAGTTTCAAGCTCAAGTTCACAATTTATGCTTAAAACTGTCATTTATGCTAAAAATCATCGTTTAGGCCTACAAAGACAAATTAATAGAATATGTAGAATTGGCCCAAATTGATGAAAAGTATCCTAAATCCTATCAAAATTAAATCAAAATCATAGTGTAAAAATGCTTATCAGAAGTACCTTCAAAGGACAAGGAGCATACAATTTTGCTTGGTGAACCATTCATGGTGACAACAAGACAATCATAGATGTCCATAAAGGGAAGTTAACCATGGTAGTCTTGGGAGAGACTATCGAATTTAAAGTGTTTGGTTCTCTACCATTCCTTCTACTTCTATATGATGAGTGCTCTTTTATTCATTGTGTGGACTCTGGTTTATGACACTTATGCAAAAGATGATAGAAGATAAGCTTGAATAACACTTGATAGGGTAGAGGAAACACTTGATGAGGAAACTAAGGGATTCATGAGATACTAGATAGAGCAATTCATGTTTTACGACAAGAAAAGTCTAGTAAATCCTTAGAGTTCCAAAATCCCCAATAGGGATGGCCTCCTTGAATATGCAAGGAGAAACGTTTGCCAAGACGTTAAGGAATGCTTGGTAGGAGGCAACCTAACTACCTTTGGTAGTTTCTTTCTTTTCTCTTTTATTTGGTGTTTTTTAGGTTTTTTTTTTTTTTTTTTTTTTGTTATTTATCTATTCCCTTTAAATGCCTTTCTAAACACATGTTTTCTTGCAAGCAATGAGGACCTGTTTAGTTTAGGTTTGGGGGTCCAAATTTTTTTTTTTCTTTTTTTAAAATTTGATTTTGGTTGGTAACTAGATCTTTTATGCAATTTGGGTTTATTTGTTAGCAATTTCAAAAGTTTGATTGTAAATTGATACATACTCATGTTCCATAGACCATGCTCTTGATATTGAAGTTGAGATGAACTTAGAATTAACGATAAGAAACAAATAGTGGAGAATACCTTGTGAGTTCTTGAGCCATGAGCCTTTGATTGAGAAAGTTAGTTTTCTTGAGCCTCTTAATTTTTTTTTTTTCAAATGTACTTACATTTAGGTCGGTTCATTAGGCATTTATACTGGGTAGCTCTGAGTTGGAAGGACATTGAGAGATGATGTTAGGATAGAGTTTTCCCCTATAAAAGCTTAATCCACACCCTTTTTTGTGCGCCAATTACCACTTTTAAAGCAAACACTTAGCCTTTTCTTTCATCACTACATCAATCCTTACCCATTCAACCCAATTTAAGCTATACCTTATAGCTGAGAAGCCAAAGTGATGAGACAAGTTAAGAAGGCTAAACTCGTATTGAAAACATGGTGAGTACCAAGGACATGTTTGTTGTTTGTAAAAAAAAAAAAAAAAAACGGAGACGAATTGAAAAAAAAAAAAAAAGGATAGCATCCTGGTCAAAAAAACGAATTTTTCTTGTATTTCATAATGAGATGTACAATGAATTTATAGCAAAAACAAAACTAAATCTAGGAAGTAAATTGTTACATTCCTATTATAATTCTATTTCCTATTCCTATTATAATTATATTTCCTATATACAATGATAATAATTCTATTTTCATATTACAAAGAGAATAATTCTATTTCCTATTTACATTTCAACATCCCCCTCAAGCTGGAGCATATAGTCATATGCACCAAGTTGTTACAAATAAAGAACACGAGAACCTTTGAGAGACTTAGTGAGGATGTGCTGAACTGGTCATTGGAACTAACATAACTAGTTGCAATAAACCCTGATAGAACTTCTCTCGAACAAAGTGACAATCAATTTCTATGTGTTTAGTCCTCTCATGAACACTGGATGAAGCAATATGAAGGGCAGCCTGATTATCAGAGTAACTTCATTTGTGATACTTTGAAAAATCTCAACTCTTGAATTAGTTGTTTTAACCAAACCAGCTCACAAGTGGCTAAGGCCATTGCACGATACTCTGCTTCAGCACTTGATCTTGCAACAACCACTTGTTTCTTACTTTCATGAAACTAGGTTTCTCCAATAGAACACAAATCCTGAGATAGAAAGTCTATCGATGGAGAACCTGCCCAGTCGCATCTGAATATCACAATATGCGAATGGCCTATTTTTATACAGTAAGCCTCTACCTGGTGCTCCCTTGATATACCTTAAAATTCGGACAACTGCATCCTAATGACTATCACACGGAGTTTGAAGGAACTGACTCACAACGCTGACAGAAAAGGAAATATCCGGTCGTGGATAGTAAGATAGTTAAGTTTTCCAACAAGTCTTCGATACCTTCCAGGATCAGTAAGAGGCTCCCCTTGTCCCGGTAAAAGTTTTAAATTAGGAATCATAGGAGAGTCTATTGGTCTGCAATCTGACATCCTGTTCCTCTAGAATATCTAGTACATACTTCCTCTGAGAAATAACAATACCAGATTTAGATGAGCAACTTCTATGCCAAGAAAGTATTGAGTCGCCCTAAGTCTTTCATCTGAAAGTGTTTGAACAAGTGTTGCTTCAACTGTCCAATGCCATCTTGATCACTTCCTATAATAACATATCATCGACATAGACAACCAGATAGATAACATACCCTGATGATCTATGTCTATAGAAAACAGAGTGATCAGACTCACATCGAATCATACCAAACTCTGGATAAATGCTAAATCGTCCAAACCAAGCACGAGGAGACGTTTTAGACCATATAGAGAACGACGAAGTTTACATACCAAACAGACTCCCTGAGCAACAAAACCAGGAGGTTGCTCATATAAATATCTTCCTGAAGTTCACCATGAAGAAAAGCATTTAATATCCAATTGAGCATAGGCCAGTTTCGAATGGCAGCCATAGCAAAGAACAACGGACGGAAGACATCTTAGCAACAGGAGAAAAAAGTCAAAATAATCTGTCCCATAGATCTGAGTGTATCCCTTGGCCACCAAACGAGCTTTCAGCCGATCAACCTTACCATCTGGACCAACCTTTATAGTGTAAATCTATCGACAAACAACAGTCAATGGCCGGAGGTAAGGAAACTAACTCCCAAGGATGATTATGATGCAAAGCAGACATTTTTCAACCATTGCCTGACGCCACCCGGGGTGAGAAAGTGCCTCATGAACATTGCAAGGAACAAAAACAGAAGAAAGGGTGGAGACAAAGGCATAATATGAAGGATATAAACGGATAACTCAAAAATTGTAGATGGGATAAGGGTTGCGTGTAGACCGCATACCTTTACGAATAGCAATGGGAAAACTGATCAGCTGGAGACAGGACCGTGGCATTGGAGGAATCGGGCACACGACCTGCAGTGATAAGGATCTCCGACGGCAGCGGGAACATTAGGATCACCTGTAAAAGGAACAAGACTTGTCGACAGGAAGAGTGGTATTAGTAGGAGATGAGGTATCGAAACAGACGAAGGTGGGAAAGCAACATAGGAATAGGTAGAACATCTACTACCGGATCAGACTCCACTGGAGGATGAGGAAAAAAGGAGAAGACTCAAAGAACGTAACATCAGCAGAGATGAGTAGCGATGTGTGGCGGGGAATAACACTTGTAGCCCTTCTAAAGACGTGAATACCCTAAGAAAATACATTTCGTAGACTTGGCTGACAGTTTATCCTGACCAGGAGGGAAAATGTGAATAAAAAAGGTGCTCCGAAAGACCGCGGGGGAGAGAAAATAATGGAGTACAGGGAATAATATGGAGTGTGGAACCTGGTCTTGTAAGACAGAAGAAGGCAACGATTTATTAAGAACAGGCGGTTAGAACCGCGTCAGCCCAAAACCGGAAAAGGACGGGCTATGTAAAAGAAGAGTGCGAGCAGTTTCAATGAGGTGTCTACTTTTCGTCAGCAATGCCATTCTGTTGGGGACTATAAACACAAGAAGACTGATGAAGAATTCCCTGAGATGTCATGATTTAGTAAAGGAATCAGAGAAATATTCACGAGCATTATCACTTCGTAATATACAAATGGTAGATTATGTTGAGTCTAATTTCAGCACAAATGATGAAAATATGGAAAATAATTCAGAACGGAGCGCATAGAAAATAACCAAGTGCAACGAGAATAGTCATCAATAAATGTAACAAAATATTTAAATCCCAAAGTAGAGTAACACGACAAGGACCCCACACATCTGAATGCACTAACTCAAAGGGGGACGCAGCCCATTTATTAACATGCTTTGGAAAAGAACTACGAGTATGCTTTCCAAGCTGACACGACCACAACTCAAGGACGATAATTAGATAGACCTGGGATCATTTTCCGAAGTTTGGAAAGACTAGGATGGCCCAAACAATTATGAAGGAGATCGGAGATCTCAGAGACAATTCATGCTGTAGATGGGATATGGAGATGGTAGAGACCCTGTGACTCACGTCCGTGCCAATCTCCATCCCGTGTCGCGATTGTATAACAACAGAGTCAGTATCAAAACGAACAGAGCAATTTAAGGAGCGGGTAAGTTTACTAACAGACACGAGATTAAATGGACATTTGGGATATAAAGCACAGAGTCTAATGCTAAGGATGGGAGGGTTTTGCACATCCAATAGCTTGAACATCGGCTTTAGACCCATGGCTAAAGTAACAGGAGGTAAAGATACAGTATTTGTAATCTGAGTAAGTAAATGAGGGTTACTAGAAATATGATCCGAGGCACCTGAATCTAGGACCCAAGGTCCTAAAGCAGAAGATGGAAAGGAAGCAACTAAATTACCTGTTTGAGCGAAGAGGAAAGATGAAGAAGACTGCTTACTGGCCTGATACTGTAAGTATCATCATAATCAGTACCTATGAGAGTTAAGGAGGGCTGAGCTAGCACTGTAGAGGACTCAGAATGAAGATCAGAGTGGTCAGCTTGAGCAATATTAGCAGCTCGGGTAGGTCGACCCCTGTAACT
Organism: Pistacia vera; assembly: GCF_008641045.1. NCBI lineage: Eukaryota > Viridiplantae > Streptophyta > Magnoliopsida > Sapindales > Anacardiaceae > Pistacia > Pistacia vera. The sequence goes on from NW_022196003.1 coordinate 493,051, forward strand.
TTAAACATTTCTCTCTGGTATGCCCCACCGATGACAGTAACTACACTTGGGCCGATTTCCTCTGCCACTTCGATCGCCCTGTTCTCGAAAAGTTTGGGACTGAGAAACTAGGTACAGTAGTAGGGGAGGAAACCGGAAGTAATCTGGCAAACACTTCGTCAAGGGAAGGCACGGTGGATCCCGAAAGAATTTGATCTCGAACAGGTGTAAGATCTGGACCCAGAGCTGCAAGTGTCAGGACCATAAAGAACTTGTCCGTCGAGCCAAATCTTCTGCCGTAGATTTTACCAGCTGGTAACAGCAGATTGAATTCTGTCTTAAGGGAAGCCATCTTACCAAGGAAATCCGACATATTCATATCCTGTTGTTTGAGATGAACTAGGTTGGACACAACAGAATATAAACGTTGAATGTCATTTGTATAGAGAAGTTTAGCCTGACTCCAAATATCAACACAAGAGCGGTAAGATTTATAAATAGGGTGAAGGGGGGGATCAATAGTTTGCCATAACATACTACACAGCATAGCATCAATTTTAGTCCAGGAAGACTTATCTGACGTAATATCGGCAGCTTTGGTGGTCAAGTGATCCTCCAGACCTTGACCCATACACCATAATTCGACAGAGGCAGCCCATGATGAATAATTAGCAGTCCCAATTAATCGCTCAGTGGTGATGGGAGGGAGAGATACAAAAGAAAAACCACTTGGATTCGAAGGAGAGGCTGTTTTTGAAGAATCCATGAAGTCTTGAAACTGACAAAAACACAGAAACTTACGCTTGCCGGAAAAACTGAACAGAGGAGGGGCTGCTGGAAAAACGATCGGCTCATGAGGGCGCGTGCAGCGGCGACCGACGACGAAACCACTCAGGTTAGGACGACGAGGAGAAGACGATCAGTCCGGTGTGATTGGACCAGATTCTGATCGTTGCTAGAGAACAGTCGCCGAAGAACAGTTGCCGAAAAAAAAATCCGAGAAAGAGAGAATTTTTTTGAAATTTCAGATACCAAGCTCTGATACCATGTGGAGAAATATTTTTCTTGTATTTCATAATGAGATGTACAATGAATTTATAGCAAAAACAAAAAACTAATCTAGGAAGTAATCTAGGAAGTAAATTGTTACATTCCTATTATAATTCTATTTCCTATTCCTATTATAATTCTATTTCCTATATTACACTGATAATAATTCTATTTCCTATATTACAAAGAGAATAATTCTATTTCCTATTTTACATTTCAACACTGGTCAACAAAACGAATTCAAGGAGGAGAGCTTGCCTTTCAATTACAAAGAAGAGAAAGCTTTGGTATGTTTCAAGCTCTAGTTTTTCCATACCTTTCTTTCTTAACCCCAACCGAGTCTTACGTTACAACTGTAATAAAGACCTGACTGATCTTTTGGGAAATCTTTCTTGGAGGTAAGGAATGTATATGTCTATTCCTTGTACTTGGTTCTTTTCATGAGACCTATTTTGTGAACACATGAGTGTTTATTGATTATACCAATATTTGTATGCAAGAATATATTTGTTATTCTTTGTCTATATAACTTCTACACGCATATGTTTGATGAGTGCATAAGTCTAGGATCGGTGCGATATAATGAATGCATTTTGTAAGATTTAGAGTTGAAGCGAACTCCTATTCTTGACGTTAAGTTTGGGGGAGATCAAGATGGCTATGTTTTGAGCATTGGAATATGGTAGTGTAGTGTGTATTAAATTTGCACAATTTGCTTTGTTGTGCTAAGATTTTGAATACAATTGTATGAATGTATTTAGTTGCTAATTATAGTGTACTTTAAGATTTGAGGTTTTAAGATTTGACAGCTAAAAATATTGAGTTTTTCTTTCTTTCTTTGTTGTTTTGCTCAAGGACTAGCAAAATCTAGGTTTGGGGGAATTTTATAAACCAATATTTGTCCTAGTATTTTGTTATGTTTTTAGTTGTTATTTGTGTGTTTTACCTTAAGAATATGTTAATTTGAGGTGGTTTTTAACATTTCAAAAGTACATGAGCTTTTGGAATGCATTTGGAAGAAATCATGCAAAATGGGTCGAGAATCAGAGTTAAAACAAGGAAGTTATGGTGCTTTGAAGATGAGATTCGAATCCTGGAATTTTCTTGAATTGTGCACATGCTTCAGTATTTTGATAATAACTTGAGCTGTGGAACTCAGAATTGGATGATTCTTGTGGCGTTGGAAAGCTAATTCAGAGAGCTACAATTCTTGTGTTTATGAATTTGACTAATTCTGAAGATATAGGGTGCATTGGAAGAATATCGCCACAGCGACCATTTTGGTTGCCATGACGAGCGTGTTTTGGGAATTCAAATGTGAAGCCAATTGAATATCGCCGCAGCGACCATTTTTTTCATTGCAACTAGTATCCAGGACCCTTAAGTGTGCAAATTTTTGTTAGTTTTACCTGATCTATTATTTTGTTTTATACCCAATCATACCCTTAAAACCCTAGGCTATAAATACGTACTTTTAACACAAGAGAGGCAGACTTGTGTGGATTTTTTGATGCGCTTTTACGTTTTTGAGAGTGTGTCTTTAGTGTGAGAAAATTGTGAGTTTTCAACAAGGGGGAGAAGGAAGAGGATCAATCTATTTTAATTCCTAGGTGATTTCTTTTCAGTTACATCTTATTTTGCAATATGATTAGCTTTTCATTAATTGAATTCATTGGTTTGAGTTTGATTATGAGCGACTAAATATATTGTGGGAGTTTAGTTTAACTATCATGATTGTATTGGGTATTAATTTGGTGATTTGTTTTATGAAAGTTTTACATTGTTTCTTGTTTAATTGTTCTTCATGATCTTAATTATAATTTGTTGACTGGCCAACTACTTTTTATAATTAAAATTGAGAATTAGGGTTCTAGTGATCATCTTGCCTTAATTAAGCTCTATTAAAAAAGAGTTCAAATTGAATACATGATCATTGTTTTGATTTGGATGGTTTCGTGATTTACTTGTGCAAATTACGATTAATTAGTTAGCACTTGATCGTAGAAGTTAATTAGTTAATTATAAACAGAGAATAAACATGATCATTGGAATTCTCTATGGCTTAGTGGAAAAGTCAACAATCTGAACTTAGGATTTAATTGTTTTTTTTTGCCAAATATTCCAATACATGATTGAGAAGTTAGCTAAATTCCCACCATCACTCTCATTGATTTAGTTCACATTCAATAGATTGCATTCGTTAATTTTAATTAATTTATAGTTTTATTTTAGACTAATTTCATCAATCTTTTGGTTAGAGTGTTTAGGAGTTAATTAATTGTTTAGTTTAGTTGTAAAAGAAAATAAATTAAGAATTTAGACCACTACAATTTCGCGAGAGATCGACTTTGGGAGTATACTTATAGCTAGCTATTAGTGATTCGTGCGCTTGTGAGTATTAAATTTGCACATCTAACGTCTTGTCAAAAGGTTGCAAGTGGAACAAAACTGTTGTGTGAAGAAAGTGGTGAGGATAAGAGGTGATCATGATAGAGAATTTGAAAAATCTGATTTCTCTAACTTTTGTGAAATGCAAGGTATTTAGCATGAATTTTTTGTTCCAAGACACCTTAACAGAATGGTGTAGTGGAGATAAGAATAAAGTTCTTCAAGAGATGGCAAGAGTTATGTTAAATGCAAAGAAGCTACCAACAAGACTATGGGCTGAGACAATTAACACTGCATGCCACATTATCAGACACAAAGCTAGACTTGTTGTACAAGGGTATACTCAAGTTGAAGGAATAGACTTCGATGAGACATTTGCTCTAGTGGCCAGATTAGAGTCCATCGGACTAATATTAACTACTGCATGCTGTCTAAGACTGAAACTCTACTAAATGGATGTGAAGAGTGCCTTCTTGAATGGCATGCTAATGGAAAAAGTATATGTGGAGCAGCCTGCTTGTTTTCAGGATCCCCACAAGCCAGACCATGTGTTCAAATTGAAGAAACCATTGTATGACCTAAAACAGGCCCCAAGAGCATGGTATGAAAGGCTTACCTCTTTTCTCCTTGATCACAACTAAAAGAGAGGTAATGCTGATAAGACTATTTTCATTAAGCATGCTAATGGTGAGTTTTTATGTGCATAAATAAATGCTGATGACATTATATTTGGTTCCACTTCTCACACACAATTGCAAATTTTCATTGCTTTAATGAAAAATGAGTTTGAAATAAGCATGCTAGGTGAATTGAACATGTTCATAGGACTTTAGATTAACAATTTGATAATATTATGTTTTTGTCACAATCAAAATATGCTAAGAACATGCTTAAGAGGTTCAATCTTGAAACTACAAAACATGCCAAAACACCTATGAGTTCTACCCTTAAGCTATCCAAAGATGAAAATGGAAATAAGGTAGATAACAAACTATTTAATTAGAAGCATGATAAGGAGCCTTTTGTATTTAACTGCAAGTAGGCTTGTCTTGTGTTTCAGTGCAGGTGTTTTTGCTAGATTTCAAGCTAATCCTATTGAACTTCATCTAACAGCTGTGAAGAGAATCATGAAATATGTCTCAGGTACATATGACTTTGGATTGTGGTTTGTATATGATACCAATCCTACCTTGTTTGGTTATAATGATGCAGATTGGGTTGGAAGCTTGGATGATAGGAAGAGTACATCTATGGGTGTTTCTATCTTGGCAACAACCTAGTGACTTGGTAAAGCAAGAAGTAGAACTTTGTTTCACTCTCAACTACTGAGGCATAGTACATTGCTGCTGGAAGCTATTGTACACAGGTTTTGTGGATCAAACAAATGTTGTATGATTATGGATTTGATCAAGAATGTGTTACTGTTTTCTATGATAATACTAGTGCAATCAATATCTCTAAGAATCCAGTTCAACACTCTAGGACTAAGCACATTGAAATTAGACATCACTTTATTAGAGATTTAGTTGAAGAGAGAGTTATCACACTTGCACAAGTAAGCACAAACTTTCAACTTGTTGACCTATTTACAAAGGCATTGGGCTTTCAAACATTTGTGAATTTGAGGAAGTCCATTGGACTGATTCAACTTGAATAAAGTTTCTGTCTTTGTTTTGAATAAATTTCAAGAGAAAAATTTTCCTTGTTTTACAGTTGCAACTGTACTTGATCTGTGTTGTGACATGAGAACAGTTTCTATCTTGTGAAAAGTATGTTGTGAGTGATGTGTCCACCTTGATTTTTTCATTCCTCAAATATAATGACTTTTTTTCATCATTGAGTTTATATTGCTTGACTCTGTCACCATGTGAAAGAGCTACCTCGCTTGTAATGTGAAAGTCATCCTTGAGTAATTCTCTAGGATGTAGAAACCCCTATATCCTTGGAAGATCTACCATTTAGAGGGCAACCTTCTTGTAAGTGTGAAAGTTACACTTGGTTACTTTTGAGAGATTTTTGCCCAATGCAATTCTATAGCAATGAAAAGGAAATTCAAAAGTTTGAATTTGTGCTTAAAAGAATAAAAATAAATGAAAAAATGCATGAGGGAAGGGGAGTTTGTTTGTTTTCAAATTGACCAATGTGTCATTTTTCCTCCTTGAGGACACTTCACACACAAATGACAAAGAATGCTTGCTATCTTACTCGTGTGTTTAAAGGAATGACTGCTTTGGTTGATGAAATTTTTTGTGTAGAGACTCTCCTTATGCATCTCTATCAAGTTGGTGAAATGCATTGAATGCTTTCCACACAGATCTTTATATCTTCCTCCTTTAAATCTTGTGAATTTGTGAAATTGACCTCATGATTACTTTGTCTTATTTTATTTTTGTTTCAAAAAAAATTGAATAAGTGTTTTGGTCTGCTGCCTTTGTGTCAATGTCACCACCTTGAGAGTCAGTGTTATGTCGTGCTTGCTATTTGTTTGCATCGCCCTTTGACTATGTTGACTTAAAGCCTTAATGTCACCACCTTATTCTTGCTTGATTCACTTTGTCCACCTAAGTTCTGACAGTTAGCACACTATGCTCAATTGGTTTGAATTGTTAATATTATTCTCATGTGGTCACACTAAGTTACTTGTGACCACCTTGTTTTTAAGTGACAGCTCAAGCTAAAACCCCGATTTATTCTAGGGTTTTTCTTTATAAGGTTGCCACTTCGTGTCTATCTTCACTTTGAAGCAATATTGTGCCACTCAAAGCTTATTTTCTCTAAATTCTCTGCGATTTTCATCCTGTGCATCTTAACCTTTGTGTATGTGGTTTATGGAGCATCAAGAAGCTTTCATTGCTGACATCAGGAATGCGACAGAATCAAAGAAGAAGGCAAAAGAGAGTCAGATGGATGACCAACCTGATCCATCAAAGTCCTCCTCTGAGAAGACTCCATCACCCTTTGTCTCACCCATTGCTGAGCAACCATCCTCTGACAAACCATTGATTGAGAAGGTTAAGCGCAAGAAGAAGAATTCTCCTCTCAAAACCAAATTGTCAAAGGAGACGTCCAAATCTCCAAAACAGAAGAAGAAAAAGGCAAAGTTTGTTGCCACTGAACCAATGGAGTTGGGTAAATGTCTGATTTTTAACACCTCTTTTACTGAATCCATGTTTAATGAGTTCATTGTTCATAGACCCATTTTGTGCAAATCCCATGTCCAACTTGATGACTTTCCAGAAATCTAGTCCATTGTGATTGATAGACAATGGCAAAAATCAGTTGAGTATCCTTCACTTCCCTATCTAGCTGTTGTCTAGGAATTTTATTCGAATTTAGGAATGATATTGACAAAGTTAGTTTGAATAAAAATCAAATCTATGTTAAAGGGCATTGGATATATTTTACAGTTGAAGTGATTAGGTCTTTTCTGAATCTGCCTCTTGTAGAGAATCCTAATGATTTGACCATAAGTTCCGAGCATCTTAACCAATTAGTCATAGACCTTAGTGGTGTGTCTGTAATGAAATGGCCTGAGAGTGGCCACATTCCATCTAATTTGCTGACCCCTTTTTATAAGATTCTTTTCAAGATAACCTTGACCAACTGGTCTTCATCGCTTCACAACTCATCTGTGAGGCTTGAAAAGGCTCAGTTGATTCATGGGATAGCAAATAAGAAGCAGATTGATTAGGGGATGCTAATTTACACTAGTATCAAAACCACTGCCACCTTTTCCCTTCCTGATTCATAGGATAGTAGAATCCTATCACCCTAAGAAGTAGCCAGATGATACCCACTTGAAAATCAGGTTCATTACAGCCAAGACTTTCAAATCTTCAACCATAGCCCATGCTTAGGATGTTCCTTCATCCTCAAATGCTACCTCTGGCAAAGCTAACTCTGGCCAGTCCAAAATTTTTGCACTTTTGCAAGGTCTTGACAGCAAAATGGATGAGAAATTCATTCAGCTCTCTGATCAAATGGCACAAATTCACTCCACTTTTCATGCAAGAGTGGATGTTTTGGAAGATATGGTAAAAAGATCCAGGTTGACTTGCTGTCATCCACAACAGTTGCACCTTCATCTATTGATCCAGTTTAGGACGAACCACCAACTGATGCTAAAAAAGATGTAACTAAAGCTGCAATTGATCAAGAAGAGGCTAACCGAACTGTTGCAAAATATCAAGAAGAGGCTGACCTAACTACTGCAACTGATCTAAAAGAAGCTGACAAAGCTACTGCGCATGATCGTGAAGAGGCTGCCCAAGCTACTGCTGTTCTAGCTGATGTTCAAGACACTGGTATACAAAAGAAGAACAATATAACCCTTCAGACACTCATGCTGCTGATGATTCTCCAGTAATTATTGTGTCCACTCAACCAAAGAGATTGAAGAACCATGCAGGAAAGAAGAAACTTCCCTCAAGAAGATCAACAAGACGTCATAACTTATAAACAAAGAGGGGGAGTAGTTTACTGATGATGACCTGAAGTGATGAACTGAAAAGAAAAATGATGATGCTACTGTTGCATTTTTTTTTTTTTTATGTTTACTTACTTGCAAATTTTTTTTTTCTTTATGATTGGTTTGATCTTTAGATTGAACATTTGTTGCTTTTTTTTGCTAAGTTTTTTTTACTGCATTTGCTATGTCGTTTCCTTCTTGTACAGTGAACCAATCAGTCATTTTCTTATGCTTAGCTAGTTTTTGATCTAATTTCATATTGATTGATTGGGTTTTGAATTGAACTACCCTTTTGATAATTCATTAGTAATCACTTGATGTGATTTGGTATAGTTACTAAGGGGGAGTATGCTAATTGAGGGGGAGTTTGTCAGTTCAATTTTAATCTTGCAAAACTTGTCTCTATGTCTTGATGATTATGTCCTTATGAGAAATGTTTATGTGTTATATTAATTCTTGTCTCTTGTTGACAATTTGTTTATGTGTTGAGATAGGTTTATTGATGAAAAGATTGTGCTTAGTTTATAAGTTTGACAAAGGGGGAAATTGTAAGTATTTTGTCAACTTATGTTCTTAGTGTGGTAACACTGTTTCTGTGAGCATATCATTTTTTTTATTAATGCACAATCATTTTCATGCCTATCATGTGAACACCTTAGAGTCCATGTGATCACTTATCTGGCAGATATTTATTATACAACACGTATTGCATCCTGATTTCATTAGATTGATTTTATTCTCTGTTGAGATATTTGTTGTGGTCTATGGACACATGGCATTATATAAAATAGTGTGCTGGAAAAGTTGTTTTGCCTTGTCATTATCTTTAGAATCTTTTCCTAAAAAGGCAAAACAATTCCTCCTTTATCTGCTTTTTTGGTCCCCCACCTTTTTGTAGATGAATTATATATATTCATCTTTTTCTTTTTTATCTCTATAAGGAAGCCCAATTGTGCCTCTGAAATTCTCTGATTATTGTTGAGGTACTTTTGTTTTTTACTAAGGTTTCCCTTATGCTTAGGTAGTCTTAAAAAACCTTTATCATTCTTCCTCTTTGGAGATTGTTTGGAACGTGGTTCCACTGTTGCTACTTGGTGGAGTTCAAGCTGGTGAAGTTGGAGTTGATCTTTGGTGTTGAACCATGAGAGGAGCTAGCTATGGTGGCTTGACGGTCAACCAAAGTTGAGAAGATTAAAGTGTTGACAAAAACAGGGAGTGATTTTGCAACTTGTGCTTATCTTTTGCTTTGTATTTGAACACATAAGTTTTACATATATAGTGGATTGCTTCTTTCTAGACTTAGTCCCATGAATGTAGACAAGTTGTCGAACCATGTAAAAATGAATGTGTTCTTTATTTGCTTTCATGGATGATATAAATATGTTGAACAAATCAATACGCAAAAAATGATCAAGCAAACCCATTCCGCTTAAGTTTTTATAACTTGATAATTGTTTAAAACTTTCAAATCGTCTTGAGTTGTTGTGAATTGTATGTGAATACATGACCTATTTATACAAAAGTGTGATAGCTATGTAAGGATAGAAAATATTACAATAATATGCAATCTCTGCAATAAAGGAAATAGAATAATATCTAGAATATAATAGGAATGAGAATAATGTCACATATTCTCATTCCATATTCGCATGTCAACACTCCCCTTCAAGCTTGTGGTTTGTATAAGTCATAATCTTCAAGTTGCATAGTAGATGCGAATGTTGTCTACCATTAGATGTGGGATAACTAGTACCCGAGGAGGAAGGAACAACAACTCAATAACCCATGATAGTAGTAAGTGCTGAAAATCATTTAATATGCACTGGGAAATTCCCAAGAAACATTGGAGGGGTCATAATGGTCCCATTTAAAACCTAGCCTCCTTAGCATTTATCGTCTTGTTGATAGAATTTTTCTAGATATGCATATATGATATATCCATATAAATAGTTACTTATTGTCATAAACCTAGATACTCTTATACCATGTTAGAATTGAAAGAAGGTAAGAGAGGCAATTGAAGAGAGCCGGAGTATGCCCAAGAGATATATTTGAGTGGGCAAGAAAGACAATTGAAATGGTCGGAGTACGGCCGAGAGATATTTGAGAGGGATTCAATTGAATTGTATTAAGGTGTTATTGAATGTGAATACACAACATATTTATACAAAAGTGTGATAGCTATGTAAGAATAGAAAATATTACAATAATAATGCAATTTCTACAATAAATGAAATAGAATAATATCTAAAATACAATTGGAATGACAATAGTGTCACATATACTCATTCCATATTCGCATGTCAACAAATTATAAAAAACAATCAAAGAGAAAGAATACCTTCACTAGGGTCAGTAGTAGCAGTAGAATTTTGAGCACTAGATTTCTGGATTATAAGGAAAATCATAAAGAAGCAAATACAAAAATGTAGGAAAATCCAGAAGAAGAAGATGAAGAAAGTAGCTTCATTTTAGAGCTAATATTACAAGAGAAGGAGAATGTATCTCAATCCCAGTTATGCTGAAAGGTAAGACAGGGACTGAACTAGGTTAAAAGTAAATGAATAGTATAAAAATTAGGAACCATTTGGTTAAATCTCAAAACTAATTTTATATTATTCTATATATAAATTTGACTGATGCTAATAAGATGACGATTTCGGGTGCAGTTTATATAGTTTGACATAGGCACACATTGAATTAACGCACGTGATAAAATTACAAACTAGGATTGATACAAACACTTCCTTAATATCATCATTTATATATATATAGTAAAACCTCTCTGTATTGATACTTTATATAAGAATAACTTTCATATAGTCATAAAACATTTTGATCCCAACTTGGGCCAGTTATAAATAAACCACATTGTAATAAGTTATAATTTTTATAGGTCTCATCTTAGGGAACTTGCCTCCATATAGTAATAATTATTTGTATATTGCAAAAAATATAGAATTTAAATTTAGAGAAAAACATTAAAGAGAATGCAAAATTTTAGATTTTTAAGATGACTTTGCATATTCCTAACGCTATATAGATATATATACTAATTTTTTGAAACTATGTTTATCTCTTTTATCAATGTCTATACTTTGGATTTGATATACTCCATTAATTAATTATTAATGTATTACATACTTTACCTCTATACCACTTGCAATAAGGATAACTAAGTCAAAACAACTTGAAACTTGCAAATTGGCGCCAAAAATTGTAGCTTCAACCAACGAACTCTTCTTCATATTTCTAGCAAAATATCATCAACTTCAACATTCCTCCTTGATATTTTTGCTAGAAACACCAAGTTTGAATCTTAGCACTTCAAACTTGGATTTGTTCAATGCTTTAGTTATTATGTTAGCCACATGTTCTTCACTTCTATAGTGTATCAGCTCAATTTCCTTGCTCTGCTCAGCATCCCTCATAGCATGAAACTTAATCTTTATATGCTTGGCTCAACCATGAAGGATGGGATATCTTTGCCATAGCTACTGTTGACTGATTATCAAAAAATATTATAGTAGGATCACATTCTTCTAGCTTCAAATCCATTGCTTGATTCACGACAACTGTTGCAGAGATGTATTCTACTTCTGCAATTGATTGAGCAATTGTTTACTACTTCTTGGACAGCCAACTACTTCTTGGACAGCCAACTGAATGCTACTGAATTCAAGTAAAACACATAACTAGAAATGCTTCTCATGTCATCAACTGATCTAGCCTAATCCCAAGGTTTGCACTTCCTTTAACATACCTTAGCACTCTATTGGCTACTTTAAAATGGATTTCACTTGGCTTATTCATGAACCTAGAAAGGAGACTGGAGGCATACATGAGATCAGGTTTAGTAGTTGTCAAATATAGCAAACAACCTATCAAACTTTTGTATACAAGTTCATTTGTTTTGCTTGCACCATCCTTCCTGCAAAGCTTTTGATTTTGCACCAAAGGTGCATCCACAAACTTGCAATTTTCCATATTAAACTTCTTTTGTATTTCATTGGCATATTTCTTTTAACAAACAAAAATGGCATTTGCAGATTGATTGATCTCTATTCCAAGAAAAAAAGGTCATCTCCCCTAAATCTATCATTTCAAACTCATTGTGCATTGCTTCCTTGAACTGTTCCACTTGATCAAAATTGTTTCTAGTTACCAACAAGTCATCAACATATAAGGAAACAATAATTAAACAAACTCATTAACTTCCTCACATAGAGAGTATGCTAATTAGGATTTCTTGTATAACCTAGGCTGCACAGATACTCATTAATTTGGTTATACCAAGCTCTAGGAGCCTGTTTCAATCCATACAAAGCTTTCTTTAGAAGATGGACTTTGTTTTCACACCCTTTAACTTTGAATCCTTTAGGCTACTCTACATAAAGCTCTTCATCTAACCAGCCATTTAGAAAGGCTGATTTCACATCAAGTTGAAAGATTTTCCACTTGAACTGAGCTTCCAAAGCCAAGACAAGTCTGATTGTGTCATGCCTAGCAATTGGAGCAAATGTGTCTAAAAAATCTACTCCATATTGTTAAGCATAACCCTTGGCAACAAGTCTTGCTTTGTATTTGTTTACAAATCCATTAGGATTTAGTTTAGTCTTGAATATCCATTTAACTTGAATGATCTTCCTATTTGATGTCCTGTCATCTAAGTTCCATGTTTCATTCTTTTCAATCATACTTACTCGTTCATTGTAGTTTTCCATTCTTTTGATTTTGCAGCTTCAGAGTAGCTTGTACTCCATTACTACAACATTGCATCTTTCATATACCTCAGCTAAAGATCTAGTGCCTCTAACTAAGATTCCTCATTTGCATCTGAACCTTCTTTATTATCATTCTGGTTTCCTGAATATTCTCTTTGTTTTCTTCAATTTCTTTCTTTTGCCAATTCCAAACTGACATCTCATCTACTCTGACATCTCTACTTATTAAAATCTTCTCAGTCTCTGGATTGAAGACCCTATAGGCTTTGGATTGGCTATTGTAACTAATAAAGTTCCTGCTTCAGCTTTATGATCAAGCTTGGTTCTTTTGCTGGCTGGAACATGAGTATAGCAGATGCTACCAAAAACTTTGAGGTTGTTCACCATTGGTTTAACTCCGTACCAAGCTTCAAATGGAGTTTGATTATTAAGAGCCTTAGTTGGGTAGCCTAGTAACTAGATAGATTCCTGTGTTGATAGCTTCTGCCCAAAATGAGTTTGGTAGCTTAATCTCAACTATCATGCATCTGGCCATCTCCATGACAGTCCTATTCTTTCTTTAACTAACTCCATTTTGTTGTGGAGTGTATAAATTGCTCAACTGGTGCTTGATTCCAGCTCCCCTACATATTTCTTCAAACTCATTTGAGGTATATTATGTGCCATTGTCACTCCAAACTGATTTTATACTCAAACTAGTTTGATTCTCCACTAACAGCTTGAATTTTTTCTATTTTAAGAAGTAAACCCAAGTCATTCTCGAAAAGTCGTCTATGAACAAGATGAAGTGTTTACTTCCACTAAAGGATGGAGTATGCATTGGACCACACACATCAGTGTGGATGAGTTGGAGTTTTTCAATAGTTCTCCATGCCTGGTTTACTGGAAAAGGTTGCCTGTTAAGTTTGCCAAGTTGCTAGGCACTACATAAACCCCTACTTTCTTCTATCTTTGGTAAGCTTTGAACCAAATTTTTGTGTGAAAGTTTTAATCACTTACCAAGTGTATTAAACCTAAGCGGAATGGGTTGCTAAGTTGATTTTAGTGTCCATTTATCACAAACATAAAATAATCAAATATGAACCAATATAAAAAAAAACACCAGGTTTTTACATGGTTCGGCAAAATGCCTACATCTACGTGACCAAGTCCAAAATGAAGCAAATCCACTATGGTATACTTTTCAGTTTAATTACAAAGCCAAAGATTAAGCCTCAATTGCAAGAGCACTCTCTGTTTTGCAATGCTTCAATCTCCACCCTTTGGTCAAACTACGTACTACCACAGCAAGCTCCAAGAACACGAGACCATTTCGTCAGCCTTGACCTTCTCTCAAGGTACAACACCAAAGATCCACTTCAATTGAATCAGCTCAGCAAGCTTCTAGAACTAGCTACCTAACCAACGTAGAAGAAGGAACAAAATCAAGGTATTTTGATGAAGGTATTTATAAGCCTATCTAAGCATAGAAACCTGATAAAAAAACAAAAGAAAAATTTAAGAATATTCAAAGTACTTTCAAGAAAAAATCAGGCTTCTTGAATGAAATTGCATTGGAGAAGAGTTTATATAGAAAATATCCAGCCAATGCAAATAGACAGGTGGCCTACAAGAAAACTTTATGCTTTCAACTTTATGAAAAAGTTTATTCCATTTCTCTCGAAACCATCGACCATTGTAAACTAACTTTCCAGCTCATTGAATAACAAATTGACAAGTGTTATGGACCACAAACAATATCTCGCAAAGAGAATAAAGACAGTTCATGAGAATATTGAAATGCAATACGTGATTAAACAAAATATCTACCAGATGCGAGTGACCACTTAGACTCTGAGGTGCTCACACGATATAATAGAAAAGCAACTAAATTGAAGATGGTCACTTTAACAGAGAGTCGTCACACTGAAAAGTAAACAAAAATGATTATGCAGAGACAAGACGATGTCATGATCTTACAAATCAGTGTTCTCACACTGAGTTCATAATTTGACAAATAACTTACATTGTGCTTAAGTTCTTTGAGGCCATTGTAATAGAAATGGCCAAACCTTTTGTGCCATAATTCTGATTCATCTATGCTAGCAGATAAGCCCTAAACTTCTAGTTTTTCCTACTCAACAGAGAAGCTTTTTTCCATCATCTTCACCCTCATCAACTTACTACCCTCAATGTCTAATATTGTATATGACAGATTTTGAAAATATAGAGAGTAATTTCTCTCTAACATTTGTCCTACACTCAGTAGATTTTGATTGATTTCAAGCACATATAAAATGTTAGGAACATATTTAGTACTTGTTGGGGTTGGACAACAACTTCACCTCTTCCTTTGACCTCTACAAAGTCTCCATTTCCTGTCTTCGCTTTGGCCTGGTATGATTGATCCAAGTCCACGAAATTGTTCAGGTCTAGTGTAATATGGTTGGTGCAGCCACTGTCAATTAACCAAGTTTTTGTAAGTTGCATAGCATGAAGCCACAACCAATTGTTCAGACTCTTGACTTTGTTGTTGGTTTTCTACCACTTGTGCTTGCTGCTATGGCTAATCTGCTTTATTCTTGCAAATTTTCTCTATGTAGCTAAACTGTTTGCAGGACCTACATTGTATGCCAGGTCTAAACCAGCAGTGATTCTCTGCGTGGGTTCTCTTCTTGCAATATGAACATGGAGGAATTGTTCTTCTTGCTCCACTCTTTCCCCATTGATTGTTAGCTTTTTCCTTCCCCTTTCTATCTCTAGATATTTCTTATTTCCTCTCTGAATAGATTTCCCTTTGTGTGCAGCCATCATTGCTCCCTCACTGCTGTCTTCTTGTCTCAACGATCTTCTTTGTTCTTGAGTTTGTAAGGAATGGACGAGCTCTGTAAGGGAAATCTATGACAGGTCTTTTGAGTCTTCAAGAGATGAAATCATGGACTCAAATCTTTCTGATAGACTTACAAGCACTTTCTTTACTATCTTCTTATCTGTCAACTCCTCACCAAGTAATCTAATTTTGTTGACAACATTCATGAGTCGATCAACATACTCCTTGATTGACTCAGCTTCCTATATCCTCAACATTTCAAACTCCCTTCTCAAGTTTAAAACTTTCATGTTCGTGGTCTTATCACTTCTCATATACTCATCCTTTAGCTTATCCCAAGCTTCTTTTGCAGTATCACAAGCCATAATCCTTGTGAATACTTGATATGGGATAGTTGAGTGGATATGGGATAGAGCTATTGGAGCTTTTGCAATCTCTTCTTCATGGATTCTGATCTGGTTTAACGTGGGATTTGGTCCTAGTTGAGGTGGCTGCTTCTCTTCCTTCACATATTCCCACAAACCTTGGCCTCTTAAGTAAGCTTTCATTTTGACAGCCCACATATGGAACTACTCTCCATTGAAAACTGGCAAAGTAAGTGAAGTTGTGTTTGAAGCCATGAAGATGATTTTATAAAGGATTGACAGGGAAGTCTTTTAGTGAGAGAAGAGTTGAAGAAGATATGAGAAAGATGAACTCCACAAGTCCCTTAAGATCTCGATGAGTTTCTCTAATACCAAATGTTGGTTTTTAGCCAAAGAATGCAAAGGAAATAGTTTTTTGAGAGAAAGTTTTTTGCTGGAAAATTATCTGCATATTTCATTAACATAAACATAACTTATACAAGAGTTTTGGTAACTGTTACACCTAACTTGCAGAAGATATTTCAACAACTTTGAATGACAACCATACACAATAAACTAAAACAAGTACATTACATCATAATGATGCTAAATCACTAGCTGCTTTCACCTAAAACTATCAACTTAATCTTTCAAAAAGTCAGCCCAATTCAATTGCTCCCAAGCTAACAAATTTGAAACATGGAACTTGCAACTTGGCGCCAAAAACTTGCAGCTTCAACCAACAAACTCTTCTTCATATTTGTTGGGGAGAAAGTTGTAGATTTAACTCACTTTAGAGTGTGGTTACCCATTTTTAGTGCAGCAGAATTATTATCAAGTAGATTAAAACATTTCCAATTAAACACATCAAACACAATTGTGGAAAATAAAGAACACAGTCATAGACATGGTTCGACTAAATCCACTTTTAGCCTACATCCATGGGACCTTGTCCAAATCAAAGTAATCCACTAAGTTAAAAAACACATTACAAGATATAGTTCAAAGTCAATCTACGATACAGTAAAAAGAAATCCCTGTTCAACTTTACACTAAGCACCACACTCTGAATCTTTAACGTGTAGCAACTCCTTGGACCTTCTTCACTTCAAGAACACACCCGAGAATAGCTTGTGAACCACCAAGCTTCAAGCATCGATGCCACGCACCAACATCAGCAAAGGAACCACGTTCCAAGAGCCATCAAGTCTATGTTTGATATGGTGAGGTTTTGGCGCACAATGGAAATGAACCTTTGAAACTTAAGAGAAAGAATACTCTAAGAATTTCAGAGTATAATGAAACAAAATATCAAAATGTTAGATCCATACACACAAGAAAGGGTATTATATAATGAAGGGTTTCTTGCTCAACACATATGTCCCACATTAGCCAACAAGGGGTTGATCCATGTTAGTCCAAATAAGGAAAGTATTCCTTCTCTTGGTTTGGACCACAAAACAAATCAGAAAAAGAAACTTTATTCCCTTAGGCCCCTTAAGAACACTATGACACATGTAAAAAGA
Organism: Pistacia vera; assembly: GCF_008641045.1. Lineage (NCBI taxonomy): Eukaryota > Viridiplantae > Streptophyta > Magnoliopsida > Sapindales > Anacardiaceae > Pistacia > Pistacia vera. The sequence continues at coordinate 510,339 of NW_022196003.1, forward strand.
TCCTAAAATGTGAGAGACAAAGATAAAAAATATCTTTTTCACTTTATCAAACACGCAACTCGTGCTGGGTTGTAAAAATCTGAAGCGAGAGTATAAGCACAAACTGTTTCGCGCACACACACTCTAAACAGAACAAGCCAAGACACAAGTTTGACAGCCAGTGTGCACGCAGAACTTATGTGGACACACACAACAAAGGAAATAAGCCAAATCATTAGATTGGAAACAAATGTGTACACATAACTGTTATGCACACACATAACTCATAAGTTTGACAAATATGAGTTTTTCACAATATTTCTAGCAAAATATCATCAGCTTCAAAAGTATGCAATAGGAAGCTATTGTGAGGCAACTTTCTAATATTGTTGACGTTGATTTTTGGGCACTATCAATCACTATAATTGAGTTAGGAAGGAGTCATCGAATCTTCAGCTTTAGGCTAACAAATAGTGAATGTTGTTGAGAGGTAGGATAGGTACTCTTCTCCTCCTAAGCTGTTTCAAATATACATGCAAAATGAACAAACAAGTTTCAATCGAAGCCGACAAGGGGGTTTTCTAACATGTACCATTTGAGGCTCAAGTAAGCTTAGCGGTCACTGAAATCTTTGGATTTCAGATAATAAATGATAGCTACTGGTGATAGGAAAGGAAAAAGAATAATATAAATATTTTCTTTGGCAGTCTTACAAATTAGTGTTACCTTTGGACGCTGTATATACCCTCTTTCTATTTATGATACTCTTGAAGTTTAGTGCTGGGCTAATCGAGGAAACGTGTCTTATAGCGAATTGAATTGTTAACCCTCGTAAAGATATAGATTGTTGACTTGACATTAAAAAATAATTACATCTAACTGATTGGTGTCCAACATTGAACTGTGAACCTTTCATTTAAAGGTCCACTTCTAAGCTGCAAACAAAGTTGCTGAAACATAAGCTCTGCAATCTCAAGGGCTACAAGTGCAACAAAAAAAGAAGAAACCAAAGTGAACTTACAGCTAAACTCCGTTCAGTATAATGATCCTAATATTCTATAAATTGTCTCATATTCTTAATACAACTTTGATAACTTCCCAAATATTACAAGTCTTATTGTTGTTTGCAGCTGAAAATGTGCCAACATATATTAATTATGACTTCTTTTCACCTCCCATCTGATATTATGTCAGTGAACTGAGTGACATCTCCTGGGGAGAGCAATGGATCAACTCCATGGCGAAGAACAGTTGGATTGTTAGATTCACTTTTCTTATTCCCATAGCTTTTTTCAGATGAAGTTGCAACACTATCTTCATTATTAACAAAGTCACTTGTTATGTCCTTAAAATCCCAGTCAGTCAAATAACTTGGCTTGGAAGTAACAATGCCCACTTCTATGTCTCCAGCAAGCATGGCCACAACTCTTGACATGGGTGGCCGCAACATTGGTGATGCCTGAGTGCACAACAGCCCAACTCCAATTATTCGAAGAGCTTCAATTTCATTAAATTCGGTTAATGTGGGATCGACCAACCCCAAACTTCGGTTATTTTCATGAAGATTCCATGCCTATAAATATCATGTAAAGAAGACCATTTGCAAGGAGAAAAATGAGTTTGTATAATTTAGTACACAGGAGAAAGCAAAGAAAATGAAACAGAGTTGAAGTTTATTCTTTACCCATTCAAGAAGATAAATTTTTTCAGTGTCCAATCTATTGTCAGAGTTTGCTCTTCCACTGATAATCTCCAAAGCAAGAACACCAAAACTGAATACATCAGCCTTTTCTGTCAGGTGTCCACGCATTGCATACTCTAGCGCCAAATAGCCTCTGCAAGATGATTGACAATAGTTAAAGGTTAAAATTCCAAAGTCTGGATATGTAAATTTAATTAAATTATAAGGTTAGACTTTCACTGAGTTCTTATACATGCTTTCAATGTGAAAAAATGGTTGAAGGAGCTTACATGGTGCCTGCAACTCTGGTGCTGATGTGACTTATCTTGTCATCGTACAACTTTGCCAATCCGAAATCTGAAATTTTGGGGCAGAGTTCGGCATCAAGTAAGATATTACTTGCTTTAACATCTCGATGTACAATCTTTGGTCTTGATTCCTCATGAAGATAAGCTAGACCTCTTGCCGTTCCCATGCATACACTAAACCGGGTAGGCCAATCAAGATGCAACTCACTATTTCCTGCAGAAATGGTAGCTCCATTAGTTGAAACTTCAAAGAGTAGTTAATATCTACTGAATTGGGAAATTTAGGATTCAAGGATAATATATTTTAATTAAGGAGAAATTTGGAGCTTTCAAAAACATGGTTATACAACCCCAAGGAAATATATTGCTTCTTCTAAGTGGTTTAGTTTCATAATATGAAACTTGGACTCATTAAATTTATATTTTGTACCAATGAATATATAATCATAATGTGCATTCTCATACCGAACAACACTTGATCAAGGCTTTTGTTTTCGAGGTATTCATAAACAAGGAGGCACTTCGTTCCTTCAATGCAACAACCATATAGTCTCACAAGATTACGATGTTGCACTGCAGAGATGGTGGCGATCTCATTTATAAACTGATCTTTCCCTTGGTGAGATCCCACTGAAAGTTGCTTCACAGCTATTATTCTTTCATCCGAAAGTGTACCCTGTGAAGAACAATAGCTAGTGAAAATTGACATACAACTTCCAAGGTAAAGTAATGATTTACTTGAAAGATATAAGTTACCTTGTATACAGGTCCAAATCCTCCCTCTCCGAGCTTATTTGAAGAGTCGAAGTCATTTGTTGCATATCTCAACTCAGCATAACTGAAAGTGTTTCGTTTAGGACCTATCGCTTGTAGCACTGCATATTCAAACTCAAAATAAATGGATTTTCTTGAATGGGAGACCTTAATAGTATTTCTATCGACACTTCCATAGCATTAGTCACATAACACCGAAGTATTTATATTACAAGACGTTACTACCTATTAAACAATTTCTCATGGAATGCAAAGAATCCTGTATTTGAAATCTAAAGTTGTGTTGCTTAACAAAATGTGCACAAGTCAATGAGCAATGTAGCAACTGCTATGTATGATTTTTACACCATCTATGGTTTCCTTACCTTCCTGATCATAATCATCTTTTTTCCTTATGAAAAAAACTGTAAATATCAGTATGAAGACCAGAATTCCCAGAGGGACTGCAACACCAACAATTAACCCTGTCCGGTTCTTTTTGTGTATAGCATTTGGCGGTATTCCGCTCACAGTTGGTACAAAATCTGAATTCAGTTAGTAGTAGTAAGAAGCAGATAAGCAAATGTAGTACAAGTCATCTTAAATGAAGATAAAAAGGAATCACAAGTTCACCTGGAACGACGCTAAGAGCCGAAATTGATGGTCCATAATCACCTTGTTTAGGTATGCAGCAAGTACCTTTACCAGCCCAAAATAGGTGAATTTCAAGATGGTTCTCAGACACAATAGCATTGAAATTCTTTGTAATTGCTCTGTTAACACCGCCTGCCTCCTTTGATATATCAAAAACCTTTAACTTGAGAGTTCCCTAGAGGACAATGTGGGAGTTAGAAATCATATTTCTCAACTCAATTGAAGTAGATGGAATTGAAATACTGGAATCTATGTACAATATTAATATGACCTCAGGACAAGTTTACCTGAATATAGATATCAAAAACACGCCTACCAAGGCTCTTCCATGTTTGTGAGCTTCGATCATCAAAAACTGTTTCGGCAAATAACAAGCTTATATTATAAAGGCCATTCTCAAGACCAAGGCCATAGTATCTAAGTGATCCAGGGGATAGTCTTGAAGTCTGATAAAGCTCTGGCGTTCGGGTTCCGGTCACTTGTGCAAGTGTATTTTGCACGTATGATGGATCTTCTCTATCAGAAAACAACCCCACATTACTAACTGCCCATTTTTCTGTACTCGTTACATTAAATGAAGCTGCACTAAAAGATGAGTTCTCAGTCTCATAGACTATGTTATCAGCTATCATCTGTTTACCACCACACTTGATTGCAAATTTTGCATCTGAAAATACGAAGATTAAACAGTATTAATTTTAATAACAGCATTTAAGTGCATTTTGACACTATATTATTGAAAAAGAGTTAAATAGAAGAAAGAAAACGGCCTACAGCGTGGAGTATTCCTATTGCAAAGGAAGTTTCTCTGAAGACAGTTCAATCCAGGGAAGACACTGGCAAGCACATAAAACATCACTGCTTATTTATATTGAAGATTCAAAAAGCAATGTGATGAATTAATATGCAAAAAATATGACACTTTATTTATCAAAAAAGGAATTCTAGCTCACCTACTATTTGAGCTGTCAAATGCGAAGTTGTTAGCACCAGATTCCTATATAATTCAAAGCAGCGATCAAATGTATTCAAAATCTGAAGTATTCTGTTGTTGAAGTATAGATGCAGGGATTATATACAAGGGCATTATGAAATGTGTTATGCTTTATTCATGTTATCCCAAATGGTTAAGTACGCTTTTTTTTTTTTTTTTTTGGAGAATCAATACAAGAAAATGAAGATTGTTGCTTGATATTAGCCCTTTGAATGCTAGAAAAGAGAATAAACATAAGGAAAGATGCTATATGAGGTCTACAATGCCTAAGTAGTCCAAAGCGAAGTCTTAATTTAGAAAATGAAGATGAAGAAAGACAGTATAACAGTTTAAGAGACATACAGTTGCAAATTAGAAGTCACCCATGACGGAAAGTTCCTGATAGATAATGTATGATAAATCTCTGGAGAAAAATGTTAAGTATTTTAGCCACCTGTGAGTAGCAACACATGTACCAATATATGCATATAACTAAGAACAATTCCAAAAGAATTCAATTGCTTCCATGCAAACAAACACGCACACACGCAGAAATGCCGTCATATTTAAAACAAAGGCTTACATGGTTGAAGCTTTTCACTTTTTTGGCTCGGAATGTTTCCCGACAGACTATTGTTTCCAAGAAACCTGGATATTGAATGGAAGGCATAAGGCTCATATCAAAATTTTAAACAAACTATAATTTTTCAATACTAAAGATCATAAATTTACAGATGGCAGATTGATGAATTTACAAGTGAGTAAGAGAACTGATATTGAACAAAGCACTCGGGATTTCACCAGTTAAATTGTTGAAACTCAAGTCCCTGCAAATAAAAATGAATTTTCGTTAAAACCAAGAAATTAGTGGCAATGCATTTGAGATTTGTTTCTAACATCAACTACAGAGTCATTAACTCCTGGTATTCTCCAATGTCAGAAGGAATTACCAGTGATCAAAGCATTTCTCAGAGATTACAAATAAGAAAACAACTGATTAGTGTAAAAAATTAAAAGATTAATCAAGAAGAATAGAAAATGTGAATTTAAGTATGTGTAAACTTACAAGTCAGTTAAGTTCTTCATTCTTCTAGAAATCAAGAGGAGCTAATGTTGTATATATCACTGATACGCCTACAAAATAATTCGAGGAAGACTAATATGATTCTCTTTGCATAGAGAAAAGGAAAAAGAGTAAGATATTGAAAAATCGACACCCAAAGATGTACTAACAAGGAGGTCAATGAGGTCAAGTTAGAAAAACTTGATGGTATAGGACCTTCAAAGAGGTCCCTTGAAATCTCCTGCAAGAACATTCAATCAACTCTATGTTATCATTCACATAACACATTGAGATAAAAATGCAAAAAGTTTTCGCAGCTTACAGGGATACGAGCTTGCTCCATTCCACTAAAAATCAGGTATTTTGCCTGTAAAAGGACTATCTGATGCCACCCTGAAATTTTACAGACAATCATTGTACGCTAATTCAGGCAAAGTAATCTTCCAGCAGAAATTGAATGCCATAAACATGTAGATGGGGATCTTTCTTACATAGTTTGCATATTACGAAGATTAGCGAAAGATGGGGAATTTCACCACTCAATCCACAACTGTTATGTATCTGTTAAATTCATCAATCAAAAGTTTCTTAATTTCATAGGACACAACTTTCGTGTCAAATTAGTACTACACTGAAACAAATAAGAAAGTTGGAACCTACATTTGCTCAAGCTTGGCTAAGTTACCAAGTTCTGGAGGGGTGTTCCTGAGAAATTGTTGGAACCAAAAGACCTGCATAACATTATGAAATAAATATATTTCTTTAGGAATGAGCAGTTATGTGAATTCAAACAAAAACTGATTTCTAATCACGGACTCAATTGAAAAGAGAAAACTTTTAAGACTTACAGAACAGTTAACTCCTTAAGGTTTCCAAGCTCTTGGGGACTGGCCCGGAGAATGCATTGTGGCAATTGACCTGGAAACAGCCAAAAGAACAAACAAACAGGCATCAATTAGCAGCATAACCTTAAGTATTAAAAAAAAAAAAAATTCTAAAAAATTTCCCTTTCAAGAATCAAAGTCAGTTATTAGTTAAAAGAATTAGTTGTCACATTATTTAGTATCATCTAACATAATAACTTAAAACTCTGCATATCACTCAAGAGAAAAACAAATGCTTCGGATTTACGAACTAGATCCTCTCCTTATCTTAAATTTTACATTCTACAGATTGCACGATAAATATTTGTTAATCAAGAGCACTGTTGGTTTGTTTTTAATGATGAAGTCATAAGGTTCAAATCAAGGAGACACACTCTGAGTCTTACTATTTAATGTGGGTAAGGAATAAAATCAATAAGACTTTGATAGTGAACCGGGACGTTACACGAATGTTTGTAATAATATGCGATTATAATTTCCTTTTTCTTTATATTAATAAGTAATTATGAACTCGATTTATTAAGGATAAAAGTCGGATTTGGAGATAATACTATGCATGGAAGCATTGGTTGGAAACCATGAAACTCATACTCACAATAACTTCAATCGAGATAAATTTCCAATAAATGCAGGCAAGGGACCAGTGAAATAGTTTTGATCGATTTTCCTACAAAACTCAATCAGAAAAAGATGATAAAAAATTAGTGTCCGATGATCTCATCATGATGATATAATATTAAAAAAAAAAATTAAATGAGTGGGAAAATTCATACAAAAATGTCAGATATTTCAAATTCACCAGTTCTTTTGGAATCACTCCTTTTGCTCAGTGCATACACCCTCCTGCAAAACAAATTAAATCTTATCTGCATTCACAAACTAAAAATAAAAACTTATGCCATGAATATCACAATTCCAAGTATATTTGAGTATTTTTATCATTATATTATAAGTTGTTGTTGCAATATCGAACTTGTAGATTGAACAATAAACTTGTAAACATCACGGCCCGCATGATCCGAGCAAAGAGAAAGGAAAGCTTACAGTTGGGTGATATGGCAGGTTGAGCTATCGTCATATGCAATCACATTTGATAGCAGGATTATTTATAGGGTCTTCAAATTCAGTATCATTGGTGGCAGTTCCAGCCATGGCTCTCCACTTATGTTCCACAATCCTTCCACTGCTTCTGCTGCCCATTTTCAAATATTGAATTCAATGCCCTCACTGCTCACAACACCATTCATATCGAATTTAATACAAATTTGGATGAATATATATTTTATGCCAAATTTTATAATTAAAAAAAAAAAAAAAAAAAAAAAAAAAAAAAAACATTGTAATTTTTACATAGAACATTACCATTTCTTCATAATGTTCTTTTTTGTTCCCTTTTGTATAACTGGACTTAAAAAATATTTATGGACTCAAGTAAAATATGTAATCAACAATTAATAGAGTGATGGGCTGTAATAGAATATATTTTGATTTATGTGAAAAGCAATTTTTTTATATATGGTTTAATAAATAGTATTAGATGGTTTTCAATATTTGACTACTAAAAATTTGATGGGTTTTTTAAAACCAAATTTTTTGAAAACAATTATATATATATTTTTATATTTCATAGCTTTATTTTTTAATTTCTTTTAATATATATGGTTTTTAATTATTTTTGTTTTTAAATTTTGATTTTAAATTTTTTCTTTGTTTTTATGGTAATGTCAAACTATCTTTTAATTTTGAGTGTCTTTATTTTTTTTATTCATTTAAAAAAAAAAATTTTGAGGGTTTTCTCATTTTTTTCCTTAGATTTTTAGATTTTTTATTGAATTATATATACTTTTTATATTTTGAAACTTTTATCTGGTCTACCTATTTTAGAAAAACAAATTATTCCCACTTGATGTGATTGATCATTGGTGGACCCTATTTTTATGGAGCCCATGCAAAATTTCTTGGCTATCTTAATTTGGTTTCCCACGATAATAGAAAAATTCACTATTTAAATAATAATATATTATCATTAATTTAACTACAAACTAATAAATTAATTATATATATATTACACAAATCTTACAATAATTTTTAAACTGTTAAGATTAAAACATTTGAATGGCTGAAATTAAATCAAATTATGTTATTTTTCAAGTGCAGTAAATGTGAATATTGTATTGAATCTCAACAATTCATAGGGCTATCCAATGGCCTAAAACTGTGTCATTATTGGGTTAAAAAAAGGCCGAACGACTGTGCATACCCAAGATTACCGTAACGATAGTTGGTACCCAAAAAGTTTTGAAACGACAAATAGGTACCTTTGTCATGTTCTGTTAATGATTTTTGTTATTAATAGTGAAAAGACTAAAATGCCCTTCAAAGTTTCAATTTTAGTTTTTTATAAATTTAAAATATCTAAAAAACCCCCTAGGTTTGTAATTTAATTAAACACCCCCATATATAAAAAGTTTGTTAAATGACAAAAACACCCCCACCACCCCCGTGCCAGATTCCGGCCACCATCGCCGGAAATGGCCGAAAACTGCATATGACACAAATCCATCGGATCTGTGTCGTAACGTACTGATCTGTCTTTCTGGCCAGATCTGCCACGGATCGGCCGGAAAGGCAAGATCTGGCGTCAAAGCAGCAGCCAGATCTAGGGCCAGATCCGTGGCTGATCTGGCCGGAAAAGGCAGATCTAGTGCCAGATCTGGCCGTCGACGCCGCAGATGGAGTTTTGCGGCGTCGAGGCCAGATCTAGGAGTAGATCTGGCCTTTTCCAGCCAGATCAGCCACGGATCTGGCCGGAACAGGCCAGATGACTCGTTACGACACAGATCCGACGGGTCTGTGTCGTACAAGCAACTTTCCGGCCAGATTCCGACGGTGGTGGCCGGAATTGACACTGTGGGTGGCGGGGGTGTTTTTGTTATTTATAAAATTTTTATATATGTGGTATTTAGTTAAATTTGTAAACTTAGGGGGTTTTTTAGAAATTTTAAATTTATAAAAAACTAAAATTCAAACTTTTAAGGGTATTTAGTCTTTTCACTATTAATAAACAGTAATAAACAGAAATCACAACAGAACATGACGGAAAGTACCTATTTGTCATTTCAAAACATTTTAGGTAACTAACTTGTCGTTACGACAACCTTGGGTACGTGTAAGTCGTTCTCCCTAAAAAAAAAAAAAGAGAGACTACAGAACTCTGCCCTTTATATATATCCTTATGTAAATTTTGTGAGAATCATGTTTAAATATCATTAGATGATTTATAAAATATCATTTTTGTCAAATGATGATGAGTCCAATAGTATAAAACATGTTTACAAAATTTAAGTAAGGACTACTTTTATATTATATATATATATATATATATATATATATATATATATATATATATATATATTAATTTTTTTTTTTATTTGGACCAAGTTTCACTATACAAAATTCAACAGAATTTGCAACTACAAATTTTTCATGCAACGATTTCTTCACATAAGTACTTTGTCCAATTAAAAGAAAGAAAAAACAAGATATTTCAGAAGTGGAAGAGATTCATACACATTAAAAATCAAATTCATATGAAAAATTTTAATCTTGACCAACTTTACTTATGTTGAATTTAAAAAAAAAAACAAAATTTCAAACGAATTGGAAACTCAAATTTATAATCATTGATTCAATGTAATCTAACGATTTTTAATAAGAAGTTAGAATAATTAATTTTTAATTTCAACTAAATAATTTTTAAACCATTAGATCATCATCAATCAATGGTCATGAATTATGTCAAAAATCTGTGTTAGTCCATATTTACATATTTCCGAAAGATGATCAGTATTTATAGGCATGAACAAGGCAGACGTAGAGTAAGTTGAGGGTAGGCCGTGGCCCACATCAAATTAAAAAAATAATATGTAAGTTTTTTTTTTTTTTTTTGACAATTTCAATTAGACGTAGAGTAAGTTATGCAGGCGGATCTAGAATATCCCACCCTCAATCAAATAAAAAAAAAAAAAAACATTTATATGTAATTTTTTTTTTAATGTCAATTTCAACTAAAAACATAAATATGAATATTATATGCTATTTATTTTATTTGGCTCACCCTAATAAGAATTTCTGGATTCGTTACTGGTTATGTAATTAGTTTTTATTTTGGCTCACTTTATATAAATTTCGAGATATGTTGTTGCCTATAAGATTCAAACTCCAAACTTCTATTTAGATACAGATTTTATCTAAACAATCAAGAATCCTTTACCCGAGAGATAATTGTAAACCAACAAAAACATGATTAATATGATATATATTCAAAATAATAAATACATATAAATATAGAGACAGAGACAGAATGAAATATAAAATACAAAAAGAAAGAAAAAGACTGTACCTTCACTGGGGTCAGTAGTGGCAGTAGCATTTTGAGCAATGGATTTCTGAATTATAAGGAAAATTATAAAGAAGCAAATACAGAAAAAGTGGGAAAATCCTGAGGAAGATGATGAAGAAAGCAGCTTTATTTTGGAACTCATGATATTCGTTTGGTTTACAGTAGAATAATAAAGAGATAATGTGTCTCAATCTCAGTTATATTGACAAATGAGAAAGGGACTGAACTGGGTTAAAAGCTAAAGAATAGTGTTGGAGTAATTTGGAGCCAAATGGTCAAACGGGATGATAACAACACTGTATTTTTGAGTGATTCAAATAAGATGACGATTGACCATGACGTCCTTTCAATTATTATACAATTATAATTTATTCACCTTAACGGAACCTGCACGCATTGAACAGACACACATGTGCTTTCGAGTTTCGACATCAACCACGCATTTTTCCACTTCGGTTGGATCATTAGTGACAAGAAATGTTGATCGTAGTAAATATTATGATAGGATAGTGTTTTTATTTTATATGAGAGAATAGAAGTTTGAGGAAGAATAATAATTCAAAGTTTAAGAGAAGAGAATTTTATTGATTATTATTTACTAAATTCTAATTTATTTTTATATAGTTTTACATGTTATTCTAATTCTAAAAAAAACTCTAATAATTCTAATCCTAATTATCCTAATCAGATAATAACATAATTTAATTAGGATTTAGTTGTCTCTCATTGGAAACCTATAAATGGCATGAAAGAGTAAAAATAAATGGGCATGATCCATGAGGAGAGAACTGAGAAGTGACTTTTGAATTTAACAAAGGCCACCCAATTTGTGGATGGCATATGGAGTTAAATGAGTTGCGCCACGTATTGGGTTTCTGTTTGTGTACGTGTCTGAAAGTAGATCTCTTAGTAATATATGGGCAATAATGTTAGTTTTACACCATCTTTTATATCATTTTTATTACATCATAATATAATATATGTCATATTTACATAAATTTTTAATTATTTTTAATTTTTAATATTATAATAAAATTATTATTAGTGTATATATATATAGTTAGAGATCTGAAAGTCAATAAGGATTATTTATTTAGAATGAATTGCTCTTTAGGAGATTAGGTAGAGTAGCTCATATTTCCTTTCTTTTAGACATGACGTAGAACAACTCGTACTAACCTGATATCTTAATATCCTCAGATATTTGACAATAGACCATATCCTCAGATATTTGACAGTAGACCATTGTCGATCAGGTTGGTCACATTAAACTCGTATTCTTAAATGTATGATGACAAAAACACGTTTGGTCATTATAACTTAATTATTTATTATGACAATAATAATTTATCAATTTAAATTAGTTTATTATAATAAATTATTTGTAATAGTAGAAGGCAATCTTTATCACTATAAGTAATATTTTGTCATAATTGATTTACATTTAAAGATCAAATGATAAGTTTTATGATGAAAAATAATATATTATGACAAAATTGATTTTGTCAAAATTGTGAATAATGATTAAATTATTTGTTCATAATTTTAAGAGTGACAAAAATTTATTTATTATTGGCTTTATTATGATAACATTTATTTTGTCACATGCTTGTTTAATATGATATTATTATTTGTCAAAAATTGCATAGTGAAGGAAATAATTTTGTAAAAAAATTAATAACATGACAAATAATCTTTTATAGAAATATTTTTACATGACAAATTTTTTATTGTTAAAATAATATAAGCGTGACAAATATTTTTTGTCATCTCAATAATGATAAAAATGTTCATATTTATACTTCTAAAGTGTGACGAGTTTTTTTCGTGAAAAAAATATTTTATACAGAAATAAAAATCGTGATAAAATATATTTATCAATTTTTTTTAATAGCAGTAAAAATATTCTGTAAAAAACATGAAAAGTATAGTAACAAAAATTTATAGAAAATTGATCTTAAACTACTTTGGGATTTCCATAACTTGGCAAATATATTGTAAAATAAAATCAATCAAGCAATTAATATGTTAGGTCAAATCTTGTAATAGTGTTATATTTATATACACAATGCTATACTTAACTTATTATTAATTATTTATTTACCTTTAAAACATAAAAACAATTATTGTACAATAAATACCAGTTGGATCTACCATGTCTTTAATGATGCCAGCTCAACATGATCTCTTAGGAAATCGGGTCCCATATTTTAACATCAACACTGATGACGCACATACACCTCTCTCGCACATCACACAAATCCTCCAACGTGACCACTTGAAACGGGCCAAACAAATAATAAAATTTTGTCGGAAATATTAGTTAAATAATTACAAAATTATAAAAAATTGTCGGGACAAATTTTTTTCTACATAACTCTTTGTGAATCTTCCTCTCTTCTTCTCTTCCCGCATCCCCACTCAACTCCACCGATTTTCCTTAACTTTCATTGCCCTTAAATTCTCCATTAATTACAATGCTACCCTTTCCGTTAAGCTTTTCAATGACTTAATCCTTATTTGGTGTTTAGATCCTAAAACTCTCTTTCACATTTCTGAACCTTCTGTCTATCTTTCTCTGACCGATTCGACTTAGGCGAGTCAAGATGTTGGGTGCATGGGGACTCAATGAGTCCGCCAGATCTAGAGAGCGATTCACCAAAGTAAAGTCACCTTCCTCTGCCTCTTCTTGATAGTTTTCGTTTTACGTGGTACAATCGGCTTCGAGAAATTTGGGACTCCCGAGCAAGACTTCAATGACATTCGCGAACACTTCTACGCTCACTACATCCTTGAAGACGTTTAGACTGTTAAGAAATATAGGGTTATTTTGTTTTATTGTTTATTAAGGATAGATCTGTCTTTTCATTATTTTCGTTGTTTAGCCTATATATAGTCTCTTTGTATTTAGGTTAAATTATTCTTTTTGTATTCAATTACATTGTGCATTATCAATGAAACCCTAGCCTCCTCTTTTTATTTTTTCTTTGGACTGTTTAACATGGTATCAGAGCAAGGTTTCGTGGGACGAGGCTTAATCTTAAACACAGCTTACGAGAAAATTTTTGGAGAGGGTATTCATTCAGTTTCTGCAATTTGGTATTTCGTTGGTATTCGTTCAATTTCTACAATCTGGTATTTCGTTTTCCTTTCTTTTGCATACTGGTTTTCTTTGTTCTTTGATTATGGCTACTAAAAGAGACGATTCGCTTCAGTCTGTGAGTGTGAGGTTAGATGACAAGAATTATTTGTATTGGAGTTATGTGATGAGAAATTTTCTTAAGGGTGAAAAGATGTGGGGATATGTCAGTGGAACTTCTGTGAAACTTAGGAATACTAATGAGTGTTATGCTGCTTTGATAGATGCCTGGGAAGCAAACAATGCAAAAATTATTACTTAGATTAACAATTCTGTTAAGCATTCCATAGGTACACAGTTGGCGAAGTATGAGACAACAAAGGAGATTTGGGATCATCTGCAAAAGTTATTTACTCAATCAAATTTTGCAAAGCAGTATCAATTAGAGAATGACATACGAGCTCTTCAGTAGAAGAATATGAGTGTTCATGAGTTTTATTCTGCTATGACAGCTCTTTGGGATCAATTGGCTCTTACAGAATCTACAAAATTAAAGGCATGTGGTGCCTATATTGCTCGTAGAGAGCAGTAACGATTGGTACAGTTTTCAACTGCACTTCGCAGTGATTTTGAAGGACTTAGAGGTTCAATTTTACATCGTTCTCCACTTCCTTCTGTTGACTCAGTTGTCAGTGAGTTATTGGCTGAAGAGTAATTTAATTTTTGGTTGCGCTCGATATGCATCAGCAATTTATGAATTTTCTTGTGTAATTTGTATTCAGTTTGAATTTGATTTGTATTCTTTTATCATTAAAGCCGAAAATGGTACATAATATTTACATATTTTTTACAATTTTTTGGCCTTTTAAAGTTTTAAAATAATAATAATAATAATAAAAGCAATAATTTAACAATAGATTAGGAATTGAAATTTGGGGACAAATATTTGCAATGGATTGAAATGTGTTGCTATGATTTTACAAACAAATTTCTCTTTCATTGCTAATTTGCTGGTAATTTGTTTTAGAATATATTTCTTTGATCTAGCTAGATATAGCAAAACCCAATCCACCCCTTATCTGATAGGTCCCAACAAATATTCAAACAAATAAGTGAACTGTTTTCTCTTCGGGTGAGAAAGTACCGCAAGGTTTGGATAACAAATGATTACTTTTTTCCCCCTTCATTACCAACTGGTGGCTGCTTAAATAGCAAAACCACTTAACAACCCATGTACAAGCAAATCGAAACAAAAGGAAAACTAGAAACTAAGAACTGCAATCAAACACACGTAAAAGAGAGCATGCAAATACACTTAAAGATAGAGCATACTGGAAATAACATGCAGTAGAAAGATAAACGTGGGGCTTGAAACTCTCTAACTGATCACAACGTCTTCTGCGTGCATGCAACGTCTTTCTCATCCATGCAAAGTCGTGGCCTATCAATACCTCCCCCATCAAGTGGATCCTTGTCCTCAAGGTCCATATTCAGAAACATCTCCCCTAGCTTTTTTTTTTTTTTTTTTATTCTTTTTTTGGCTCCCACGTTGCCTCTTGGGCTAGAAGATATTTCCATTCCATTACAATTAAATTTATCCCACTTCACCTCCACCTTGGTTAGCCGCCAATGTCCGTTGATCAGTGATTTCCTCACATATTACGTTACCTGCATGCCCCTTCCAGAGTAATAGTTGCAGTTTTTGACATCTGTGGCCTGCTATAAATCGTTCATTGCAGTTGAAACAAAGACCTTGTGCTCTCTTCCTCTGCATTTCCTCCTATGATAATCACCTGATCGGATCAGTAGGTGTTGCGGGAGTTGCGGGAGCTACACGAGCTGCTAGTGGAAGAGCTAAAGGAGCTCGTTCAGGTGGGGGTGGTTGTAAAAACTCTTGCTGTCGTGTGAGTTGATCGTCTCTCATCCGTGCCAAGTTAATGGCATCCTTGAGGGATTGCGGTTTAAACATTCTAATCCCATCGGCAATTTCAGCGTTCAAGCCGCTGATGAATGTCAACCAGAGCCTTTTGTGTCCATCCTCGTAATGATTGCCCAAGCGTTCAAATTCTCGTGGCAATCATGTAGAGAGCTGTCTGCATGATTCTCGAAAGAGCTTCATCAAAATCTTTGCATCCTGATGGTCTGAAGCGAGCCCACAATTCCTCTTCAAATTTTTCCCATGAAATTATATGTCCTATGAAATTATATGTCCTTCTTCCTGTAATGTCCTGCGAAGCCATTGCCACCATTGGTTGGCCCCCTCTCAAGGTGGTAAGCAGCCATGGGAACCTTTTGGTTCGCTGTCATGCTTGGTATTCGAAGAATTGTTCCACCCGATTGAACCACTGTTGGATCGTCTCGAGAAGCGTGGAAATTCTAGCTTGGCTGATGGATGAGACAATCTGTCGACCTCCATCTTGGTTTTCTCGGTGGTGATTGCCATGATTTGAGGACTCGGATTAATGGGTAACACATTCGAAAGTCGATTGAGAGCTTCCTCCAAATGGTGGAGTTTGCGTTCATACCAATCTCCATTCGCTGTAGTGCCTCCTGAACTGCACCGAGTCCAGACTCCAAGTGCTCATCCGCTCCTTGTTGGTTCCCATAAAAAGCGTGCTCGATACCAATGATAGGTCCCAAAAATATTCAAACAAATAAGTGAACTATTTTCTCTTCGGGTGAGAAAGTACCGCGATGTTTGGATACAAATGATTACTTTTTTCCCCTTTCATTACCAATGGTGGCTGCTTAAATAGCAAAACCACTTAACAACCCACGTACAAGCAAAACGAAACAAAAGGAAAACTAATTTTAAAACTAATGTTGATAATTAATACTCAACCTTAATTCAGGAAATAAGAAGTTTCATCTCAACTGGCTCCCCGATTTAAAAATGTTTGGGAATCGCAAAAGGTCTAGCAATCTTCACAAGGAGTCAAAACCAAAGATTTACATCGAGATGTCAAAGCAAGCAATATTTACTTGATACAGAATTCTGTCCCAAGATATCAGATTTTGGATTGGTAAAGCTATTTGATGATAAGAAAACTCACATCAGCACAGGTGTTGCAGGGACCATGTAAGCTCCTTCAATCATTTCACGATTACCATGTTCTCCATATAGCTTGTTTTGGATTATAACCTTTAGAAATACTTAAATATCTTGCAGTGGTTATCTGGCACCAGAGTATGCAATGCATGGGCACCTGACAGATAAGGCTGATGTATCAGTTTTGGTGGTGTCACTTTGGAGATTATCAATGGAAGAGCAAACTCTCATACAACTTCGATAGGGAAAAGATTTATCTTCTGAATGGGTAAACAAAATAAACTTGGAACTTGATTTTTTTTTTTTTTTTTTTTTTTGATTTAGTTTCTTTCAATTGTCTATATGTTATTTCTAGGCTTGGAGTCTTCATGAAAGCAACCAAGTGTGGGGCTGGTTGATCCCACACTAATAGAGTTCGATGAAATGAAGCTCTTTGAGTAATAGCGTGGGTCTCTTGTGCACTCAAGCCTCACCAATGTCAAGGCCACAATGTCCCGAGTTGTGAACATGCTTACTGGAGACATAGAAATTGGAGCTGTACATCGAAGCCAAGTTATTTGACTGATTGGAATTTTAATGATGAAATGAGTAGCTTTATTATGAACAGCGATAGGCACATCTTCATCTGCAGCAAGTTACTGCAAGAATAAAAGTGACAATCCAAATGATCTTAGCCGAGGAGTTGACCACTAGTCTCTCCACTAAATGTCAGCCATTCAGTGATATGATAGCAGAGGGAAGGTAAGAAATATCTTCACTTACTGAAACTGAGCGAATAATGTATCTGCATGCCCTTTTCTATTGTTGGCAGCATTTCCAAACTCAAACTATGGTAGACTTTTAGTGTCGGAAAGTTTTCCTTGTAGACCAATATATTAGACAGTTGATTGGAAGACCATCACACGATGAGCATAGTGAAAAAAAATTTGTGTTTCTTATTATAGTATCGCTCTGGAAAATTTTATATGGACTTTCTGGATAATTCTATTGTATTATGGTATATATGATGATTTGAATAATGAATGAATAACCTAGTTTTTCTATTTTCTCCTTTTCTATTCCTTATAGTTTCTCCATTTCTTGCTAAACCTTTCCTTTAACTCAATCTTTATTTCCTTCTTTAATTAACCAAATTTCTATATTTAAGAAATTTTCAACTGGGAAAAAGCAACTCATTATACTGTCGGAAGAGCATTATGCCCCATGCAGACACAGCGCCAGGAAACAATTTTTTGTGTGACGGCTACCCTTCCCAACACCAAAAACTACGTCGACGACTCACCTGATACCGACGAATGTGTTTGTGCAAAGTCATTTGCTCTGACGCAATTATGTCGCCCTACTAGGCCAGCATTCAAGTGCAGTGGAACAGTCCTGACTCCATAAACTCATTGGCTCTAGGAGGTTCGTATTCGGCACAATGGCATGGTCTATGTACATTTCGGGGCTCCATAAACTCATTGGCACTAGGATTGTTCGTATTCGATGCACAATGGCATTGGTCTATGTACACTCTTGGGACGCATAAACTCATTGGCTCTAGGAGTGTCGTATTCGATGACAATGGCATGGTTATGTACACTTTTGTTATATGAATTTGGGTGGTGAACTGCAACAGCCGAGACCAGTATGGATATGGCAGGTTGAGCCATGGCTAAAAGTGCAGTCACATATCATGATAGCAGGATTATTAATAGGGTCCTCAAATTCAGTAACATTGATAGCAGTTCCACGCATGGCTCTCCACTTATGTTCCACAATCCTTCCACTGCTATTGTTGGCAGCATTTCCAAACTCAAACTATAGTAGACGTTTAGTGTTGGAAAGTTTTCCTTGAGACCAATAATATTAGACAATTGATTTGAAGACCATTACACGATGAGCATAGCGAGAAAAAAATTCACTGTGTTTCTTATTGTAGTATCGCTTTTGTAAAATTTTATGTGGACTTTCTGGATAATTTCATGCAGATGATATATATGATGATTTGAACATGAATGAATACCTAATTTTTCTATTTTTCTCCCCTTTCCATTCCTCTATAGTTTCTTCCATTTCTTGCTACAACCTCTCCTTTAACTCTATCCTTTATTTTTCTTCTTAATTAATGTTTAAACCCGGTCCAATCGTCCGGTTCGATCGGTTGGACCAGGACCTGGGGCTTTCACCGAACATTCTTAAACCCAGTTATGCCATTTAACCCGGATTGACGGGGTTAAACCGGATAAACAGTAACAATTTACGGTTCAACGATCGGGACCGAACTGGGTCATTAAAATGTGAAAACCGCATAGATTTTGGTTTTTTTTGACTGAGTCTTCCAAAGTTAAACTTCAAAGTTTAACTAACCCGTAAAAATGAAATCTACATCAATGATCTCTTAAATACGAGCAAGAGGGAGCTAGTGGTTCTTGAAATCGTTGATTGGTCGATTTCTTAACGCCAGTAAGACCAAAACATTTGGGGCTGATTTTGCTGCATTGAAGGAGGTGGTGAAAACTGAAAAGGTGTAGCGGCAGCAGAGCAGCGAGGAAGGAGGTTGGGGCTGTGGCCATGAGGAGGATTGACTTTGGGGGGGCTCCATTTGATTTTGATTGATTAAGATTCTTAATGATGATGATTGATGATCATGGCTTGGTGATTTTTGTTTGATGATTGAAATGTGGAAAGATGTGAGTTTGTTTGATCGGAGTGGGAGATGTGTTTGCAGGGGCGGAGATGAATGAAGAAATGGATGGTTGGGATTTTGTTTGGGAGAAAGAGAATGAGAAGAAAGGATGATTGCGATTTTGCTTGGGAGTGTAAACTGTAACAAACTTCAGTCAAGCAGTTAAAGTTTTCGTCCATATATCAACACATTTTCATTTCTCTCCTACAAACTGCAAGTGGATCAAAATCAGTGAACAAGTTTACAAGTTGCGGCTGAAATTGTTATGCAAGTTGACTTGCATCAACAAAAATCAATCTAATGGCTAGAATAAAAGCTCTGTAATAGATTAAGTGGTTGAGATGTCTGTGAACAGGGATCACTCCTGTTTTCATTTCGAAAATAATAAAGATATTGGAAACAATGCATCAAATGACGTGATTCAATTTTGACCGTCGATTAATTATAACTAATGCATCAAATGACGTGATTCAATTTTGATGTGATTAATTATAATAATATTAATCGACAGTCAAAGTTTGTTACGTTATCGATACACTTTTCCTGTGTTATAGTATTACCCAATTATAGACGTAAGGACAGACATAGAGCAATGAAAAACACAATGCTTCAATCCTCTATTTTAAAGCTATTTTTGCTCTCTATTTTTTGCGCTTATAGGAGAAGAGGATAGAAAAGGTAAGATTTTTTAGATTCTTCACGTTTTCATTCACCCTACAAGACTACAACAAACAAAGAATATTTTGGTGGACCTTATTTTTATGGAGTCCATGCAAAATTTCTAGGCTATCTTAATTTCATGGCCCACGATGATAGAAAACTTTATAAGGGTGAGCGATTCTGGGTATCCTCCATTTTTCAGGAAAACCAGAACCGTACAATGCAGGTTCCCAAAAAAAAGAACCGAAATCGGAACGCACAGTGCAGATTCTTCAATTCAAGGAACGGAACCTAAAATGCAGGGTTCCGGTTCCTTTCCAGGGTACCCTATAAAAAATCAATTACCCCCTATTATTAGTTTAAAAAATGAAAAAAATACCTTAAAATTTTACAAATAACCCCTAAAAAATATACTATTTGGGTTTAGGGTTTAATTATAATGTAATATTTAATAATTAAATTGTTAATCATTTAATTAAGTATTGTAATAGTTTATAATAGAATGTTATAATAATTAAGTAATCATACCATAAATATTAATGTAATGTTATAATAATAAAATTCTAATCATTTAATAAGCATTATGTAAATTAGTAAATTACTAATATTATAATATAATGTCATAATCAATTAAGTAATCATTTAATTATGTAATGTTATATTAATTATATGATCATACTATAATAGTATAAGTTAATGTTATATGAATTAAGATCAATACTATAAATCTATAATTTAATATTATATTAATTAAATTTCAAATCATTTAATTATATAATGTTTATAATGGAATGTATAATTGATTAAGTAATCTATTATAAAATATATAGGTAATGTTATAATTAATTAAATTTAATCGTTTAATAATAATGTAATAATATAGTAAATTACTAATGTTTATAATGTAATGTTATAAATTCATAATTATTATGTAATCATTTAACTATGTAATGCTATAATAAGTAAGTGATCATAATATAATGTAATATAATAATGTTATAATTTAATTGAGTATTATTTAACTATATATAATGCTTAATTAATGTTATAACGAAAGTTTATAAGGTAAGTTATAATTAATTAAATTTTAATCATTTAATTAAGTATTGTGCTAATGTTTATGTAGTAAATAGTAATTACTAATGTTTAAAACTAATATCATAACTCATAATTAATTAAGTAATCATTTAATTATGTAACGTTATAATTAATTATGTGTCATACTAAATGTAATGTTATAGTGAATTAAGTAATCAGATTATAGATCTTTAATATTATATTATAATTAATAAATTTTAATCTTTATTAAGTAATGTAATAAATAATATGTAGTAAATTACTAATGTTTATAATGTGATGTATACATTTATAACTAATTAAGTATCATTTAACTATGTAATACTATAATTAATTAAGTGATCATATATAAGTTAATGTAATATGTTATAATTAATTAAGTAATTATTAACTATAATTTAATGTTAATTAATTAAATTTCTATCATTTAATTAGTAATCATTTGTTTATAATGTAATGTTATAATTAATGTTATAATATATATCATAATCAATTAAATAATAATCTATTTATGTAAGTGATAATTAATTATGTAATCAATTAATCATATTATAATGAAATGTGAAATGTTACATGAATTAAGTAATTATACTATAAGTGTTTAATATAATATTATAATTAATTGTTTATATAGAATATAAATTAATTAAGTAATCATTTAATTATAATGTAATGTTACAATTAATTACATAATCGTACTATAAATTTATAAGTAATGTTGTAATTAATAAATTTCTAATCATTAATTAAGTATATGCTAATGTTTATGTAATAAATTACTAATTACTAATATTTATAATATAATGTCATAATCAATTAAATAATCATTTAATATGTAATGTTATAATTAATATATAATCATACTATAATATATGATAGTGAATTAACTATTAAGTAATCACACTATAAATTTTTAATTTAATATTATAATTAATTAAATTTTAATCATTTAATTAAATTTGTATAATGTTATAATAAAATGTTATAATTGACTAAGTAATTATATAAAACTATAATGTATGCTAAATTAATTAAATTTCTAATTATTTAATTAAGTAATATACTAAATATTATAACTATAAGTCAATTAATTAAGTAGTAATAAATAGTAATGTATAATTAACTATACTATAAATCAATTAAGTAATGTTATAAAATTATAATTATTAAGTAATCATTTAACTATAATGTAATGTTATAATTGATTAAATATGTATTACTAGTTAATTAAATTTATTAATGTTTATTAATTATCATATATAATTAATTAATACTAATTTATTATAGATAACTTAAAACTTGATAATTGAAGTAAATAACTAAATATATTATTACTCAATCAAATATACATTTTATTCAAAAAAAAAATTTTAATAACATTAAAAATGTAAAACACTTTTAATTGGGCATAATTCCAATTATTCACTTAATTAATCAAAACTTTAATATTAATGTATTATATATACAAGCTTTTAATAGGTGTAATTTATATGTAATAAGTAAATTGATTCGTATATTTATTCATTAGGTTATTCTAAAAATTTAACTTTTTTTCTATTTTATATTTTTTTTATGTAAAATAATAGAAACCCTCCATTATCAAGGGGGTTCGGTTCGGGTACCCTACATTTTTGAAAGAACCGGAACCGACGGTTCCTTGAAATTTGGAACCAGAACCGGAACGCGTTCCGGTTCTAGGTACCCAGAACCAGAACCTGTAACAACGGTTCCGGTTCCGGTTTTGGTTCTGGGTACCCTGTAAAATTCATGACCCCCCAAAGTTTTCAAAATGGAAAAAAAAAACCCTTAAAAACTTACAAATACCCCCCCCCCCACCTGGCACTTGTAACAAAAATAAAATTACAAATTATAAATTCAAAATGACAAACTCCATTACTTTGTAAAGGTAGATTCTCAAAAATCAAACCAACTTACTTTAAATGTTATGAAATATAAATATAAATGTATTCACATTACTTTTTCTACAAAAGTTTTTATTAACCCCCCTAATATTTAATTTTATTTTATATTAGTCTCGGTTCCTGGTTCCTGGTTCCGGTTCCTAACTATAGGAACCGGAACCTAAATCGTATAGTAACGGTTCCAAAAATTTGGAACTGGAACCTACCCATTGACGATTGGTTCTGGGTAGGATCCGAAACCAAACCCAGGGTACCCGCTGATTCCGGTTCCAACCGGTTCTTTTGAACACCCCTAATTATTCATATTTCACAAATATTTCATTGTAGTCCAGGTTCCAAAATAGGTTCCAAACAGGTTCTAAAACAAGTTCCAAAACAGGTTCCAAACAGGTTCCAAAACAGGTTCCAAACAGGTTCCAAAACAGGTTCCAAACAGGTTCCAAAAATCGGTTCCAAACCGAGTACCCCCTACAGGTTCCAAATAGGGTACCTTTTTTACAGGTTCTGGTTTCGGTTCCTCCACACACAAGAACCGGAATCTAAACCGCACAGTATTAGTTCCAAAAAATTGGAACCGGAACCTACCCGCACAGTACCGGTTCCAAGTAAGTTCCGGTTCCGGTTTCAATTCTTCCCCTCAATTCCGGTTCTACCCGCTACCCGTGCTCACCCCTTTTAACTTTACTAGTATTTTAAATAATATTAAATATTATTATTAATTCAACTGCAAATTAATAAAGTTCAATTATACCAGTAGTGACATCAAATATTGATCGTAGTACATCGTCAACCAATAAAAAATTAGCTTGTCTCATTTTTCCCACGACGGTGGGCTCCTTAGATGTCAATTTTTAATAAATTTCCAACTAGGAAAATTCAAGTCACTAGCTGAAGACTATATATAAAAGTCAAATAACAACTTAAAAGCATACTAAATGCTTTGATATTGAGAATCTTGAAGAGTATATAGTGTATATATATACAGGAGTAGTCCGACTATTCTTTAAGTTTCAATTTTCAAATTTTAAATTCAGACCTTAATTAGAATCTAAATTTGACAATATTATCCACTCGATTCATAAAAAGATCAGTTCCCTAATACAATTCAATCGTATATAAAACAAAAATAAACATCTTAAAAAAAGGATTACCTATTAATATATGATGACCTCAATCTCATATGTATGAAGTTCATTTGTTCAAACAATATTTGGTAAGAATTTTACAATTCTGTTTATCATTGTTGAGCACAATGTGAAATGAGAAAACTGTTGGATGAAGATGTTTTCACACTTTATATGCACTCTAAGATTGGTTCTATTGATATATACTGTAAGTTTTAAGATAAATTTCACTACCATTTCAGAGGTTTTTCTACTTGTATGGAGATTCCAGTTGTTTAAAATTCTCATTTCCCTGCCATAAATGCATACCCTAAGACTGTAAGACATATAACATAATTAATATCTATAAAATGCAACTCTCTAGCCCATATTTTAGCTCAAATATTAAGCCTTACCTTTACATATAATTTTTTGAAGGAAGATGGTGGATATAATAAAATGAAAGAGTTTGCTAGGTATGAGTTGGTGTGCTTGACTATTCAAGGTTGAAGAGTCAATAGTTATTAAGAAGAGAAGTTTCTAGGTCCGAAAGCAGTTAAACCTATCGGAAGAACGTTGAACTTTGAAAATTCATAAAAACTCTGCAGAATAATTATTCCACAGAATAGTAGCCCAAATATCTTTCTAAGTTAACGTGATTTACGGACCTTATTTCGATGGGTACCATGCAAAATTTCTAGGCTATACTAATTTGGTGGCCCTCGATGATAGCAATTTTAATAATAATAATTAATAGTATCAACTACAAATTAATAAGTTTCAATTATATACATTTAGAAATTTTTTAATAAATAATTTAGACCAAGTTTACTTATGTTAGGAAGCAATTGGAAAACAAAATTTCAACCAAATTTGGAAATTACAAAATTTTTATCCTGTAACAATTTCTTCACATATGAACTTTGTCTAAATTAAAAAAATAAAAATAAAAAGAAAGGATATTTTCGAAAGAGGATGAGTTTTTACATGTGAAGATCCAAACTCCGAACTCCAAATTAATTAATTTTTTTTAAATTTTAACCAAGTTTACTGATATCTTATGAAGCTATTAAAAAAGAAAAAAAAAATTTGAAATCTACAAAATATTTTGTTTGGGAGAAAGAGGATGAGAAGAAATGTACGATTTTGTTTGGGAGTGTAAACTGTAACAAACTTCAGCTCAAGCAGTTAAAGTTTTCGTTTCCCAGGTATCAACACATTTTTCATTTTCTCTCCAACAAACTGCAAGTGGATCAAAATCAGTTGAACAAGTTGACAAGTCGCGACTGAAACTGCTATACGAGTTGACAAGTTGTAATCCTCCTATTATGCAAGTTGACAAGTTGTCATGTAACTTGCATCAACAAAAATCAATCCAATGGCTAGAATAAAAGCTCTGTAATATAGATTGAGCGGTTGAGATGTCTGTGAACAAGGATTATTTCTGTTTTCATTTCTTTAAAAATTGTAGACGTAAAGACAGATATAGAGCAGTAAAAAACACAATGCTTCAATCCTCTATTTTGAAGCTATTCTTGCTCTCTGATTTTTGAGCTTTTATAGGAGAAAGAGGATAGGATAAAGATTTTTTAGACTCTCTTCACGTTTTCCAATTCACTCTACAACAAACAAAGAAAACACATATGGTCCCCTTGATGTCGTTATTCCCCACTTGATGTGATTGGTCTTTGGTGGACCTTATTTTTATGGAGTCCATGCAAAATTTCTAGGCTATCTTAATTTGGTGGCCCACGATGATAGAAAACTTTACTAGTATTTTAAATAATATTTATAAAGTTCAATTATATCAATAGCGACATCAAATATAGCTCGTAGTACATCGTCAACCAATAAAAAATTAGCTTGTCTCGTGTTTCCCACGACGGTGGGCTCCTTAGATGTCAATTTTTAACAAATTTCCAACTAGGAAAATTCAAGTCACTAGCTGAAGACTATATATAGAAGTCAAATAATAAGCTAAAAGCATACTAAATGCTTTGATGTTGAGAATCTTGAAGAGTTTATAGTTTGTAGTATATATATATACATATATACAGGAGTAGTCAGACTTTTTCTTTTAGTTTTAATTTTCATTTTTTAAATTCAGACCTCCTTAATTAGAATCTAAATTTGATAATATTATCCACTCGATTTATATAAAGACTTCCCTAATACAATTCAATCGTATATAAAACAAATAATAAACATCTTAAAAAAAAGATTACCTATTATTATATGATTGTTGACCAAAGCTAAAGAGAATGAAAGTGGGTAAAGTTGTAAATTCTACTTCCCTGTAAACGATGTCGTTTTGACTCTCTCTTATTTCATATAAAAGAGAGCAGTCTTCTCTTCATATCAATTAGTAAAAATCAGAAATGAAAAATACTGTTCACAGATCTGGAGATTTCCTTTTCTTCTTTTTGTTTTTCTCTTTGAATCTCTTTTGATTTCAGAGCTGAAGACTCACGTCTATAGCTAAGAATCCTGGTTTTTTCGTTTCAAAAAAGGTGTTATGGAGAAACTGGCGAATCTCAGCTCAGCTCAGTCTTCAATTTTTTCATCTTTTTTGCAAGTAATCATACGGAAACTAACCATAGACAACTACAAGGACAACTATAGGTTCTGGCGTTCTCAAGTTCTCTCAGCCGTTGGAGCTCATGAACTGGAAGACCATCTCACAGGTTCAATTCCATGTCCTGGTCCTATAATTGTTTCTGATAATGATAGCTCAACTCAATCAAGTGAAATCATAACTAAGGAAAAAATCAATCTAGCTTATGTAGCTTGGAAGAAGACTAATAAAACTTCTTGTTACTTGGCTTCTTGCGTCAATTTCTGAGTGTATGTTTAGTAACATCTCTAAATGTCAATTTGCCACTGAAATCTGGTATAATCTTGCACATAAATTTGTTACTGACTCCAAAGCAAGAGTTCTTCACCTAAGGAATTTACTTCAGACTACTTAGAAAGGAAGTATGAGTGTTAGTGAATTTGTCAAGAAAATGAAAAGTTTTGCCGAGAGTCTGTCGGGAAGTAATCAGGTGATAAGTGATGAAGGTCTACTTCAATATTTGTTGGATGGCCTTGGGCCAAAGTTTGATGCTGACATGGTCAATCTAACATCTCGGATTAAGTCTAAATTTGACTCAGTGTCTCTACAAGAAGCTCAATTTCTGCTCCAGAAATATGAGATGAGACTTGAGAAGTTTAATAGTGTTGATTTTCCAAACAGTTCAATACATATGGCATCTCTCAGTAATCCTAATGCTTCACCGTTGCTGCCTATTGGTACAAAGGGATCTCTAAATCCTACTGATGGTGGTAGAGGTCTCCACACAATGCACCGTATACCTGCTCTGACGAATAGTCTGCCTCCAGCACCAATTCATTCTTCACCAAATTATTCATCAGCTTACTCAGCTTATCCATCAACACCAACTGTTTATTCTGCACCTACTTATCTAGCCAATTCCTTTCCTGTTACACACAATGATTCTGTTTTTCCCTCTGCACATCAGAGTCATTTTGGAGGACCTATTGGTGCTGGATTTCCAGTTTATAGAGCATCTGGTTATAACTCCTTTGGCAGAGGTCGAGGCAGAGGTGCTGGCAGAGGTAGACCAATGTGTCAAGTATGCAGCAAAGTTGGCCACACAACAGCACAATGGTATCATAGGTACAATTCAACCTATAATGGGGTTCCACCTGCTCAATCTTAGTTTGGCACTCCTGCTCAGTCTCAGTTTGGCACTCCTGCTCAGTCTCACTCAGCAGCTCAGTATGGAGGTCCTCATCCTCAATTTACACATTATGGGGATCTTGATTCTCGCTCAAGTTCTGGACTTCTTGGAGGTGTTTCATTTGGGAACAATCTGTCTCATGGACAAGGACCTCATGGTGTATTTTTCTCCTCCACTAATAGCAACCTTTATCACAGCCTAGCCTTTCTATCCCAAGCCAACAACTAAACTCACCCACTCCTAATCAAGCCTACTTTGTATCCCATTAAAATCCTTCACCAGCTATCAACTTTCTCGTCCCTATGAACTATTTCAACCAACACACCACCTGATCCAGCCTGGTACATGGATTCAGGAGCTATCGATCATGTTACTTCTAATCCCTATCACCTGGCAACCAGCAGAAACTATGATGGTACTGATCAATTACAAGTCGGCAGTGGTGAGTCTCTTAATATCTCCCATGTTGGTTTTTCTTTATTACCTAGTGCTTTACACTTTAAATGGTTGTATTTAAAAAATGTTCTATGTGTACCTAGAATAACTAAAAACCTTCTTAGTATCTCAAAATTTACAAAAGACAATAATGTGGTAGTAGAATTTAACTCTAACTGTTGTCTTGTTAAGGACAAGGATACCAGAATAGTGCTTCTGCAAGGAGGTCTTAAAGCTGGCCTGTATCAGTTGCATGTTCCTTATAATTTGCCATCTTCTCTTGTTCTTGTTCATAATTCGCCTAAGTACATTGAGCAACTAGCTCCTAACAGTCTACATCCTCAAGTCTTTAATTTTGTACTAGATAACAAGAATCTTACCTCTAGTGTCATTCCTGAATGCACATTGCCAATTACTGGTGATAATTGTAACTTGGGAACCTTTGATTTCAGCCCACAAACATGTTCCTTTGATAATGTCACTAGTTGCAATTCCAATTCAATAAATAAAACTGTTCCTGATCACAATGTTATCAATAATAATTCTGATTGCAATCCTGATGATTGTCTTGTGTTACATTCTGAATTGTCCAATGTTCATGCTAATCATTATAACTCTGATTCTAATGCTTGCACTGTGCTATCTTCTAAATTGTTATTTGCTCACAATAATTATAAAACTGATCACACTAATGATTCTAATGCTTGCACTATGCTATCTCCTGAATTGTTATCTGCTCACAATAATTATACCACTGATCACACCAATGATTCTACTGTGTTATCCTCTGAATTGTTACATGATCACATAAATAATAATTCTAGTCTGCCAATATTCATCCCATGATCACCATAACTAAACTTGCTAATCAAAATAAAGCCAAACCTGCTGATCCAGACAAAACTGTCCTAATAGTCTCCATCCCTTTATCTGTTCAACCTGAACCCACCTCAGTCAGTGAAGCCCTTGCTTGTAAAGAGTGGAGAGAAGCTATGCATGATGAGTTCACTGCCGTTATGAGAAATGAAACATGGAATCTTATTCCCAAGACCTCTGACATGAATATTATTGGGAATAAGTGGGTTTTTCGAACCAAGTATCACGCTAATGGTTCACTACACCAATATAAGGCCCGTTTAGTGGCAAAGGGCTTTCAACAAACCCCTAGTTTAGACTATTTTGAAACATTCAGTCCAGTGATCAAACCTTCAACCATTAGGATCATCTTTACTATTCCTGTTTCCAAAGGATGGGATATCCAACAAGTTGATGTCAACAATGCCTTTCTCAATGGTATTTTGAGTGAAATAGTCTATATGAGTTAGTCTGTTAGGTTTGAGCATCCTCAATTTTCTTCTCATGTATGTAAACTTAATAAAGCCTTGTATGGTCTTAAACAAGCACCGAGAGCCTGGTTTAACAAACTCAAGCAAGCTTTGTTGAATAGAGGATTTCAGAATTCAGTTTCAGATTCCAGTCTCTTTATTCTTAAGGAAACAAATCAGGTTCTTTACATCCTCATTTATGTAGATGATATACTTATCACTAGATCCGACAATGCTTCTATTTTACAACTCGTAGCAGATCTTAACAGTGAATTTTCTCTAAAAACACTTGGGTCAGTGAGTTACTTTCTCGGTTTAGAAGCAACTAGAAATGCCGAAGGTATACACTTGAAGCAAACTAAGTATATTGGTGATTTATTGACTAAAACTAAAATGCAAGATGCTCATGCTTGTCCAACTCCCATGGCTACTGGTACAAAGCTTCTCTCCTCTGATAGTGAACTGTTCAAGGATCCTAGTCTATATAGAAGCACAATTGGAGCTCTACAATACTTGACTTTGACAAGACCAGATATAAGCTTCACAGTTAACAAGCTTAGTCAATAACTCCAAGCTCCAACTGAACTTCAATGTCAGGCTTGCAAAAGGGTATTACGGTACCTTAAAGGAGCTTAGTTTCATGGATTACAATTCAAACCAACGGTTGCCCTCTGTGTTAAGTGCTATACCGATGCAGATTGGGGAAGTAATCTTGATGATAAAAGGTCTACAAGTGGGTATTGTATTTACCTACGACCCAACCTCATTCAATGGAGCTCTCATGAGTAGAAAGTTATTTCCTTATCCTTAACAGAAGCTGAATACAGAGCCCTTGCACAGACTACAACTAAAT
Organism: Pistacia vera; assembly: GCF_008641045.1. NCBI lineage: Eukaryota > Viridiplantae > Streptophyta > Magnoliopsida > Sapindales > Anacardiaceae > Pistacia > Pistacia vera. The sequence goes on from NW_022196003.1 coordinate 540,950, forward strand.
TAGATTGGTTAGATAGCCTGTTTTTTGAGCTAGGAATTACATTAACTGCCACACATGTGATTTGGTGTGATAATCTTAGTGCAGGAGCTTTGGCAGCTAATCCTGTATTTCATGCTAGAACTAAACACATTGAAATAGATACACATTACATCCGAGATCAGGTTCTAGCCAAGAAAGTCATATGACAGTATGTTCCATCAAAATTGCAGATTGCTGGTGTGTTAACAAAGTCTTTGTCAGTAGTTCAATTTCAGGAGCTGAAACAGAAACTCAATGCTGTTGAGGTGAAGATTTCAGCTGGAAAAATCTGAACTGAATTTAATGTTATTGAGGTGAAGATTTCTGCTGAAAAAAAAATCTGAACTGAATTTTTCTTTTTTTGTGAATTTGTGTGCTTTTATCTTAATTGCTGAGTTTGAGAATTGCTATGCAAAGTAATTAGTTGAGTGGTGTTCTGGGTGGTGCTCTGTGTTAAATATCTCTATGCTGACATATAGTGTTATGTAATGCTGAAAAATGGTGCTCTGTAGTTGTTCTATAATGCTGAAAAATAGTGCCTTGTTGTGCTGAAATGTGGTGTTCTGGAAGTGCTGAATTGTGGTGTTCTAAAGTACTGAAATGTGGTGTTCTGTAGTGCTAAAATGTGGCATTCTGTAGTGCTAAAATGTGGTGTTCTATAGTGCTGAAATGTGGCATTCTGTAGTGCTGAAAAATGGTGTTTGATGTTGTTGTGAAGTTTTGCTTATGATAATTCTGTGAAGAAGTTGGTGTTGTTGTCCAACTTGAAAGACGTACAAGCATTCTGTAGTGCTAAAAAATGATGTTTGATGGTGGTTGATGTTGCTGTGAAGTTTTGCTTATGATAATTCTATGAAGAAGTTGGTGTTGTTGTTTAACTTGAAAGTTGATGTTGTTGTACAACTTGAAAAATGGAAGTTGATGTTGTTATGCAATTTGAAAAAATTGTAATCTAAAAATTTTTCAATTTGGAGAAGTTGATGTTGCTGTGCAATTTGAGAAGAAATGGTTTGGAGAAGTTGATGTTGCTAAAAATGACAGTCTAAAATCTTGCAAACTGAAGAAGTTGATATTGCCATAGAGTTTTGCTTGAGGTGATTCTGTTTTGATTGTAGTGATTCTGCTATCTGAAATCTTGCAATCTGAAAATTTGCTCTCAAGTTGTAGGAAGGAGTTGATGGTGAAGTTGATGATGTATAAAATTTGAGAATGATTTTTTGAAGATTTCAGAATGAAGTCTGAACTGAACATTATGCATCTTTGAGTCTAAAGGTGTACTGCAGAATCAGAAACTGAAGCAGGCATAATGCAAAATCAGAAACTGAAGCAGTGAAAACAAAAAACGGAGTCTGGTTCATTTTACTTTTCTTACTTTTGTCAATGATGAAGTGAAGAATTACTGTATTTTGCTTTTACTTGATTGACTTTCCTTTAGGTATTTGAAAGAAAGTGCTTGGACAGTTGAAATGTCACCCCAGCTGTAGTTGAGGGGAAATGTTAGAATCTCTTAAATGCAAGGTTGACACCCCAGCTGTGTTTGAGGGGAAATGTTGACCAACGCTAAAGAGAATGAAAGTGGATAAAGTTGTAAATTCCACTTCCCCATAAACGATGTCGTTTTGACTCTCTCTTATTTTATATAAAAGAGAGTAGACTTCTCCTTGTATCAGTTAGTAAAAATCAGAAACGAAAACTACTGTTCACAGATCTACAGATTTCCTTTTCTTCTTTTTGTTTTTCTCTTTGAATCTCTTAATGATGACCTCAATCTCATATGTATGGAGTTCATTTGTTCAAACAATATTTGGTAAGAATTTTGCAATTTTGTTTATCATTGTTGAGCACAATGTGAAATGAGAAAACTGTTGGATGAAGATGTTTTCACAATTTATATGCACTCTAAGATTAGTTCTATTGATATATACTGTAAGTTTTAAGATAAATTTCACTACCATTTCAGAGGTTTTTCTACTTGTATGGAGATTCCAGTTGTTTAAAATTCTCATTTCCCTGCCATAAATGAATACCCTAAGACTGTAAGACATATAACATAATTAATATCTAAAAAATGCAACTCTCTAGCTGAAACTATGAGTAGCCTAATATTTCATCACCTAGCCCATATTTTAGCTCAAATATTAAGCCTTACCTCTAGATATAATTTTTTGAAGGAAGATGGTGGATATAATAAAATGGAAGAGTTTGCTAGGTATAAGTTGGTGTGCGTGACTCTTTGTCATTTTGGAAAATTCAAGGTTGAAGACTCAATAGTTATTAAGAAGAGAAGTTTCTAAGTCCGAAAGCAGTTAAACCTATCAGAAGAACCTTGAACTCTGAAAATTCATAAAAACTCTGCGGAATAATTATTCCACAGAATAGTAGCCCAAATATCTTTCTTAGTTAAAGTGATTTATAGACCTTATTTCGATGGGGACCATGTAAAATTTCTAGGCTATATTAATCTGGTGGCCCTCGATTATAGCAATTTAAATAATAATAATAATTAATGGTGTTGATGTGTGATTTTGACACTAACTAATCGACACGTGCGTAACGTTGGTTGGCCAAGGGACACACGTGGGTATGGACTATGTGAAGTAAATGCAATAAAGTGAGCTTTTTAAAGTGGTTCGGATGCTAAGGTAACGAATCCTACGTCCACTTATGTTTGTATTAATGATAGGGGTCAGGTTGCTTTAGCAGACTGACTTACAAATGACTTTTCAAAAGACCAATTTTCAATCACAAGAGAGATAATAGCTAGTTAAAAGTAAGAATGGCCGACCCCCTCAATAAAGAGGTCTTCCCCTTTTATAGTGAGATGAGTGCAAGTAATCATCATTAAATCTGTGGGTTGGTGTGAATGTCAGGACAAATCCATCTTTATGTCACATTACCCACCTTCCAAACTGATTTCGCGCGATTTGGAGTAGGGAATGGACACGTGGGATCTTCACAGCGTCTGACAGGTCTAACGTGCGCTTACCGTTCTGACAGAAGCAGGTCACACTCCCTCAGTGATTTCCCACGTCAGCCCTTGATTTCCCAGGCATAACAGAAGTCCCCTAGTTTTTAAGATTTGAGAATCGAACCTTGGAAACTACAAGTCATGCCGCGATTGGAGGTTACCTAGAGATTCTGCCGATTCTGACCTGACTGAAAGCAGCTCGGGATAGGACCTTTTGTGAACACGACCTCGCACGACCTTCGTCCAAGCGACCTAACTTCATTGGGTGTTCCTTGTACCTTAGGGATGGAGATATTTAAAGAAGTTGTCCCTGCATTGACAGGTGTTCTGCGAGGGTTAAGCGTTTGCCAGACGCACTAAATGCGCCGCGCACTGACACGTCTTTTTATCAGAACATTGATTGAATGGCACACTCGAAACGACAACCTTTATTACAGCATTAAATGCAGCTTGGGGTGCGATTAATGCAGAGAGAGAGAAAAAGCCATCGTTCGGGTTTCTCAATGGAAGGGTCGTGGGTTTGACCGCCCCTAATTGTGACTCTCCTCCCCATTGATCAAGGACACATGTCCACGATCAATGGTGAGAAATGGTTGCTACCCAAGCGTCGCTCTGAGTTCCCTGGGGGGGGGGGGGGGGGGGGGAGGGGGGCGTACGCCTGTTCATACTCCATATAAAAGCCCAAATTTTTTCAAATGATGCCACCAGAATCTCATTTGTTGTGACCGAGAAATCTTTACAAATCAAAAGCTTTTCTTTTTCGATCGGCCTTTCCCCGATACCCGAAGCAGGAAGCACTCACATGCTCCAAAAGGTAAACACTTTTTCTTTTTCTTCGATTTCCTCGGTTTTCATGGTGGTGCAATGGCATCGAGTCTCCTGGTATTTCATCAGAGACGTGACACTGGAATCGGGTTTGAGCCGTGAATGGTAGCTCGAGCCATTGTTAGGGTTTAGGGAATTTATTTCATGTCGCCGTATGGGGCAACGTACGATGGCTAAAATGACCTTGTCTGTCGCCATTGCAGACTGCGGAATGGAACCCTTAGTGTCCAGATTCGAGGAAGGAGCTGCCTCGTCTTCACGGGATGTTCCCGTGGATGCATCCCTTGAGGTCTTCTCGGTTCTCACCCGAGAAGAGCTCAAGAGGGTAAAGAAACAGTTCAGCATCCGCGCGGAGGTGTTCCACGACACCACCCGGTCATCGCGGCATCCTTCCAGTGGCTTAGCTGCGATCTCCAAAGAGATCTTCAAAGGTGGGGGGTTAATTCCTTTCCACCCTTTTGTTAGGTCGGTCCTGGATCACTTCGGGGTCGCACTGATGCAATTAATGCCGAACACGTATGTTATCGCCGTTGGGATGTACATCGCGTGCCGTGAGAATGGCCTAGGCGAGCTAATAGCGGTGGAGCTCGGCTGCGCGTATTACTTTAGGAAGAGTAAGGACAAGGACTCCTATTACTTGTCCTAGTGACCTACCATTGCTGATGGGATACATAACTATCCTAGCAACATGGGGACCTACGAGACGAAGTTTTTCTTCTTCTGTTATGACGGCCATTGCTACTTTCAGGATCCAAGTAGGTTCCTCTTTGCTAGGTTTATTAATTGTGCGTTTCTTTCTCTAACGACTTGCTTTCTTTTGCAGTTAACAAGTCGACCAACCTGAACCTGCTCCATGACCCGGACAGGATAGTGTCTTTTGGGGTTCTTCCCGAAGAGAGTCGTGAAGCGAGGAAGCTCGTGACGACCACAAACTTGTGGAAGTACGGTTTTTTCAACAATAACGCGTCTTTAGAGTCCCCAGAGCGTAAGTTGGGTTGACTGATCCTTTACTGGTCGTAAAATAATTTTAGGTTTGTTACTAACGTATTTGCATGCAGCGACCATGCCTCTGAAAGAGTCCGAACAGCCCTAGCGAGCGCCATTTAACTTCCTTCGGTCGAGGAAGGCTAGGGTGGCCGAAGCTGCTCACCCCACGTCGGCTCAACCGGTGTGAACTGCTGCACCTTCCCAGTCGCGTCTTGAAGAAGCAACGACTAGGACAAAACAGGTCGCTCAGCCATCACCTGCTCAACCGAGGCGGAAGATAATGGCTCAGTGGTCGAAGAAAAGGAAGCAGATTCAGGTCGAGGAGTCAGGGACCGAATCCGAGGGTGAACCATTGAGGTCGCAGCGGGGCGTCGGAAAGAGGTCGGGCAAGGAACCCACCAGTGGGACGGCTATTGCTGAAAAGGCAAAGGACACCCCAGTGCTGGACGCGCTGGGGAACCTGCCCGAATATCTATAGCCGATGGTCTATTCTCTACTTGAGTGTGGACTATTAGATTCATATGATGAGTTCGCTGATACGGGCGATGTTGACCTGATGACCACATCGGTTCAACATCTAAGCAAGGTAAACGAACTGCCCTTGAGGTGAAGTTTGCTATTAATGATTCTAACTCATTTCTTGTTCGCAGGCTCTGCTCGCCATGAGAATGTCCCTAGAGAAGGCTCGGCTTGGCGCCGCGAAAGGGGAAAACGACTTGAAAGAGGAGATCGCGAAGCTCAAACAAAGCCTAGAAGCCGTCGAAGTAGAAAGGGAACTGTCCGCTAAGGCAGCGAATAGATACCTGAACCAGAAAAACGCAGCTATGTGCACGGTGGACTTCCAAAAGACAGAGCTCGAGTGACGCACCGATTTAATAAAGGAGCTTCAAAAGACAACAGCCAGACTCTCCAAGGAGGTCAGAGAGAAGGACCAGGAACTCCAGATGACCTTAAGGCGGGCTCAGCAAGCAGAACAAGAAATGGAGGCCTCTGAAAAGAGAAGGCAAGCTCTTAAGGCCGAGCTTCAGGAGAGTCAGGGAAGAGTTGCTTCCCTGACCGAAGAAATGCAGAGCCAGGCGGAGGAGGTCAAGGATAAGGCCGTCGACTCGGCGATTGGGTCTATCTACACCCTGTGACCAAAGAACCCAAATCTAGATATGTTCGACCTCCCGGGGGAATGGCAGGAGACCTTGCGGACCTTGGCAAGGCAAGACGACGAAGCAGCGGCTACCCGTGGACCTGACCAAGCAGGGGGTTTGAAATCTGCCTCGAAGAAGCCCCCAACCGATCAGGCCTAGGGCGATGAGGTCAACCATTGGAGTCATAGGGTCAATAGTTCCATTTTGTACATAAATGAAATACATTTTGTTTTCAATTGCTGTTCGCTTGATCATACATGAGTTTGCGGTTTACAATTCAGTTTATTTATACAAACAATATTACATGCGAACTGTTACAAGCGAACAGAATAACACTTTACAAGGAAACTTAACAAAAATTAAGAACTAATTCATAATGAAAGTTGAGTTCGGGATTACTGATAATACGGCCAAAGGTGCTCAGCATTCCAAGCTTGGGGTACTTTAGAGTCGTTTAACCTTTTGAGATGATAAGTCCCCGGTCTTATTACTTTGTCGACATGATATGGACCTTCCCAGTTCGGTCCTAGTACTCCCACACTTGGTTCCCGGGTACCGAGGAGAACTTCCTTAAGCACAAGATCTCCAACCTGGAAGTCTCTTCACTTAACCTTTGAGTCGAAGAACTTCTTTGCGCGTTGCTGGTAGGCTGCTATCCTTAGCGAAGCCTTGCTGCGGTGTTCTTCAACAAGATCCAGACTTGCTCTCATAAGTGCTTCGTTTTCGGCCTCATCATACAAGTCCCTCCGAAGTGAACCAGTCCCTACCTCCATGGGAATCATTGTTTTGCAACCGTAGGCTAGTGAAAGGGCATTTCTGAGGTAGAGGTTCTCGGAGTTGTCCTGTATGCCCATAGGACTTCGGGGAGGTCGTCGGCCCAATTCCCCTTGGCTGTGTCGAGCTTGGCCTTTAGAGTGTGCTTGATGGTTTTGTTGACAGCCTCAACTTGGCCATTTGCTTGAGGTCTTGCAACTAAGGCGAACTTTTTATGGATGCCCAGCTCGTCGCAAAACTGCTTGAATTCCTCGTTGTCGAACTGTTTCCCGTTATCCGAGATAAGGGTGTGAGGAATTTCGTAGTGACACACTATATTCTTGAAAAAGAAGTCTTTCAGCTTTCTGGTCGTGATCGCGGCCAGCGGTTCAGCTTCCACCCATTTGGTGAAATAGTCTACCGCGACCACGGCATACTTGACCCCCCCTTTACCAATTGGCATGAGACCGATGAGGTCGATCCCCCATATTGAAAATGGCCAGGGGCTAGTCATTGTCACCAGCTCGTGAGAGGGGGCTTGCGGTATGTTCGCGAACCGTTGACACTTATCACACCTTTTGACAAAGTTGTAGGTATCGTCCTAGATTCGGGGCCAATAGTACCCCTGACAAACAATCTTGTTCGCTAGAGATCGTGCAGCGGTGCGATTATCGCAGATGTCTTCATGAATTTGCCTCATAACGTAATCTGCTTCTTCGTTGGTCACAGATCGGAGTAGAGGGACGATGAACCCTCGCCTATACAGCTGGTTTCCGACAAGGTTGTAAAGAGCAGATCTTGTTCGCAGAATCCGTGCCTCGACAGGCAGGATCCCATCCTTGAGGTACCGAAAAATAGGAGTCATCCAGGAATCTGATTCTGTTAAATTCACGGCCTGTTCGATCGGGCTGATGCTTGGGGCCTCGATTATTCGAACAGGAATGCTATCTAGTTCCTCTGAGTCCAACGAAGAGGCTATTCTCACTAGGGCGTCCGCCACAGAGTTGCTATCTCTACGGATCTGAGTTATCACGAACTACTTGAAGGGTTCGAGTGCGGCCTTAGCTTCTTTCAGATAGTGAATCATGTTCTCTTTCCTGGCTTGGTATTCTCCTAGAATCTGGTTAACGACCAGCATGGAGTCAATGTGGATGCTGATCGTGGTTGCACCCATTTCTTTGGCCAATCGCAATCCAGCGAGCAGGGCTTTATACTCGACCTCATTGTTGGTTGCCTTGAATCCAAACTGGAGGATGCCGTGAATGCGAGCCCCAAAAGAAGGAGACCTGTACCCACTCTCTTCCTGGTCGACAATCCATCGACATAGAGGCTCCAGGTCGATAAATCCTAAGCTGTTTCCTAAACGGCCTTGCTGGGCTATTGTTCCGACTCGTTTAGGAGATAAGAGAATTTTGAGATGAAGTCAGCAACAGCCTGCCCTTTGATAGTCGACCTTGGCTTGTACTTCAAGTCGAACTGACTCAATTCCATGGCCATTTGAGTAATTTTCTTGAGGTCTCTGGCTTCTGGAGGACCTGCCTGAGGGGGTAATTAGTCATCACATGGATCATGTGGGCGTGGAAGTAAGGTCGCAGCTTTCTAGAAGCAATCAGCAGGGCATAGTCTAATCGTTCCATTTCTGGATACCGCATCTCAGCATTTGATAGTTGCTTGCTCGCATAGTAGACTGGCCATTGTACTTTTTCCTCTTCCCGAACTAGGGCTGCACTGACCGCGAACTGAGAGACGGACAGATACAAAGGCAGGATCTCTTGCGGAAGAGGCTTTGACAAGAGGAGTGGCTTCCCAAGGTGTTCCTTTATACTTTGGAATGCCTGTTCGCACTCGAGAGTCCATTCGAACTTCTTGTTGGCCTTCAAAACAATGAAGAACGACAAGCAGCGATCTATTAGCCTCGATATGAAGCGACTAAGTGCCGCTATTCGCCCGTTTAGACTCATGACTTGTTTTTTGCTGGTCAGGCTTTCCATATCGAGGAGAGCTTGTATTTTCTTGAGGTTGATTTCTATTCCCCGCTGGTTAACCATGCACCCTAGGAATTTACCTGAGGATACCCCGAACGAACACTTTAAAGGGTTTAGTTTCATTCTATAGAGTCGGAGGATATCAAACATCTCTGCAAGATGCGCCACATGGTCTGAAGCGACATGGGATTTGACCAGCATGTCATCGACATAAACCTCCATTGACTTACCGATCTGGTTGGCGAACATCTGGTTAACCAATCGCTGATAGGTCGCGCCAGCGTTCTTGAGACCGAACAACATGACTTTATAGCAGTACAGTCCCTGATCTATAATGAAAGATGTGTGCTCTTCGTCTGGCGCATACATCAGAATTTGATTATACCCGAGTATACGTCCATGAAACTTAGTAGCTCGTGCCTCGAGGTGGCATCCACGAGCTGGTCAATTCTTGGTAAGGAGAAGCTGTCTTTAGGACAGGCTTTGTTGAGGTCACTAAAGTCGACGCAGGTTCGCCACTTGCCATTGGGCTTCTTTACCAGAACCGGGTTGGTGACCCAAGTCGGGTATAGCGCCTCTCGGATAGACCCATTATTGAGGAGGTTGTCCACCTCTAGCTTTAGGGTGGAGTACCGCTCCGGATCCATTGCTCTACATTTCTAGCGAACTAATTTGGCTTCACTATCGATGTTCAGTGCATGGCAAATGACATCTAGGTTGATCCCGACCATATCTGCGTGCGACTATACAAACACATCAATGTTTTCCTTGAGGAAGCTTGTCAGTTCGGTAGCGAGCTAGGGATTAAGATTTTTACCGATTCTCAACACCCTGCTCGGCTCTTTCTGGTCGACCAGCACTTCAGTCAGGCCCTCAACTGGCCCACTGGAAGGGCAATCTTGGACACGAGGGTCTATGTTGTCCTCGGCCGGACTAGGTCGTGGCTCAATCCGGCTGATCGCCATTGCTTGTCTATGACTTCCTCGCGAGGTGCCCATTCCCTTGCATGTCATCTGGACTGCTTTCACATAGCAGTCGCGCGATGCACGCTGAGACCCGCTGACTTCCCCGATCCCCGTCAGGGTGGGGAATTTCATTTTTAGATGATAAATTGAAGTGACCACCTTGAATTGTCTTAGCAGAGGTTGCCCCAGGATTCCATTGAAGGCTGATGGGTAGTCTACTACTAAGAACTCGGTTACCTTAGTCACTTTGTCAAGATCGCCCAGCGTGACTGAGAGTGAGATTGTTCCTTTGGGGAGTAAATGGTCTCCCGTGAATCCATACAATGGGAACGAGGCAGGTTTCAGGTCGGTCTCGTCTAGATTCATCCTTCCAAAAGTGGAAGCAAACAGGATGTTCACAGCACTCCCATTGTCTACTAACATTCTCTGGGTGTTATAGTGCCTTATCAAGGGAGTGATTACAAGTACGTCATCATGAGGATGATGCAACCTGGCCGCATCCTGTTTGGAGAAGGAGATTTCCACCTCCCTGCGAACCTTTCGTGGTTGCTGTTCTGCACTCATTACTCTAATGGAGTCGTGATGTGATTCGCGAGCATACCTTTTTCGGGCACCTCGCGAGTTTCCGACGAAGTGCGGTCCCCCAAAAATCAGGTTGAGACTGCACACACCCTTCTGATTGCGTCGCTTCTTACTCGGCTCCCCCCGTATTTTCTCTTGCGAGGGGGCAGAGTCGCCGATGTACTCCTTGAAATGCCCATTATTGATGAGCTCCTCGATTGCTTGTTTTAAAACTCGACACTCATCAGTATGGTGCTCATTGTCCCGATGGTAGCGACAATACTTTTATTATTTCTGGCTGTCGTGGGGGTTTTCATGGGCTCGGGCTCCCCGAGCAGACTAGCTTCTTCGGACTTATCAAGAATGACGGATACAGAGGCGTTCAATGGAGTATACCGGTGCCTGTCGCGATCGCGACGAAGGACATGTGCATAGGACTTTCTGGGCTTGTAGCGGGATTTCTTTTCTTTTTGTTGATCGTCAGCGGACCCTCTGTGATCAGCCCTTCTGCTTTCCCCCCGGCCAGACATACTGCCAGAAGTGCTGGGGTCGCGACGGCGGAGTGCCGCCAACAAATTTTCTATCTGGAGGTATTTCTCCGCAAGGTTATAGAACCTGGTGAGGGAAACATCGTCCTCAGCCTGTAATTCCTTCCACAAGTCGGTTTGCGGGCGAACTCCCGCTATTATGAGTGTTCGGATGGACTCTTCGGGGGCGTGAGCCAACGGTCAATGTAGGATTGTAGGGATTCATCTTTTTCTTGCCTTATGTTGCTGAGGTAGCTCAAAAGCATCGAAAACTTTTGATTTTCTTGGAAATGCCTCAGGAACATCGCGCTCATCTGAGGCCACGAACTGATCGATCTCGCTGGGAGCGACCTTAACCACCGTTTGGCATGAGAAGTTAAAGTCATGGCCAAACAACGGTATTTTGCAAGATCCGGGACCTGGTGTAACTCCATCAAGTCGTTGAATTCATACAAATGATCCTGCGAACCATGGTTCCTATCGAACACCTGCATATCGGGCATTCTAAACCCAGGTGGGAGTGGAGTAGCTAACACTTTGGGAGAGAAGGGGGAAGCAGATGCAACCTACCCCTGCTCGTTTTGCTGCTCTCTCAGTCTGTCTAGAGCTCGCTGCAACTCCTCAATTTGTGGTAACGGAGCTAGTCGGGGATTACTTTCACCCATGCGTGTTTGACCTTCGCGATTACGGTTCAGGAAAGTCTGGAGGTCGGACTCCTCTTCGCCTTAGTCGACATTTCCAGCCGCTCTCGACAACGCTGGCTTGAGGCACGTGAAGGCGATGGATGGGGCGGGGTATTTTCACGACCCTCGCGGTAGTACGAACCGCCCCGCGAGGTGTGGAGACCACCCGCATGACAGCGATCAGGATCGTTCTGTTGGCGGTGATAAGAATCGCCCCGCCCAGCACTTTTGCTTGGGTTCACCTGCGACGTGGCATGGGAAAGCTCGGGATTTACTTTTTCCCCGAGTCTCAGCTTTGCCGGTACCCTGCTTGGGGCACGATTTAAGTTCGTTGGCCCTTCAGAGCCCGTAGGCTTGTTTTTTCCCACTTGCTTACCCTTACGTCTACGCGTTGCAGTGCTCGCGGCACAGGCTATTTCCCTTTGCCATGCTTTCGCGTGACCTGCAGGTGTTTTTGGCCGTTGCATCGCCCTAGCTGTTCTGGATGCCACGCCTTGGTCCAAACGGTCCAACCTTTGGTTGACCATCTGGAGAGTATTGTCGAACCTCTCCAAGTAGCTTCTGATGGCAGGGTCTAGTTGCGAAGTTGCTGGGATATCTACCGCAACGTTTTATGGAACTGGAAGTATCCTGGAAGAGGTATCCCCCTGGGTTAGGGGGACTCCCTCAGCACCCCGGTTGGCTTGCTCAGGTTCAGGTTGGCGGGCCATTTGTTGCTGTAGGACCAGTAGTTTAGAGATTCTCCTAATGAAGGATGAACACTAAATCAGGCCCTCCTTCTAGCGCCAAAATGTTGATGCGTGATTTTGACACCAACTAATCGACACATGCGTAACGTTGGTTGGCCAAGGGACACACGTGGGTATGGACTATGTGAAGTAAATGCAATAAAGTGAGCTTTTTAAAGTGGTTCGGATGCTAAGGTAGCGAATCCTATGTCCACTTATGTTTGTATTAATGATAGGGGTTAGGTCGCTTTAGCGGACTGACTTACAAATGACTTTTCAAAAGACCAATTTTCAATTACAAGAGAGATGATAGCTAGTTAAAAGTAAGAATGGCCGACCCCCTCAACAAAGAGGTCTTCCCCTTTTATAGTGAGATGAGTGCAAATAATCATCATTAAATCTGTGGGTTGGTGTGAATGTCAGGACAAATCCATCTTTATGTCACATTACCCACCTTCCAAACTGATTTCGCGCGATTTGGAGTAGGGAATGGACACGTGGGATCTTCACAGCGTCTGGCAGGTCTGACGTGCGCTTACCGTTGTGACAGGAGCAGGTCACACTCCCTCAGTGATTTCCCACGTCAGCCCTTAATTTCCCAGGCATAACAAATGGTATCAACTACAAATTAATAAGTTCCAAATATATACATATAGAAATTTTTTAATAAATAATTTAGACCAAGTTTACTTATGTTAGGAAGCTACTGGAAAACAAAATTTCAACCAAATTTGGAAATTACAAAATTTTATCCTGTAACAATTTCTTCACGTATGAACTTTGTCTAAATTATATATATATATAAGAGGATATTTTCGAAAGAGGATGAGTTTTTACATGTGAAGATCCAAACTCCGAACTCCAAATTAATTATTTTTTTTTTTAATTTTGACCAAGTTTACTTATATGTTATGAAGCTATTAAAAAAAAATTGAAAACTACAAAATATTTTGTCCTGTAACAATTTCTTCACATAAGAACTTTGTCAAATTTTTAATTTTTTTAATAAAATATATTTTCCAAAAGAGGATGAGTATTCATACACGTGAAGATTCAAACTCCAAAACTTCTATTTGATATAGAGTTTATTTAAACAATCAAGAAAAAAATTAGCCAAACTTAAACTTGGATTCTAAAAATCTGTAGCACATTACAAATCAAAATTAATAAAAAAAAAAAATTTCTAGGTATATTAAATATTATTGTAGAATTTTCACTTTTTTTACAAAAAAAAAAAAAAAAATGTATTTATAATCTTTCCTTTATCAGCATTGACTCGTCATCAGCAAAGTCCACAAGCTAGCTACCATTCTTTGTTTGAACAGTGTTCAACTCAATTCTCTAATTAATATGCCAATATATAATAATTGGAAACCTGAAATCATTCTCCCAAATTCTCATGAAAACAAACAAACATGAACTCCAGAATGAAAATTCTACTTTCTTCTTCAGGATTTTCCCACTTCTGCTTCATTTTTTTCTTTTTATTTCGCAACTCCACTGCGCTAGTTACTGACGCTGATGAAGGTGCTCTCTCTCTCTTTCTTTTTAATTTTATGAAAGTGTGAGATTACTTGTATGCTTGCATGCGTTTCTACTTACGAAAATTTTATTTATTGATTGGCTTTTTGTTGTGAGCAGTGAAGGCATTGAACTCAATATTTCAAAAATGGAATACACAACCAGATCCAGGCGCGTGGAACATAAGTGGAGAGCCATGCGGTGGAACTGCCACAGATGCAAATGCCAGCTTGGATGACCACAATCCTGCTATCAAATGTGACTGTTCCTTCGAAAATAATTCGACATGCCATATCACTCAGCTGTATACTCTCTTTCTTCCAACCAAATTCAGTGAAATTTTCAATTAACTTAGTTTCAAGTTTTGTTGAAGCATAGACAGATCATACTAGCTCCAAAAGGAGTTCAGAAGTTTTCCTTTTCGCCGAACAAAGTTCAGTCTTTAAAGCATTTTAGGAGATATCTATTTTCTTTATTCATTTGGATTTGGAAGGGTCTTTGGTTTAATTTTGTGCTACCTATTAGCATTATTTTTATTTATAATTTTTCCTTTATATATTCAAGCTATACAGTACAGATTTTTTTTTTTGGATGCTTTAGATGGATTTTTAATTTTGTGGATAGTTTGTTCACTCTTTCGTAATTTTTTTATTCCAGATTAATATCAATAATATTACTATAGCTTCTTCTAAAAAATTATGGTAAAACCTTCCCTAAAGTTGTATAAAAAATTCAAACTGTAAGGAAGTGTATAATTTCCCAAATCCAAGAGATGTGCAACTGTAATATCAGGTCAAATTTTAGTAGATATTAATGAAACTTGCCTTAATTTTTTTCCAGGAGGGTCTTTCGACTGGAAAAAACAGGAGAAATCCCAGAAGAACTAGCGGCTTTGCAATTTCTGACACATTTGTATGGATTAATCTATTCATTTCCCCGCATTTGATTTGCACAAAACAACTTTGACCTTAGTCATTTACTAATTAATGAACAAACATTATATAAAATTTGATAATTTTTTTTTTCTGTTTGAACTCTGCAGTAAAATTAATCTAAATTACTTCTACGGTCCCTTGCCTGCGTTTATTGGAAACTTATCTCGATTGGAGGTTTTGTAAGTATTGAAAAACACCTTGTGATTGAAAACATGATTTAGACTATATTTGTTTATTTTTGGAAAATGAATTTGGATTTTGTTGCTAATTCTTGTTTTCTGGGTCTTGGGGTGTTATAATTTTGTCTTTCTTGTGTCCAGAGAGCTTAGCGACAATACCCTTTCAGGGCCTCTCCCAAAGGAACTTGGAAAACTTAAGAAGTTAACTTTTCTGTAAGATAAGCTTACTTTATCCTTTCTCTACTTTTTTTTTTTTTTTTTTTTAATTTTAATGATAGCAAGATTCAAATAAATTCTCTACGATTATTTTATTAAATGAAAGCAGAGAAAAAAAGATTCAATTGTTAATTAAGGAAAGATTTTAAATTGGGAACTTGAAGAGAGGACTTCTTTAAGTTAGATTTAGATTTCCTATGTTAGATCTTCCTCTTTGAATAGAATTTGAATGACTTAGTACTATTAAGGTAGATTTCTAGTATTTTTTTTTAGGCCATTAATTCTTCTTTTCTTTCCGTCTATTTGAATAGAATTTGAATGACACATAGTTATATGGGGACAATTGTGAGATGATCTTTTTTATTATTCTGAAACTGACAGCCATAATCACTCTTTAGCCTAGAAAAAAAAAAATGGAAGTCTTATGATAAAAAAGTGTCTTATGGTTCAATGTGTCACATGTTATGTTTATGAAAACTCAAAATCACAGTTGGAACAATTGTGCTTATACATAACTTGCAATTAATATTTCATGAATTCTGCTTGAATAACGTCTTACAAATGTATGAATTAATATAAAATAATGAGCATTAGAGAGTTAATTCTTTTGATACATTTCATGCAGGGCTATAGGTTCCAACAATTTCTCTGGAACACTGCCTCTTGAACTGGGATTCTTATACAAACTAGAGGAAATGTAAAATCTTACTTATTTGTTTAAAACATTTTTTCTCTATTTAGTTTCCGAGTAAAACACTAATTTTTACACCTGAGATATATGTCTTATGAAAATAAGAATTTCTTTATTGGTGGACTTAATAGTTACATAGATAGTTCTGGAGTGAGCGGTGAAATTCCCTCGACTTTTGCTAATCTTCGAAACATGAAAATAATGTAAGGAAGATCCTTTCCACATGTTTATGTCTTTATGTTTGTGCTACACTTGAAGATTAAATTCCCTGTACTCGGCTTACAATAAGTGATTTGTTAATTTCAGGTGGGCATATGATTGTGTGTTGACAGGCAAAATACCAAAGTTCATTGGGAACTGGAACAATCTTACAGTGTTGTAATATATGAAAAACTTCTTTCATGTTATTCAATTTTATCATTGTGAATGGTAGCAAATATTTTCTCTAGCTCTGTCTAGATTTAAGCACTCTGATTATTTTGTTGCAAATACTTATGTAGGAGATTTGGAGGGAACTCACTTGAAGGTCCTATACCATCCAGTTTTTCTAACTTGACCTTATTGAAGAAATTGTAAGGATAATTCAAATAGTACTACTCTCTAAAAGGCTAATTCAAAAAATTATAATTTGACACCATATCATATTAGTGATGTTTGAATTAATTGTGTAGGCAAATCAATGACTTAAACAATGTTAGCTCGTCTCTAGATTTCATTAAAAATATGAAGAACTTGACTTATTTGTAAGTTACTCATACTCCATTAAGTTATATCAAACTTTTTAGTTTCTGATACTTTTCTTCTGAGCTGATTCATTTTGACACTGACAAATTTTTTTTCTTCATAGATCTCTAAGAAATGCTCTGATTAATGGTAGCATTCCATCTTACATTGGAAAATATAAGAGTTTACAGACTCTGTAAGTTAGTATTTTATCGGCACAGAGTATGTCTCTTCTTGTTCGTTTGCGTCTTATTTTTTTTTTTTTTTCTATTCTGGCAGGGATTTGAGTTTCAACAATTTAAGTGGTCAAATCCCTAGTGCTTTGTTCAGTATTGATCCTCTTACTCAATTGTAATTTTTTCATTTACTTCTCTCCATCAATTTCAAGATTTGAGCCTTCAGTTTTATGTCTAACCCTTATTCTTTCATTTAATAAACCTTTTTCTTTCTTTCTTTCTTTCTTTTTTGTTGCTTCTCTTCTACACAATTTCAATGGCCAGGTATCTTGGAAACAACAGTCTGTCAGGAGGACTTCCTCAGCAAAAAGGTGTAAAACTTCAAACTGTGTAAGTCTTCATTCAACAGTACTGGTCAAACTGAGCATAGGAATTGTGACATTCACTTATGTTGTGAAATTATGCCTAAATCTATTTCAACAAAATCAGTCGTCTCTAATTGATAAAAGCAATTTGAATTCTTTACTGATTTGTTCCTTAGTGTTATATATATATATATATGTGTGTGTGTGTGTTTCCTACTAAATTATGGTTATCATACTATTTCCTGCAGAGATTTTTCTTACAATTATCTATCAGGACCTTTTCCGGAGTGGGTGAATAATGATATAACGTTGTACGTCTCTCAAACCATGAATCCTCTTTCCTTGGTTCTTTAATTTATAATAATTTACATGATTGCAAGAAAGAATCAAACAACAATCTTCATGGCCAACACTTATCGCTGCTGGTAACCCGGTGATCTCTTCCTTTTTGGCACTCAAAAGAACTAATATCATCGGAAAAAGCTCAATTTTGATGACTTTATAATCTAGTAAACTATTTCTCAAATTTTTATTTACATTTAGCGTATAATAAAATATCATTTTATCTCTAACAAGTATACTTCAAACTTTGATATATAATTGATCATTAATTACATTGAATTGTATAGGAATCTAGTGGGCAACAACTTCACATTTGACAGCTCGAACATCAGGTGTGTTACAATTCCCTTTAGGGACATCCTTCTTTTTGAATTTTCAATAAAGAAAACCAGTAATGTTCTCTGTGTTTTCCAGTGATTTCTATGGATTGAACTGTCTCCAGAGATACTTCCCCTGCTATAGAAATGCTCCACGCTGTAAGTTGCTTTCATCATGAATGTTTGGGAGAATGTTCTCTGTGTTCGCCAGTGATTTCTTTTCGTAATTTTTATTGTATAGCTCAAGGTTAGAAAAAATTTAATAATAGAGATCCTGACTTCAAAAAGCAGTCCAAAGTTCAATTCCACCTGCATGGAATATCAAATCCTACTTAGTATACCCTACCGACCTTTGTTTAGGGGGCTTGGAGAATTGCTATGATAACAGAAATATCACCTACTAGTTCTACTTCTGCTGGTACTTTTGACCGATTCAATTGAAATGATAATATCCAAAATTCAAGTTAGGGGACTTGCTTTGAGCTTGAGTAGAAAGAGTTGTTGGTTATATGAGCATGAATGTGGTCTTACAGGAGAGAGAAGGATGATGAACAAGGGAGAGAAGAGAGTTGATTATATTTTTCATTACCTTAAACTGAAGGTTACAGCAGAACTTTATACACATACAGACACTATTGCACCTAACCATTAAATATATTTTACTCCAAAAAACATCCTAACCATACATTCTTAGCAACTCTGATTGCATCACATTAATAAGATACAAATTTGACAACCAAAATATATGCTGAATTCACCAAAAAACATCACTTCAACATGCTTACATATCAGCTATAGGAACTGCTCCAGACCAGTTTCCAAACTTCAAACTTTTCTTTTGCTGCCAGAACACTGCTCCAGTTTAATGCAAAATATTGCTTCAAGCAAAATATCACTCCTTTAAACACTCCTCCTTGATATTTCTGCTTGAGACACCAAGTTTAAGCTTCATTTCTTCAAACTTGGACTTACATAGGGACTTAGTAAATATGTCAGCCAATTGCATTTGCCCCTTGCAGTGTGTCAATCTGATTTCTTCGGATTGCTCAGCCTCCCTCACTGCATGAAACTTGATTTTTATGCGCTTAGTTCGACCATGCATGATTGGATTCTTAGTTATTGCAACAGCCGATTGATTATCACAAAAAATTTCAATAGGCTCACACTGCTTTACCTCCATATCAGCCAGCAAATTTCTCAATCAAATAGCTTGATTTACTGCAGCTGCAGTTGATATGTATTCAGCCTTTGCAGTGGATTGTGCCACTACTTCTTGCTTCTTCGAAGACTAACGAAATGCACCATAATTCAGTAGGAATACATACCCTGATGTGCTTCTCATGTCATCACAGGAGCCTCCCTAATCATTGTCTGCATACCCTATCAATCTAAAATTTTCAAATTCCCTAAACCAAATTCCCTGATCTGCAGTTCCTCTAATGAATCTCAGTACCCTCTTAGCTGCTTTAAGATGCTCCTCACTTGGTTTGCTCATAAATCTCGATAGGAGACTAATTGTAAACATCAGATCAAGCCTTGTTGCTGTTAGGTACAACAAGCTCCCAATCATTCTCCTATAATCTGTCTCATCCACCGGGGCTGCTCCATCATCTTTGCATAGCCTTTGATTTTGCACCAAAGGTGTGGCAACTTACTTGCATTCATCCATCCCAAATTTCTTAAGCATCTCATTAGCATATCTCCTTTGACAAATGAAGATGTCATTTTGAGATTGATGAATTTCCATTCCAAGGAAGAAAGTCATCACTCCCAAATCAGTCATCTTAAACTCTTTGTGCATTACTTTCTTGAACTTTTCAACCTAAATTGCATTGTTTCCTGTCACCAACAAATCATCCACGTACAAGGAAACCATAATCACATCTTCATTGGCTTTTTTTTACATACAAATTATGATCATTGGGGCTTCTTGCATAACCTAGGCTGACTAGGTAGTCATTGATTCTGCTGTACCAAGCTCTTGGAGCTTGTTTCAGGCCATATAAGGCCTTTCTCAATAAGTACACCTGGTCTTCTTTCCCTTTGACTTCATATCCCTCATGTTCAACAAAAATCTTCTCATCCAACCAACCATTCAAGAAAGCTGACATAACATCCATTTGATACACTTTCCACTTGAATTGGGCTGCCAAAGCTAGAACTAACCTTATTGTATCATGTCTTGCAACCGGGGCAAATGTATCTTGGAAATCTACACCATGTTGTTATGCAAATCCTTTCACAACTAACCTGGCTTTGTGCTTCAAAACTAAACCATTAGGATTCAGTTTTTTTTTTTTTAAGATCCACTTTACCTAGATCACATTCCTCCCGGCAGGCCTGTCCGCAAGTTCCCATGTTCCATTCTTTTCTATCATGGACAACTCCTCCTGCATAGCAAGTCTCCATTTCTTTGACTTAGTTGCTTCATGATAAGATGTTGGTTCAAGCAATGCAACATTGCATCTCCCATAAATCTCAACAAGAGGTCTGATTCCCCTGACTGAAATTTCTTCTTCTGTTTCAGAATCTGCCCCATCAATTTAGTCAGCAATTTGTTCTCCTTGCTGTGGCCGTGGATCTACTTGAATTTTCTTCTCTTCCCAATTCCACACTGACCTCTCATCAACCTTTGCATCCCTTGAAACAACTACCTTTCTTGACTCTAGAATGAAGATCCTGTAAGCCTTGGATTGGAGGCTGTAACCTACCAGAATTCCAGCCGTTGCTTTGTCATCAAGCTTTGATCTTTTGATGGCTGGTATGAGTACATAACATATACTCCCAAATACTCTTAGATGATCCACTTGAGGCTTAACTCCATACCATGCTTCAAATGGAGTTTGATCCTTTAAAGCTTTGGTTGGAAGCCTATTTAGCAAATACACACTTGTATTGACAGATTCAACCCATAATTCCTTTGGCAGCTCTTTTTCAGTCAGCAACCACCTAGACATCTCCATTGCTGTCCTATTTTTTCTCTCACTCACTCCATTTTGTTGAGGAGTGTAGGGAAAACTAAACTGATGCCATATTCTAGCCTCCCTGCAAGTTGATTCAAACTCATTTGAGGTGTATTCACCTCCATTGTCACTTCTCACAGCCTTGATCTTTACTCCAGCTTGGTTTTCAACTTCAGCTTTAAACCTCCTAAACACAGCAGCCACTTCTCCATTTTGCTTTAGGAAGTACACCTGAGTTATTCTTGAATGATCATCAATAAATAAGATGAAAAATCTAGATCCATTCAGGGATGTGGTCTGCATTGGTCCACACACATCAGTGTGCACCAATTGAAGCTTTCCAGTAGCTCTCTAGGCCTGATTTGTAGGAAAGGCTGGTCTGCTAAGCTTCCTTATTTGGCATACTCTACATAAACTCTCTTTCTCTTCCATTTCGGGTAAGGTGTGTACCATCCCTTTAAGC
Organism: Pistacia vera; assembly: GCF_008641045.1. NCBI lineage: Eukaryota > Viridiplantae > Streptophyta > Magnoliopsida > Sapindales > Anacardiaceae > Pistacia > Pistacia vera. Next base: position 561,980 of record NW_022196003.1, read on the forward strand.
TTCATTTGCTTAAGTCCAGCATAATGGTTATGACCATATCTTTTATGCCATAGGTTTGTATCATCTGAATTCACTGTCATAGCATGAAACTCTGGTTTTTTAAGTTCAACTGGGAAGCTTCTCCCAACCATTTTCACATGCATCATCACCTTTCCCTCATCATCTAATATAGTGCAGGTTTTATTTTCAAAATGCAGAACATAATTTCTTTCAAGCATTTGTCCTACACTAAGTAGACTTTGGTTAATTTCAGGAAAAAATAATACATTGTAAATAATCTTTGTACCTGTCATGGTCTACACAGCCACATCTCCCCTGCCTTTAACTTTCATAAGTTCACCATTTCCCACCTTTACACTTGACTGGTATGCTTGATCCAACTTCACAAAATTCTCCAGATCAGGCGTCATGTGGTTTGTACATCCACTATCAATGAGCCAAGTTTCAGCATTGAACTGAACAGCATAGCAGGATGCCACAAATAGCTACTCAGATTCAGAATTCTGCTGCAAATCTTTAACAGTTTGTGCTTGTTGTGCAAGTTGCTATTGTTTGTTTTAATAGACCTTTTCAATATGGCCTAACTGCTTGCATGCCCTGCATTGAACATTTGGCCTGAACCAGCACTTGTACTCAGCATGGTTCTTCTTTTTACAGTGGGAACATGGTGCAAAACTCCTAAAACCTGCTGGTTTGTTCCACTGATTGTTTACTCTCTCCTTTTCTCTTTTCTCTCCTACAAACTTCTTGTTTCCTCCCTCAGTTGGTTTGCCCTTCTGCTGGACAAACAATGCAGCTTCACCACTATCCTCTTGCCTCAGTTTTCTTCTTTGCACTTGGGCTTGAAGAGCATGGACAAGTTCGGTTAAGGTGATTTGAGACAAGTCTTTGGAATCCTACAAAGAAGAGATTTTTGATTCAAACCTTTCGGGTAGGCTTACTAACACCTTTTCAACAATTCTTTTATCACTTATCTCCTCCCCTAACAATCTTATCTTGTCAACCACATTCATTAATCTATCTACATACCCTTTAACCACTCCAGCCTCTTGCATTTTTAATGTGTCAAACTCTCTCCTTAGGTTCAAGACTTGCATGTTTTTGGTTTGGGTGCTTCCTCCAAATTCTTCCTTAAGCTTGTCCCAAGCTTGCTTTGCTATCTCACAAGCCATTATCCTTGTGAAAACTTGATCAGTGACTGTAGCATGTAAATGGGACAGGGCTCTTGGAGCTTTTGCAGTCTCCTCTTCATGGAGTCTTATCTGGTTCAAGGTTGGGTTTGGTCCCAACTGTGGTGGTTGTTTCTCTTCTTTTACATACTGTCATAAACTCTGACCTCTCAAGTAAGCCTTCATCTTAACAGCCCACATATGGTATTGTTCCCCATTAAAGGTTGGAGGCAAGATTGAGGCTGAACTTGTTGCCACTAAGTTTGTCTTTGGTGAGATAAGGACTGACAGAGAGTGTGCAAAGATGGAGGTTTTGCAGGCCCCTTAAATCAAGGTGTTGCTCTGATACCTCTTGTTGGTTATATAAGCATGAATGTGGTCTTACGGGAGAGAGAAGAGAGTTGATTATATTTTTCATTACCTTAAACTGAAGGTTACAGCAGAACTTTATACACATACAGACACTATTGCACCTAACCATTAAACATATTTTACTCCAAAAAACATCCTAACCATACATTCTTAGCAACTCTAATTACATCACATTAATAAGATACAAAGTTGACAACCAAAATACATGTTGAATTCACCAAAAAACATCACTTCAACATGCCTACATATCAGCTACGGGGACTACTCCAAACCAGCTTCCAAACTTCAAACTTTTCTTTTGCTGCCAGAACACTGCTCCAGTTTAATCCAAAATATTGCTTCAAGCAAAATATCACTCCTTTGAACAAGAGTTGGATAAGTGATACATCCAAACCCACTAAATAAGGTAAGTAGAACAATATGTAATGATCATAATTCTCCACTAAATGAGGTGGGTACGTAACTACCTTATGGATTGTCAAGATTGGAGGATTTATTATAGTTTGTTTTAGCGTGTATTTAGTTATCGGAAGTTATTAAAATAAAACTATTCGATGAATTTTGTTCGAATCTTTGCTGTAGGAAATTCATATCAATATTATCGTTAGAGTTTTATCTGTTGGAAATTAGAAGCAAGGAAATACAATTTCAAGCTTCTAATTTCAGAAAGATAAAGAAGAAGATGCACTTGTGTAAAAGGAGAACAATTTTATTAACTGAACATACATTTAATCTTCCCTTTTATAAGTTTTAAAAGAATAACTGACAACGACAGTTGCAAAAAGTTACAAAATAATAAAACTAAAAATAACTTCTATTTGAGTTTATCTCAAACTGAAATTCTTGGGTCATGCCACTATCAAAAGATTCATACTTCAACATTATCTTTGCGTTTGCAGATTCACATATAGCAATCAACTCTGGTGGCAAAAAGTTTGCCAAGTATGAAGCCGACGATACAGATATCGGTGAAGCTTCTTTTGTTGTACTTAATTCGGAAAAATGGGCAATTAGTAATGTGGGTTTTTTGTTTACTGAGGGAGGACAAGCATTAAACACACTAGCTCAAAATACCGGAACCAAAGTAATTAACAGTAACACTACACCCCCAGATCTTTATCAGACTTCAAGAAAATCGATTGGCTCACTTAGATATTATGGACTTGGTCTTGAGAATGGGCCTTACAATGTAAGCTTGTTCTTCGCCGAAATAGTTTATGAAGATCGAGACTCAAGAAAATGGGGGAGCCTTGGAAGGCGTGTTTTTGATATCTATATCCAGGTAAACAATTCGGTAAAAGAAAATATTATTTGGAGATCCTGTGATTCATACCCTTATTATGTACAGATTCTACTATTACAATTGCATCTAATAATTTTTACACAGAAATATGAATGGTATCTCTCATCATTTGTCTTGTAGGGAACTCGTCGGTGCAAAGATTTTGACATATCAAAGGAAGCAGGTGGGGTTAGAAGAGCAATTAGGAAGAGCTTTAATGCTAATGTGACTGAGAACCATCTTGAAATTCACCTATTTTGGGCTGGTAAAGGGACCTGTTGCATACCTGGAGATGGTAGTTATGGACCATTAATTTCTGCTCTTAGTGTCACTCCAGGTAAACTATGTGATTTCTTTGAGTCTTAATCTATTTAAGGTGAATTACTATAACTGTGCTAATGTGCTTTATGCTAATATAACTGAATTTTACTACTCAGAATTCCGACCAACTGTTGGTATTGAACAAAAGAACCAGATTATGTTGATTGTTGGTATTGCAGTCCCTCTTTCAATTTTGGGCTTCACACTGATGGTTTTAGTTTTTTATACGAGGATGAAAGGAGACAATAATGATGCGGAAGGTAAGAGCACCCATGACAACTTAACGATAATAGTAGTCTTAAAATCTCTGATACCAAGTTTCTTCTTGAAAATTAATGGATTCCACTTTTCGCTTCGTCTCAAAGTTAAAAGGTTCTCTGGGAATTTGAGAAAAGTAGATTCCATAATATAGTTATAAGAAAAGTGTTGAACTCTGTTCTAGCACTCCTGAACATAGCCAAGGCTAATGTTGTAATTCATCTCCTTGTACTTCAAATCCTTCCATCTCATGTAATCTTTTATCTTGCTTCCATATGCAGTGTTACTAGGAATACGACCTAAACTGAAAACTTTCAGTTATGCTGAGTTGAGATCTGCAACAAAAGACTTCAACCCTTCAAATAAGCTAGGAGAGGGAGGATTTGGACCTGTGTACAAGGTATTTTTTTGTCTTACATTTACTAGTTGCAACCTATAGATAGTTTGCTTGGAACTTGGGTTGCGGCGGATTATGTAATAATGTATGGTCATAGCTAGACTAGGTTGATTTTACCTTTCAAATTTTCACCGAGGAGCGATATGATTTGTGTTATTAAATCTGGTGCTACAGGGTGTGCTTTCTGATGGAAGGATAATAGCTGTGAAGCAACTTTCACTGGAATCCCACCAGGGGAAAAATCAGTTTATTAATGAGATTGCTTCCATAACTGCAGTGCAACATCGCAATCTTGTGAAATTGTATGGATGTTGTATTGAAGGAACTAGGCGCCTACTTGTTTATGAATATCATGAAAACAACAGTCTTGATAAAGTATTATTTGGTATGATCTTTAATAACCATCCTTGGGTAATTTTAAAACTAATGTTGATAATTAATACTCAACCTTAATTCAGGAAATATGAGGTTTCATCTCGACTGGCCTACCCGATTTAAAATATGTTTGGGAACCGCAAAAGGTCTAGCATATCTTCACGAGGAGTCAGAACCAAAGATTGTACATCGAGATGTCAAAACAAGCAATATTTTACTTGATACAGAACTCTGTCCCAAGATATCAGATTTTGGATTGGCAAAGTTGTTTGATGATAAGAAAACTCACATCAGCACGGGTGTTCAAGGCACCATGTAAGCTCCTTCAATCATTTCACGATTACCATGTCTTCCATAACAGCTTGTTTTGGATTATAACCTTTAGAAATACTTAAATATCTTGCAGTGGTTATCTGGCACCAGAGTATGCAATGCGTGGGCACCTGACAAATAAGGTTGATGTATTCAGTTTTGGTGTTGTTGCTTTGGAGATTATCAGTGGAAGAGCAAGCTCTCATACTAACTTGGATGGGGAAAAGATTTATCTTCTTGAATGGGTAAACAAAATAAACTTGGAACTTGATTTTTTTTATTTAGTTTCTTTTTCAATTGTTTATATGTTATTTCTAGGCTTGGAGTCTTCATGAAAGCAACCAAAGTTTGGGACTGGTAGATCCCACACTGACAGAGTTCGATGAAAATGAAGTTTTTCGAGTAATAGCGGTGGGTCTCTTGTGCACTCAAGCATCACCAATGTCAAGGCCACCAATGTCCCGAGTTGTGAACATGCTTACTGGAGACATAGAAATTGGAGCTGTTACATCGAAGCCAAGTTATTTGACTGATTGGAATTTTAAAGATGAAACGAGCAGCTTTATTATGGATAGCGATATTGGCACATCTTCATCTACGGCAAGTTACAGCAAGAATAAAAGTGACAATCCAAATGATCTTAGCCGAGGAGTTGACCCACTAGTCTCTCCACTAAATGTCAGCCAGTTCAGTGATATAATAGCAGAGGGAAGGTAAGAAATATCTTCACTTACTGGAACTGAGTGAATGATGTATCTGCATGCCCTATTCTATTGTTGGTAGCATTTCCAAACTCAAACTATAGTAGACTTTTAGTGTTGGAAAGTCTTCCTTGCAGACCAATAATATTAGACAGTTGATTGGAAGACCATCACACGATGAGTATAGTGAGAAAAAATTATGTGTTTGTTATTGTAGTATCGCTTCTGTAAAATTTTATATGGACTTTCTGGATAAATTTCTACTATATTATGGTATATATGATGATTTGAATAATTAATGAATACCTAAATTTTCTATTTTTCTCCCCTTTCTATTCTTCTTTAGTTTCTTCCATTTCTTGCTACACCTCTCCTTTAACTCTATCCTTTATTTTCCTTCTTTAATTAACCAAATTTCTATAGTTAAGAAATTTTCAACTGGGAAAATACAACTCATTATACTACCAGAAAAGCGTTATGCCCCCATGCAGACACAACGCCAGGAAACAATTTTTCTGTGTGACAGCTACCCTTCGCAACACCGACGACTCACCCTGATACCGATGAATGTGTTTGTGCAAAGTCATTTTCTCTGATGCTTAATTATGCTGGCCATGCCAGGCCAGCATTCAAGTGCAGTGGAACAGTCCTAACTCCATAAACTCATTGGCTCTAGGAGTATTCGTATTCGATGCACAATGGCATTGGTCTATGTACACTTTTGTTATATGAATTTTGGGGGGAACTGCAACAGCCGAGACCAGTACGGAGATATGGCAGGTTGAGCCATAGTTAAAAGTGCAGTCACATTTGATAGCAGGATTATTAATAGGGTCCTCAAATTCAGTAACATTGATAGTAGTTCCACTGCATGGCTCTCCACTTATGTTCCATAATCCTTCCACTGCCTTTGCAGTTTGCACCTCATTGCTCAAATATTGAATTTCATGCCCTCATTAGAGCGGAGAATTTTGGCCCAAGCCCAAAAAACTAAACCTAGGAGCGGTCCTATAAGGATCAGGCCCAAAGAGGAGGGACCGATACTAAGGTCGATCCCTCCTCCAGGGCCCAAGCCCAAACCCCCACCCTTATTTCATTTAAACCCCTAGCAAATATCAACAGTCCCTACTTTATATGAAATTGACAATAAATATAAGGGTTAAAATATAATTTTATAAATTAGAGGGCTAAATGATATTATTGAGGCCCATAGGACCAGTCCGAGCTTGAGAAATCTCATGGACCCAGAATTGGGTCCTTAAGGATTTGGGCCCGAGCCTTCAAAGACTAGTCCCAATTTGGGCCCGATCCTTGAGGGCCCAAATTTTTTGTAATAATTTTACATAATGGCTAATGCTTGTCAAATAGTAACTTGTAATGGGCATTGAAGTTCAAAATATCACATCAACTAGAGGTAATTTCATCTCTAATCTCATTACAATTGTATTTGTTCTCAATTTGATTTAATTATAGAATAGAAAACAATATATATTGATGTTGAGTTCTTTGATTCTTTTATATTTTTTATCAATGCAATAATATAATATTTCAAAGCAGAAAATCAAAGTGGACAATTATTCTTCCTTTTTTAAAATACTAGTCCACAATTTGTGGGGTGAAAAAGACCACCAAAATCAATGTAATTATTAGAAAAAGTGACCCTTAAATAAGAGTAAACCAAATATAAAGATAATCAAAATTTATTAAATATAGAATTAAAATTATTGCTAGTAAATAATTTCTTGCATATAAGAATTTTTTTTTTTTTTTTTTTTTTTTTTTTTTTTTTTTTTTTTTTTGTCATTAAATTGAAAGACAAAATTATTGTATACATAAGTTAACTTTGGAATATGAATTTTTTTTTAAAAAAAATGAGAATATCCTTAGGAAACACTAATTGTAAGGATAATTTTCCTTTTTTATATATCATATCGAACTTTAAATTTTTGTCAACACAATTCAATTAAATCATATGAAAGGTTCATAATAATATTACAAAATCAAAGAGTTGATGTTTTTCCTCAAGATGTCCTTGAATATATTTCCTTCTTCGTATCTAAAGTAACAATTTATTCTTTGTTGTCGTGTTCCGTCAAGGTTTTGATATTCAATTTAACAAATCATGATATACTACCTAAGAGATAGATGATAAAAAGCATAACAACATATTGACGACAAGGTGTAAATCGGTTTTTTTCAGATATCTTGGGGAGTTTTATTCACGGAAAGCTCGGGAAATTTTATAAAACCCAAAATTAATTAAAAATAATAAATCATAATTTATTTTGATATATAATCAATATTTGAAACTATCCAAAAATATCGGTATTGGCCTTCATCATAATTGTTGAATAAGACTACTATGAAAACATATTCTAAAAGTTTCTAAATATGACCTAATGGGATCTTCATTTCTATGTTCCCATTAATTTAAAAAGTATGACTAATTAAGCCGTTTTGTTGATACGAGAATCGCACCAACCTGAGGTGATCCGATTGACCTTGGTGAAATCAAAACTATTGTGTGCATATTAAAATAACCATAATTGTATATAAAAGTGCAATAAATGTAAAGAACACAATCAATTTTAAAATAGTTACCAAGTTAGAACTTAAGCTTACGTCGACTATTTTCTTATGTGTTAGAGAGCTTACAAAAAATATATAATGGCCTAAAACAACTTGCTAACCCCTCTCTCATCATTGGGGGGTTAATATACAAGTTTGTAAAGAAGAAAAGAGAGAAACTATTTGATTGCAATCAAATTAGAATTGCAATTTCGATATTCTCGTGATTACGCTAATATGCATCATCATTGTTGTTTATCTAAATATCCAAGATTGAGATTATCTATGTTTTGTCGAACAATTGTCAGAGTTGGTTGCGACTAGTTTATGCTGAGTTGAGCTATATCCCGACAAGCTTATGTTGGATTCGAATAAGTGTTGAACCGAACTGATATGGATCGAACTATATCCTCGTGGGATTCTGACTTCTCCGAACTTGATGGAAAAATCACACACAACCCCTTTTGAGATGACTAAATCAATGGTTTAGAATATAAAATTTAATTTTTTTGACCAATAATATTAAAATGATGTGCTAAGTTAATTTTTTTTTTTTAATGTTGATTTATATAAAGACTTCCCTAATCAATTCAATCGTGTATAAAACAAATAATAATATCTTAAAAAAAAGGATTACCTATTATTATCTGATGGACCTCAATCTCATATGTATGGAATTCATTTGTTCAAACAATATTTGGTAAGAATTTTGCAATTTTGTTTATCATTGTTGAGCACAATGTGAAATGAGAAAACTGTTGGATGAAGATGTTTTCACACTTTATATGCACTCTAAGATTAGTTCTATTGATATATACTGTAAGTTTTAAGATAAATTTCACTACCATTTCAGAGGTTTTTCTACTTGTATGGAGATTCCAGTTGTTTAAAATTCTCATTTCCCTGCCATAAATGAATACCCTAAGACTCTAAGACATATAACATAATTAATATCTAACAAATGCAACTCCAGCTGAAACTATGAGTAGCCTAATATTTCATCACCTAGCCCATATTTTAGCTCAAATATTAAGCCTTACCTCTACATATAATTTGTTGAAGGAAGATGGTGGATATAATAAAATGAAAGAGTTTGCTAGGTACGAGTTGGTGTGCGTGACTCGCTGTCATTTTGGAAAAGTCAAGGTTGAAGACTCAATAGTTATTAAGAAGAGAAGTTTCTAAGTCCGAAAGCAGTTAAACCTATCAGAAGAACGTTTAACTTTGAAAATTCATAAAAACTCTGCGGAATTAATAATTATTCCACAGTATAGCTTTAGCTTTGGTATTCTATACTTAGGGGAGGGTTTCACGCATGTTGCCAGCATGTAATTAGTAATTAGTCTAATCTTATTCTGTTTATTGATTTTGGTGCTGATGCTCAAGTTGGGCTCGACTTTTAATGAGACAAAAAGAGTATTCAATTTAATAATTCATCCTAATTTCTGATTGTATAAATCATATAAAGACGAAAATACCCCTATTTCAGTTGGAGAAAATGTACTAGATTAGAAGAGAATATATACTTTTTAAGTGAAATTTGATAATAATTGAAAGTTAATGATACGCTCCTAAGACTTGATTCAATAATAAAATTCTCTTAATATTAAGTTGTAAGTATTAATATAAAAGGTTGGAACGAGTGAATATTTATTAACTCATATAGTATAAATTTTAACTAATTTCAGTGGCATGAGGAGTTTTATTGTTTCAAAAACAGCAGAATTTATTTTTTTGTTATTACATCAAACTTCAAAAGGATCAATGCATTTAATTATATATTCAATCTAGAAATGTTTGTTTCACATTGTATTATAACATCATCATACTTATCCATAAATCAAACAAATTTTTATTATTTTTTAGTTGTTAATATATTTAAAAAAATAATTTAATCAAAATAAATGATTTTTATACATAAAATCAAACAAAAACGCTATGAAACAAACCCATATAAACATATAAACGCACTCACTATGCATAAAAACTTCATAAAATCCCTGTTAGCAAGAGAGGGTTATTTTTTGTCTTTATGTAGTTTTATGATGACTAGACCTTGGTCAAACATGATATATTTATTAAACCCCTCAGAAAATTCCAATCTACCCCAAAACTTCTTAAAATAACTAGTTCAGCCCGTCTTGCATGACTAGTATCACTGCCAGACTTCCTCCTCCTTCTCTGCCAATAAGAAGCCGCTTCCTTCTTCTTCTTCTTCATCTTTCGCTCATTTATTCTGCATTTGCTTCATTGTTTTCTTCATCTTACAAGAATCAACTGCTCAAACTGCCACTACTGATCATATTGAAGGGACATTCTCTTACTCTTCAAAAAATGAGAATATCCTTAGGAAACACTAATTGTAAGGATAATTTTCCTTTTTTATATATCTATATCGAACTTTAAATTTTTTGTCAACACAATTCAATTAAATCATATGAAAGGTTCATAAATAATATTACAAAATCAAAGAGTTAAATGTTTCTTTCCTAAGATGTCCTTGAATAATAATTTCCTTCTTCAGATATCTAAAGTAACAATTTATTCTTTGTTGTCCGTGTTCCGTCAAGGTTTTGATATTCAATTTAACAAATCAATGATATAATACCTAAGAGATAGATGATAAAAAGCATAACAACATATTGACGACAAGGTGATAAATCGGTTTTTCAGATATCTTGGGGGAGTTTTATTCACGGAAAGCTCATGGGAAATTTTATAAAACCCAAAATTAAATTAAAAATAAATAAATCATAATATTTTGATATAATAATCAATATTTGAAACTATCCAAAAATATCGGTATTGGCCTTCATCATAATTGTTGAATAAGACTAATATGAAAACATATTCTAAAAGTTTCTAAATATGACCTAATGGGATCTTCATTTCTATGTTCCCATTAATTTAAAAAGTATGACTAATTAAGCCGTTTTGTTGATACGAGAATCGCACCAACCTGAGTGATCCGATTGACCTTGGTGAAATCAAAACTAATTTGTGCATGATTAAAAATAACCAATAATTGTATATAAAAAGTGCATAAATGTAAAGAACACAATCAATTTTTAAAATAGTTTAACAAGTTAGAACTTAAGCTTACGTCGACTATTTTCTTATTGCTTTAGAGAGCTTACAAAAAATATATAATGCCTAAAACAACTTGCTAACCCCTCTCTCATCATTGGAGGGGGTTAATATACAAGTTTGTAAAGAAGAAAAGAGAGAAACTATTGGGATTGCAATCAAATTAGAATTGCAATTTCGATATTCTCGTGATTGTACGCTAAGATTGCATCATCATTGTTGTTGATCTAAATATCCAAGATTTGAGATTATCTATGATTTGTCGAACAATTGTCAGAGTTGGTTGCGACTAGTTTATGCTGAGTTGAGCTATATCCCGACAAGCTTATGTTGGATCGAATAAGTGTTGAACCGAACTGATTATGGATCGAACTATATCCTCGTGGGATTCTGACTTCTCCGAACTTGATGGAAAAATCACACACAACCCCTTTTGAGATGACTAAATCAATGGTTTAGAATATAAAATTTAATTTTTTTGACCAATAATATTAAAATGATGTGCTAAAGTTAATTTTTTTTTTTTAATGTGATTTATATAAAGACTTCCCTAATACAATTCAATCGTATATAAAACAAATAATAAATATCTTAAAAAAAAGGATTACCTATTATTATCTGATGACCTCAATCTCATATGTATGGAATTCATTTGTTCAAACAATATTTGGTAAGAATTTTGCAATTTTGTTTATCATTGTTGAGCACAATGTGAAANAAAATAAAGCTAGTTTGCATTATTATTTATCTTGTTATTAATGTTATATGAAACAACAAATTGGAAGTCTACAATTTAAAACACTATATCGAGAAGATGATATAGCATATTTTTTATAGGCAAAACAAGCTACACAATATCTTCAATTAGTAAATTTAGAAAACACTTTTAGATGAAATAGAGAGAGAACTGAAACACTATGATGCTATTACACTTTTTTCATAGAAACCTAGTTCACTGGGCTCAGATGCTATTGCGCTTTTTCATAACAACTTTTATCACAATGTTTTATTTACAATTGAGTCATATAATTAGACAAAAATTATATAAAATTCATATAAAATGACTACTTTATCTTTTATTTTTTATCTAGTTATATGACTCATTTATATAATTAAATTGTAAACATAACATTGTTTTAAGTGTTCATCTTATAAGGAAACATAGTGGCTTTATATATTATTTCTTCGCCCATACAAATCAATAACATTAAAAGGCCACATGTCAAAAGCATGGTCATGTGTCATCAATTTGTGTGGTGCATAGCCACCTATTTTATAACATTCTCTTTAATCCCCACACGACTTTCCAACTTACTAGAAATAATTGTGTTTCTTTTTTAAATGTAGCATTTTAATGTCCAAGGGTCCTTTGTTTTTTTTTTTTTTTTTTTTTTTTTTTTTTTTTTTTTTTTTTTTTTTTTTTTTTTTTTTTTTTACTAGAGTGTCTGAGTCAGTTTGCGCATATCTCAACTAATTATCGGAATCCATTGAACACCCTACAAGTTCAATGAGCCAAATAAATTACAAATGTGGTAAGCAACCACTTGGTGAGACTCAAACACAAAACATCTGGGTGATTTAAGGTCTTGTCATCTGACTACAAGCCAAGTGGTTAAATCAAGTGTCTATTGATTTGTATGGGTGGTGGATTAGTATATAAAAACTAGTAAGATTAACACAAACAGTCTGAACTAGGTTTTTATGAAAGAAATGCGATAACATCTTAAGCCTCCAATTCTCCCTGATAATGTCTTTTAAATTCACTGGTCTAAGATGTTGTGTAACTTGTTTTGTCCATAGATGGTAAGTCTATTCATCTTCTTGATTGAGAGCTTTGAATTGTAGACTTGTAATATCGAAATCTTCAAGACTACAATACTGTAAGATAGTTGTTGACTACAAACAAGACGTATTTTACATTTTAGATGTAAATTTGGTATTATCACAACAATATTGAGAGCATCATATTCAGAGACATTTAGAACTAATTATGTGCCTCTCGGTTACTGAAAATACAAAGACAATTTTTTTATATATACATATATACTAATAAAATATAATTAAAATTAAAGTTTAAAGTAATATTTCCCCTAAGGTTTCATTGAATAAATATTTCCCCTTCAAGCATTTGAAATAACAATTTATTCCATTCCATCAATGTTCTTTACTAGTAATTACAATGAAGGTCCCCAACCCCTTCTTCGTCATCTTCACTAAAAATTGTCAACCATAATCATGAATGAGATGAGTTCACTAAGATAAGTATTGTAGGTGGAATTTAACGTAACATTACATTTATGATCAGACTATTTTGATGACTGTCATGGTGGCCCTAAATTATGTTCTGTTTTGGTGGAGGGAAATAGGTGCAGGCTATGATAGTCATGCTGTGTGCTTCTTTGTGTGGAATGGGTGACGTCTTGGCAGGCATGATAATTGTTGGACCAGCAGCTTGTGTTTGAGTTTGTGTTTTGTTTTGAACCTTTTTGCTAAGGCCTTGTTTTTCATTGGACTTAGTGTTAAATGGATTGTATATCCTTTTGTTATCTTGGCCTTTTTGTGGTCTGTCCAAGGTTTTTTTTTGCCTTGAAAGGGAGTTCTCCATCGTTGTATTTTTTTTATTGAGAATAATTTAATGAATGCTTTAGTTTGGCAGTGTTATGGACCACTTTAGTTAAGTTTTTGAAATATTGTACATGATTACATAAGATTATTGTGATCAAATTAGAGTTAATATGAATAAGTTGTTGAGAGGGATCAATGGAATTTCTCCTTTTCTTATGTTCTTGAGATTAATTTTCATAACTTGGATACCAATAAGAAGTTTTGGATACAATTGAAGGTATCTGTGAAGTATTTTTATATAGCTTCTTGATAGAAGTGTTGATGGCTTGAACTTGATGCTGCTTAATATATCAAACATTTACATGTGGTCAATCTGTGCCAACACTTCTCCCCTTTAAGGCATGATGTAAAAGGCATCTTGATTCAGTGCCAATGTTCAATACTATTGATACTGCTAATATACTGCTGATCTTTCTAAATTTATTAACTATATGAATTTCTTGTAAAAGATAAATACGCGAATCAATAACTGTACCCCCTCAGCTCCATAGCATTTGATGTCTTATATTAAATTCTACTGATTCATTTTGTTGAGCATACATTATCCTTATGTGCATTTTAAGACTTCTTGCATGTGGAGATGAATTATTAGATAGTCCTGAACATAGTAAATTAAAGTCTATGTATTATTCAAAAGGATTTGCTAGATTGATGTTTGGGAATATTCTGGAAATAAATGCTTTATCATTTCTATCTTTGCAGGCTACTACCTTATCATGTGGTAACAGACTATGAAGCAGAGGAAGATGATAGAATCCTTGATTCTGTCACAACATTCCAAATGCTTTCTCGCTCCCAGCAGTGGGATAACAAGATTGCTGCCAAAGTTGCGGAGTTCACAGGAACATTGGAGAAACAGGCCCTTGCTTTTAACATAATAACCCTTAAGTGAGCTATAGGTGATTTCTGATGTGAGGAGACGTTGATGAAAATATCTATTTTACCCCATTATATCACTTATAAAAATCAAAATAACTTTCTTTTTCTTCATTTTTATTTTCTTTTCCTTTCATTTTCCGTACATATATGAAAAATCTAATACTGTTGGCAGTGCATAAGGATGATTTTGCCAACATTCTAGGTTTTCAATTTCCACACCATATAATACCCCACCATTTTATAAAGTATAGCAAAAAAATTCGCCCTTCAAAGTTTGGCGAAAATTTCTAACCCACAAGTTTTGAAAACTGACACTACTTACCTAAAAAGCTAACGCAAATATCATATTTTCAACGTTTCAAATATCTTTCATTGTGAATTTAACCGTTAATATTACGAACATAGATATTCTATGTCACATGACAAAGATTATTTGATTACATCCGTACCTAATATTTTCAAAAAGTATTAAAATGTTCATGTCGTTAGTATGTATTGTGAGTCAATTAGTTTATCTGATACTCAACTAAAATAATTAAATATCTACTTTAATCTTTTATATCATTTATCAATCAAAATTGAAATGATTTTCTTTCTCATTTTCTTTGATTTTTTTTTTTTTTCAAAAAACTATCAATCTTAATCATAGGAATGGGAACATAATTTGTTATTCTTACAATGGAAACCATTAATTGGATGAAAAGTCGAATAATATGGCCACATATTGTATGTGTTGGGATATTATGGCTCGCTTTTCTATTTATTCCCGTGTAAAATTGTATGTCTTTAGGAAAACTATTTAATAAATAATATAATTGTAAATAGAAATAAAATTTAGGAGTCTTAATAGGAATTGAAATATGAATCCTATTAGAAATAGAATATCTCATATACTATCTATAAATATAGGGGTGAGAACCAATTCAAGGTTATGAAAAAATGAGAGAATGTCAGAACATAAAGTATTTGATGTAAGGGTTATTAAACACCATGGGGATAATGTCTTAGAAATTGGGATTGTTTCCACTCTAGGTACTGAGTTGAACGTGATTAGAAACTAAGATTGTTTCCATTCTGTTTCATGAAACTATAATGGATTTCTTATATCTGTGAATATAAGCGGGTTAATCCGAACCACATAAATATCGTGTCTCTTAGTGTGAAATGATATTATTCCTATGTTATTTATCTAGAATGTATGATTTCTGCTGTATGATCTCCTAACAAGTGGTATCAAAGCTCTAAGTTGCGACCTAGGGAGATAAGTTATTTCGAGATGGTGATGTACATAAGAGACAGACTACAACAAGTTTAAGTTGTAGGTGGAGTGGTTCTCAAATCATGGTGGCAAAATTTGACATGGTTACTGTGCAACCTGGTTCGATGCTAGCAAAATTTGACAAAGTTACTCTATGACTTGGATGTTGTGATGGTGGAGCATTGTCTTTGTCATGTTCATTGCTGTGATGGAAAATTCTCATGTTTATTCCTATGATGGAAAACTCTCATGTTCATCGCTTTGACGGAAAACTCGTCAACGTGAAGATTGTTGAGATATTGTGGCTCACTTTCTTATTTGTTCCCTTGCAAAATTATTTTTTATTTAGGAATACAATTAGAAATATGAATATAATTGTATGAGGAATTAAAATAAAATTCCTATTAGGATTTAAGTCTTATTAGGAATAGTGTCCCATGTATTATCTATAAAAAGGTGTTAAGTCTTAGAGTTAGAGACAACAAAAGAATAAAAGGCAAAGCCACAATTAGAGAGTGAGAGCCACCAAATAGAGTTTAGTGAGTGAGTTAATTTGTGAGGCTTGAGAGTCTCTTGTAATTTTCCTTCTTCTTCAAAATGAAATTCTGTAGCAACAAAGTGGACATAACTTTCATACGGAGAGTGAACCACTATAAATCTTGTGTTTATGTGTGGTTATTTTTTTTGTCATTTGTTTGCATTATTTTCGCTTTCAGGGATTTATGATTTGTTGATATCTAATTAAATACCCATAACAATTGATATCAAAGCTCTAAATTGTGACCTCCGGAGATAAGTTATTTCGAAATGGTGGATGCACATAAGAGACAGAATACAAGAAGTTTAAGTTGTAGGTGGAGTGGTTCTCAAATCTTGGCGGCAAAATTTAGCATGGTTACTGTGCAACTTGGATGCTAACAAAATTGAACAAAGTTACTCTGTGACTTGGATGCCGTGATGGTGGATCGTTGTCTTCGTTATGTTCATCGCTGTGATGGAATTATGAAAAAAGAAATAGAAATAGTACAAAATTGATAAAGCCAAAAGGTACAAGCAACAAGCATAGCATCCATAAAAGGAGAAGATGATATGTTGATTTATTAGCTTAATTTAATTAACCTAAAATGTAATTTCAATACTTAGAAATTTGTCTATAATTCTGAAGGAACTCAACAAAATTGTCTGCATATTGATTCTGAAGTTCCTTATCAGCAATTATAATCCTCATTTCCTTGGCTTTATCCCTGTAAACTCTTCCTTCTTCTTCGACTATCACCATCCTCAATGTCTCCGCCACCGACTTCCTCGAATACACCCCGTCTTCTTCATTTCTCTCTATTTCTATCCCCGCTTTCTTCTCCGCAAAAACTCTTGAAACTAATCCATGATCCATCACAAAAGGTAGCAAAACCAATGGACGCCCATAATGGAGTGCCTCGATAATTGAGTTTAGCCCACAATGAGTCAAGAACGCTCCCACCGATTCATGAGATAATATCTTCAGTTGAGGTGCCCAACTCGTCCACACCACTCCGCGGCCCTCGACTCTCTCCTCGAACCCATCCGGAAGCTCCACCGGATTGTGCTGCCTTCTCAGACACCAAAGGAAGGGTAATCCGGATAGCTCTAGCCCTCGAGCCAACTCAGTGAGGTCTTCTTGACTTGGATTTATCTCGCTTCCTAAAGCTACATAAACCACAGAACCTGCTTTTTGTTTGTCCAGCCACTCGCTGATTATAAGCCAAGAATTATGCTCAGTTACATTTTCTCTGTTATCTTTATCCGAGGGCGGTAATAGGCCGACGGATACAATTGGTTTACCATGAAGCTCTCCCATGAGGTTTAACCATTCCGATTCTAGCTCCATGCAGCTCTTAATAGCTATCACATCACAACCAGCTATCGCCGATCCGAAACGAAACAAGTCGCTCACTCCCGAATCGTCTTCTTTAAGATGAACGAACAGTTTCTTCGCCTCGTGGAGGCGAAATGCTATCTCGGAATGAAACGGTACCCAATTCGGAGGAACAGTGTAATCTTCCGGCTTAGTCCTTGGATCGTCGCCGTTGATCATTGCCGTTGTTGATGATCCGAAGAAACATATTGACCAAGCTGGGAAGATACTGAAGTAGGCGCAGGAGATGCCAAGATTGGCAGCTATTGGTGGTAACCAATAAGAGAAGACATCATAAATGATCCAATCAGGAGTACAAGTTTGTAGAAACTGAGTTAAAGAATCCTGGAGTTTATCATAGGACATTTTGAGGTATTGAACTTTGGAAAATGGCAAGTCAGTGGTGGATTCTGCGTCATGAGGGAGATTATCTTGAAAGGGTAAAATGAGGGAGACGAAGTTCATGAATGGTGATAAATTTGGAGGGATTTTTGGCAAGCGTTTGATGTTGTTAGGAGTTGATATGAAAAAGACTTTGTGATCCTTTCCAGCAATGTGCTTGGCTAACTCAAAGAAGGGAAGCATGTGACCAAAGGCTAGCCATGGAAACATGGTTATTTGAAGCTTTTTAGGCGTAGCCATGGAACTCAAGCTGGAGGTGTTTTTCTTTTTTTCGTCGAGAGAGATGGCAATGGTGTTTTGGCTCATCAATTTCACTTCTTCGGGCGATAACATCAAGGCCCCTTCTAAGATATTTGATAAACATGTGGGTTTTTCGACCTTAATTGATTGACACTTGGTCATCCATTTTACACTTGTCAATTAAGGTAATCAATTATTATTGAACTGAATTATAGAAGAAAACGAACTCATTTTATTCTTAAGAAAATTATTCAAAGATTAAATAAAATTTAAACTAAAAAATTAATAGAAATTCGTAACAAACATCCTTGAGGTAGGACTGCAATTGAGCCGAATCGAACCGAATATTTAATAACTGATAACAGTTTAAATTTTAACGGTTCATTAATAGTTCATTAATGCCAAGAATATTTATGTTATTTTAGAAATTTCAAACGATTTTGGTTATCATATCATTTCTTCAGAGGATTAACGACATTAACTTAAAGAAAAAAAAAAAAAAAATTGTAGCAATTGGATGGGCATGGATCAAGGATTCAGACATAAAATACATAGGGTGCGTTTGGACTTTGGAGTTTGGTGTACTACATTGGATTGGACTAAATATTTCACATTACATTGGATTGAACTGAATATAACTAGACATTAAATTCAATATTGTCATGTGTTTGGCACAACATCGAACTAAATATATAATTATTTATTTAAATAAAAACTTATTTATATAAAAATTTAAATTATATGAGAAGAATACTACTCATCTCATAGTTCTAAATTCAATATTGCATAAGCGCAGAAATTATTCTTTTCATGGATTCGGGTTGTGCATTTATTTTGGAAAATAGTAGATGGTAATGGTAATTTTTTTTTTTTTTTTGGTCTTTTTAGGGCAATTTGGTCTTTCTAAGGCAAGAACTTATGTAAAGTGATGGAAAATTGTGTTATTGTGTAAGCTTGCATGCATTTCTATCGGCTGGTTCTAATGATTTCTCATACAATATGATATGACAAAAGATGATTGACTGATTTTAAATTAAAAAATAAAATTTCGTTCAATCATCTTTTGTCACATCATGTTGTATAAAAATATTTTATGTGTAGTTTTCAAATTAATTGACCCCACTTCACTGAGCTACATATATGCATGAATTT
This sequence comes from Pistacia vera, assembly GCF_008641045.1. Classification (NCBI taxonomy): domain Eukaryota; kingdom Viridiplantae; phylum Streptophyta; class Magnoliopsida; order Sapindales; family Anacardiaceae; genus Pistacia; species Pistacia vera. The sequence goes on from NW_022196003.1 coordinate 581,272, forward strand.
TCCTTTTTATTCTCACATCAAAGGACATATTTTTTCTATATTTTGAGTGGACACTTTGCTTTTCCTCTAGGATTTTGACATAAAATGCTAAGCTATGAGTCAATAATTCAGTGGTACATGCAACCCAGCTAGGTGTAATCTATAATTTGCCTTCAGCGTCCTCTTTTTCTTCTTCAATGAGTCACTGAAAACGTTGTTGTCTACTCTGTACTGTGCCCTAATTCTCTTTCAGCTTTTAAATTGTCGCATGCCCCCTTCTATTATTCAGAGACATTGTAACTAATCCTTTTAAGTCCTTTCATTACCAAACTTAGATTTGTTGTTTCTATTAATTATTTGATTAAAGGGTCGTTTCTCTTCTTCGATAAAGATATATTTGTTTTCTGTCTTAATCACTTCAAAAGCTTATTAAATTTCTACATGGTTGAGCCTATAATTTGTGCCTGAAAACTTGTGATTCAAGGATTGGAACTGTTGAAGCATCAATTCTCCTCTAGTAGACCAAAAGGGTTTCTCGTACAATTTATGTATCCTTAAGAAATTAATTAACACATTTAAATAATCAAAATCAATATTAATGAATCCCTTGATATTCCATCTATAACATCATAAAATTGACTTGTTGCTCAAAATTATAATCAGAGAACAAAAACCCTATTAAAAATGGGTAATCAAACGCAGTTATATTTATATCAGTGTGCTTATAATGACAATTTTATTTTATTTTTTCTTATATAAAAATATTGTGGCCACATGAAGATGATGATAAACTTGACGTACAAGGAGCACCTCAATTTATAAGAAAATACAAATTCAGAATTATTACAAGATATGTTCCGACAATGGATGTGTCTTTGTTTTGGCATTATCAAAACATCGTTTTCTCGAACAAGTTTTGGTAACAGTGACGATCGACAATCATAGAACCTTTCTTTTCTTTTCTTTTAATTTTAGCTTTTCAGTTTGGATGATCTTTCTTCAAGCCAACCTTCACATGCGTTGCATATGCTGAGGGCCAGGCCTTGTTTCTTAATTACATTATTATTATTTTTCTTTCTTCTTCTTTCTGTAATTTGAGGTTTTTACGTTTTTCTTAATTTTGTGTACTTTTTGAGGAAGAACACGTACAAAAGTTTGCAGAGCTTAATCAAACTATAAGTAGTTGTCTGGCACCATTTCTTAAATTGCATGTTATTAATTTTTGTAATTTAAGAACTTAAAAATTAATGGCTTAACATAATATTTTTTTAGAAATGTCTGAATCATTTTACTACTGTCACGAAGAAAAGCTAAAAACATCATTATGGGTGTTTTCAACATTTTTCTGTTGATTATTTGTTTATTTTTGTTGTACAAAAAATACACATTGATGTCAACATCATCAATTAGAGCTTAATAAGCATTTAAAGATAAAGTGGTATTAGCTGTTAAAACTCAAACCGCTTCAAAGAGATGTTTTATATCAATCCTATCTCATTTTAAGGTAAGGATTAAGAAGTGATTTCCACATGTCAAGACAATTAGCAAAAGCATTATTACATTGATCTCAAATGTATAAATGGGCACATCTCTTCATGAAAAAGAGAGGCTGGGCATATGTGAGTTGGGCACAAACGTGAGATTCAACCATTATTTTTCTCTGTAAACAAAATATTTCTCTATTTTTGTATGTCTTATAGGCAATATCAGAAAAATAGTCAGAGAATAATAAAATAATAGTAGATGTAGGATTCGCTTTAAGCATCCGAACCACTATAAAAATCTCTCTTCTCAATCTCTTATTTATGTTTCTTCAAACATATATCATTACTGCACCATAAACACTTCTCATGAATCATTCATGTGTAAATTCTAAGATTTTTCTTACCACTTTGCAAGTGCAAGGTCATTGGTGACAAAATCAAGCATCAACAGTTTGGCGCCAGATGAAGGGCCTGATTCACACCAGTTCTCCATGTTTTTCTAGCAAGCCTCAAAATCTTCATGTTTTCTAATGTGGAAATCTGAGCAGGATAAAGTTTGAATCTAGCAAAGTGATAAACACAAGAGTTGTAGCCCTTCGAGTTAGCTTTCCGATGGTCTAAGAATCACCCAAATTCAAGGTCTACAGCTCAAGTTATTGTCAAAATACGAAAGCCTATTCCGAATCAGATCTTTCAGATCACGCGGTCAGATCTCTCAGATTGCACGCATCAAAGCTCTTAGATCGCGTGGAGAGATCGCTCGGATAGCACGCATCAAAGCTTTTAGAGAGTGTGGCTAGATCACTTAGATCGCATGTATCAGAGCTCTTAGATCGCTTGGCCAGATAGCTCAGATCGCTTTGATCTTTAGCTTCAGATCGCACTCTCAGATCGTCCAGATCCCACGCATCAAAGCTCTTAGATCACATGCTCAAATCACTCACATCGCTTAGATCTCACGCATTAGAGCTCTCATATCGCGTGGCCAGATCACCTAGATCGCACACATTAGGGCTCTCAAACTCTCTAGCTTCCAAGCTCTTGAGATCATGTATTCAAGATCGTTGAGATCACGCGTTCAAGATCATTGAGATCACGCATTCAAGATTGTTGAGATCACGCGTTCAAGATCATTGAGATCACGTGTTCAAGATCGTTGAGATCACGCATTCAAGATCATTGAGACCATGCATTCAGATCACTTAGATCGTGCTTCTGAGTGACCAGATTGTGCTTCCAAGCACTCAGATCGCGCTTTTGGGTAGCTACATCATGCTTCTGAGCACTCAAATTATGCTTTTGAGCAGCCAAATCATGCTTCCGAGCACCTAGATTGGATCGGTAACCTGTGTTCTCAAATCAAGCTTTGCACTTTCTGATTGAACTCCTTGTGTTCTCAGATCAAGCTTTGCGCTTTCTAATCGAACTCTCTGTGTTCTCAGATCAAGCTTCACACTTTCTGATCGAACTCCTTAAACTCTCAGATTGCAAAGAGCTTCTAAGCTCTTAGATCGCAAAGAGCTCTTGAGTTCTCAGATCAAAGCTCATTATGCTTCATATCAAGCTCCTTATGCTTTTCGATTGAGCTCATAAGCTCGCTCATTTGCCTGAGATCGCGTGCATCAGATCGTTTAGATCGCACACCTCAAACTCTCAGATCGAGCCCCTATCAGATCGAGATCAGCTCGTAGCTCTCAAATCAAGATCAACTCTCAACTCTAAGATTGGTTGTGTTCTCAACTTTCAGATCGTAATCAGTTCTCAATTCTTAGATCGCGACTAGTTGCTAGAGTTAGAAAAAACGCATAGAAAACTCAAAATAAGCCCGAAACATGCCGAAATGGTGGAATTTTGCCCCAAAAATGGTTTCAATTGTGTTCTTTGGTTTCCATGACGTAGGGCTTGGAATGAGCTTTCCGTTGGCATCTTATAGGCTCCAAAACTCCTCCCGGATCAAAAGTTATGGTTGTTTTAAGTTGGCTTGTCCGTTTAGGGCCTCTAAGCCATGCGTTTGGGCTTTTGATGTTAGCTCTCTCCAAGATTTCATCTACTGGACATTTTATGTCAATTATCAGATCGCAAATCGTAGTCCTAGCTCTCAACTCCCGATCACGCTAGGCATAATTCAAGCTCTTTAGTTTGAGACTATGACCTATAGTGCAACAACCATTCAGATCAAAGACATAGCTTTTGAAGTGCAATTACGCACTCCAAAACTAAGGGGGTTCTGTTGTGCCAAAAATACACATTGATGTCAGCACCATCAATTAGAGCTTAATAAGCACACAAAGACAAAGTGGTATTCGATGTCAAAACTCAAACCGCCTCAAAGAGATATTTTATACCAATCCTATCTCATTTTAAGATAATGATTAAGGAGTGGTCCACATGTGTCAAGACAACTTGTAAAAGCACTATTACATTGACCTCAAATGTATAAATGGGCACCCCTCTTCATGAAAAAGAGAGGTTGGGCATATGTGAGCCTTGCACAAACATGAGATTCAACCACTATTTTTTTATGTAAACAAAGTATTTCTCCATTTTTGTATACCTTACAAGCAATATTAGAAAAATATTCAGAGAATAATAAAATAACAATAGATGTAGGATTTGCTTTAAGCATCCAAACCACTATAAAAATCCCTCTTATCAGTCTCTTATTTATGTTTCTTCAAACATATATCATTACTGTACCATAAACATTTCTCATGAATCATTCACGTTTAATTTCTAAAATCTTTCTTCGCATTTTGCACATGTGAAGTTGTTGGTGTCAAAATCACACATCAACAATTTTCCTTTTAGAAAATAGATGACATTTAGTTACCATATGTGGTTAATTAGAGAGAAGATTATATATGAGGTCAATTTTATTGTTCAAAGTTTTAAACAAGTTGTCACATATATTACCTTTTGTGATCAAAGCAAACCATAAAATTGATCATTATGGAGATAATTATATACTCTTCTAATTGAATATATTTGAAGGTCCTAAAATCTTCAATATAGATATTTGACATTTGGAGGTCCTAAGATCTTCAATATAGATTTTCATAAAATTTAAGTGAGAGTTTATGATGTTTGGTAGGAGAGAAAATGATCAGGGAAAATAAGAGAGTTGAAGAAACACACAAGGAGAGAAAAATGTTATTTCTATTAATTAAACTTAAGTCTCCTGTGAAGTTACAATTTGCATGTACCCCTATTAATTAACACCATTGCATATGCCAGAAATGTTACTAATCTACTAAGTTAATTGGAAAAACAGTGAAATTATTTAAAAATGTGGCTTAAGTAATTTTAATAGTATACAATTTTTTAATAACGTTTTAGGCTTTGTGTATTTTGAGTAAATTTATCGCTCTTATAAGGGATATTATTAATTTTTTTTTTTTTTTTTTTTGGGTAACTAGGGTGTCTGAACCAGTTTGCGTGCATCTCAATTAATTCTCGAGATCCATTGAACATCCTACAAGTCCAAAGGATTAGGTAAGCTATAATGTTATTGTGGTAGGTAACTCCAAGATTTACACCTAAGAACTCAAGGAATGGAGCAAACTTCTTTGACCACCAAGTCAACATCTTGGGTACAACGCCTCTATTAGTTGTGCCATTGACACCAAGAAAAAGCCAATGACTTTTTTATTTTATTTTATGTTTTTAATTTATTTTTAGCTTTTTAAATTTAAAAATAAAAATAGTTGTCCTTTCTTTCATGTTAAAAAAATTTGTCAGTTTTTTTTTTAAAAACTTTTTTTAATTTAAATTATTTTATTATGTTTGGCTTTTCTTATTTTATTATTATTTTTAATAGTTAAACTTTAAAATCAAACAATTTTTTTTTAAACAAGTAACTAAATAGTATCCCTAAATTAAACAAATTGAACCTTGTGTCTCTTTATTTGCATTTCATAAAAAAGTTGTACCTAAATTGATAATATTCCTCCCTATAAATATAATTAATAAATTACAGTGACCAAAATGATAACACTTTAATCTCTAGAGTTTTTTTTTTAAATACCTGAGATTTGGTTTAAGTAAATTTCACCATGAGGTTTGCCAATGACGGCAGGGATGGCAAAAATGATGGATTGGATAAGATCCAATCCAATCTATGTGAACTTATATCCAATCCAATCCATTCTTAATATCTAAAGATGGATTGGATTGGATTTTTGTGGATAATGGATTGGATTGGATTATGGATTATCCAATCCATAAATTTTAATATGTATGTTTAATCTAATTTTTGTACTCTTAATTATGTTTTCATATTAATTTTTGTATTTTAAGCTAAGTAATTAGTCAAAATACAAGCTTTCCTTCGTACTAATTTGTATTTTAAGAAGTATTTAATAATATATTCTAATAATATTAATTATTAGCAGCAGTTAATCAACCATCATTGACCACCAGTCAAATACTGTTGACCAATGGTCAACACGGTCAAAGACGGCGCGTTGGCACCACCTCCAACCTAGTTCAAATAAGACTTCTCTAATATACAACAATCTACTTTAGTCATCGGATTCAAACACTTATTTTGGCCGTAGAAGGCGTTGAAATTGTTAAGAAAAATGAGTGAAAATGAGGGTCGTAATAGATAAAACGAATTAAGGGTTTGTTTGTTACACTTTTCTAAAAATGTTATTTTGAAAAAGTGTTTTAAGTTGAGTTGAGTTGAATCAAATCGAATTGGATTTGAATTTGAAACTGTGTTTAATAAAATATCTGAAAATTATATCAGAGTTGGATAAAATGCTAAATAGTTGTTTGATACATTTTTTTTAAAAAAGGTTTTTAAGATAGAATATTTGTTTGGTACATTTTTTAAAAATATTTAGATTATTTTTTAACTCGTTACATTTGTTAATCTAGGTAAACACCCCTACAATAAAAGTTTAAAAATTAACTAAAGTATCACAGCCACCCAAGAGGATAGTCACCAGTCGGCCACCACTATTGGACAGCAGTCGACAGTCATCGAAACGACACACGACCGGTTGCGTCTGACCAATCGTGCATCGATATGGCCGTTTCTGGATAGATCCATTGTGGATCTTGTTGGAAACGGCGAGATCTATAACCAGAATCTAGTTATCGTTAACGGCCAAAATCTAGCGGCCGTTAACAGATCCATGGTGGATTTGATCGGAAACGGCCAGATCGGTCGATGGTGGTTGTTAGGAGGCGATGATGGTCTTGGATGGATTAATTTTCAGATTTGAAGGAGACAAAAATGAGAAGGAGAGAGAAAATTGTTTTCAGTTGAATATAGTTGGATAATTTGAAAACAAGTCCCACCCTTTTTTAATTTTTAGACAAAAAATCTTATTTGAGTTGAATTAATTTTCAGATTGAATTGACCCAATAAGTAAAAAAACACATATCATTTTTTTTTAATCCAATTAGGATAACATAATAATGATTTGAAATAGTGTAACAAATAGAGGCTAGATTTAAGAAAAATCTTGTAATTACGTTTCATTTGTTAGGGTATTTTTGTCTTAATATATATTTTCAATAAAAGTTGGCTCACAACCTAATCCTATAAACTTTCTCTCACAACTACGACATAACAATTCGTAATTGGTTAGCTCGCAATTGGGTAGATGAAACCCATTATGAGTCGACCAATTGCGAGCTGTTACGTTAAAATTGTGAAAGAAAGTTTGTGAGATTAAGTGTAATATTGCCTATATATATATATTCAAAAAGTTAGGTCGAGTTATCTTTTGATGAGCTTATACTGGGTCGAATAAGTGTTGAATCAAACTGATTCTAGGTCAAACTATATCCTCGCGGGCTTCTGACTTCTCGGAGCTTAATGAAAAAAACACACACAACAATTATCTTTATTTTGAATTTATTTAACTTATATAAAGTTCAAATTTGTGTTTTAGTCTTTCCAACTTTGTTAGTCCTCGTAGTAGTTAGTTTAGGAAAATTGGTTCCTGCGTTGAACCTATATATTGTATTGTATTATATATATTTGATTATTGAATGAAAAGTCTCTGCAGCCAAACTTTTTTCTCCTTTGTTCGCCCCTGTTTTCCTCACAGCATTTGTTCGTACTCTTGTATTGTACTTTTGTTGTATGTTTTTATAATCCAACTTTTCTCCATGGATTATTTGTTTATAATATAAATCTTATTAAACGATATCCAGAAACAGTTTATCCCAATGCATATAAAACTAAATAAAAAAGCCTCATTAAATGAAGTCTGTAAACTGTCTTTTAATATTTACTACGATCAACATTTGATGTCGCTATTAATTCAACCAAATTGGAAAAAAATGGTTGGCGTGTTTATTCAATGCCTGCAGGTTCCGTCAATGTGTATAAAGTCTAGAGGTGGGCGAGGCCTGGCCAGGCAGTCTCAAGTCCGGGCCCTCAAGGATCGGTCCCAAATTGATCCGGGCCTTCAAGGGTCGGGCCCAAACTGATTGGGACCGTTTTGGGCTACCACTTTTGTGAGGGTCCTGACTTGTCCCATGGGTCTGAAAATTTTTAATTTAGTCCCTAAATTTTTATATATTTGGGAGCTAAATAGATATTTATGTAAGGAGAATTTTTTTTAAAAATAATTTTGGTCCCTGAGATTTGGTTTTTAAGTAACAATTTCATCATGAGGTTTGCTAATGACGGTAGGGATGGCAAAAATGGAGGATAGGATCCCATCCAATCACATGAATTTATATTCAATCCATTCTTACAATCTAAAGATGGATTGGATTGGATTGGATTTTTGTGGATAATGGATTGGATTATGGATTGTGCAATCCATAAATTTTAATATCTATGTTTAATCTAATTTATGTGTTTTTAATTAAGTTTTCAAGTTTTCATATTAATTTTTGTATTTTAAGCTAAGTAATTAGTAAAAATACAAGTTTTTCTTCATACTAATTTGTATTTTAATAAAAGTATTTAAAAATATATTCTAATAATATTAATTATTAGCGCCTGTCAGTCAAACATCATTAACCACCAGTCAACTACCATTGACCAATGGTCAACAACGGTCAAAGGTGTTGCATTGGTACCACCTTCGACTTAGTTCAGATCAAACTTCTCTAATGTACAAGAATCAGGTCTAATCTACAAATTGATGCTCCTTTTGGCCGCAAAGGCGTTGAAATATTCCACCACCTTTTGCAGCCAACATTGACGTTGGAATCCAGTCATTCAATCGAATTCCTGTGAATCGATTGTTTTGACATAAATGGGACCAGATTTGACACTAATGGACCACCTTTGACCTGCGTTAACCTGGTTAGATTGAACGTTAGATTTGAAATAAAATAACCTAGGGCTTCGTTTAATTGGTTTTTGAGAATACTACTTTTAGTATTCTAAAAAAAAGTTAAATAGAAAACTATCCAAAAGCTCACAATATTATTCAATTTTTTTTAAACTCTCTAAATTTGTTAATTTAATTAAATACCCCTAAATATTTTTTTTAAATTGTAAAAACACCCCAACAATCCACATTTATCAGATTCCGACCATCACTATCGGAAATGGCCGGAATCTTGTAGGATGGCGCACTACCGGCTGAATTTGGCTGGTAGTGCGCCGATCTAGCATTTTCCGGCCAGATCCATGGTAGATCTGGCCAGAAAATGCCAAATCTTTGGTCGTAACCAGTCAATAACGACGGCCAACAAATGGTCGTTATTGATACGGCCGTTGTTGACGAGCAAATATGGCCAGATCTGACCGTCAATGGCCAGATCTAGCCGTAGATCTGACCTTTGCCGGCCAGATCCACGGAAAAGGCCATATCGGTGCACGACCGGTAAGATCCAATCGGTCATGCGTCAATACGGCGACTCCGGCCACCTTCCGACGGTGGTGGCTGGCTGTCCGTATTTGAGGGTGGGTTAGGAGTATTTTGTTAACTTTTAATGTTTTATTATAGGGGGTGTTTTGTAAAAAAGCAAACATAGGGGGTATTTTATTAATTTATAAATCCTACATGGTAATACCTACCTAATTAAACTTTTTTTTAACTTTTTTTTAAAAAGATTTCCCAAAAACACAAAATTATGAAAAAAATTTTCTCAAAAAACACAAAATTGTTAACCAAACGGAGCCTAGTTATTTAATCAATTTGTGCTGTTAATATTTAAGCTTGCGTGCATTTCTATCAACTGGTTCTGAATGTATTTATTGGTTTGGTTTGGTGTTGTGAACACTGGAGACATACAACGCTGTTTCCATCGTTTGTAACTGTAGCTATAACAATAATTCAACCTGCCATATTACCCACTTGTATGCTCTCTCTCTCTCTCTCTCTCTCTCTCTACCAAATCTTGGAAAATTTCATATTCGAGTTGTTTCAGTTTGCTAAAAATACATACAAATCCGGTCAAATTTTAGGAGAGATGAATTAAATTTGCCTTTAAATTGCTAGTAGAATTGGATTTTGTGTCAGTTAGTCAAATATATTACTCCTGTCTGACTCTGGCTTAGAGAAGTTTGAAGCTGGGATTTTTTAATTTTATTTTTTGGGGTTGAGCCATGCTGTTAGCCAATACTTTGACCCAACGAAATTGCTACTTGAATAACTTCATGACTTGCAAATGCTGGCCGGAGAAACACAGCTATATGTGATTGGTTTTGATACCCCTGAATTATAAAAAATTCCAGGAGAAACTTTGAAGATTTGTGGAAATAAAATTATGAAATAAAACAAGAAAATATTCTTATCTTCTTTGTAAAACAACAAAGTTTAGTTAATTGGTCACAATGAATTTTCAGGGTCTCTCCCAGAGGAGCTTGGAAACCTTAAGGAGTTCAATTTTCTGTAAGACTGGAAAACTTTATCCTTTTTCTTCTTTTCCAGTGACAGCTAGATTGAGTTAAAGTCTTTACAATTATTTTTATGAAAAGAAAACATAAATAATAATCATATTAAGGCCATTGCCTAGAGTGGCTGATGCAGACTCAAGAAAAGAAGTTCTATTGTTACTAATAAAAATATTTGAAATTAGGAATTTAGAGATATTACTTTCTTTTAAGTTATATTTAGCATTCCTATATTGGATTTTTATATTTGAATAGAATGTGACTTATTAAAGGTAGATTTGCAGTTTCTTTTTTATTCAGGCTAATATAAAGATAGACTGATTAAAGCAAGAAAATGATGAAAGCGTTTTCTTCTCTCTAGTTTCTTGCTCTTCTTATATCTTTTTTTCTTGGTAGTTTTCTGTAAAAAAATTATTCTATTTCTCACTAGTCTGTTTGCTTCAATCTAATCTCTATCTCCTTGGGACAACTATATCATGGCAAATGTACCCAGTTTGACACTAAAAGATATGGTTTTCGTTAATTAAATGGATTACCATTAGCACTCTTCAGGCTAGAAAAAAAAAAAAAAAAAAAAAAATGAAAGTCTTAAGGTGAACTATATCTACTTAAGGCATTCTGTTTCTTCAGAATATTAGACACTTTTCGGGTGCTCTTGGTGGTGAGTGTGGTTGCCATGAAATTGGATGGCAACAGAATCTAACAAGGTTGATACCTAGAAAAATGTGGTCCTATTTAATTTTTGGGGCCTATAATATATATTCAAAAAGTTAGGTCGAGTTATCTTTTGATGAGCTTACATGGGTCGAATAAGTGTTGAATCAAACTGATTCTAGGTCAAACTATATCCTCGCGGGCTTCTGATTCTCGGAGCTTAATGAAAAAAACACACACAACAATTATCTTTATTTTGAATTATTTAACTATATAAAGTTCAAATTTGTGTTTAGTCTTTTCAACTTTGTTAGTCGTAGTAGTTAGTTTAGGAAAATTGGTTCGCGTGTGAACCATATATTGTATTGTATTATATATTTGATTTTTGAATGAAAAGTTCTGCAGCCAAACTTTTTTCTCTTGTTCGTCCCTGTTTTTTACAGCATTGTTGTACTTTGTATTGTACTTTTGTTGCATGTTTTTATAATCCAACTTTTCTCCTGGATTATTTGTTTAAATAAATCTTATTAAACGATATCCAGAAACAGTTTATCCCAATGCATATAAAACTAAATAAAAAAGCCTCATTAAATGTAGTCTGTAAACTGTCTTAATATTTACTACGATCAACATGATGTCGCTATTAATTCAACCAAATTGGAAAAAAATGGTTGGCGTGTTTATTCAAGCCTGCAGGTTCCGTCAATGTGTATAAAGTCTAGAGGTGGGGAGGCCTGGGGCAGTCTCAAGTCCGGGCCCCAAGGATCGGTCCCAAATTGATCCGGGCCTTCAAGGGTCGGGCCCAAACGATTGGGACCGTTCTGGGACACCATTTTGTGAGGGTCCTGACTTCCCATGGGTCTGAAAATTTTTAATTTAGTCCCTAAATTTATATATTTGGGAGCAAATAGATATTTAGTAAGGAGAATTTTTTTAAAAATAATTTTGGTCCTGAGATTTGGTTTTTAATAACAATTTCATCATGAGGTTTGCTAATGACGGTAGGGATGGCAAAAAGGAGGATAGGATCCCATCCAATCACATGAATTTATATTCAATCCATTCTTACAATCTAAAGATGGATGGATTGGATTGGATTTTTGTGGATATGGATTGGATTTGGATTGCAATCATAAATTTTAATATCTATGTTTAATCTATATGTGTTTTTAATATAGTTTTCAAGTTTCATATTAATTTTTGTATTTTAAGCTAAGTAATTAGTAAAAATACAAGTTTTTTCATACTAATTGTATTTTAAAAAGTATTAAAATATATTCTAATAATATTAATTATTAGCGCCTGTCAGTCAAACATCATTAACCACCAGTCAACTACCATTGACCAATGGTCAACAACGGTCAAAGGTGTTGCATTGGTACCACCTTTCGATTGCATATGCCAGAAATGTTACTAATCTACTAAGTTAATTGGAAAAACAGTGAAATTATTTAAAAATGTGGCTTAAGTAATTTTAATAGTATAAATTTTTTTAATAACGTTTTAGGCTTTGTGTATTTTGAGTAAATTTATCGCTCTTATAAGGGATATTATTAATTTTTTTTTTTTTTTTTTTTGGGTAACTAGGGTGTCTGAACCAGTTTGCGTGCATCTCAATTAATTCTCGAGATCCATTGAACATCCTACAAGTCCAAAGGATTAGGTAAGCTATAATGTTATTGTGGTAGGTAACTCCAAGATTTACACCTAAGAACTCAAGGAATGGAGCAAACTTCTTTGACCACCAAGTCAACATCTTGGGTACAACGCCTCTATTAGTTGTGCCATTGACACCAAGAAAAAGCCAATGACTTTTTTATTTTATTTTATGTTTTTAATTTATTTTTAGCTTTTTAAATTTAAAAATAAAAATAGTTGTCCTTTCTTTCATGTTAAAAAAATTTGTCAGTTTTTTTTTTAAAAACTTTTTTTAATTTAAATTATTTTATTATGTTTGGCTTTTCTTATTTTATTATTATTTTTAATAGTTAAACTTTAAAATCAAACAATTTTTTTTTAAACAAGTAACTAAATAGTATCCCTAAATTAAACAAATTGAACCTTGTGTCTCTTTATTTGCATTTCATAAAAAAGTTGTACCTAAATTGATAATATTCCTCCCTATAAATATAATTAATAAATTACAGTGACCAAAATGATAACACTTTAATCTCTAGAGTTTTTTTTTTAAATACCTGAGATTTGGTTTAAGTAAATTTCACCATGAGGTTTGCCAATGACGGCAGGGATGACAAAAATGATGGATGGGATAAGATCCAATCCAATCTACGTGAACTTATATCCAATCCAATCCATTCTTAATATCTAAAGATGGATTGGATTGGATTTTTGTGGATAATGGATTGGATTGGATTATGGATTATCCAATCCATAAATTTTAATATGTATGTTTAATCTAATTTTTGTACTCTTAATTAAGTTTTCATATTAATTTTTGTATTTTAAGCTAAGTAATTAGTCAAAATACAAGCTTTCCTTCATACTAAATTGTATTTTAAGAAGTATTTAATAATATATTCTAATAATATTAATTATTAGCAGCAGTTAATCAATCATCATTGACCACCAGTCAAATACTGTTGACCAATAGTCAACACGGTCAAAGATGGCGCGTTGGCACCACCTCCAACCTAGTTCAAATAAGAATTCTCTAATATACAACAATCTACTTTAGTCATCGGATTCAAACACTTATTTTGGCCGTAGAAGGCGTTGAAATTGTTAAGAAAAATGAGAGAAAATGAGGGTCGTAATAGATAAAACGAATTAAGTGTTTGTTTGTTATACTTTTTGAAAAATGTTATTTTAAAAAAAGTGTTTTAAGTTGAGTTGAGTTGAATCAAATCGAATTGGATTTGAATTTGAAACTGTGTTTAATAAAATATCTGAAAATTATATTAGAATTGGATAAAATGCTAAATAGTTGTTTGATACATTTTTTTTAAAAAGGTTTTTAAGACAGAATATTTGTTTGGTACATTTTTTGAAAATATTTAGATTATTTTTTAACTCGTTATATTTGTTAATCTAGTAAATACCCCTACAATAAAAGTTTAAAAATTAACTAAAGCATCACAGTCACCCAAGAGGATAGTCACCAGCCGGCCACCACCGTTGGACAGCAGTCGACAGTCATCAGAACGACACACGACCGGTTGCGTCTGACCAATCGTGCATCGATATGACCGTTTCTAGATAGATCCATTGTGGATCTTGTTGGAAACGGCGAGATCTATAACCAGAATCTAGCTATCGTTAACGGCCAAAATCCAGCTATCGTTAACGGCCAAAATCTAGCGGCCGTTAACAGATTCATGGTGGATTTGATCGGAAACGGCCAGATCGACCGATGGTGGTTGTTAGGAGGCGGTGATGGTCTTGGATGGATTAATTTTCAGATTTGAAGGAGACAAAAATGAGAAGGAGAGAAAGAAAATTGTTTTCAGTTGAATATAGTTGGATAATTTGAAAACAAGTCCCACCCTTTTTTAATTTTTCGACAAAAAATCTTATTTGAGTTGAATTAATTTTCAGATTGAATTGACCCAATAAGTAAAAAAACACATATCATTTTTTTTAATCCAATTAGGATAACATAATAATGATTTGAAATAGTGTAACAAATAGAGGCTAGATTTAAGAAAAATCTTGTAATTACGTTTCATTTGTTAGGGTATTTTTGTCTTAATATATATTTTCAATAAAAGTTGGCTCACAACCTAATCCTATAAACTTTCTCTCACAACTATGACGTAACAGTTCGTAATTGGTCAGCTCGTAATTGGATAGATGAGACCTATTATGAGCTGACCAATTACAAACTGTCATGTCAAAGTTGTGAGAGAAAGTTTGTGAGATTAAGTGTAATATTGCCCATATATATTTTTTTTTTCTTTCAAAAAGTTAGGTCGAGTTATCTTTTGATGAGCTTATGCTGGGTCGGATAAGTACTGAATTGAACTGATTCTAGGTCAAACTATATCCTCGCGGGCTTCTGACTTCTTCGGGCTTAATGAAAAAACACACACAACAATTATCTTTATTTTGAATTTATTTGACTTGTATAAAGTTCAAATTTGTGTTTTAGTTTTTCGAACTTTGTTAGTTCTTGTAGTAGTTAGTTTAGGAAAATTGGTTCCTGCGTTGAACCTATATATTGTATTGTATTATATATATTTGATTATTGAATGAAAAGTCTCTGCAGCCAAACTTTTTTCTCCTTTGTTCGTCCCTGTTTTCCTTACAGCATTTGTTCGTACTCTTGTATTGTACTTTTGTTGCATGTTTTTATAATCCAACTTTTCTCCCTGGATTATTTGTTTATAATATAAATCTTATTAAACGATATCCAGAAACAGTTTATCCCAATGCATATAAAACTAAATAAAAAAGCCTCATTAAATGTAGTCTGTAAACTGTCTTTTAATATTTACTACGATCAACATTTGATGTCGCTATTAATTCAACCAAATTGGAAAAAAATGGTTGGCGTGTTTATTCAATGCCTGCAGGTTCCGTCAATGTGTATAAAGTCTAGAGGTGGGCGAGGCCTGGCCAGGCAGTCTCAAGTCCGGGCCCTCAAGGATCGGTCCCAAATTGATCCGGGCCTTCAAGGGTCGGGCCCAAACTGATTGGGACCGTTTCTGGGACACCACTTTTGTGAGGGTCCTGACTTATCCCATGGGTCTGAAAATTTTTAATTTAGTCCCTAAATTTTTATATATTTGGGAGCTAAATAGATATTTATGTAAGGAGAATTTTTTTTAAAAATAATTTTGGTCCCTGAGATTTGGTTTTTAAGTAACAATTTCATCATGAGGTTTGCTAATGACGGTAGGGATGGCAAAAATGGAGGATAGGATCCCATCCAATCACATGAATTTATATTCAATCCATTCTTAAAATCTAGAGATGGATTGGATTGGATTGGATCTTTGTGGATTATGGATTGTGCAATCCATAAATTTTAATATCTATGTTTAATCTAATTTATGTGTTTTTTATTAAGTTTTTAAGTTTTCATATTAATTTTTGTATTTTAAGCTAAGTAATTAGTAAAAATACAAGTTTTTCTTCATACTAATTTGTATTTTAATAAAAGTATTTATATTCAATCGAATTCTTGTGCATCGTATTGTTTTGATGTAAATGGGACCAGATTTGACAGTAATGGGCCACCTTTGGCCTGCGTTAACCTGGTTAGATTGAACGTTAGATTTGAAATAAAATATCTAGTTATTTAATCAATTTGTGCTGTTAATATTTAAGCTTGCGTGCATTTCTATCAAGTGGTTCTGAATGTATTTATTGGTTGAGTAATGCTACAGTTATCGACTGGTGTGTACCGATTTTGTGTATCGAATGACGTGACACAATCCTGACCGTTTATTTATTATCAGTTAATATTAATCAACGGCCAGGATTTTGCCACGTCATTCGGTGCACAAAATCGGTACACACCAGTCGGTAGCTGTAACATTTTCCTTATTGGTTTGGTTTGGTGTTGTGAACAGTGGAGGCATACAACGCTGTTTCCATCCTTTGTAACTGTAGCTATAACAATAATTCAACCTGCCATATTACCCACTTGTATGCTCTCTCTCTCTCTCTCTCTCTCTACCTAATCTTGGAAAATTTCATATTTGAGTTGTTTCAGTTTGCTAAAAATACATACAAATCATTTAAGTTGTGAAATTTCTTTGAAATTGTGGTAATCTTCCCTAGTTTATGTGTCTTTTATCTAAGTCAAAAGAGTGCAATTCTGATCCGGTCAAATTTTAGGAGAGATGAATTAAATTTGCCTTTAAATTGCTAGTAGAATTGGATTTTGTGTCAGTTAGTCAAATATATTACTCCTGTCTGACTCTGGCTTAGAGAAGTTTGAAGCTGAGATTTTTTTATTTGAATTTTTGGGGTTGAGCCATGCTGTTAGCTAATACTTTGACCCAACCAAATTGCTACTTGAATAACTTCATGACTTGCAAATGCTGGCCGGAGAAACACAGCTATATATGATTGGTTTTGGTACCCTTGAATTATAAAAAATTCCAGGAGAAACTTTGAAGATTTGTGGAAATAAAATTATGAAATAAAACAAGAAAATATTCTTATCTTCTTTGTAAAACAACAAAGTTTAGTTAATGGGTCACAATGAATTTTCAGGGTCTATCCCAAAGGAGCTTGGAAACCTTAAGGAGTTAAATTTTCTATAAGACTGGAAAACTTTATCCTTTTTCTTCTTTTCCAGTGACAGCTAGATTGAGTTAAAGTCTTTACAATTATTTTTATGAAAAGAAAGCATAAATAATAATCATATTAAGGCCATTGCCTAGAGTGGCTGATGCAGACTCAAGAAAAGAAGTTCTATTGTTACTAATAAAAATATTTTAAGTTAGGAATTTAGAGATATTACTTTCTTTTAAGTTATATTTAGCATTCCTATATTGGATTTTTATATTTGAATAGAATGTGACTTATTAAAGGTAGATTTGCAGTTTCTTTTTTATTCAGGCTAATATAAAGATAGACTGATTAAAGCAAGAAAATGATGAAAGCGTTTTCTTCTCTCTAGTTTCTTGCTCTTCTTATATCTTTTTTTCTTGGTAGTTTTCTGTAAAAAAATTATTCTATTTCTCACTAGTCTGTTTGCTTCAATCTAATCTCTATCTCCTTGGGACAACTATATCATGGCAAATGTATCCAGTTTGACACTAAAATATATGGTTTTCGTTAATTAAATGGATTACCATTAGCACTCTTCAGGCTAGAAAAAAAAAAAAAAAAAAAATGAAAGTCTTAAGGTGAACTATATCTACTTAAGGCATTCTGTTTCTTCAGAATATTAGACACTTTTCGGGTGCTCTTGGTGGTGAGTGTGGTTGCCATGAAATTGGATGGCAACAGAATCTAACAAGGTTGATACCTAGAAAAATGTGGTCCTATCGATGGGGTATCCCCAGAAAAAGTCTATGGTCGGAGGCAAGTGGTGAAAAATTTATACTCTCAAAATCGAGACGAGTCGAAGGTAGAGAAATGTAAAAACAAACAAAACCTGAACTAGCCCCAGTAAAAAATATGTAACATATTAAAATATAAAATTATAATTATAATTTATATTTCCTTTAAAATTTTATATTATAAAAAGAAACAAATTTTAATATAAAATTTTAATTATAATTTATATTTCCTTTAAAATTTTATATTATAAAAAGAAACAAATATTGGGTTTTTGGTGTACGATTGACAACGGCTATTGTTTTTCTCCTTTTGGGAATACCCACCCAGGGCCTTGCTCTTAAAAATCTGGGTTCGGGCCTCGACCAGGCGAGACAATATCATTATGGAGAGGGGGTTACTGAGCTAGAGATGAAGGTCCCCAACCCCTTCCTCGTCATCGTCCCTAGAAATTGTCAACTCTAATCATGAATGAGATGAGTTCAACCAGATAAGTATCGAGATAATAGTTTTTTAACAAATTCAATTATCAATTTTCATTTTTAGCCCTTTAAACATAAAATCCCCATTTTAACCTTCCACTATTAATCTATTTTGAATTGCTTTTAGCCTCTCTTCTCAATTCTCATTGTAGACCTAACAAAACAGGTTGGGATGCTCGTGTGGACCTGTACTCGGGTAAATAATACAGGGTAAGAGTCCCTTTTTTAACCCGTACCCGACCTGGCCCGTTTTGTAAACGGGTAAGTTGGATACACCCGCGGGTACCCGTTTGTTAAAAAAAAAAAAAAAAGCCCCCAAATCTCTAATTTCTAAAAGTGAAATCCCTAAGAGCGGAACTCACTCTCGTCGCTCACACTCGCTCGCATAGTCACATACAAACGCAACTCCACCGTTGTCGCTTCTCCAATCTCCACCGTCGCCGCTTCTCCAGTCTCCAGAGCCACGTCTCCTGTCTCCACCATCATCGCATCTCCAATCTCCAGAGAACTTCTCAGGTAGTTTTTGACTATTTTTCAGAACGTTTGAAGGTGGTTTAAAGACTTTCTGAAATATAAGGGGTGATAATTTAAATTAACCCATAATCTTCTGCACTATCTGCCTTTCCCTCATATCTCGTTCCCGGCGGCGCTAGTCCTCGATCGTACCGTCTTCAATTTCAGGTGAGTGGTCAAATTACTTCATTTTTTCGATATAATCAATTTTTAATCATCCAGCAATTCATTTTTATATTCTCTTGTTTAGGTAAAAAGCCAAATTTCTTTTTAATTTGACTATCTTTAATGGATTTCTACTATCAATTGCTTTAATGTTTCAAATGGTGGTGCCGATTTCGAAACAATTTATCTAATTTCCGGCAACCCTATCGAATTTCATTTTTGTTATATTACAACACCTTCAACAACAAGCGCAACAACAGGCGGCTATCTCTCGCTTCCCTTTTAACATCGATGCCACCTTGGTCCACCTGGCGTCCATCGTCCCATGACTCTCCGACAACAAAACCCTGACCCGAATCCCAATGTTAATGCCAATGCTAATTCTAATTTACAGCTACAGAATCGGCAAAGTTCACAACAGCCACAGCAACTACAGCAACAGCAGCAATAACAACAGAAAGGGACGAGGCCGTTGAACCAAATGGAGCTCCAGATGGCATACCAGGACACCTGGTGGGTCTGCCACCCAGATTTCAAGCGCCTGTTCGCTTAGCTCGAAGATGCTTATGAGAGGTTTGTTTGTTTGTTTGTTTCTGTTTCTGTTTGTTATTTGAGGGTTACGTTTTTAATTTATGTGTTATTTTATCAACTGTTTGGTGAAATGTAAGGAACTGTGAGTATGTGGGTTTTGCCTATGGGTGTAGAATTGTGAGTTTACTTATGTTGAGGTTTCATTCCTTGTTGTGGTTTATCTAAGTATGAACTGTGCTTTGAAGAATTGAACTAGGTTGTGAGTGGCATTTAACGTAACATGACATTATTGTAAGTATTGAAAAGATTCCAATGGATGTGAGAATAATTTAATGAATGCTTTAGCGTGGCAGTGTTACGGACCATTTTAATTTAAGTTTTTGAATATTGTACATTATTTGTCTAAAAATGATGTAGATTACATAACATTATTGTGATCAAATTAGAGTTAATATGAATAAAGATGAATAAGTTGTTGAGAGGGATCAATGGAATTACTCTTTTTTCTCATGTTCTTGTAAGAAGTTTTGGATACAATTTAAGGTATCTGTGAAGTATTTTTATATAAAAGATATCCAGTTGATATAGATTCTTGATAGAAGTGTTGATGGCTTGATGCTGCTTAATATATCAACCATTTACATGTGATGAATTTAGATTGTTGAAATCAATCTGAGTCGTGATTTGACAGATGCAGTGATTTGTGGTCACTCTGTGCCAACACATCTCCCCTTTAAGGCATGATCTAAAAGGCATCTTGATTCAGTGCGAATGTTGATATACTGCTGATCTTTCTAAATTTATTAACTATAAGAATTTCTTGTAAAACATAAATACGCAAATCAATAACTGTATCCCCTCAGCTCCATATCATTTGATGTCTTATATTAAATTCTACTGATTCATTTTGTTGAGCATACATCATCTTATGTGCATTTTAAGACTTCTTGCACGTGGAGATGAATTATTAAATAGTACTGAACATAGTAATTGAAGTCTTAAATGTTTTTGAGACATGCTTATCAAATGAATTATTTAAATAGTTTTTAACATAGTAAATTAAAGTCTATGTATTGCTCGAAGGATTTGCTAGATTGATGTTTGAGAATATTATGGAAATTCATGCTTTGTCATTTCTATCTTTGCAGGCGACTACCTTATCATGTTGTAACAGACTATGAAGCAGAGGAAGATGATAGAACCCTTGATTCTGACACAACAGGCCATGAGGCCATACTGGAACTGAGGGCAGAAATAGAGACAAGGGAGAAGGCTGGTAGAGAGGCTCATGAGGCCACGTTGCAAATGGCTGCGATGGTTCAAGCAGAGCAAGCTTGAGCTGAGTCTCATGCTCACGATGAAATGATGGCTTGAGCACCAATAAGGGCAGGTGCACTTGGTTCCCAAGGCAATAATATTGGTGATGATATGGGAGAGCAGGAACAAGGTGTTAACCCATATGAAATGATGAACGGATAGGGAAGCAATACTCAGAGAGATGAGAAGGAGCCGTCTGAAGATTATTTAAATGATGAGGAAACTGAAAATGGGGAGACAAGCATGCAAGATGAGTGACGCGAAGTGGGAAATTTTGATTTGAACTCCAAGTGAATCCATGAGAATTCTTAACTACGACGAGGGAAATCAATGTAATCTAAATGACGTGAGCTTCTTGTTGAATGTCAATTTTTTGTAGATGAATTTGGTAGGTGAATGTCAATTTTTTCCCCGTTATTTGAACGTATAAGTCAATGTAAAGTGGGTATATATAGTAGGTTGATTATTATTATTTATATTCATGGTTTGTTTTGCCTCACATTATTTCTTCTGCGGAAGGCAACTTATAGTTGTAGAATATTTTTGGGCGTTGGGGTGCATTAAGATACCAAAAATTATTCATTTTCTGAATAAAAAGTCAGTAGGTAAGTTTGACCAGTTACCCAATTGCGGCGGCTTACGTCTCATAATCTCATCGACTTCAATGGAGTTTTAAGTTGTTACGTAGGTAACTGTAGCCGGTTGGATTCTTCAGTTGACCAAATTCTTTTATATATTATATATTATCTTAATATTCAAAGAGTTAATGACATTTTGATCCTTAGGTTTGCAAATGATAGGGACTAAAACGTAATTGATAGAGACCAAAATGTTACTAAAAAAATTTAAAAAACTCAACTGTATTTAAACCAAACTGTAGGAATGAAATTTATTTTACCATAAATAGAAGCATCAAAGTTTTATTTAAAAGACAATTAGTTAAAAATCATTAGGGGTTTCACCGTTCTATGTGAAATTTATCAAAAAAGAAAAAAAAACCTTCATATGCGCTTTTCTCTCAAATAAATGCTACACTATTTAATCATAGATAGTATACTTTGTGAATTGCAAGATTATATGATTTAGTGTAACTAATAATAATAATAATAATTCTCTAATTAGGATTGATCTATTATAATTATGTTATACTAATATAGGTTAATATAAAACATTGAATTTATTAGAGCATACATCTTTTTATATTTTTATTATAACTGCTTTTTAAAACAATTTTTTATTATTTTCAACTGAGAATGCTATTTATAAAGCATCCTTCAATTAATATAATAAAATATCTATTTTACCCTGTTATATCACTTATAAAAATCAAAATAACTTTCCTTTTCTTCATTTTTCTTTTCTTTTCCTTTCATTTTCCATACAATAGTGTATGAAAAATCTAACACTGTCGGCAATGCATAAGGACGATTTTGCCAGCATTCTAGCTTTTCAGTTTCCACACCATATAAATATAATACCCCACCATTTTATAAAATATAGTAAAAAAATTCCCCCTTCAAAGTTTGACAAAAATTTCTAACCCACGAGTTTTGAAAACTGACACTACCTACCTAAAAAGCTAACGCAAATATCATATTTGAAACGTTTCAAATATCTTTCATTGTGAATTTAACCGTTAATATTACAAACGTGACAAATATTCTATGTCACATGACAAAGATTGTTTGATTACATTCACAACTAATGTTTTTAGAAAGTATTGAAATGCTCATGTCGTTAGTATGTATTGTGAGTCAATTAAAATAATCAAATATTACTATTTTATATCACTTATCAATCCAAAATGAAATGATTTTCTTTCTCATTTTCTTTGATTTTTTTTTTTTTTCACAAAACTTTCAATCTTAATCATAGGCGTGGGAACTTAATTAGTTATTCCTCACAATCGAGACCATTGATTGGATGAAAAGTCTAATAATATGGCTAGTGGTTTAAGATTTTTTTTTCAAATACCAAAAGTTTCCACACCATATGTGTCAAACGTTCAAAGCTAGCCCACCATTTATCGTGGAAAAAAAAAAATCAATTCAACCCCATGGGTTCTATAAATTGACACTACTCACCCAGAATACTAATGCACCATAAAAATTATAAATAAGAAATAAAAATAAAAATAGTATAAATCCTTAAACATAGGAAGTTTCAGCATAATGTACTAGTACTATAGGGGTAAAGTTACAATAGTCGATGGATTTTTTGTGATTTTTCATGATTAATGTGATTTTCATAAAATGAAATGACATCGTACTTGTAACTTTTCAAATATATTTCGTTGTAAATTTAAATATTAGTAGTAAAAACATGATTATTGGTGATGTATAGAAGTTCTGATTTCTATATAATTCAAGCATATAATTATTGATCTCGGTTCTTCATTCTACTTTTTTGTCCTAAGATAAACAATTATGGGGGTTATTATTGGTTGGTCTATTGCTCAAGTTTTTACAATGTTAATGCTTATTATTATTTTTGTTAGGGTAATTAAGTCAAAACGTCAAAGTTGTTGGTTTTCTTGAGAATCACATCAAGAGAAAGTTTATTATACATAATTTTTAGTTGTACGTATAAACTAATATTATATGTTATATATATCCAACATCCAATGATGTAACTTATTTTTATTGATTAGTTATACATATAAACGATTTTCTGATTGAAGATTGTTGAGTACTAATATTTAATAAGAATTATTAGACCATATTACATAAAAGATTTTTCGTGAAATATCAACATGTCAAGTTGTTGGTTTTCAGTTTTCACACCATCGTATATTCGTATTTTAAGTAAGTCGGCCAACTTTCTCATTTTATAAATGGAATAATAATGTAAACTAGTTGAGGTATAAACTACATATAACCCCACTTTGTTTTGGAAATTACCTTTAAGCACCCCGTTGTTTGTCAACTATTGGCACTTTTATCATTACAGTAGTTTGAACAAGAGTAAAAGAGTAAATAAGTTTTAACTCTTATAATTAATAAAATTTGTACATTATATTTTCACCCCAAACACAAGATTACCCCCTCTTTCGCCTACCATTTCTTTTTAAGGCCACTATTGTAAATTTAAGTAAGGTTGCAACTATGGCCTTGGAGCTTCAAGCAAGGCAACTACTATGCCTTTTTGGAGGCCATTGTTGTGGCCTTAAGCTGTTTAGCAAGTTGTGGCGACCTCATAAAGCTACTCTTGTGATCACTAGTTGCAGGGTCAATCCCCCTAATAGCTTCACTATGTTGCTCCACCCTAAACCCCCCTATAACCGAATTGACTCACCTTAATCCTCTCTATAAGGGAATGAGGGTTATTGCACACAATAGGAGGCTCTGTTGGACTTGGACAAGCAGGGAAAATGTAGGTAAGGTAGGGGGTTGTTCGACTCAAGCTAAGCCAGACATTAAGGTCATTTCATCAAGGATAAATAAGATTGTGTTTGTTTTATTATTTTGAGTAGTATTTTTGAAAAATAATTGAGTTGAGTTGTTATTACGAGGATAAAATTTAAAAATTAATAAAAACACCTCATAAGTTTGTTAATTTAGCTAAATACCCTCTATAATAAAATATTAAAAATTAAGAAAAACACCCCCACCCACCTATAAAATGCTGGTAATCGGTTACCACCACTAGAGGGCGGTCGAAAGTGTTTAACTAAATTAACAAATCTATGAGGTTTAAAAATAGTTGAATAGAATATAATTTAATTTTTAGAATAAAGAAACAAATATGTATTTTAGGTAGAATAAAAATAGGATAAGGAAACAATCGCGACTATAGGTATTTACACGTTTTACATGTACGTGAAGGGGTAGGTTTATGAACTCAAACACACAAAGAGAATTTAGAGCAATTCCCAAAACTTAACGCGCTCAAATATGGTATATCTAAGGGGGGCTTAAGATAATTATTCCTGACATAAATCCATGAGATGTAAGATGTGTGGACGTTATCCAAAAGTTTGAATATTTAGTCCAAGTTCAATACCCCATGACATTAAAAAAGTCAAAAGAAAATGTGGAAGCAACTTGGCACGTGGTTGATAGTTGGCGTGACACTTATATAAATCATTGTGTTGTCAACTTTGTCATTTTGAATATAACTATATTTTGATTATTATCGTTAAAGTCTTATTGCATGTTGCCAACTTGTAATTACTTAATTGGACAACTCATAATTTTTTATTACTAATTTATCAACCACTTTTAGCCTCTATTCACACCCCATTTTTCGCTGGATTTTCTGTAGATCCTAGTTTAATTACGTAACTTTTGTGTGGACGAATATACCCCTTTGAATTGTTATGCAGATGTATTTATTTCATGGAGTTTTTGTTTGCTAATATAAGTAGTGCTACACATATAAATGTAAGATTCCAATTTCAAACTTAAATTATGAGAAAAATTTACGTGTTAACTTCATATTAATCATAAGAAAATTATTCGTTTATCACATTTTCTTCTAATTAATATAGTGTTGATGTATAAACAATCACGTAACATTATTGTAATATAATATCTATTTATTTGATTATTAAGATAGTATTTGTTACGTGTTGATTCGTGAATGAGATAGTGTTTCTTATCAATTGGTATGAATAAGGTAGTGCTTTAAAAATAATGTTAAAGATATTAATCTTTAAGATTTTATTTATTATATATTGGTTCAATGGAAAATGCAATTCTTGAACACAAATGATCATTTTTTTTTTTTTTTTTTTTAATATTGAAACGCATATAAGTTATAATTTACATAAAACAAAAACATGATTCTTCTGCATCAAATCAAACAAAAACATGAATAAATCCATTTTTCATTACATAAAACTTCACCAAATTTCTGATACGAATGGGGGGGTATTTTCGTCTTTATGTGCTTAAATGATCTTCGAAATAAGTCAAACAAGATAGAATTAGTGGAATCGGTCAAATTCTATTAAACCCCTCCAAACAATGACAGGGAGACCCAAAAATCCGAAAATATAACCAGTGCCGTCCCTCTCTTCTCTTCCATATGAATATAACTGAGATCACTGCTACGCTTTCTCTCTCTTTGCCAGCAAAGAGACTGGAAAGATGAATCTCAGAGTGAAGCTGCTTCGTTCTTCTTCAGTTTTTGCCCATTTATGCTGTATTTGCTTCATCATTTTCTTCATCCTACAAAAATCAACAGCTCAAACTGCCACTACTGATCCTGCTGAAGGTCCTCTCTTTCTCTCTCTATTTTTTTTTTCAAAGACTTTATTTTTAATCCATTATTAGTATCTTAAGAAAAACCCACTTGGCAGAAAATAATGTTCATGCTCAAAATTGCTTTTTGATTGCTGAACACGCTTAGTTAGTTGTCCATGATTCATTGGAAGCAGCCCATTCCCTTTGCACAGTTTTTTTTTTTTTTTTTCCTTTTAATTTTTGTTTATGAAAAATTTTGCTTGGTTATCTATTTATTTTCCTTTGTATAAAAGACTAGCTAGTTGATAATAAAATGGAAAGTGAATTTTTTTGTTATTAAAGGGCTAAAATTCAATGCTAATTAGGAAGAAGTTGATATATGAGGTCAATTTAACTGTTGAAAGTTGAAACAAGTTGTGTGTTTCCTCATGAGATATTATCATTTTTCTTTTTAGTAACATTTTTTATGTTTTTCTGAAGGCAATTTTAACACTTCCATGCCATAATTGTGTTTCTTACAAACTATATTGCTAATTGTTAATATGGGATTCAGAGGTAATAGTGTACTTTTCTAGCTCTCTAGATTCCTCAAATTAACATTTTGGGGGTTCTTCATTTCAAAATTAATACTATAGTACCTGCTGGTAATGTTATCAAGCCAGCTCTGTCAGTAGAGAAATAAAAAGGTAAAAATTAAACTGGAGGCTCTTTGGGATTTCAGTTCAAGGTTAAAACACTGTAGATTCCTATATTTTAATCCAACTCTTTGTGATTTCATCAGTGATTTGTGCTTTTAACATTCCACATAGGTACTAGGTAGGGACAGACAATTTGGGTTAGCTTATAAGCTGCATGTTTCTTTTACTAAGTAAATGCATTTTGGGTGAAAGAAGCTTGGGTATAGTCCATAACGAGTTAGCTTGTTTGGTTTTCCCAAGCTGTTACAGTAAGTGGGGAGGTCGCCACACCCCACCTCACTATTGAAGTATAGCTTTGGCCCTTGAGAGACAATTTAAAATTCAGCCACAGATTGTATGCTCAAAGAGTCATTCTAATAGATGTGTGGTTATTTTATGAAATTGTGTTATTGTGCCAGCTTGCATGCATTTCTATCAGCTGGTTCTGATAATATTTATTGGTTGTTTTGGTGTGGTGAGCAGTGAAGGCATTGAATGCAGTATTTCAAGAATGGGGTGTGCAAGCACCGGCAGGATTATGGAACATAAGTGGAGAGCCATGTACTGGATCTGCCATCAATGGAACTAAATTGGAGGACCACCCTGTTGCCATCACATGTAACTGTAGCTTTAACAATAATTCAACCTGCCATGTCACTCAATTGTATGCTTTCTTTCTCTTTGCAAAATCTAGGAAATTTTCGTATGGAGTTGTTTCAATTTTGTTAGAATACAGACAGGTTATACTGATTCTGGAAAGAATCTTCTTTCGAAATTTAAATTATTGTAAATTTCTCCTTTGAAATTGTGGTCAACCTTCCCAATTTTTTTTCCTTATTTTACACTGAAAGAAAGCTGGTATTTTTTATCTAAGCCAAAAGAGTGCAATTCTTATCACGTCAAATTTTAGGAAAGAATGAAATTTGCTACTGCAACCATGTGTCAGCTTATTATGATAAAGATTATATGTTATGATATATGGTCTGCATTAAGAGGAAATTCATACTAAGAGATGATGCCAATTAAACCCTTCTAATAGAATTGGATTTTGTGTCATTAGTCAAATATAGTACTCCTGTCTGACTCAGGCTTTGAGAAGTTTGAATTGAGACTTATTTATTAGTATTATTAGTCAACCGAATTGCTACTTAAATAACTTCATGACTTGCAATGCTGGCTGGCGAACAGGATTACAGATGATTGGTTTTGGTGCCCTGGATCTATTAGATATTACAGGAGAAACTTTGAAGATTTATGAAAATGAAATAACGAAATAAAAACAAGAAGATATTATTATTTTGTTGGTTAAACACCAAATTTTAATTAATGGCCTCATAGAAGAAAACGGGAAACATTACTTTTAGTCAAAGCAGTCTAATGTGTTATTTTATTTTTCAGGAGAGTATATGCACAGGACAGCACAGGAACTATTCTAGAAGACTTAGAAACTTTGCAATATCTGACATATATGTATGAATTTCCTTTTCATTTCCCCACATTTGATTCATATAAATCAACTTTGACCTTCATCATTCTCAAATTAATGGACAAACATTATATTTTGACTTTGTAGTGGAATTGATCGAAATTACATGTCTGGTACATTGCCTGCTTTTATTGGAAATTTGACTCGGTTGACATATTTGTAAGTATTTAAGGATACCCTTTTTAATTGGAAGTGTTTACTTGTACTTGGTTTTCTTTTTGGCATAGTTTTGATTATATTTCATTTGGGTAAATGACTTTGGATTTAGCTGCTAATTCTTGCTTGTTGGTTCTTTGCCTCTTTTTGTATTATAATTTTGCCTTTCTGTGTCCAGGTCAATGGGCCACAATGAACTTACTGGGCCAATCCCAAAGGAGATTGGAAACCTGAAGGAGTTATATTTTCTGTAAGATTGGAAAACTTTCTCATTTTTCTTCTTCTTCATTGACAGCAAGATTTGGTTAATTGCCTCTATCATTACTTTTATGAAAATAAAGCACCAATAATAGTTATACTGTAGACAGACTTTCTATTGTCTATATTAAGGCCATTTCCTTTAGTGGCTAATGCAGAATCATAAAAAGAAGGTTTATTGTTAATTTTGAAAATATTTTATTTTAGGAATTTAGAGATATTACTGATTTTCATATTTTGATAGAGCTTGAATGAATTAATAAAGATAGATTTCCTTTTTTATTTTTTTTGGTTTTGTTTAGGCTATTAAAAATAGGATTGTCTTTGAGATGTAGTTAAGAAAATATAATATGATGAATGAATTGTCTCCTCTCTACTTTCATCTTGCTCTTCTAATTTCCTTGTCCCTGTAGCACTCTTCTGTCTGATTTCTATACTATTTTCTCATGAATCTCTTTTCTTCTTTCTAATTTCTATCTTCTTCTCTTCTCTATCTATTTTGCTCTTTAGTTTTCTCTATTTTAGTCTTCTCTCCCTATCCTACACCAGTATGTTAGGAATATGAAAATTTTGATGTGAATCACTATGTAACATAGTATGCTAGGATAACTGAGAATCACTGTTAAAGCTATTCTGTATATAGTACATAACTTGATATTACATTCATCCCAAAATGCCCTCGAAAAATGTCTTGATGGAGAAAGTTATGAACACTCGTCTAGCACAATGTATGTGCTCATATAAAATGATGATCACTAAAGATTTATATCTTCTGATATATGTCATGCAGGGCTTTTGGATCCAACAATTTCACTGGATCACTCCCTCGTGAATTGGGTAACTTGGCCAAACTAGAAAACTTGTATGTTCTAACTTCTTCATTTAAATTTTTTTATTTATTTATTTTTTAAGTGTAGCACTAGTTTTCATGACCACAGATTCAGGTATCATGAAATTGAGGAATTTTCTATTGGTGATTTTAACAGTTTCATGGATAGTTCTGGAATTGGTGGGGAAATTCCCTCGACATTTGGTAATCTTCGAAGTTTGAAAAAAATGTAAGGAAAACCCTTTCTCTATATTAATGACATTCTGTTTTTGCTGTGCTTGAAGATTACAGTGCCTGAACTATGCTTACAATGAGTGATTTGTTAATTTCAGGTGGGCATATGATTGTCCGTTGACAGGCAAAATCCCTGATTTCATTGGGAACTGGACTAAGATTGAATCTCTGTAATACATCAATTCTTTTTTTTCATGATATTCAAATGTGTCCTGTGAAGTATACAAAAATTTTCTTCAGCTGTGTCTATATTTAAGAACTTTGATTATTTTGTTGACGACTCTGTCAAATGTTTCTGTAGGAGATTTGGAGGTAACAATCTTGAAGGTCCTATTCCATCCAGTTTTTCTAATTTGATCTTATTAAACACCTTGTGAGTGTATCTTGAATAATACTACACATACCAACTCTCCCTATAATGTATCTCATGTTAACACGTGTGGCATGATGTGATTGAACAAATACAAATTAATAATTAAGTAGTTTTGAGAACTTGATGTAACAATCATGTAGTCCCTCTCTCTCTCTTTCTCTCTCTCTCTCTCTCCCTATGGGAAGATGTCTCATATCTGTGATGTTCGAATTAATTGTGTAGGCAAATTACTGATATATACAACGGGAGCTCATCTCTTGGTTTTATTAGAAGTATGAAGAACTTAACTAACTTGTAAGTTACAGATACTCCATTCAGTTATATACATATCTAACTACCTATTCTTCTCAGCTGATTTTGAGAGTGATGAGTCAATTTTTTTTTCCCATAGATCTCTAAGAAATGCTTTGATCAGCGGCAACGTTCCGTCCAACATTGGAGAGCTCCAAATGTTAAAGACTCTGTAAGTTACAACTAGACCTCAACTTGTACTGCCATGAGTATTTTTTTAAATCATTCTTTTTCTCTTTGTTGCAGGGATTTGAGTTTCAACAACTTAACTGGTCAAGTCACTAGTGCGTTGTTCAGTATCGATACTCTTACTCACTTGTAAATTTATTTATGCTTTCCTCTATCAGTTTCAAGATTTGAGTACTTTAATTTAGTCCCTTCTTTTTTTTTTTTTTTTTTTTTTTTTTAAGATTTGGTCTGAGCCTTATTCTTTCATTTAATATACATTTTTTTGTTGCTCTCTTCTACATATTCCAATGGCTAGGTATCTTGGAAACAATAGTCTGTCAGGATCCCTTCCTCAGCAAAAAAGTGTAAATCTTCAGACCATGTAAGCCTTCATTTCATAGTATTTTGTCACAGTGAACATGGATTGTTACATTCAGTTATGTTGAAATTATGATCAAATCTATTTCCAACAATATGAAATCATTACACACACACACTCTCTCTCTCTATAGTATATATAGGGGAAGGTTCAGGAGCCCCACTTTTTTGACAGAAAATATTACACAATTTATGAGCCATTGGATCGAAGAATTTTTGGTGGTTGCGATTCAATACAACTTGAATAACCAATGCACTTTGGAAATAACATAAATAAGATGTAATCTCAACCATTCAAATGCTTTAATCTAAAGGCTCTAAAATTGTGTCAAAACTTGTGCAAAGAGAATGGGGCTCCTGATCCTAATCCACCCACACACACTGACACACACAGACACACATATATGTATATGTATGTATGTGGTGCATATGTTTCCTACTCATTGGTGTTTATCATACTATTTCCTGCAGAGATTTATCTTACAATCATCTATCAGGAACTCTTCCCACCTGGGTGACATCTGTTGCACTGCTGTATGTCTCTCAAACCATGATAATTCCTCTTTCCATCTTCATTTCTTGGTTTGGAGCTTAGGCATTGTGAAGCTCACATGATTTTTCTTACCTTGTTTCTTTAATTTATAATAATTTACATGATTGCGTGAAAGAATAAATACTAAAATTTATGACAATTATGACAATTATGCCAATTAAAAAGAAAAGCAGGTGACTATATATGGGAATCTATTGAGCACCCATCTTCATGACGAACACTTATCACTGCTGGTTACCCGGTGAGCTCGTCCTTTTTGGCACACAAAAGAAATAATATTCTTGGACAATCATTAGAAATGCTTAACGGTGCCTGTCTAATAACCTTGATGTGCTTTAATTCCCAACCCCAAAGAAAGATCATTTGGAAAACCATTTGGGATACAATGAAGGCACAGCTCATAACTGACGTCTTTGTAATGTAGTAAACTATTTCTCAAATTATGATTCACCATATATTAAATATGTTAAATATCCTTGCATCTCTAACTAGTATGCTTCAAACTTTGATATAAATGATCATTGCTTTGAATTGTATAGGAATCTAGTGGGCAACAACTTCACATTTGACAGCTCAAACATCAGGTGTGTTACAATTCCCTTTTTAATTTAAAAAAAAGAAATCAGATTTTGCTTTTAGAAACAAGGGTCTTGCTTAAAGAAGACAAAAGACAAGTAATAGAAAAAGTTCAGAATGGAGTGTGCTTCTTTCTAAGTTTTCAAATAAGATAACCAGTAATGTTCTCTGTGCTTGCCAGTGTCATCCCTGGATTGAACTGTCTCCAGAGAAATTTCCCCTGCAATAAGAATGATCCTCGCTGTAAGCCGCTTTCTTTCTGCTTTTTAATTCCTTTTGTATAATTTACTGCGATGCCATTTTACTTTATTCTTCCTGTATTATTTTCCTTAGTATAGATGCTACTGTATTTTTATAAATCTGATAGTGCTTGTTCCCACCTAAAAGAACACTTCTCTGATTATAACTTTGTATTGCACTTTGATGTTGTACACATGTAAGGAACGTGCTTCTGAATATCAGAGCATGAACCTTCAGTAAGAAGAAGTGAAGCTAGTATATGTTAGTGGGCTTAATACAATTTTGAAATTCTCTCTCACCTTCTCTATTGTTAAGAAATCTATATAGATTTAACCATCGATATGGTTGATGATGAGTAATAGAGGTTCGAAGAAATTTCATAAGAGAATGTTTGGCAAAGGTCTTGTTCAGTAAATGTGCTAATTGAGAAAAGGTTCAATAAATTGCCAGCCATCTGAATGTTTAGAAATACCATCTGAACGTTTAGAAATACTAAATTAGTATAAACAATATAACTTATATAATGTTAGTTTAGTTATTGACCTTCATGAGAAAATAAAAAAAAATTATAGTTAGAAACCATGCATTGGCCATAAACTTTCAAAATAATAGCTCTCCATCAAGCTCCATGTCTGATAAATGTGTTTACATCTGTTTTAGTTTGATTTAGTGATGATCTTTGTATTAAGTTACTGGAAGTTATTAAAATAAAAGTATTTCTCAAATTTTGTCTGAATCTTTGCTGTATTCAGATTAATATTATCATTAGAGCTTTTATTTTTTGCATTTGCAGATTCAAGGTTAGCAATCAAGTGTGGTGGTAAACAGTTGAGAGTCGGTAATATAGTGTATGAAGCCGACGATGGTGGAGCTTCTTTTAATGTGTTAAATTCTGAAAAATGGGCAGTTAGTAATGTGGGCTTGTTTTCTGAGGGACAATTTAACACACTTCCTCAAAATACTGGCTCAGAAGTGATTAACACTACAACACCAGATCTTTATCAGACAGCAAGACAATCCCCTGGGTCACTCAGATATTATGGACTTGGTCTTGAGAATGGGGTTTACAATGTAAGCTTGTTCTTTGCTGAAATAATTTATGAAGATCGAACCTCAAGAAAATGGGGGAGTCTTGGAAGGCGTGTTTTTGATGTATATATTCAGGTAAACATTCGTTCATCAAATTGTAATTTAGAGATCCTGTGAAACATACCCTTGTCCTTTACTGATTCTACTATTACAATGCCAACTATTTATTTTTACACTGAAAAATATAATACTGTCTCTCATCAAATATCATGTAGGGAACTCGCCAATTGAAGGATTTTGACATAACAAAGGAGGCAGGTGGGGTTAGAAGAGCAATTCGCAGAAGCTTTGATGCTAATGTGACTGATAACCATCTTGAGATTCACCTATTTTGGACTGGTAAAGGGACCTGCTGTGTACCTGCCGCAGGTAGTTATGGACCATTAATTTCAGCTGTTAGTGTCACTCCAGGTAAACTATGTGATCTCTCTGAATCTTTTTTTTAGATGAATTACTATAAATGTGCTAATCTGCTGATATATTTCTCACTGAATTTTACTCAGAATTCCAACCAACTGTTGGTCTTGAACAAAAGAAGAACCAGACTGGGCTGATTGTTGGTATTACAGTCCCTCTTGTGATTCTGGGCGTCATACTAACATTTTTAGTTTTTTACTTGAGGATGAGAAAAGACAAAGATGATACGGAAGGTAAGAGAATCCAATAGAATTTAACAGTAATGTTAGTCATAAAATCTCTGAAACCAAGTTTCTTCATGAAAATCAATTAATTTGCATTATTCACTTCTGCTCAAAGTTAAAGGTTCTCTGGGCATCTGAGAAAAGTAGATACCAGAATATGGTTGTAACAGAAGTGTTGAATTGTGTTCTAGCACTCCTGAAACATAAATACTAGATCTATAATATCTCATTGTTACAACAATGATAAAATATGGGCTAGCAGTAGTGTATTCCATAAGACAGGGAAAGCTGCTACTGTAATTCTTCTCTTCCACTGCAAGTCCTTCAAGGTTATGTAATCATTTGTCTTGCTTCAATATGCAGTACTACTTGGAATAGGACCTAAACCGAAGACTTTTACTTACGCCGAGTTGAAATCTGCAACAAAAGATTTCGATGTTTCAAATAAGCTAGGAGAGGGAGGATTTGGACCTGTTTATAAGGTAACCTCTATGTCCTACATTTAGAAGTTACAACTTATAGATAGTTTACTGGAATCTTGGGTTGCAATGGATTATATCTAATGCATGGTCATAGATAGCAATATAACAGGAAAACTAGGTTGGTTTTAGTTTTTGCATTTTCACCAAGGAGTAGATATGATTTATGTTGTTAAATCTGGCACTACAGGGTACACTTTCTGATGGAAGGGTGATAGCTGTGAAGCAACTTTCAAAAGGATCCCACCAGGGGAAAAATCAGTTTATTAACGAGATTGCTGCCATAACTGCAGTGCAACATCGCAATCTTGTGAAATTGTATGGATGCTGCATTGAAGGAACAAGGCGCCTTCTTGTTTATGAATATCATGAAAACAAAAGCCTTGATCAAGCATTATTTGGTATGAGGAAACTGCCATTTCATAATCAAACTTAGTTTTACAATTTTCTATCTTGGTTTTCTTGCAAGCAACTGAAACATTATACATGTGATCTTTCTTGTATGATCTATGGTCACTTATTAGCTATAAATTTGGCAGTACAGAGTACAATTTTGATGACTTTCATGTATTTTAACCAGTCCAAAGTTTAAAGAATAAAATATTTTCTGCTTTGTAAAATGCCTTTAGTGACAACATCACAACTCTAAAGAAGATACAAAACTACAAAAATAGCTAGCTGAATTTCTTAGGGCAAGCAACAGGTTTTTCTAGAGCAGATTGTCAATGGTTTAATGAGCTCCAAATCATTCCTCGAGATTATTTTTCCTGAATCCTCAATTTTCCATTTCTGTAACTGTTAAAGTTCTTAATGATTGTGCCCCATTTCTGCAGGAAAAAGGGTGTTACATCTTGATTGGCCCACCCGATTTAAGATATGCTTGGGAACCGCAAGAGGTCTAGCATATCTTCACGAGGAGTCAAGGCCGAAGATTGTACATCGAGATGTCAAAGCAAGTAATATCTTACTTGATACAGAACTCTCTCCCAAGATTTCAGATTTTGGATTGGCCAAGCTGGTTGATGATAAGAAAACTCACATCAGCACAGGAGTTGCAGGGACCATGTAAACTCCTTCAATCATTTCTTGATTACCTTTCTTCCATTGTAGCTTGTTTTGGAATGTGCTGCATAGTGTAATTTGTACATGTCATCATGGAAGTAACCATCATTTTTTATAGTCACCTAGTCATAGATGTTAGAATAATTTCTTTGGAGTAGATATGTCATTCAATGGCTTCGTATTTATATAAGTTCCTAAATTCAGAATGTTTTCACATTGTCAATGCATGGGCACGTTGTGTAGGCCTGCTCTTAGTTTCAGTTTGACACAATCACATATTTAGACAGACTTTTGGATTCTAACCTTTCGAAACACTTATTATCTTGCAGTGGCTATTTGGCACCGGAGTATGCAATGCGTGGACACCTGACAGAAAAGGCCGATGTATTCAGTTTTGGTGTTGTTGCTTTGGAGATTATTAGTGGGAGAGCAAACTCTGATACTAGCTTGGATAGGGAAAAAGTTTATCTTCTTGAATGGGTAGAGACAATTACATTAATTTTGATTTGTTTGTTTGCTTTCTTCCATGTACCCTAGTTTAATATACTCTTAATTTTTTTAATTGTCCGTATTATATTTCTAGGCCTGGAGTCTGCATGAAAGCAACCAAAGTTTGGGGCTGGTTGATCCCACACTGACAGAGTTTGATGAAAATGAAGCTCTTCGAGTAATTGCAGTGGCTCTCTTGTGCACTCAAGCATCACCAATGTTACGGCCACCCATGTCACGCGTTGTGAACATGCTTACTGGAGACATAGAAGTGGGAGCTGTTACATCAAAGCCAAGTTATTTGTCTGATTGGGATTTTAATGATGTAACGAATACCTTTACAAAAGACGATATTGGCACATCTTCATCTTCAGCAAGTTACAGCAAGAATAAAAGTGACAATCCAACTGATCTCAGCCCAGGAGTCAAGCCATTACATTCTCCACTAAATATCAGCCAATTCAGAGATGCAATATCTGAGGGAAGGTAGGAAATATCTTCACTCACTGAAACTGGGAGAATTATACAGCTCATTCTGCCTTGTATTTCATATGTGCGTAACTTTTTCTATTCTGCCACTGAAGATGCAACAACAACTTCATTTATTGATTTTGGCAGCATTTTGAAACTCAAACTGAAGTAGAACTTTTAGTGTTGGAGATGTTTTCATTGTATACAAGTAATATTAGACAATTGAATTTTTCATCCTGAGTGTATAGAGAGGAATTTCAATGTGTTTATTCCTGAAACATCTCTTCTGTAAGTATTTCATTTGGAACCTCTGGATAAGGAAAGTTAGTCTATAATTTTGCGTATTTGTTATTAGATTTCAATACTTGAAACATCATATTCGTGACGTTTTCAACCTTCAATGTTACAAACATGATATTCTATGTTAAATGTTACTTTATAAAGGTGTTTGGATTATATAATACTTTCTTATAGGGAGATATTATATTAATAGAAATATAGATTACCTTAAAGATTATTGGAAATATTTAGAAAATGTGTTTGATTAATTCGAATAAATTGGTGAATAATATGTTTGGTTGGAAGGATAAATGGATGGGTATGTTATATAGATTACTAAATTGTCATATTTTTCAAATATTAATATAATATTATTTATTATTATTATTTTTTGAATCATTTTTTTAAATCCCTATATTTGAAATTTTGTTAAAACACCATAGCTATATAAAACTTTAATTTGTAGCAAACTTTAATTCGTATATAAGTTCTTTAATCTCTATATAATTCAAGCATATAATTGTTGACCTAAGTTATTCAGTGGCTTGTTTCAAAAGTCGTTAAAGCAATCAACATCTTTAGTGTGTGTTTGTTTTATTATTTTGGATATGATTATTGAAAAAGTTGAGTTGGGTGGTTATTACGAGGTAGAATTTAAAAATTAACAAAAACACTTCTCTAAGTTTGTTAATTTAGCTAAACACTTCTATAAAAAAAAAAAAAAAAAAAAAACACTCTCACCCACCCTATTAAAAGCCAACAGTTGATCACCATTGCCGGAGGGTGGTTGAAAGTCGCTGTAATGACATACAATTAATTGGATCTGACTAGTCGTGCGTCGATATGACCTTTTCCTATCAGATTCACCATGGATCTAGCCGAAAAGGCTAGATCTACGACGAGACCTAACATTTTCCAACTAGATCCATAGTAGATCTGGCCAGAAAGGCTAGATCGGTGCACTACAGGCTAAATCCAGCTGGTAGTGCACCATTATGCCAGATTCCGGTAGTGGTGCCTAGAGTCTAGAAAATGTGGGTGAGTGGGGGTGTTTTTGTTAATTTCTAAAATTTTTTGTTGAAAGTGTTTAGTTATATTAACAAATTTAAGAGGTTTAAAAATAGTTCAATAGAATAGAATAAGATTTTCAAAATAGGAAACAAATCCTACCCAAAATAGAGAAACAAGCACCCCTACATCTCTTGGATTTGCTTCGTGATGGGCGGATTTTGTAATAGAAGAGATATTTTTCAATAAGCATGTACTTGTTTGGAAGGATTATCATAAATGATTAAAATATGTCGTTCACTGTACATAAAATATTCAGCTAAAGTTGCTTCTGTATGAGGAGCGAGGTATTGTGATGTAGTGGGGGAATCCGCCATTATCGGCTATCACAATAGTGTATTCCAACACCCCTTTCTTGGAAAATAGTCACTACCTCAGCCATAAAAGATGTCTTTTGACCCATACTACATAATAACAATTTACATTTTCTGTGTTTGTTAATGGAAAATTGTATTTATAACTATTATCATTTTTCCGATTTGTCTATCCCCAAATTATTTCTCATTGACTGTATCATTTAGGGATCATAGAATCATTAGTACTAAATTTTGTTTAAAGAGGCTCATATACAGAACGTCTCAAAATATTACCTAGAGCTACCTTAATAGGAAATAGACACTTATATATCTAGGAATGAGGATCGGCGCTAGTCCATAACCCGAGAACTATACCTAGTGGGATGTTATGCCAATGCCATTGTTGTAGATGCAAAAAATCCATGGTTACGAAAATAGGGTATGATCCCGTGAGGTTGAGGTCACTGACAATCTGCTGAACCTATACATATGAAGAGATAAGCGTGAACCTTACGGGAAACACTGGGTGATGTTTACTGTAGAAATTTTGACGCTCAAGTCAGTAAGGCTGAAAAAGACTATTAAGAATTAAGGGAAATAAAAATTACTTGGAGTCTTGTCGGAGGCCAGATCTACGGCAAAGGTGTTGGGTTCTCGAGAGCAAGAACTTAGGAACAAGTAGGTGGTTTTGAGTAGTGGAGATTGAATAAATTATGAGAGGACATACCTTTATTTATATAGTGAACCCAAGAGGTTGAAATCCTAGTAGGACACTAAGTCCTACTATGGGAGATAATAATAGGATTCCTTGCCTTTATTAGATTAAGTTTACTAGTTTGAGTAAGATTCAAAATCTTAACAAAAGAGGAAATAGAATAGGATTTTGATTTCCTATTTATGGACTATTGTAGGCTAATGGGTCGGAACCCAGTTCAGTTTAATTTATAGGATAACCCAACTCATAACGTGGGTAGTTCACAAGGTGACTTTAAACGTATGTCTAATTAGAATTGGGTTAAGGCGTTGAACCGTGACATGTTTATTTCATTATTGGGTGTCTCGTCAAGATGATTTTTTGCCCATACAATTATCGATAACATTGTTCTCTTCCTTCATTTAATAGTTAGTCATTAATTTTTCTAAGAGTTGATGTGTGTTATTGATTTGAACGTTGAAGACCCTCGTCGACTCTATTTGACCTCTTTGGTTTTGCGAGATTATAATTTATAGGAGTATCTCAAAGGAGGGAGAGAAGAGTTAGTCAAGGATAACTTGATCAACGCCAAGTGGAAAACCTTCCATCTCTATTCAAGCTTATTGTTGACTTCAGAGTCACAATATGGCATCAACATTTGATTATAATTAATTCAATATTGACGACGAGTATAATATCAACATGTATGATGGTAATAAATATAGTGTCATGAAATGGATAACATAAAATTTTACCAAAAGATCTAGCATTGTGTTGTCAACTTGACATTATGAATGCAATGAAGAATTATATTATTCTAATTATTATTATAAAGTTAGAGATGGAATTGACTAAACTGGCGAATAAACTCTATCTATACATTCTTTTGCATTAAAATTTAATTTAATCCAGTTCAGTCTCCCTCAGAGAATGAAGATGAACGCCTTAGTGATGAAGGTGCTTTCTTCTTCTTCTTCTCACTTCTGCTACTTTTGCTTTATCATTTTATTTTCTTTCAGAAATTAAGTGCTCAAAATGCTACTACTGCACAAATATGGTAGATACCTCTTTTATAACTCGAACACAAAACTCTTTGAGTATAACTAACCCCAATGACTTAAGGGTTTCTCATCCGAATACAAATGTTTTTCTCGTATAGTTAAGAGAAAATACTTCTCTAGCTCAATACATTCCTAGTATTAATTTTAAGGTAATTGTTTATTAAGTGGTATAACATATAATTCTAATAACAAAGTCATAAAGATTAATTTTAGTTTCATTGAAATGTTACAATTTTCTTTTCTATATTTGGTTCAAATTTGTTTTCAATCACCATCATCCATCAAACAAATTAACTTGAGAAATAGTGAGGTCTACACTCAAATTAAGGTCATAAATCACATTAAAAAAATATTAACTTTAGCACATCATTTTAATATTATTGGTCAAAAAAATTAAATTTTATATTTTAAACCATTGATTTAGTCATCTTAAAAAGAGTTGTGTGTGATTTTTCCATTAAGCTCGGAGAAGTCAGAATCCCATGAGAATATAGTTTGACCTAGAATCAGTTCGATTCAACACTTGTCCGACCCAACATAAACTCGTCGAGATATAGCTCGACTCAACATAAGCTAGTCGCAACCAACTCTGTCAATTGTTCGACAAATCACAAATAAGCTCAAATCTCGGATATTTGAGAAGAGATCAGATCAACAACAATGATGATGCGATCTTAGCGCATAATCATGAGAATACCGAAATTACAATTCCAATCCCAATAATTTCTCTCTTTTCTTCTTCACAAACTTGTATATAAACCCCCTCAACGATGAGAGAGGGGTTAGCAAATTTTTCTAGGCATTACATATTTCTTGTAAGCTCTCTAAAGCAATAAGAAAACAGTCGATGTAAGCTTAAGTTCTAACTTACCGAATTATTTTAAAAATTGATTGTGTTCTTTACATTTATGCACTTTTTATATACAATTATTGGTTAGTTTTAATCACGTACACATTGGTTCTGATTTTACCAAGGTCAATCGGATCACTCGGGTTGGTGCGATTCTCGTATCAATAAAACGGCTTAATTAGTCATACTTTTTGAATTAATTGGAACATAGAAATGAAGATCCCATTAGGTCATATTTAGAAAATTTTAGAATATGTTTTCATATTAGTCTCATTCAACAATTATGATGAAGGCTAATACTGATATTTTTGGATAGTTTCAAATATTGATTATTATATCAAAATATTATGATTTATTTATTTTTAATTTAATTTTGGGTTTTATAAAATTTCCCATGAGCTTTCCGTGAATAAAACTCCCCCAAGATATCTGAAAAACCGATTTATCTCTTGTCGTCAATATTTTGTTATGCTTTTGATCATCTATCTCTCAGGTATTATATCATTGATTTGTTAAATTGAATATCAAAACCTTGACGAAACACTGACAACAAAGAATAAATTGTTACTTTAGATAATTGAAGAAGGAAATTGTTATTCAAGGACATCTTAGGAAAGAACTATTTAACCCTTTGATTTTGTAATATTATTTATGAACCTTTCATATGAAAGGTTCATAAATATATATATATATATAAAAGGAAAATTATCCTTACAATTAGTGTTTCCTAAGGATATTCTCATTTTTTTTTTTTTTTTTAAATTCATATTCCAAAAGTTAACTTATATATGCAATAATTTTGTCTTTTAATTTAATGAAAAAAAAAAAAATCTTATATGCAAGAAATTATTTACTAGCAAGAATTTAGGTCCTAATTTTAATTCTATATTTAATAAATTTTGATTATCTTTATATTTGATTTACTCTTTTTTAAGGGTCACTTTTTCTAATAATTACATTGATTTTGGTGGTCTTTTTCACCACACAAATTGTGGACTATCTTGCATTTTCAAAAAGGAAGAATAATTGTCCACTTTGATTTTCTGCTTTGAAATATTATATTGTTGTATTGATAAAAAATATAAAAGAATCAAAGAACTCAACATCAATATGTATTGTTTTCTATTCAATAATTAAATCAAACTGAGAACAAATACAATTGTAATGAGAGATTAGAGATGAAATTACCTCCAGTTGATGTGATATTTTGAACTTCAATGCCCGTTACAAGTTACTATTTCACAAGCATTAGCCATTACGTAAAATTTTTTACAAAAATTTGGGCCCTCAAGGACCGGGCCCAAATTGGGACCAGTCTTTAAAGGCTCGAGCCCAAATCCTCAAGGACCCGGTCCTGGGCCTATGAGATTTCTCAAGCTCGAACTGGTCCTATGGGCCTCAATAATATCATTTAGCCTAGGGGTGTGGAAGTCCGGTTAACCGGACTGGAGTACTAATATTTTGAACCGAACTGATTTTTCGGTTCAGGAGATAATTCAAACCGCAACCGGACCGAATTATCTCTTAAACCGATTATTAACCGAACCGATAATTCGGTTTGGTTACCGGTTTTATAAAACAATCCCCCAATAATGCTATGGACACCGAAAAAACTGCACCGAAATCATGTACCGGCCTACGTGTAACATGCCTCTCATTTTTTTTACAATTTTTTTCTAGTGAACGGCCGTCCATCAAATTTGGACGGCCATTCACTCACATGGACGCTCGTCCATATAATATGGACGGGAGTCCATATACAAGGGACGGGCGTCCCCATTTAAAGGACGCCTGTCCATAAATAAATTATGAACAAAAAAAAAAAAAAAACTTTGGGGACGGTCGTCCATAAATTATGGACGGCCGTCCCTTACGTTTGGACGGGCGTCCATTCCATTCCTAATGGACGCCTGTCCATACTTTGAAAAAAAAATAATATGTTTGGACGGGCGTCCATTAGGTTATTTTGGTTTCTACAAATTAAAGAAAAACTTTGGATGGGACGGGCGTCAGTAAGGAATGGACGCTCGTCCATTACTTACGTTTTTGTGAACTCTTTTCAGTGATAGCAATCTCATGCAGTATCTCCTGCACATCATCAGCCAATTTTTTGACGTCCTCCAGCCAGTATAGTACGTTTGCATCCTGGTTGAAGTTCTGTAGCTTATCCTTATTCTCTTCGTCGCTACTGACTTCCCCGAAAATCTTAAACTCTTGCCTCCCCGAGAAAAACACAGTGAATGAAGACGAAGAAGTAGACGGGCGAAGTTCTGCACCTTCTTCACTTGCCCCCATGGAAACTTTATTGCATCCATTTTGATTTAACATGTTAGAATTTCAAACACATTGACTTAGACTTTTAAAACACTATAGAAACATCATCATCTTTTATCTTCATCTTTATCTTTATCCTTAACCAACAGTGAAACCACTAAACCAAGGACTTAAAAATCCAGTGAACCAACATCTTGGAATGGTTTTGTCACAACCGCCAATTGCATGTTGTTTTCAAAAACTGTTCATTTGAAAAGTCTAAATTAAGCCAGTAAGAATCTCATTAATATATTACCTTCAATTTAACTCTTTGTCTACTTTCATGGAGTATAAATATCCCCTCAAACTGGAACCATTACCCACCGAAACAAAAAGAGTCATAAAGCTTATAAGAAATTAGTCTTTCAGTTCTGTGTTTAATTTGTTCTCAATTTCAAAGTTTAAGAAGAGATGGCATGCACTGCCGGTCAGGTCATTCGCTGCAAGGTACGTCGTTTTCTTCTTTTTCCATGAATATAGTTCAAGAATTTTATGTTTAATGTGGACTCGAGTTAGGATTTTTATGTGTCTCAGTTATCACTCGTTACTGTAACTAATGAGTTTTGTTTTCTTTTATGTAGCTAATGTGGCGTGGGAAG
Organism: Pistacia vera; assembly: GCF_008641045.1. Taxonomy (NCBI): domain Eukaryota; kingdom Viridiplantae; phylum Streptophyta; class Magnoliopsida; order Sapindales; family Anacardiaceae; genus Pistacia; species Pistacia vera. The sequence continues at coordinate 624,986 of NW_022196003.1, forward strand.
CTGGGAAGCCATTGGTGATTGAAGAAGTGGAGGTGGCACCTCCACAAGCAAATGAAGTTCGTATGAAGATCCTCTATACTGCCCTTTGTCACACTGATGTTTTCTTCTGGGAAGCCAAGGTAAATATCTTCACATGACTTTGGATGGGACCGGCGTCCATTAGGAATGGACGCCTGTCCAAATATATATATATATTTTTTTTAAGTATGGACGGGCGTCCATTAGGAATGGACACCCGTCCAAACGTAAGGGACGGCCGTCCATAATTTATGGACGGCTGTCCCCAAAGTTTTTTATTTTTTTTTATTTTCATAATTTATTTATGAACGTGCGTCCTTTAAATGGGGATGCCTGTCCCTTGTATATGGACGTCCGTCTATATAATATGGACGGGCGTCCATGTGAGTGAATGACCGTCCCGTTCACTAGAAAAAAATCGTAAAAAAAATGAGAGGCGTGTTACACGTAGGCCGGTACATGATTTCAGTGTAGTTTTTTCGGTGTCCATAGCATTATTGAACAATCCCCATTCTCCCACTATTTTGAGGGTTCAGGATATTGAGCTACCATCACCAACTTTCTCGCAACGTCAAACCACCCACACTCCACCTTCCACCCAATCAACTTGTATACAATCATGATATCCAAACTTTGTTGGATAGAGTGACCTTTCTAGAGAGAGAAAAATAAGAAGATTGGTGAATAAAAAAGCTTGCAAAACTTAGAAAGTTGAAGAGATAAATGAAAGAATTTAACCGTATCAAACGAATGCTATTGGGTGTGGAGACTGTTGTCGATTGAGATGGGAGAGAAGACTTGGAAAAAGAATAAAGTCGATTGTGATTGAGAAAAAAAATTGGTCGAGCAGCTATGACTGGGGTGGAAAGTTGATTTAGGAAAAAATGGCTGTTTGTAGTTGTAGGAGAAGAAGCAGAGGGAGGTCGTTTCTTGCTTGAGTCTTTTGAGGCTTGCGTGCATGGTTAACATCGTCCCTCAAGCTAAAAAGGGACTCAAGAAACTTTTCTAGTAAACACAAAAAACTTAACGATATTACAGAACTCGAGATTAGTGACTGGGGTATTGAAAATGTAAGGAGTGAAGGAGTTATTATATTTTACTTAAAGATGGTGAGAGTTCCAAGGAATTAAATGCACAGCAGGTGGCATGCAACTTCTCTTTGTCAGTTTTTCAAATTTTTTTAATTTTTTAACTCTCTCTCTCTCTCTCTCTCTCTCTCTCGGTAGTTTTAAAATTATGGAAAGACCGGTTTTCGGTTAACCGATTCAAAATTACAATTGAACCGTTAACTGAATTGGTTTTCCAGTTTTCTTTATTTTAAAACCGAAACCGAACCAGTTGTTTTGAAAAAAACGATTTTTTGAATCGGTTTCGGTTTGGTTTCTCGGTTTGGTTCAGTTTTCAGTTTTTTTTTTTTTTTTTTGCAGCCCTAATTTAGCACTCTAATTTGTAAAATTACATTTTAACCCTTATATTTATTGTCAATTTCATATAAAGTAGGGGCTATTGATATTTGCTAGGGGTTTAAATGAAATAGGGGCAAGGGTTTGGGCTTCGGCCCTAGAGGAGGGACCGACCCTAGTATCGGTCCCTCCTCCTTGGGCTTGGTCCAAGTTTAGGTCTGAGCCTTATAAGACCGGTCCTAGGTTTGGTTTTTTGGGCTCGGGCCAAAATTCTCCGCTCTAGTGAGGGCATTAAATTCAATATTTGAGCAATGGGGTGCAAACTGCAAAAGCAGTGGAAGGATTGTGGAACATAAGTGGAGAGCCATGCAGTGGAACTGTTATCAATGTTACTGAATTTGAGGACCCTATTAATAATCCTACTATCAAATGTGACTGCACTTTTAACCATGGCTCAACCTGCCATATCTCCATACTGGTCTCGGCTGTTGCAGTTTACCCCCAAATTCATATAACAAAAGTGTACATAGACCAATGCCATTGTGTATCGAATACGAACACTCCTAGAGCCAATGAGTTTATGGAGTCCTAGAAGTGTACATAGACCAATGCCATTGTGCATCGAATACAAACACTCCTAGAGCCAATGAGTCTATAGAGTTAGCATTGTTCCATTGCACTTGAATGCTGGCCTAGCAGGATCAGCATAATTAAGCGTCAGAGCAAATGACTTTGCACAAACACATACGTCAGTATCAGGGTGAGTTGTCGGCGTAGTTTTTGGTGTTGGGAATGGTAGCCGTCACACAGAAAAATTGTTTCCTGGTGCTGTGTTTGCATGGGGGCATAATGCTTTTCCAGCAGTATAATAAGTTGCATTTTCCCAGTTGAAAATTTCTTAAATATATAAATTTGGTTAATTAAAGAAGGAAAATAAAGGATAGAGTTAAAGGAGAGGTGTAGCAAGAAATGGAAGAAACTATAAAGGAATAGAAAGGGAAGAAAAATAGAAAAATTAGATATTCATTCATTATTCAAATCATCATATATGTTAGTTCTGTTAAGAAGATTATTAGAGTAAAAATGAGAGATTGCAATGGACAGAGACGACAAGAATTGAGAGTTTTTCTCTCTACCTTTCATTCATTGAAGCAGAGACAAATATACAAGAAAGATTCACTGTTTTACCTACTGCAATACATTAAAAATATTACAGTTGAATTTTAACAAAAAACATACACCAAATCAAGTCTTAATCTCAACTAAGCATGTCATAAAAACTTAACTTGATTGGCCTAATATCTGCTTCACAACCACTGCAGCCTAACAAAACAAAAACAGAAACTTTGGCTCCAAAAATACAATTTAAACCTTCAGCTGGATTTTGTCACATTTCCAGCAGGTTATCACCAACTTCATCACTCCTCATTGATAATCTTGCTGGAAACACCAAGTCTAAGTCTCAAGCTCTCAAACTTGGTCTTAGGTAAACCATTGGTCATAATATCCGCAATTTGCTCTTCACCCTTGCAGTGGACTAATTTCACTTCAACATTGCATGGTATTTAATTTTGATGTGTTTTGTTCTATCGTGTAAGATTGGATTCTTTGCCATTGCAACGACTGACTGATTGTCACAAAGTATCACAGTTGGTTCTTCTTGAATTTGCCTCAAATCTTGCGTAATCTTCCTCAGCCAAATAGCCTGGTTAATTGCGACAGCTGCAGAAATATATTCTGCTTCTGTCGTGGACTGAGCTATGGTGTTTGCTTCTTGGAGTGCCAGCATATGGCCCTTGAATTCAAAAAGAAAACATAACCTGATATACTCCTTATATCATCAATGCATCCAGCCCAATCACTATCTAAGTAACCAACAAGCTACAGTTTTTTAGTCTTCTTGAACCATATTCCAAGTTTAGCACTTCCCTTAACATACCTCAGCACCCTCTTGGCTACCTTGAGATGGATTTCACTCAGGCTGGTCATGAACCTTGAGAGAACACTAGTTGCAAACATTAAATTTGGTCTAGTGGCAGTCAAGTATAGAAGGCAACCAATGATGCTTCTATATATTTTTTCATCAACTTTCTTAGCCCCATTATCCTTGCTCGGTTTCAAATTCACAACCAGTGGAGTGTCCACTGATTTGCATCTATCCATGTTAAACTTATGCATAATTTCATTTGCAAACCTCCTTTGATTAACAAATATGCCATGATGACTTTGGTGGATTTCCATTCCAAGAAAGTAGGACATTCCCCCAAGGTCAGTCATCTCAAATTCATTGTGCATGGCTGTTTTGAAATCATTAAGTTGAGTTGAGCTGCTCCCCATGATAAGTAAATTATCAACATATAATGAAACTATGGTGAATTCACTTTCCAGCCTTCTCACATATAAAGTATGTTCATTAGCACTCCTTGCATATCTCAAGCTGATCAAATACTCATTAATTCTACTGTACCAAGCTCTAGGAGCTTGTTTCAGACCGTATAGGGCCTTCCTCGCAAATACACCTTATGTTCCTGCCCTTCCACTTCATATCCCTTCGGTTGCTTCACATAGATTTCCTCATTGAGCCAACCATTTAGGAAGGCAGATTTGACATCTAATTGGTAGATTCTCCACTCAAATTGGGCTGCCAAGGCAAGGAGAAGCCTTATAGTATCATGCCTAGCCGGGTGCAAAAGTATCCGAAAAATCCACTCCAAATTGTTAAGCAAAACCCTTAACAATTAATCTTGCTTTATGATTGTACACTGATCCATCATGCCTCAACTTCTTTTTGTAGATTCATTTTACTTGGATTACTCTTCTAGTTGTTGGTCTGTCAACTAATTCCCATGTGCCATTCTTTTCAATCATTTTTATCTCCTCCTCCATTGCATTCCTCCAAACCTCTGACTTAGTAGCCTCCCTAAAATTTGCAGGCTCAAGCAAGGCTACATTACATCTCATAAACCTCTACTAGAGACCTTGTCCCCCTGACTGGAAAATCATCATCCAAATCTGCCTCTTCTGGATCATCAAATCTGCCTGCTGTTGTGTCTGCAATCTGCTATCTTTTGTTTTCTTCAACTTCATTTTTCTTCCAATTCTAGATCCCCTTTTCATCCACCTTCACATCCCTAGTGATCTGTATTTTCCTGGTTGCTGGAACATAAATTCTATAGGCCTTGGATTGCTCACTGTACCCTATAAAAATCCCTATCATAGCATTCTCATCGAGCTTACCCCTTTTGACTATTGGAATAAATGCATAGCACACACTCCCAAAGACTTTCAGGTTTCTAACCGAGGCCTTCATTCCATACCAGGCTTCATACGGTGTTTGATTGGTTAAAGCTTTAGTAGGGAGTCTATTAAGTAAATAGACCTCTATATTTATAGCTTCTGCCCAAAAGGATTCGGGCAACTTCTTCTTTGCAACCAAGCAGCTTGCCATCTCCATGATAGTCCTATTCTTCCTTTCACTGACTCTATTTTGCTGTGGAGTATAGGGACAACTGAACTGGTGAACAATTCCAGCTTGCCTACAGATTTTTTCAAATTCAGTGGAGGTGCACTCACTCCCATTGTCACTTCTGACAGTTTTAATACTTAAACCTGATTGTTTTTCAACCTGCAATTTAAACCTATCAAATACCACTGCAACTTCACTCTTCAGTTTCAAAAAATAAACCTAACACATCCGGGAATAGTCATCAATGAAAAGGATAAATTATTTGCTTCCATTTAGGGATGGTGTTTGCATAGGTCCACACACATCCGTGTGGATAAGCTTGAGCTTTCCAATAGCTCTCCAGGCTTTGTTTGCTGGGAATGACAGTCTACTCATCTTGCCAAGTTGACAAGTAGCACAAATGGATTTGGTTTCTGCAATTTCAGGCAGATTATAGACCAACTCTTTGGTTTGAATTTCCCTAAGGCTATGATAATTGAAATGGCCTAATCTTTTGTGCCACAACTCTGACTCATCCATATCAACAACATATGCTTCTGATTCTAGTTTTTTCAGTCTAATAGGGAAACTTTTTCCCATAATTCTAACCCTCATTAACTCATTGCCTTCATTGTCCAGGATTGTGCAAAACTGATCCTGGAAGTGCAGGGCATACTTCCTTTCTATCATTTGTCCAACACTGAACAGATTATGACTTATATTAGGCACATACAAGACATTGGAATGAGTTTGATACCTGTTTTCGTTTTCACAGCAATATCTCCTCTACCTTTCACAACCACAAACTCCCCATTTCCAACTTTACTTTGGAGTGGTAAGACTTGTCCAAGTTCACAAAGTCCTCCAAGTTTGCTGTCATATGATTGGTACACCCATTGTCTATCAACCAATCATCATTATGGGATTGAACTGCAAAACATGAAACCATGAATAGTTGCTCTGAATCTGAGCTTGGTTGCTGGTCCTCCACAATCTATGCTTGCTGTGTTGACTGATTTGGTTTGTTTTTGCACACCTTTTCAATGTGACCATATTGTTTTCATGTTTCACATTGAATGTTAGGCCTAAATCAACACCTTTTTTCCACCATGCCCCTTCTTCTTGTAGTGAGCACATGGTGGAAACTCTCTCACTCCAGTCGGTTTGCTCCACTGGTTTGCCATCCTCTCATTTCCTTTCTTTTCTCCCGCAGGTCTCTTGCTTCCACTCTGGCCTGGTTTGCCTTTGAATCTAGCCACCATTGCACCCTCACTAGAGTCCTCTTGCCTCAACAATCTCCTTTGCTCTTGAGCTTGCAAGGCATACACTAAATCAGTGAGAGTGATTTGTGTCAAATCCTTAGAATCCTCAAGTGAGGATATCTTAGATTCAAACCTTTCGGGTAAGCTAACAAGAACCTTTTCCACTATCCTTTTATCTGTCATCTCCTCTCCCATTAATCTGATTTTATTCACTACATTCATCAGCCTATCCACATATTCCTTTACGGATTCTGACTCCTACATTTTCAACATATCAAACTCCCTCCTTAAGTTCAACACCTGCATATTATTTGTTGTATCACTGCCACCGAAGTCCTCTTTGAGTTTATCCCATGCTTCCTTGGCTGTCTCATATGCCATGATTCTAGTGAACACTTGCTCAGTCACTGCTACATGGATATGAGACAAGGCTCTTAGTGATTTGGTGGCTTTTTCATCGTGCAATTTGATCTGGTTCAAGGTAGGGTTTGGCCCCAATACTGGTGGTTGTTTATCCTCTTCAACATACTGCTATAATCCTTGTCTTCTGAGGAAGGTTTTCATTTTGACAGCCCAAATGTGATATTGATCCCCATTAAAGGTTGAAGGAGTGAGGGAAATTGTGTGTTGTGCCATTGAGTCAGGCTGTGTGGAACTTAATAGCTGGTTTCAGTGTAACAAAGGTTGAGAAAGTGAGTGAGAAGAAATGAGTTTATCAGGCCCTTAAGATCAGTAGAGCTCTGATACCAATTGTTAGTTATGTTAGGAAGATGATCAGAGTAAAAATGAGAGATTGCAATGGAGAGAGACGACAAGAATTGAGAGTTTTTCTCTTTACCTTTCATTCATTGAAGCAGAGACAAATATACAAGAAAGATTCACTGTTTTACCTACTGCAATACATTAAAATATTACAATTGAATTTTAACAAAAAAACATACACCAAATATCTCAACTAAACATGTCAGAAAAACTTAACTTGATTGGCCTAATATTTGCTCCATAACCACTGCAGCCTAACAAAACAAATACAAAAACTTTGGCTCCAGAAATACAATTTAAACCTTCAGCCAAATTTTGTCCATTTCCAACAGGTTATCACCAACTCCATCAACATATACCATACTACAATAGAAATTTATCCAGAAAGTCCATATAAAATTTTACAGAAGCGACACTACAATAAGAAACACAGAGTTTTTTTCTCACTATACTCATTGTGTGATGGTCTTCCAATCAATTGTCTAATATTATTGGTCTGCAAGGAAAACTTCCCAACACTAAAAGTCTACTATAGTTTGAGTTTGAAAATGCTGCCAACAATAGAAAAGGGCATGCGGATACATCATTCGCTCAGTTTCAATGAGTGAAGATATTTCTTACCTTCCCTCTGCTATTGTATCACTAAATTGGTTGACATTTAATGGAGAGACTAGTGGGTCAACTCCTTGGCTAAGATCATTTGGATTGTCGCTTTTATTCTTGCTGTAACTTGCCATAGATGAAGATGTGCCAATACCGCTGTTCATAATAAAGCTTCTTGTTTCATCATTAAAATTCCAATCAGTTAAATAACTTGGCTTTGATGTAACAACTCCAATTTCTATGTCTCTAGTAAGCATGTTCACAACTTGGGACATTGGTGGCCTTGACATTGCTGATGCTTGAGTGCACAAGAGACCCACAGCTATTACTCGAAGAGCTTCATTTTCATCGAACTCTATCAGTGTGGGATCAACCAGCCCCAAACTTTGGTTGCTTTCATGAAGACTCCAAGCCTAGAAATAACGTATAGACAATTGAAAAAGAGACTAAATTAAAAAAAAAAAAAAAAAAATCAAAGTTCCAAGTTTATTTTGTTTACCCATTCAAGAAGATAAATCTTTTCCCTATCCAAGTTAGTATGAGAGTTTGCTCTTCCACTGATAATCTCCAAAGCAACAACACCAAAACTGAATACATCAGCCTTATATGTCAGGTGCCCACGCATTGCATACTCTGGTGCAAGATAACCACTAAAAGATAATTAAGTATTTCTAAAGGTTATAATCCAAAACAAGCTATTATGGAAGACATGGTAATCATGAAATGATTGAAGGAGCTTACATAGTCCCTGCAACACCTGTGCTGATGTGAGTTTTCTTATCATCAAACAGCTTTGCCAATCCAAAATCTGATATCTTGGGACAGAGTTCTGTATCAAGTAAAATATTGCTTGCTTTGACATCTCGATGTACAATCTTTGGTTTTGACTCCTCGTGAAGATATGCTAGACCTTTTGCGGTTCCCAAACATATTTTAAATCGAGTAGGCCAATTGAGATGAAACTTCCTATTTCCTGAATTAAGGCTAAGTATTAATTATCAACATTAGTTTTAAAATTACCCAAGGATGGTTATTAAAGATCATACCAAATAATACTTTATCAAGGCTGTTGTTTTCATGATATTCATAAACAAGTAGGCGCCTAATTCCTTCAATACAGCATCCATACAATTTCACAAGATTGCGATGTTGCACTGCAGTTATGGAAGCGATCTCATTAATAAACTGATTTTTCCCTTGGTGGGATCCCAGTGAAAGTTGCTTCACAGCTATTATCCTTCCATTAGAAAGCACACCCTATAGCACCAGATTTAACAACACAAATCATATCGCTCCTCAATGAAAATTCGAAAGGTAAAATCAACCTAGTCTGGCTATGACCATACATTATTACATAATTCGCCACAACCCAAGTTCCAAGTAAACTATCTATAGGTTGCAACTAGTAAATGTAAGACATAAAAATACCTTGTACACAGGTCCAAATCCTCCCTCTCCTAGCTTATTTGAAGGGTTGAAGTCTTTTGTTGCAGATCTCAACTCAGCATAACTGAAAGTTTTCAGTTTAGGTCCTATTCCAAGTAGCACTGCATATGGAAGCAAGATAAAAGATTGCATGAGATGGAAGGATTTGAAGTACAAAGAGATGAATTACAATAGTAGCCTTGGCTATGTTCAAGATTGCTAGAACAGAGTCAACACTTTTCTTATAACTATATTCTGGAATCTACTTTTCTCAAATGCCCAGAGAACCTTTGACTTTGAGACGAAGTGAAAAGTGGAATCCATTAATTTTCAAGAAGAAACTTGGTATCAGAGAGTTTATGACTACTATTATCGTTAAGTTGTCATGGGTGCTCTTACCTTCCGCATCATCATTGTCTCCTTTCATCCTCGTATAAAAAACTAAAACCATCAATATAAAGCCCAAAATTGAAAGAGGGACTGCAATACCAACAATCAACCCAATCTGGTTTTTTCGTTCAATACCAATAGTTGGTCGGAATTCTGAGTAGTAAAATTCAGTTATATCAGCATAAAGCAGATTAGCACAGTTATAGTAATTCATCTTAAATAGATTAAGACTCAAAGAAATCACATAGTTTACCTGGAGTGACACTAAGAGCAGAAATTAATGGTCCATAGCTACCATCTCCAGGTATGCAGCAGGTCCCTTTACCAGCCCAAAATAGGTGAATTTCAAGATGGTTCTCAGTCACATTAGCGTTAAAGCTCTTCGTAATTGCTCTTCTAACCCCACCTGCTTCCTTTGATATGTCAAAATCCTTCCACCGACGAGTTCCCTATAGGACAAATGATGAGAGGTAGCATTCCTATTTCTGTGTAAAAATTATTAGATGCAATTGTAATAGTAGAATCTGTACATAATAAGGGTATGAATCACAGGATCTCCAAATAATATTTTCTTTTACCGGATTGTTTACCTGGATATAGATATCGAAAACACGCCTTCCAAGGCTCCCCCATTTTCTTGAGTCTTGATTTTCATAAACTATTTCGGCAAAGAACAAGCTTACATTGTAAGGCCCATTCTCAAGACCAAGTCCATAATATCGAAGTGAGCCAATCGATTTTCTTGAAGTTTGATAAAGATCTGGGGGTGTAGTTTTACTATTAATTACTTTGGTTCCGGAATTTTGAGCAAGTGTGTTAAATGCTTGTCCTCCCTCAGTAAACAAAAAACCCACATTACTAATTGCCCATTTTTGTGAATTAAGTACAACAAAAGAAGTTTCACCGATATCTCTGTCGTCGGCTTCATAATCTCTGAACTTTTTGCCACCAGAGTTGATTGCTATATGTGAATCTGCAAACGCAAAGATAATGTTGAAGTATGAATCTTTTGATAGTGGCATGACGGCATAACCCAAGAATTTCAGTTTGTGATAAACTCAAATAGAAGTTAGTTTCAGTTTTATTATTTTGTAACTTTTTGCAACTGTTGTTGTCAGTTATTCTTTTAAAACTTATAAAAAGGAAGGTTAGATGTATGTTCAATTAAAAAAATTGTTCTCCTTTTACACAAGTTCATCTTGTTCTTTATCTTTATGAAATTAAAAGCTTGAGAATTGTATTTCCCGACTTCTAATTTCTAACAGATAAAACTCCAATGATAATATTGATCTAAATTTCATACAGCAAAGATTCGGACAAAATTCATCGAATGGTTTTTTTTTTAATAACTTCCGATAACTAAATACATGCTAAAACAAACTATAATAAATCATCCAATCTTGACAGTCTAGAAGCTAGTTATGTACCCACCTCATTTAGTGGTACTTGGAGAATTATGATCATTACATATAGTCCTACTTACCTTATTTAGTGGGGTTCGGATGTATCTCTTATCCAACTCTTTCTACTCAAGCTCAAAGCAAGTCCCCTAACTTGAATTTTGGATATTATCCTTTCAATTGAGTCAGTCAAAAGTACCAGTAGAAGTAGAACTAGTAGGTTATATTTCTGTTATCATAGCAATCCTCCAAGCCCCCCTAAACAAAGGTGGGTAGGGTATACTAAGTAGGATTTGATATTCCATGCAGGTGGAGTTGAACTTTGGACTTCTTTTTGAAGTCAGAACCTCTATTATTAAATTTCTTCTAACCTCGAGCAATACAATAAAAAATACAAAAAGAAATCATTGGCAAACAGAGAGAACATTCTACCAAACATTCATGACGAAAGCAACTTACAGCGTGGAGTATTTCTATTGCAGGGGAAGTATCTCTGGAGACAGTTCAATCCATAGAAATCACTGGCAAACACACAGAACATTACTCGTTTTCTTTATTGAAAATTCAAAAAGAAGCATGTCGCTTAAGGGAATTGTAACGCACCTGATGTTCGATATGTCAAATGTGAAGTTGTTGCCCACTAGATTCCTATACAATTCAATGTAATTAATGATCAATTATATATCACAGTTTGAAGTATACTTGTTAGAGATAAAATGTGTTTTATTATATGCTAAATGTAAATACAAATTTGAGAAATAGTTTACTAGATTATAAAGTCGTCAAAATTGAGCTTTTTCTGATGATATTAGTTCTTTTGAGTGTCAAAAAAGAAGAGATCACCGGGTTACTAGCAACGATAAGTGTTGGCCATGAAGATTGGTGTTTGACTCTTTCATGCAATCATGTAAATTATTATAAATTAAAGAACCAAGGAAAGTGGATTCATGGTTTGAGAGACGTACAACGTTACATCATTAGTCACCCATTTCGGAAAAGATCTTGATAGATAATTGTAAGAAACATCTCTGCAGGAAATAGTATGATAACCACAATTTAGTAGGAAACATATATAGATAGTATATATTATATATTATATTATATATTATATATAAATATAACACCAAGGAACAAATCAGGAAAGAATTCAAATTGCTTTTAATAGAGACTACTGATTTCATTGTTGAAATAGATTTAGGCATAATTTACAACATAAGTGAATGTAACAATTGCTATCTCAGTTTGACCAAACACTGTTGAATGAAGACTTACTAGTTTGAAGTTTTACACCTTTTTGCTGAGAAGTCCTCCTGATAGACTGTTGTTTCCAAGAAACCTGACCATTGAAATTGTATAGACGAGAGCAACGGAAAGAAAGAAAGAAAGAAATAAAAAAAAGATTTATTAAATGAAAGATAAGGGTTAGACCTAAATCTAAGATAAAACTGAAGGATTCAAATCTTGAAATTGATGGAGAGAAGTATATAAAAAATTACAACTGAGTAGGGGATCAATACTGAACAAAGCACTAGGATTTGACCACTTAAGTTGTTGAAACTCAAATCCCTGCCAAAAGAGAAAAAAAAATAAAATAAGACGCAAACAAGAAAGAAGAGACCACTCTGTGCCAATAAAATACTAACTTACAGAGCCTGTAAACTTTTATTTTTCCAATGTAAGATGGAATGCTACCATTGATCAGAGCATTTCTTAGAGATCTATGAAGAAAAAAAAAAAAAAAAAAAAAAAAATGTCAGTGTCAAAATGAATCAGCTCAGAGAAAGTATCAGAAACTAAGAAGTTAGATATAACTTAATGGAGTATCAGTAACTTACAAATAAGTCAAGTTCTTCATATTTTTAATGAAATCTAGAGACGACTAACATTGTTTAAGTCAGTGATTTGCCTACACAATTATTCAAACGTCACTGTATATATCTGCCAAATTATATCTTTGAATTAGCTTTTTAGAGAGTAGTACTATTTGAATTATCCTTACAATTTCTCCAATAAGGTCAAGTTAGAAAAACTGGATGGTATAGGACCTTCAAGTGAGTTCCCTCCAACTCCTACACAAGTATTTGTAAACAAAATAATCAGAGTGCTTAAATCTAGACAGAGCTAGAGAAAATATTTGCTACCATTCACAATGATAAATTGAATATCATGAAAGAAGTTTTTCATATATTACAACGTTGTAGCTTGTTCCAGTTCCCAATGAACTCTGGTATTTTGCCTGTCAACGCACATCATATGCCCCCTGAAATTAAAAAATCACTTATTGTAAGCCGAGTACAGCAATTTAATCTTCAACTAGCACAAACATAAAGCCATAAGCATGTGGAAAGGATCTCCCTACATTATTTTCATGTTTCGAAGATTAGCAAAAGTCGAGGGAATTCGCCCCTCCCTCCAGAACTGTCTATGAAACTGTTAAGTCCAACAAGATAAATTCTTATTTTCATAAGACATATATCTCGGGTGTAAAAATTAGTGTTTTACTTGGAAACTAACTGAGAAAAAAATATTTTAAACAAATAAGTAAGATTTTACATTTCCTCTAGTTTGTCTAAGAATCCCAATTCAGGAGGATGTTCCAGAGAAATTGTTGGAGCCTATAGCCCTGCATGAAGGTATCAAAAGATTACTCTCTAGTGCTCATTATTTTATATTAATTCATACATTTGCAAGACATTATTCAAGCAGAATTCATGAAATATTAATTGCAAGTTATGTATAAGTATAATCGGTCCAACTGTGATTTTGAGTTTTCCTAAACATAACATGTAACATTGAACCATAGGACACCTTTTTATCTTAAGACTTCCAATATTTTTTTTTTTTTTTTTTTTTTTTTTTCTCTAGGCTAAAGAGTGATTATGGCTATAGTTTCAGAATAATAAAAAAGATCATCTCACAATCGTCCCCATATACTATACGTGACTGATGTAGAATATAAGAGAAGAATTAAATAGACGGGAAGAAAAAAGATATCATGGCCTAAAAAAATACTAGAAATCTCCTTAATAGTACTAAGTCATTCAAATTCAATTCAAAGAGGAAGATCTAACATAGGAAATCTAAATCTAACTTAAGAGTCCTCTCTTCAAGTTCCCAATTTAAAATCTTTCCTTAATTAACAGTTAGATTTTTTTTTTTTCTCTGCTTTCATTTAATAAAATAATCATAGAGAATTTATTTGAATCTTGCTATCATTAAAATAAACAAAAAAAAAAAAAAAAAAAAAAAAAAGAGAAGGAGAAAGTAAGCCAATCTTACAGATAAGTTAACTGCTTAAGTTTTCCAAGTTCCTTTGGGAGGGCCCTGAAAGGGTATTTCGGCTAACCCTTCTGGACACAAGAAAGACAAAGTTATAACACCCCAAGACCCAGAAAACAAGAATTAGCAACAAAATCCAAATTCATTTTCCAAAAATAAACAAATATAATCTAAATCATGTTTTCAATCACAAGGTGTTTTTCAAAACTTACAAAAACTCCAATCGAGATAAGTTTCCAATAAACGCAGGCAAGGGACCGTAGAAGTAATTTTGATTAATTTCACTGCAACGTTCAAACAGAAAAAAATTATCAAATCTAATGTAATGTTTGTACATTAATTAGTAAATAATTAAGGTCAAAGTTGATTTGTGCAAATCAAATGCAGGGAAAGGAATAGATTAATCCATACAGATGTATCAGAAATTGCAAAGCCACTAGTTCTTCTGGGATTTCTCCTGTTTTTTCCAGTTGAAATACCCTCCTGGAAAAAATTAAGGCAAGTTCCATTAATATCTACTAAAATTTGACCTGATATTACAGTTGCACATCTCTTGGATTAGGGAAATTATACACTTCCTTACAGGTTGAATTTTTTATACAACTTTAGGGAAGGTTTTACCACAATTTTTTAGAAGCTATAACAATATTATTGATATTAATCTGGAATAAAAAAATTACAAAAGAGTGAACAAACTATCCACAAAATTAAAAATCCATCAAAAGCAAAAAAAAAAAAAAAAAAAAATCTATACTGTATAGCTTGAATATATGAAGGAAAAATTATAAATAACTCAAAAAATAATGCTAATAGCTAGCACAAAATTAACCCAAAGACCCTTCCAAATCCAAAGGAATAAAGAAAATAGATATATCCTAAAATGCTTTAAAGACTGCACTTTGTTCCGCGAAAAGGAAAACTTCTGAACTTCTTTTGGAACTAGTATGATCCGTCTATGCTTGAACAAAACTTGAAACTATGTTAATTGAAAATTTCACTGAATTTGGTTGGGAGAAAGAGAGTGTACAGGTGAGTAATATGGCATGTCGAACTATTTTCTAAGGAACAGTCACATTTGATAGCAGGATTGTGGTCATCCAAGCTGGCATTTGCATCTGTGGCAGTTCCACTGCATGGCTTTCCACTTATGTTCCACGCGCCTGGCTCTGGTTGTGTATTCCATTTTTGAAATATTGAGTTCAATGCCTTCACTGTTCACAACAAAAAGCCAATCAATAAAATTTTCATAAGTAGAAACGCATGCAAGCATACAAGTAATCGCACACTTTCATAAAATTAACACACACAGGATACAAGAGAGAGAGAGAGAGAGAGAGCACCTTCATCAGCGTCAGTAACTAGAGCAGTGAAGTTGCGAAATAAGAAGAAAAAGATGAAGCAGAAGTGGGAAAATCCTGAAGAAGAAAGTAGAATTTTCACTCTGGAGTTCATGTTGGTCTGTTTACATGAGAATTTGGGAGAATGATTTCAGGTTTCCAATTATTATATATTGGCATATTAATTAGAGAATTGAGTTGAACACTGTTCAAACAAAGAATGGTAGCTAGCTTGTGGACCATGCTGATGATGAGTCAATGCTGATAAAGCAAAGATTATAAATACATTTTTCTTTTTTGTAAAAAAAGTGAAAATTCTATAATAATATTTAATATACCTAGAATTTTTTTTTTTTAATTAATTTTGATTTGTAATGTGCTATAGATTTTTAGAATCCAAGTTTAAGTTTGGCTAATTTTTTTTCTTGATTGTTTAAATAAACTCTGTATCAAATAGAAGTTTGGAGTTTGAATCTTCACGTGTATAAATAATCATCCTCTTTTGGAAAATGTCTTCTATTAAAAAAAAAAAAAAAAAAAATTGGACAAAGTTCTTATGTGAAGAAATTGTTACATGACAAAATATTTTGTAGTTTCCAAATTAGGTTAATTTTTTTATTTTTTTTATTTTTTATTAATAGCTTAATAACATAAGTAAACTTGGTCAAAATTAAAAAAAAATTAATTAATTAATTTGGAGTTCGGAGTTTGGATCTTCGCATGTAAAAACTCATCCTCTTATGAAAATATCCTTTTTTTTTTTTTTAATTTAGACAAAGTTCATATGTGAAGAAATTATTACAGGATAAAATTTTGTAATTTCCAAATTTGGTTGAAATTTTATTTTCCAATAGCTTCCTAACACAAGTAAATTTGGTCTAAATTATTAAAAAATTTCATATTGTATATAATTGAAACTTATTAAATTGTAGTTTGATACCATTAATTATTATTATTATTTAAATTGCTATCATCGAGGGCCAGCCTAGAAATTAATATTGTATATAATTTGGTTGACTCTTATAGTTTCAGCTTGAGAGTTGCATTTGTTAGATATTAATTATGTTATATGTGACGTAGAACGTCTGGCGGATGAATTCATGGAGCGAACTGAATGTCAGAAGTCCATACGTAACACCCAAAGATCCTAAACCAGTATGTCCCATTCAAACAACCATAACTTTTGATCTTGGAAGAGTTATGAGACCCGTAAGATATTGTTGGAAAACTTATTTCGAGCCCGTTGACATGGAAACCTGCATTTGCTAGTCGGAGGTCGTTTTTGAGGTCAAAATCCACCGTTTTGACATGTTTCGGGGCTGTTTTAGTTGTTTGAGTGTTTTTTCCTATTTTATTGAGGTTTTCTTGTTTTAATTAATTTAGGTTTTTTTTTTTCCTTTTGTTATTAGGAATCTATATAAACTTATTTTTCGTTTTGGATGTTATTCAATGAATTATTCATATTTTAAGGCTTAAGTTTTATGATTGAGACTAGGGGTGGGAAAAAAAGACCAAAAATAGAACCAAATCGAAAACCGGACCGAAACCGAACCGAAAATTCATTTTTTCTGAAATTTGGTTCGATCTTCGGTTTGAAAAATTCATAAACTGATTAATCGATTTAGTTTTTGGTTTACAAGTTTTTTTTAAACCGGTTAACCGAAACCAAATTCTAAAACCGGTTTCAAAAAATAAATAAACAAAAACCTTATATATTAATTATAATTAAACTTCTTAGAGCCCACCACCACTTTTCTCTTTTATCTACCTTTTCCATCATTTTAGTCTTCTCCTCCACTTTTCTCTTTTATCTTTCTCGCCACTTTTCTCTTTCATCTTCCTTTTTCATCATCATCTTCTCCTTCACTTTTCTCTTTCATCTTCCTTTTTCATCATCATCTTCTCCTCTACTTTTCTCTTTCATCTTCATCTTCTTCTCCTCTATATCTTTTCACTTTTCACTTTTTCTTCGTCTTTTTCTCCATCTCTTCTCCTTCAGTTTTGTGATTTTATCTTTCTTTTCCTTCTTATCTTATCTTTATCTTCCTTTTCTTCTCTTTCTCTTTCATCTTTTTCTCCAATATTCAAGTTTATTTGATTTGTGAAGATATAAGAAATTTGGATGGCTTAATATAATTTGATTTCTTCGGTGAAGAATAATATATATTTATTATTTATATCAAAACTTGCAGGTGAATATGTAAATTTCTCTTTGTTCTAGTAATGGATACTACATTTGGCTAAAATTCTAGAGGAGAAGTTCTGGTGATCGGCTAAACATTCTCAGTTATTCTGATTTTAAAAATCAGCTCAAAACCGGTTAACCGGTGAACCGAACTGTATATTCAGTTCGGTTCATAACCAGTTTAATCATATAACCAGTTTGGTTTCGGTTTAAGTTTTTACTTGAACCAAAAAATCGGTTCGGTTTATAAACTACCCTATCCATTCGGTTAACCGGAATATCCCACCCCTAATTGAGACTTGTTATTAGTTCTAAAGGTGTAACCGAGTGTAAGCCTTCTTTTATCATGCTGACTTGTTGTGTCAATCTGTCTTGCAGTCCTGGGGTATTCATTTATGGTAGGGAAATGAGAATTTTAAACAGCTGGAGTCTCCTAACAAGTAGAAAAACCTCTGAAATGGTAGTGAAATTTATCCTAAAACTTACAGCTGGAGTCTTCTTTTCTCATTTCACATTGTGCTCAACAGTGATAAGCAAAATTGTAAAATTCCTACCAAATATTGTTTGAACAAATGAAATCTATACATATGTGACTGAGGTCATCATATAATAATTGGTAATCCTTTTTTTAAGATGTTTATTATTTGTTTTATATACGATTGAATTGTATTAGGGAAGTCTTTATATAAATCGAGTGGATAATATTATCAAATTTAGATTCTAATTAAGGAGGTCTGAATTTAAAAAATGAAAATTAAAACTAAAAGAAACAGTCCGACTACTCCTGTATATATATACTATATACTATAAACTCTTCAAGATTCTCAACATCGAAGCATTTAGTATGCTTTTAAGTTATTATTTGACTTTTATATATAGTCTTCAGGTGGTGACTTGAATTTTCCTAGTTGGAAATTTGTTAAAAATTGACATCTAAGGAGCCCACCGTCGTGGGAAAAATGAGACAAGCTAATTTTTTATTGGTTGACGATGTACTACGATCAATATTTGATGTCGCTATTGATATAATTGAACTTTATTAGTTTGCAGTTGAATTAATAATAATATTTAATATTATTTAAAATACTAGTAGAGTTTTCTATCATCGTGGGCCACCAAATTAAGATAGCCTAGAAATTTTGCATGGGCTCCATAAAAATAAGGTCCACCAAAGTATTCCTTGTTTGTTGTAGAGTGAAATGGAAAACCTGAAGAGAATCTAAAAAATCGTATCCTTATTCTTATCCTATCCTCTTTCTCCTAGTGGAGAGAC
This sequence comes from Pistacia vera, assembly GCF_008641045.1. NCBI lineage: Eukaryota > Viridiplantae > Streptophyta > Magnoliopsida > Sapindales > Anacardiaceae > Pistacia > Pistacia vera. Next base: position 643,768 of record NW_022196003.1, read on the forward strand.
TAGTGGGTCAACTCCTCGACTAAGATCATTTGGATTGTCGCTTTTATTCTTGCTGTAACTTGCCGTAGATGAAGATGTGCCAATATCGTTGTGCATAATAAGGCTACTCGTTTCATCATTAAAATTCCAATTAGTCAAATAACTTGGCTTCGATGTAACAGCTCCAATTTCTATGTCTCCAGTAAGCATGTTCACAACTCGATCGGGACATTGGTGGCCTTGACATTGGTGATGCTTGAGTGCACAAGAGAACCACAGCTATTACTCGAAGAGCTTCATTTTCATCGAACTCTATCAGTGTGGGATCAACCAACCCCAAACTTTGGTTGCTTTCAAGAAGACTCCAAGCCTAGAAATAACATATAGACAATTGAAAAAGAAACTAAATAAAAAAAAAAAAAAATCAAAGTTCCAAGTTTATTTTGTTTACCCATTCGAGAAGACAAATCTTGTCCCTATCCAAGTTAGTATGAGAGTTTGCTCTTCCACTAACAATCTCCAAAGCGACAACACCAAAACTGAATACATCAGCCTTATTTGTCAGGTGCCCACACATTGCATACTCTGGTGCAAAATAACCACTGCAAGATATTTAAGTATTTCTAAAGGATATAATCAAAAACAAGCTATTATGGAAGACATGGTAATCGTGAAATGATTGAAGGAGCTTACATAGTCCCTGCAACACCTGTGCTGATGTGAGTTTTCTTATCATCAAACAGCTTTGCCAATCCAAAATCTGATATCTTGGGACAGAATTCTGTATCAAGTAAAATATTGCTTGCTTTGACATCTCGATGTACAATCTTTGGTTTTGACTCCTCATGAAGATATGCTAGACCTTTTGCGATTCCCATACATATTTTAAATCGGGTAGGCCAGTTGAGATGAAACTTCTTATTTCCTGAATTAAGGTTATTTCTTGAATTAAGGTTGAGTATTAATTATCAACATTCGTTTTAAAATTACCCATGGATGGTTATTAAAGATCATACCAAATAATACTTTATCAAGGCTGTTTGATAAAAGCTTGAAAATAAATATTTTGTTAGTGATTCAATTGGATTATTTGTGGAAAAATGTGTTTAATTTGTGAAATTTAACTTAATTATTTCATAAAAGTCTTTTATGGGATCACAGGTATGTTTTGAGTGTTTTCAGGTTCTTAAAGATGATATTCAGATGAAGGTTATATCGACGATGGAATATGGGATGAAAAGAATCAAATGGTTCGTGATTCGGAGCTGAAACAAAGAAGTTAGGGCGATTTGAAGTTAAAGTGAAAATCTTGGAAAACGCTCCAGTTTTGAATATGCGACAGTAATTTGACAATAACTTGAGCTGTAGATTTTGGATTGAGATGATTCTTGAACCGTTGGAAAGCTCATTCAAAGGCTACAATTCTGTGTTTACCACTTGGCAAGATTCGAATGTTATCATGCTCAAAAACCACCATCTTGTCAAGATTTCCAGTTCTGGGGCAGAATCAACTATGCCTAGGCATAGTGCCGCGGCACAACTACGATTCTGGACATTTTTACATTAAATTTATGACGTGTATTTCCTGTTTTAAGAGCTCTAAAGTGATTAGAATAGTAGGAATCATAACCCTAAAAACCTAGGAGTATAAATAGATGTCTTTAGCTGATTTTTAAGGGAAGAAAGGAAAGAAGTTCATCGGCTCTTTGGAGATTGGAAATTCCTGCAATTTTGAGTCATCAATTAGAGAAGTTTTTCTACTCTTTCTTATTCTCATGTTTATGAATACAATGAATTTTATTACTGAAAGTATGAACTAATTTTATTTTCTAGGGCTAAGATGTAGCCTAATTTTATGAATATGCATTGAATTATTTGTTGCTAATTTTTATTAAGTTTTGTTTTAAGTTTTATTATTGCGCTTAAAGCTTTCAATTCTTAAGGGCCCTAGAGTTGAATGATTTTATGGGTTAGTTTGAGATCGAGAGATGAAACCTAATTAGTCTAAGGTAATAAAACCATAGATTGAGCGAATGCTAGAGATAGGTTACCGCGATCTGTGAGGCTCTGATAAATTCCATTAGAACTTAATAATCTCCAATTGCTTAAATCTGATTAGAGATAATTCGGGTTAGTAATTAGGAGTTAATTTGTTAATTGTTCGAGAGAAAGTTAGCGAATTATTAGGGAGTTTGGTCTTTAGAATAAACTTAATTGGGTTAACGATAATTGTCAATGTATAGGAATAAATTGGTGTGAAATCGTTCGACATCCGTATTCTTACACTTTATTACTTACACGATTTCGTACACTTGCGAAAATCAACAACAAGTTTTTGGCGCCGTTGCTGGGGAATTGCTTTTATATTATCAATATCAATACAAGCTATTTAGTTGCTAATTTGGTTTGTAATTTTTTTTTTGTTTTTTTTGTTTTTTTTTTTAGTGCTTTAATTTTTATTTCTGTATTTTTAGTGTTGGACCGTACATAGGAGTTAGTTTCAATGTCAGATACAAGAGGAGAAGAAGTTCAAAAGGCACTTAAGGATTACTCAAGACCTACAATTGAGGGATGTGCTTCTAGTATTAGGAGACCACCGATTCAAGCAAATACCTTTGAGATAAAGCCAAACATTATTCAGATGATACAACATTCAATTAAATTTGCAGGGTTGTCTAGCGATGATCCTAATTTGCATATCGCAAATTTTCTAGAGCTATGCGATACATTCCGACATAATGGGGTATCTAATGATGCAATTAGGTTAAGGCTTTTCCCATTCTCTCTTCGGGATAAAGCTAAGGCTTGGTTAATTTCTCTACCACCCGAAAGCATCACTACTTGGAATGAGTTAGTTCAAGTGTTCCTTGCGAAGTATTTTCTGCCGATCAAGTCTGCCAAGATGAGGAGTGACATCACAAATTTTTTCCAGCAAGATATGGAGTCACTTTATGAAGCTTGGGAGAGATATAAGGATCTCTTACGGAGGTGTCCTCACCATGGGTTACCAATATGGTCGCAAGTGCAAACATTTTACAATGGGTTGATGCCAAATATACAAGCCATGGTAGATGCTGCAAGTGGGGGAGCCTTGAATAGCAAAACACCAGAGGAAGCCTATAATCTGATTGAAGTGATGGCAAGCAATAACTACATGAGGCCTTCAGAGAGAAATTCAACAAGGAAAGCAGCGGGAGTGCACGAAGTTGATGGCTACACCGCGTTGGCTGCTTAACTTTCAACGATCTAAAAGCAATTAGGAGTTGCCCTAAAGGTAAATGCTATTGAAACTCGTTCTCTAACTTGTGAATTTTGTGCAGGGAATCATTTGTCAAGAGATTGTCAAGTAGGGAATCCATTTGCTCCACCTCAACAAGCAAATTATGTCAACAATTTTCAAGGAGAGCAATAGAATCCATACTCTAATACATATACTCCAGCATGGCGAAACCATACAAATTTTTCTTGGAGTAACAACAATTTTCCTAAGCCACCTCCTAGTGTTCAAGTTCAAGTGGCGAAATCATATTTGGAGGACGTGCTTACAAAGTTTATGGAGGAATCGGGTAAAAGATTTGACAAGAATGAAGCTCAACTTCAGAAATATGAAGTCTTGTTACAAAATCAATCCGCTTCCATAAGGAACCTTGAAACTCAAATGGGACAAATTCATAATATCTTAAAGGGAAGAGTTCAAGGAATGTTTTTGAGTGATATCGAGAAGAATCCAAAGGAGCAACTCAGTGCCATCATGTTGACAAGTGGTAAGGAGTTGAAAGAATCAAGAAAAGTTGAAGAAACTAAGGAAAAAGCTGAAGACATGAAGTTGGACAGAACCAACAATGCCTCAACACAATGCCTAGGCACAAAACCAGAACTTGAGAACAAAGACCAAGATATGAAGAAAGATGAAGCATCTCTCCTGTATCCTCACAGAATGCAGAAACAGAGATTAGACAAGCAATTTGGTAAGTTCATGGACATATTTAGAACTTTACACATTAACATTCCTTTTGTAGATATGTTAGAGCAAATGCCAAAGTATGCCAAGTTCTTAAAGGAGATCCTTACACAAAAAAAGAGGTTTAAGACCATGAGATGGTCATGCTCACCGAGGAATGTTGCGTGTTGCTTCAAAAGAAACTACCACTGAAATTAAGAGATCCAGGGAGTTTTAATATTCCTTGCACAATTGGTAGTTTTTATTTTGATAAAGCTTTATGTGATTTAGGAGTTAGCATTAACTTGATGCCATTTTCTATTTTCAGGAAACTTGGTTTAGGAAAGGTGAAGCCAACCACGATTCATCTTCAATTGGCGGATAGATCCATAACATATCCTAGGGGAGTGGTGGAGGATGTCCTAATAAAGGTAGACCAGTTTATCTTTCCAGTAGATTTTGTAGTTCTTGATATGGAAGCAGACCAAAACATACCTTTAATATTAGGAAGGCCTTTTCTAGCTACAAGCAAGACTTTAATAGATGTACACCAAGGTAAACTAATCTTAAGGGTGGAAGACGAACAAGTGGAGTTCAATGTTTTTAACACGATGAAATGTCCACCCGAGTTAGATACTTGCTTTAAGATTAGCATACTTGATGACAAAGTAGCGGAAACCTTAGAAGAAAACTACCTTAGCTCACCCCTAGAAAATTGTTTAGTCAACTCTAGGATTATGGAGGCTAAATTTGAGAGGGTAGATGAACAACAATTGAAGCCTTATGTGTATGGTGGATTGAAAGATAGAAGGGTTTGGATTTTCCTAGATGATCCAAATTGAAGGAGTCAAAAAGTCGAGCTTACGACTCTAATAAAGCGCTTCTTGGGAGGAACCCAAGCTCTTTACTTTAATTTTGGTTTCTGTTTTGAATTTATTTTAGATTTTTGTTCAATGTGTTAAGCTGTGATAACTTTGGTTTGGTTTGATATGTTAGTTGTTTATGTTTCACCCATAATTTCTTTTATGCACACTAAATTGGCCAAGAAAGGCGCATAGTTTGTTTTCTTTTGACTAGATTCCCAATGACTATTGGATACAACAAACAACATGCATGGCTTCACAAGACTACCTCCATATAAATGTTACGCATGAAGAGTATTGTAGTTGTTCTCTTTGCACATTGAGGACAATGTTAATCTCTAACGTTGGGGTAAGTAAAATTTTTTTTTTATGGCCAAATTTAGTTTCATTCGATGGACATCTTTGAATATCTTTTGCTTTGAATTATCTGTTTAAAAGCTTTTGAGTGAAATTGTTTTAGGTGTCTTGTAGGGTCAAAGAGTTAATGTATTTTGTTTTGTTTTGGAACTCATATATAAGTCAATGATAAGACCAGATTGTGAATTTGTGACATTGAGATTTTATTAATTTTCGCGTAGTGTAAGGATGATAGTGGATGACAATTGCATTTAGTTATGACTCTCTTGGGAATGGGTTTTATTGGTTTACTAATTTAGAAACTTACAGACGTTTTATATGTGCTTTTATGGGCAATAATTTTTTTGTGAAAATTGTGCATAAACTTTAGAACTCATTTGATAACCACTTGAGGCGAAATCCCAGAATCCGCATTGCTTAGGATATGATTTAGGCAATTTTCTTTGGAACGATTGAGCCTTTCAAGCCAACCTATATTATTTTATCTCTAGTTAACCCTTTTAAGCCTACATATACACTTAGTAAGCCTTATTTTTTTTTGTTTTAAACCCACTATATCTCACCTTGATGATGAAGTCTAAAACACTTTTCGATCCATCTTATTGTGAGAGACTTAATTTAAGATGACCTTAGAAGAAAAACTCATGAAAAGAAGTGTGGTAGAAGAAAATAAATATATTTTTTGGACCACAACCTGAGTATGTGCAATGAGATAGGTTGGGGGTTGTGAAAAAAAAAAAATTGATAGTAGAAGCAAGGTGGGGTAGACAATTTTTTTTTATGAGTTACTATCTTCCTTAAAAAAAATTGTAGAAAAATAGGAAGAAGTAGCTAGTGAGATGAACTTGAAATGAGGTACATTACATGAGGGTTTGTGCTAATGTTGGAAGGAAGATTTCAATCAATGTGAAAGGGTAGAAGGTGAATGAAAAGGGAAGCAAGAAGGAGATTGTTCATGGTCATTTACTGTAAAATATTAAGTCTCTTACATTTTGTTAAAATTTCGTTCTGTTCTTTCATAAACCATTACCCTAGCCTAATGTTACAACCATGATAAAGACCTAATGATTCGAGGTAGTGATTGGACTCTACATTAGTTGAGAGTGGTTTGAAAAGTGAGCCTATGGAGTTTGATTGTACATTTTTTTTTTCTTACTTTGCCTATGAAAGCTAGGCTAAAAGCTAAATCATCTGGGTTTTCGGATGAATGGTTTGTGAATGATTATGAGAGGGTCAATAACAAAAGTGTAGTTGAAATTTCACTTATTCTTTGCATTTGCGTGTTGTTAATTATTCAGTTTGTTCATATTGACACTATTTTTTTGAGACGATTATCTGTATTGATCCTAAAATGTTTGTTTGAGTCTTTAGTTTTGAGTCTATGTGAGGTTAGGTTTAGATGTTTGTGGGTATCATCGCTGAAAACCCTCACGAGACTACAACTTGTCCAACTAGGGTCACCTAGGGGTTTAAAGGCTTATTGCATATGCTAAATGCAACCTTGACAATCTATGAAAGTGACTTAGGATAGTTTAGATATAGTTTTTCATTGTTTGTTTTATTTTCAAGCTTTAAGACATGTTTTATCGCTTAATTTGCTAGTGATTCAATTGGATTATTTGTGGAAAAATGTGTTTAATTTGTGAAATTTAACTTAATTATTTCATAAATGTCTTTTATGGGATCGCGGGTATGTTTTGAGTGTTTTCAGGTTCTTAAAGATGATATTCAAATGAAGGTTATATCGACGATGGAATGTGGGATGAAAAGAATCAAATGGTTCGTGATTCGGAGCTGAAACAAAGAAGTTAGGGCGATTTGAAGTTAAAGTGAAAATCCTGGAAAACGCTCTAGTTTTGAACATGTGACAGTAATTTGACAATAACTTGAGCTGTAGATTTTGGATTGAGATGATTATTGAACCGTTGGAAAGCTGATTCAAAGGGATACAATTCATGTGTTTACCACTTGGCAAGATTCGAACGTTATCATGCTCAAAAACCACCATCTTGTCAAGATTTCCAGTTCTGGGGCAGAATCAACTATACCTAGGCATAGTGCCGTGGCACATCTGCGATTCTGGACATTTTACATTAAATTTATGACGTGTATTTCCTGTTTTAAGAGTTCTAAAGTGATTAGAATAGTAGGAATCATAACCCTAAAACCTTAGGAGTATAAATAGATGTCTTTAGCTGATTTTTAAGGGAAGAAAGGAGAGAAGTTCAACGGCTCTTTGGAGATTGGAAATTCCTGCAATTTTGAGTCATCGATTGGAGAAGTTTTTCTACTCTTTCTTATTCTCATGTTTATGAATACAATGAATTTTATTACTGAAAGTATGAACTAATTTTATTTTCTTGGGCTAAGATGTAACCCAATTTTATGAATATGCATTGAATTATTTGTTGCTAATTTTTATTAAGTTTTGTTTTAAGTTTTATTATTGCGCTTAAAGCTTTCAATTCTTAAGGGTCCTAGAGTTGAATGATTTTATGGGTTAGGTTGAGATCGAGAGATGAAACCTAATTAGTCTAAGATAATAAAACCATAGATTGAGCGGACGTTAGAGATAGGTTACCGCGATCTGTGAGGCTCTAGTAAATTCCATAGAACTTAATGATCTCCAATTGCTTAAATCTGATTAGAGATAATTCGGGTTAGTAATTAGGAGTTAATTTGTTAATTGTTCGAGAGAAAGTTAGCGAATTATTAGGAAGTTTGGTCTTTACAATAAACTTAATTGGGTTAACAATAATTGTCAATGTATAGGAGTAAATTGGTGTAAAATATATGCCCTAGGTTTAGTCATATTGATTTTCTACTAAAGTGCTAATAAAAGTCTGTTTTTGTTTTGTTTCTAAGTTGTTTTATTTTTCATTGAATCATTCTGAAAATCTAATTAATCAAATAGCAATAAGATAGGTTAGTGTGGTATTTGGTATTAGTAATTCCCTTGGGTTCGACATCCGTATTCTTACACTTTATTACTTGCACGATTTCGTACACTTGCGAAAATCAACAACACTGTTGTTTTCAAGATATTCATAAATAAGTAGGCGCCTAGTCCCTTCAATACAACATCCATACAATTTCACAAGATTTCGATGTTGCACTACAGTTATGGAAGCGATCTCATTAATAAACTAATTTTTCCCCTGGTGGGATCCCAGTGAAAGTTGCTTCACAGCTATCATCCTTCCATCAGAAAGCACACCCTATAGCACCAGATTTAACAACACAAATCATATCGCTCCTTGGTGAAAATTCGAAAGGTAAAATCAACCTAGTCTGGCTATGACCATACATTATTACATAATTTGCCGCAACCCAAGTTCCAAGTAAACTATCTATGGGTTGGAGCTAGTAAATATAAGACATAAAAATACCTTGTACACAGGTCCAAATCCTCCCTCTCCTTGCTTATTTGAAGGGTTGAAGTCTTTTGTTGCAGATCTCAACTCAGCATAACTGAAAGTTTTCGGTTTAGGTCTTATTCCAAATAGCACTGCATATGGAAGCAAGATAAAAGATTACATGAGATGGAAGGATTTGAAGTACAAGGAGTTGAATTACAACAACTTTGGCTATGTTCAGAAGTGCTAGAACAGAGTTCAACACTTTTGTCACAACTATATTCTGGAATCTACTTTTCTCAAATGCCTAGAGAACCTTTAACTTTGAGAAGAAGTGAAAAGTGAAATTCATTAATTTTCAAGAAGAAACTTGGTATCAGAGATTTTATGACTATTATTATCGTTAAGTTGTCATGGGTGCTCTTACCTTCCGCATCATCATTGTCTCCTTTCATCCTCGTATAAAAAACTAAAACCATCAGTATGAAGCCCAAAATTGAAAGAGGGACTGCAATACCAGCAATCAACCTAATCTAGTTCTTTCGTTCAACACCAGCAGTTGGTCGGAATTCTGAGTAGTAAAATTCAGTTACATTAGCATAAAGCAGATTAGCACAGTTATATTAATTCATAAAGATTAAGATTCAACGAAATCACATAGTTTACCTGGAATGACACTAAGAGCAGAAATTAATGGTCCATAGCTACCATATTCAGGTATGCAGCAGGTCCCTTTACCAGGCCAAAATAGGTGAATTTCAAGATGGTTCTTAGTGACATTAACATTAAAGCTCTTCCTAATTGCTCTTCTAACCCCACCTACTTCCTTTGATATGTCAAAATCTTTGCACCGATGAGTTCCCTACAGGACAAATGATGAGAGATACCATTCCTATTTATGTGTAAAAATTATTAGATGCAATTGTAATAGTAGAATCTGTGCATAATAAGGGTATGAATCACAGGATCTCCAAATAATATTTTCTTTTACCAAATTGTTTACCTGGATATAGATATCAAAAACACGCCTTCCAAGGCTCCCCCATTTTCTTGAGTCTCGATCTTCATAAACTATTTCGGCGAAGAACAAGCTTACATTGTAAGGCCCATTCTCAAGACCAAGTCCATAATATCTAAGTGAGCCAATCGATTTTCTTGAAGTCTGATAAAGATCTGGGGGTGTAGTGTTACTGTTAATTACTATGGTTCCAGTATTTTGAACAAGTGTGTTTAATGCTTGTCCTCCCTCAGTAAACAAAAAACCCACATTACTAATTGCCCATTTTTCTGAATTAAGTACAACAAAAGAAGCTTCACCGATATCTCTATCGTTGACTTCATAATTTCTGAACTTTTTGCCACCAAAGTTGATTGCTATATGTGAATCTGCAAACGCAAATATAATATTGAAGTGTGAATCTTTTGATAGTGGCATGACCCAAGAATTTCAGTTTGAGATAAACTCAAATAGAAGTTATTTTCAGTTTTATTATTTTGTAACTTTTTGCAACTGTTGTTGTCAGTTATTCCTTTAGAACTTATAAAAGGGAAGGTTAGATGTATGTTCATCTTCTTCTTTATCTTTCTGAAATTAGAAGCTTGAGAACTGTATTTCCCGGCTTCTAATTTCCAAAAAATAAAACTCTAATAATAATATTGATCTAAATTTCCTACAGCAAAGATTTGGACAAAATTCATTAAATAGTTTTATTTTAATAACTTCTGATAACTAAATAAGCGCTAAAACAAACTATAATAAATCCTCTAATCTTGACAATCCAGAAGCTAGTTACGTACCTACCTCATTTAGTGGAGAATTATGATCATTACATATTGTTCTACTTACCTTATTTAGTGGGTTTCGGATATATCACTTATCCAACTCTTTCTACTCAAGCTCAAAGCAAGTCCCCTAACTTGAATTTTGGATATTATCCTTTCAATTGAGTCAGTCAAAAGTACCAGCAGAAGTAGAACTAGTAGGTGATATTTCTGTTATCATAGCAATTCTCCAAGCCCCCTAAACAAAGGTCGGTAGGGTATACTAAGTAGGATTTGATATTCCATGCAGGTGGAATTGAACTTTGGACTACTTTTTGAAGTCAGGACCTCTATTATTAAATTTTTTCTAACGTCGAGCTATATAATAAAAATTACAAAAAGAAATCACTGGCAAACATAGAGAATATTCTCCCAAACATTCATGATGAAAGCAACTTACATCGTGGAGCATTTCTATAGCAGGGGAAGTATCTCTGGAGACAGTTCAATCCATAGAAATCACTGGCAAACACAGGGAACATTACTCGTTTTCTTTATTGAAAATTCAAAAAGAAGCATGTCCCTAAAGGGAATTGTAACACACCTGATGTTCGAGCTATCAAATGTGAAGTTGTTGCCCACTAGATTCCTCTACAATTCAATGTAACTAATGATCAATTATATATCAAAGTTTGAAGTATACTTGTTAGAGATAAAATGATATTTTATTATATGCTAAATGTAAATAAAAATTTGAGAAATAGTTTACTAGATTATAAAATCGTCAAAATTGAGCCTTTTCCGATGATATTAGTTCTTTTTAGTGCCAAAAAGGAAGAGATCACCGGGTTACCAGCAGCGATAAGTGTTGGCCATGAAGATTGATGTATGATTCTTTCATGCCATCATGTAAATTATTATAAATTAAAGAATCAAGGAAAGAGGATTCATGGTTTGAGAGACGTACAACGTTACATCATTATTCACCCACTCCGGAAAAGGTCCTGATAGATAATTGTAAGAAAAATCTCTGCAGGAAATAGTATGATAACCACAATTTAGTAGGAAACACACACACACACATATATATATATATATAACACTAAGGAACAAATCAGTAAAGAATTCAAATTGCTTTTATCAATTAGAGACGACTGATTTTGTTGAAATAGATTTAGGCATAATTTCACAACATAAGTGAATGTCACAATTCCTATGCTCAGTTTGACCAGTACTGTTGAATGAAGACTTACACAGTTTGAAGTTTTACACCTTTTTGCTGAGGAAGTCCTCCTGACAGACTGTTGTTTCCAAGATACCTGGCCATTGAAATTGTGTAGAAGAGAAGCAACAAAAAAGAAAGAAAGAAAGAAAGAAAAAGGTTTATTAAATGAAAGAATAAGGGTTAGACATAAAACTGAAGGCTCAAATCTTGAAATTGATGGAGAGAAGTAAATGAAAAAATTACAATTGAGTAAGAGGATCAATACTGAACAAAGCACTAGGGATTTGACCACTTAAATTGTTGAAACTCAAATCCCTGCCAGAATAGAAAAAAAAAAAAAAATAAGACGCAAACGAACAAGAAGAGACATACTCTGTGCCGATAAAATACTAACTTACAGAGTCTGTAAACTCTTATATTTTCCAATGTAAGATGGAATGCTACCATTAATCAGAGCATTTCTTAGAGATCTATGAAGAAAAAAAATTTGTCAGTGTCAAAATGAATCAGCTCAGAAGAAAAGTATCAGAAACTAAAAAGTTAGATATAACTTAATGGAGTATGAGTAACTTACAAATAAGTCAAGTTCTTCATATTTTTAATGAAATCTAGAGACGAGCTAACATTGTTTAAGTCAGTGATTTGCCTACACAATTAATTCAAACATCACTGATATGATATGGTGTCAAATTATAATTTTTTGAATTAGCCTTTTAGAGAGTAGTGCCATTTGAATTATCCTTACAATTTCTTCAATAAGGTCAAGTTAGAAAAACTGATTGGTATAGGACCTTCAAGTGAGTTCCCTCCAAATCTCCTACATAAGTATTTGTCAACAAAAATAATCAGAGTGCTTAAATCTAGACAGAGCTAGAGAAAATATTTGCTACCATTCACAATGATAAAATTGAATATCATGAAAGAAGTTTTTCATATATTGCAACACTGTAAGCTTGTTCCACTTCCCAATGAACTCTGGTATTTTGCCTGTCAACGCACAATCATATGCCCACTTGAAATTAACAAATCACTTATTGTAAGCCGAGTACGGGGAATTTAATCTTCAAGTGTAGCACAAACATAAAGCCATAAACATTTGGAAAGGATCTTCCTTACATTATTTTCATGTTTCGAAGATTAGCAAAAGTCGAGGGAATTTCACCACTCACTCCAGAACTATCTATGTAACTGTTAAGTCCACCAATAAAGAAATTCTTATTTCCATAAGACATATATCTCAGGTGTAAAAATTAGTGTTTTACTTGGAAACTAAATAGAGAAAAAATATTTTAAACAAATAAGTAAGATTTTACATTTCCTCTAGTTTGTCTAAGAATCCAGTTCAAGAGGGAGTGTTCCAGAGAAATTGTTGTAACCTATAGCCCTGCATGAAATGTATCGAAAGAATTAACTCTCTAATGCTCATTATTTTATATTAATTCATACATTTGTAAGGCGTTATTCAAGAAAAATTCATGAAATATTAATTGCAAGTTATGTATAAGCACAATCATTCCAACTGTGATTTGAGTTTTCCTAAACATAACATGTGACACATTGAACCATAAGACACTTTTTTATCATAAGACTTCCATTTTTTTTTTCTAGGCTAAAGAGTGATTATGGCTATCAGTTTCAGAATAATAAAAAAGATCATCTCACAATCGTCCCCATATAACTATATGTCACTGATGTAGAATATGAGAGAAGAATTAAAATAGACGGAAAGAAAAGAAGATATAATGGCCTAAAAAAAAAAAAAAAAAATACCATACATCTACCTTAATGGTACTAAGTCATTCAAATTCTATTCAAAGAAGAAGATCTAACATAGGAAATCTAAATCTAACTTAAATAAGTCCTCTCTCCAAGTTCCCAATTTAAAATCTTTCCTTAATTAACAATTGAATCTTTTTTTTCTCTGCTTTCATTTAATAAAATAATCGTAGAGAATTTATTTGAATCTTGCTATCATTAAAAAAAAAAAAAAAAAAAAAAATAGAGAAAGGATAAAGTAAGCCAGTCTTACAGAAAGTCAACTTCTTAGGTTTTCCAAGTTCCTTTGGGAGAGGCCCTGAAAGGGTATTGTCACTAAGCTCTCTGGACTCAAGAAAGACAAAATTATAACACCCCAAGACCCAGAAAACAAGAATTAGCAACAAAATCCAAATTCATTTTCCAAAAATAAACAAATATAATCTAAATCATGTTTTCAATCACAAGGTGTTTTTCAATACTTACAAAACCTCCAATCGAGATAAGTTTCCAATGATCTCAGACAGGTTCTTCACAAACAAAATTTGAAAACTTCTCAAAGGTTAGTTGGCAGGAGGAGGCATCCGCAATCAAGGCTGCTGACAGATATGGTACCAAACAATGATATCAGACAGTGATAATACAGAATTCGAAAACCTCCCAAAGGAAATGAGAATGTATGGAAGGGAAATGAGACGAAAAATGGTACTTGGAATTGGGTTCATCTATGCAATTGTCTGGGTGGAGCAAATTTTATTACAATCCAAACTAGAGTTAAATGTCTTAGGAATTATTCTGTTTTGGCACTATTATGGATGATTTTAAGTTTAAACTTTCAATTACATTTATGTCTCTTATATTTTGATTTGTGATGAATTAGATTGATATAAATTACTTAATTTTGCGATACAAATTCTTTTTGGATTTGGGAGGGAAATGAGTGAGGTACAAATGTAACCCAATCACAGTAATTTTGAAATTACCTCTGTAAAGGCAAGCATGGTACCAAATATTTACATATATGAGCGACCACATATATCTCTTAAGCTACCAAGAGTTTTCCACAAAATGATCAGATTGCTTAAGCGACCAAAAGTAAAAGCGAAGCATCGCTTAAGCGATACATAAGATCTATAATGCCTAACATGGAGGTACATGAATTAAATTATGTTTTATAACCCTTAGTTAATTTTTATTAAAGTTATTTTAAAGAGAATATGAAGAAATACCTTAAAACTTGCATTAAGGGTAAAATAGTCTTTTCACTCAAAATTAGTTGAAAAAGTGGAGAGTGAAAAGAGGTAGAATTTCATAAAGAATACAATAAAAATGAGGGCATTATGGTAATTGACTAAGGGACAACGATGGAATTTCTAAGAAAGGGTAAGGGCAAAATGGGAAAGTGAGTTTATAAAATAAGATGATAAGGGTTTGTAACCCTTATTTCTTTCATTCCACCGCCACACTACTCCTCCATTTTCTCTCACATTTTCATTCACTCCTCCAAGGATTTTGAGAGCTTTTGAGTGATTTTTAATAGGGTTTTGATTCAAGACTTCAAAAGGTAAGAATTCATGCTTTTTATATGATTTATTTGTGTAAAAGTTGAGTTCTTATGAAGTTTATGCTTAGGGTTAGAAGAAGTTTTGAATCCACCAAGAGTAGAGAGCTTAGGAGAGACTACTCAAGCATAAGGTAAGTAAATTCTACTCAAAATTCAACTCAAGTTAAAGTTTAAGAATTCAAGTGAGTAGAGATTTCTTTTAAGTATGCATATGTTATGATTATTGAGAAATTGAGATGAGATTGATGATGAATTATGCTTGTTGTTGGATATATTTGAATATGAGAAGTGTATGTGATGGTTTGAAATTGGGTTGAAATTGGAAGAATTGGAGAAATTTTTGGGAGTGTGTTTGCTGTGTAGGTATGGTGATGCTACAAGAGAGATTTTCTCTCATTTTTGGATGGTTGAGAAACAAATTGAATGATAATTAAATTAGGGCTTGTTTATGCACAAGTATTGTTTGATGAAATGCCTACGAGAAGTATAAGTTTGAGTAGAAACCTTACTTTTATGCAACATTGCATATGTGCATTTCATAAGTGCATTTAAGTAAGAAAATTTTAAGCATGAGCCATCCATATGCATATAATTGTGTATGTGTAGAAACTTAAGAAAGAATAAAAGAATAAAGAAAGAAAAAATAAAACACTCAAAGAATAAAAAATAAAACACTCTAAGAATAAAAACAAAGGAAGAATAAGCATTAAAGAATTAAAAAGTGTTAAAGAAGAAAAAGAATAGATTGTTGTGATGGGGAACCGTGAGTGTTAAGAAGAAATTCCCACCTACACGTCACCTTAATTGAGTGGCGTAAGAAGAAGAAGAATTGTATGACCCGTAAGAGTGTATGTAGATGAGGGTTGTACCAAGAAGAATTTCCTACATGCACGCCACCTTAATTGGGTGGCCTAAGAAGAAAGAAGAATTTGTAAGGTCCGCAAGAGTGCATGTAGATGAGGACTGTACTCACTCACACGGCCAAGGTTCTAAATCCATACATCAACCGAGTCCGATCGACAAAGAATAAGAAAAGAAAGAATGAGAAAGAATAAGAATAAGAAAGAATGAGAAGACTTGAACAAGCCAAGAGAAGAAAAGAAAAGAAAAGAGAAACAAGAGAAGAAAAGAAAAGAAAAACAAGAAAGAAAAGAAAAGAATAGAAAGAAAAAGAAAAGAAAAGAAATAGAAGAAGAAAATAGAAATAAGAAAGAAAAAGCATTTTATGCATTATTGCATATGCATTTTATTCATGCATATTGCCATGAATTTCATCATGGTTAGGAAGAATATAAAGAATAAGAAAGAAAGAACAGAGAGAAGTAGAAAGAAAAAAAAGAACAGTGAGAGTAAGAAATAGAGAAAGAAACAGTGAAAGAAAAGAGAAGGAATTAAGTAGGGAAAGAACCAAAGAAAGAGACGAGTTAAGAGATTTACTTACTGAGCATTTTTATGCTCTCCCCGTTGTTTTTCCATGTTTTTGCAGGAAATAGGTGAGCAACGGTCAGAGGGATGTCGACAAGCAGAGAGGATAGGCATTACTGTCCACTGTCGCTAAGTTTTTTGTACTGGTTATTTTGATATATGTAAAGAATTATGTTTTGTAAGTAAAGAAAAATTTGGGCCCAACTATTTTCATATACTAAGTATATATGTTTTATTTTATATGTTATAAAGAATACTAGTAGAAAGAAGTCATTACAAGATCGCTTAAGCGATCATAGATCTGGGCAGATGTTGATACTGCGTCGGATAAGATCGCTTAAGCAATCTAAAATCGCTTAAGCGACCAAGAGTAAAATCCAAGAATCGCTTAAGCGATTTGTAAGGATCGCTTAAGCATTCATAGATCTGGGCAGATGATACTACCTCGGATAAGATCGCTTAAGCGATCTAAAATCGCTTAAGCGACCAAGAGCAAAATCCAAGAATTGCTTAAGCGATCCGTAAGCGATCATAGGTCTAGGCAGATGTTGATTCTACCTCGGACAAGATCGCTTAAGCGACCACGAGTAAAATCTAGGAATCACTTAAGCGATCATATATATAGGCAGATGATTCTGCCTCGGACAAGATCGCTTAAGTGATCTTAAATCGTTTAAACGACCAAGAGTAAAATCCAGGAATCGCTTAAGCGATCCGTATCTGGGCAGATGTTGATGCTGCCTTGGACACGATCACTTAAGCGATCAAGTGTAAAAGGTTAGGATCGGTTAAGCGATATCATAAACACCACCGAATCTCTTAAGCGACAAAGTCTGAATACATAGGATCGCTTATTCGGATTTTATTATTGTATTTCAGAAGATCGGTTAAGCGGTTAACGCTATCTTAAACATATAAGGTGTACGATTCGTTCTCAATAGAACATGACCGTTATTATATTTTAATTAAATATATAGTTCTTTTACGTCTATATCAAACATATAAGGTGCAGAATATTTACGTCTATATTAAACATATAGGGTTTACGATTCGTTCAGTGGACCATGACTATTATTATATTTATATTAAACATATAGTTCTTTTACGTCTATATCAAACATATAAGGTGTAGAATGTTTACGTCTATATTAAACATATGTACATAAACTTGGGAGATAAATATTGAAGTAAATTACCCTTAATCACTTAAGCAATCCCGTCTATTTAGTCTTAGTCGCTTAAGAAGGTTACATCAGTTGTGTTGAAAAACTTATTGGGATGAGAGGAGCGAGCCGTTGTTTGTTTGTTTAATTATTAGGAAATATTAGTGTATTTTTTTAATTATTTAGATCCCTTAAGTTTATTAATTTCATTAAATACCTCCAGAAAAAAAGTTTAAAAATTAACAAAAACACCCCCATCCACCCATACTTGTCAGATTCCTGCAACCACAGTCGGTGGTCCCCGGAATCTGTCAGAACGGCCTACAAATGATCGGAATAGGTCGTAATTCACCGATGTGGCCTTTTCTAGCCAGATCCACTGTGGACTTGGCCGAAAAAGGCCAAATGTGGCCGTCATGGACTGCCAAAGAAATGGCCGTCGTTGACGGTCAACGACGACCATATATTTGGCCATTGCTGACGGCCAGATCTGGACTTTTGCGGTTGTCAACGGCCAGATCTGGTCATAGATCTGGCCTTTTCCGACTAGATCTGTGGTTGATGTGGCTGTAAAAGGCCATATCGATGCCCTACCCGCCAGATCCAACCGCGGTCTGCGTTTGTAACGCCTTATTTCAGCCAGATTCTGGTGGTGGTTGTCAGAATCTAGCACTGTGGGTGGGTAGGTGGGGGTGTTTTTGTAAATTTTTAAACTTTTTTCTCAGGGTATTTATGAAAGTAATTAACTTAAGGGGACTAAAAGTTATTAAAAAATATACTAATATTTCCTAAATAATTAAGCAAACAATCATTTTGGGGAAAAAATAGTATATTATTGTACAATACAAAGGAAACGAAGGCTAAATAGACGGGATCACTTAAATATTACACTTTTTTGAGATTCTTCTAGGTTTGATTTTAAAAGAGTTGTTATTTTAAGGAGTAAATGAAGTTTGAATGACTAATCAACAGATTGTTTGTGCTGATAGTTTTGCACAGTTACAACTCCGTACGATTCATTCAATAAAGAATAATTAACTTAATAATAATATATATTAAATAAAAAATGACTAACAACAGTAATATAATAAGTGTAGATAATTTAATTTTATGTACGGAGTTGTAACTGTGCAAAACCATTTGAACAAACAATCTGGGCAACTGTTGATTCTGCCTCGTAAATGATCGCTTAAGCGATTTGACTAAGAGCAAAAGCGAAAAATCGTCACTTAAGCGATCCTAAGGGATCGCTTAAGTGATCATAGATCTGGGCAGATGTTAATTCTGCCTCGGAAATGATTGTTTAAGTGATTTCAGATCGCTTAACCGATCATGTCCGAGGCAGAATCTCTTAAGCGATCGTTCGTGTTGGCACTTATGTATTCTTAGTTCGTGATCGCTTAAGCGATTGTAAATCTCTTAAGCGACCAAGTGTAAAAAGTTAGAATCGATTAAGCGATATCATAAATACCACCAGATCTCTTAAGCGACTAAGTCTAAATACACATGATCGTTGAGAAAATTGACAACAAGAAAAAAATATATTTTTTGTTTTGCATAAACAAAGAAAGACCGAGAAGTACCTCATGAAGTTTGAAAGGTTGAAGAGAACTAGGTAACCATGCAAGCTTAGTGAACATATATTCTTCTTCTTTTCTTGGAACATAAAGATGTTAAGAGTTCGAGCAAGAAAATGACTTGAGAGTTGAGATATGGACGAAGAAGAAGACAATGAATTTTTTAGGGCATTTAATAAATATTATACTCTTTTGAAATTCTTTTCGGTCTGATTATAAAAGAAAGGAGTAAACTAAGTTTAAAATTTGAATGATTGCTTGTGCAGATGGTTTTACAGAGTTACAGTTGTCTTCCATGCATATTTTTTATTTTGCTATTTGGTACAGTCAAAAAGTGAATTAATTACACTTTTCTTTTGGTGTTGAAATTTCGATAGGTCCAATAGAATGTGAAAATAACACTTGGTCTTTGTTAGTAAGTGACCGTACATAAAACTAAGTAGGCTAAGGTTATTCTATTAATCTATTATTTTTGTTAGTCCCTTTCATTATTTTTGCTAGTTCCTATATACAAAGGAAATCAGGCATGATCGCTTAAGCGATGCGAGATATCACTTAAGTAAATCATGACTTATGTATATAGGATTGCTTAACCGATATATATAATTGAACTCTGTAACCAAAAATTCTGGCACTCTATAGACCAAGAGAGTGCCAGAATTTTTCAAAAAGTTTTTCACTATGAACAATGCCTCGGTTCTGTTATCACAATAAGTGTTTCAGCACAATTGTTGTAACCTTCTTAAGCGATTAAGGCTAAATAGACGGGATCGCTTAACTGATTAAGGGTAATTTACTTCAATATTTGTCTCCCAAGTTTATGGACATATGTTTAATATAGATGTAAAAGAACTATATGTTTAATTAAAATATAATAATGGTCATGTTCCACTAAATGAATCGTACACCCTATATATTTAATATAGACGTAAAAATTCTACACCATATATGTTTGATATAGACGTACAAGAACTATATGTTTAATAAAAATATAATAACGGTTATGGTCCACTGAACGAATCGTAAACCCCATATGTTAAGAGTTCGAGCAATAAAATGGCTTCACAGTTGAGATATGGATAAAGAAGAAGACGGTGAAATTTTTAGAGCATTGATAAATATTATACTCTTTTGAGATTCTTCTCAGTTTGATTTTAAAAGAGTTATTATTTTAAGGAGTAAACAAAGTTTGAAAGACTAATCATCGGATTGTTTGTGCAGATAGTTTTAACAGTTACAGCTCCGTACGATTCGTTCAATAAAGAATACTTTATTGCCAACAACTAACAATTTTATGTACGGAGTTGTAACTCTGCAAAACCATTTGCACAAAAAATCTGTTTAATAGTCAAAGGAACTTCGTTTACACAGGGTCACTTAAGCAATCATGTGATAGGCAGAATCAATATCTACCAAGGTGAATGATCGCTTAAGTGATCCGTGATATCGCTTAAGCGATTCTTCTCTTTTTCACTTAGTCGATTAAGCGATCGTAGATCGCTTAAGCGATCATGTGATGGGCAGAATCAATATCTGCCCAGGTGCATGATCGCTTAAGCAATCCGTGATATTGCTAAGCGATTCTTCTCTTTTTCGCTTGGTCGATTAGGCGATCGTAGATCACTTAAGCGATCATGTGATGAGCAGAATCAATATCTTTCCAAGTGTATGATCGCATAAGCGATCCGTGATATCGCTTAAGCGATTCTTCTCTTTTTCACTTGGTCAATTAAGCGATCATGTGATGGGCAAAATCAATATCTGCGTAGGTGCACGATCGCCTAAACGATCCATGATATCGCTTAAGCGATCCTGCATGAAAAACCCTTTGTCGCTTAAGCGATATACTTAGTCGCTTAAGCGATCATGGGCAATACATACTTTTCCATCTTTTCTCTTGAATTTTGACAAACTAAAATTACCAACACATATTAATTCCATACTTTCTCCATAATTTGACAACCTAGTTCCAAACTTAAATCACCAACAAATATTTAGGCCATGTAACAAGAATACTAAATATAAAGAATGATTTATTCAAAGTAACAATAAAATTTAAAACATCAATAATTGAAAACAATAACTCATCAAAAGTTGGCCTTAACAACTCCCTGAATTACATACTTCTTCGAACCAAATTTTCTGGATCTGAATGTGATTACTTCTGGCAACTGCTTCTCTTGTGGCCAGGTTGCTTGCAAATTGAGCACTTATTCATCTTCCGGGGAACCTCAGAGGCTGATGGAATACGCTTAACTCTTTTTCTCCCCTTTGCTGTCTTCTTGAATGGCGGACGGATGATAATGTCAGCCAACTCTGTCGGCACTACCCACTACTCTTCTGGAGGCAATGGATATATCATTTCTGAATAAGCTAGCATGTAGTGATTTGCCATATAGAGAGGGGAGCAAAGTTCCATGTAAATTCTTGAACCAAAATCCGGCTTCCGTTGGTGTTTCAGTGCTGCTAGTGCATGAGGACAAGGTAAACGTTGAATGTCAAGCACTTTACAGCTGCAAGTTTTTGTAACAAGGTTAACTAGGGCATCTGGACCATAGCCGCGCACAGTAAACTCTTGAGCATTAAGAGGATAGGCAAACAATGCATTTGACAATTCTATACGTTCTCGCAATAATTTTTCAGCTGATGGAACAAGGGTTGTAGTAAAATTATCTAACTCCGTACAACGCTTATGGAACCACCATGACAATGTCCTCTGGATTACATCAAAAAGTGCAACTATTGGAAACTATCTTTCTATTAACAACTTTGAATTTATGGACTCAGCTATGTTCGTGGTCATGACATCAAACCTTCTTCTAGGAAAGTAAGCTCTACTCCATCGCTCGAATCCAACATCATGCTCAAGATACTTAGCAACTCTATCATCCTTGATTCGGATTTGCTGGAAGTGCTCCTCAAACTCATCAACCCGATAAGCTTTTGCTGCCATGTAGTATGCTTGAAGAAAGCCAACACACTTAAACTTTTGTTCTAGGTTCTCACCAAGGTGCCTTATACAAAATCCGTGATGTGCTTGACGGTAAATAGTGGCAATCCCCTTCTTTATAGAGTTGTGCCTATTGGATATTATGCACAACTCGTCACTATCAAGCACTATCATACGTAATTGCTGAAAAAACCAAGTCCACGACTTGTCATTCTCAGAGTCAACCACACACCATGCAACATGATATGTGCGATTCTCGCTGTCCTGTGCAGTGGCCACTAACAATTTACCTCTATACTTTCCCGTCAGAAAGCAACCATCAACAGCCAACACCTTTCTCATGTTTACAAAACCCCTTATAGCAGAACCGTAAGCAACAAAAAAATATTTAAACATCATATTCTTGTCCCACTTCAAAGCCGTCTTGGTACCTTGGTTTGTCAACTCAAGCATATAACGGTACGCTTCTAATACTGAGTACCCGTGCTCTGGCGTGCCCCTCACAAAATCTTGTGCATGTTGTCTCCCTTTCCGGCATTTCGAATAACTAACAGCACATCCCAACTCTGTGCGCACAAGTCTCTGAATCTCTTTAGGAGATGGACATTTCCCTTCAATGAACTGACTTTTGACAAATTGTCCAATAACATCAATGGAGGCTTGTCAATGCTCACTTGAAATATGTCCCAAACCACATGTGTGCTCATGGGTATATGTGCTAAGAATAAATTTTTTCGACTCCACCAACCTTCTACAATAAACCTACTACTTGCACTTTCGGTCACGACATGCAACCGTCATAGCCAATGAATTTGACTTTTTGGTGATGAACTCAAAATTACCTCTCACGGCAACAAGTTTTAGCTTCCTCAGCACTTCATCTTTGTTGTCAAATAAATACCCTATGCGCAACTCCGATCCATCCGTAAAAAACATGAGCTGATTCACTACTACTTGCAATTGCCCCCTTTGAACCTACATAAACAGCCAAAGTGTTCTCTTCCTCACAAACTACACCTTCTGCATAATCTGTATTTAAAGGAATCTCTACATCCGCGGGAACATGTACAGGGTCCTCCTCCTCAACATTTTCATTCTGCCCCTATGATCAACCTCTTCTACAGTGTCCTCCTCATCACCAAATTCACCGTCTACTCTTGATTTTTCAACCAACAAATCATTGCGGCCCTCGTAGTTCAAATTAAAATTAGGCAAATCTCCGCCAACTTCCTCATTATCCCTTTCCTTTGAACCAACTTCCAACGGTTTTTCTACAAAAGAAACCCTTAAAATCGGCCTCGAACCATTATCGGCCACATCAATCATATATAACTTTATACTTTCATCCGACTTTAATATAACAAGAGGTACCTTTTAATGTTGATGAACTCTGTTTAAAACATACTTCACAACTATATCACTACGTGAGCAACTCAATTCACCTCTTCTAATTATTTCATCAATCAACTCATCAAAACTAACCTCTTTGCTCACAGCAATTGGTATAACTTCTTTGCTCTTCCCAATCCACTTCTAGCTACTTTCTTCCTCCACCCACTCACCAAAATATTCAACACCCAAAATAACTTGTCCCATGTCTCATAATAGACAACTACATATAATGCAAGAAAAAAACTATTCTTAACTGATGTACTAAGGATTGAAATATTTTAAAAAGCATCTGCACAGTCGCTTGATAGATCTAGTGTATCGCTTAAGCGATCTGGTATATTGTTTACTAGATCGCTTAAGCGATATCATGGATTACTTAAGCGATCTAGTATAAATAAGCATGATCGCTTAAGCAATCTTGTGCCATTTACTGATCCCTTAAGCGATCTGCTGCTACACACCAGACTTTTAGCAGATCGCTTAAGCGATCTTATGCCACATACTTGATCGCTTAAGCGATCTATCTACTGTATTACCAGCATACAAGATCGCTTAAGCGACACACCAGATCGCTTAAGCGATCCATCATATCCAAAGCACATTTTCAGTCTCTCCGCCTACAATTCGTGCTACCACCCCCAGCTATCCACAATGCAAGACATTTTTGAACAAATTGCACTCTTTTCAACTTCCATTACATCAAACACAACCTAAACAACTAAATCAAAATCATAACCCAAACCCAATCCATCATTAAATCTTTGTAAATCAAAATATAAAATCGAAAGGGGAGATACACATACCTGGACGAAATGTCATGAGGAGGAGGAAGAGGACGACGATGATGACGATCTACGTTGGAGAAGATGTCAATGGCTGAGGAATGCATTAATGTCGTGGGAGGAAGAAGAAGGTGTTTGGGTTTGTTTGCAAGAATTTCGACTCTTTGAGGACATATCATAATTTTTAAAATATTACAGAATTATTCATTATTCGTAATTAACACCTAATCAAGTTTAATTAAGCTTAATAAAAAACATGGCTATTTAGTTAAATTTTACAAACTGTATAGCCTTTTAATTAAATTTTAACTCTAAATAGTCTTTTAATAAAATGCCCCCGCCTTCGACGGTTCTAATTACCTCCAGCAGCAATCGGTCGGAAAATGTGGGTAATTTTGGAATTAATCGTAATACCTATTATAGATTAATTTTCTAATAAATCTAATTAATAATGGGGCTAATAAATAAAATTTTCTCCATGCATTCAAAAAATGGAGCTACATAGAGGCTAGACTGGGCTGTCGTCCAACCGGGCTTCTTGAAAAAAAAAAATATAAATATTAAGACGAAAATACCCTAACAAATGAAATCTAATTACAAGATTTTTTCTTAAATTTGATTGTTTTTTTTTATCATTTTCACTCATTTGGTGATGGCAAAAATATCCAATGGATTGGATATCCGTCCATTGGACCAATTTGGATTGGATTCATATATGAAATGGGTCAATATGGATTGAAATGGATTATGGATATTCAATATTCAATATTCAATCCATTATCCATTATCTATATACAATTCTTCATATTACGAAAAGAACTTAAATAAACATTCAATATATTGAATAAATAATTTCATAATTTTTTTATAAATTAAAAATAAAATTTGAAATGACAATGACAATGACTGTCGACACCATTGACAACGGTTAACCGTGGGTCAATGGCAAGTCAACGTTGATCAAAGGTGGCCCACTAGCGTCAAATCTAGTCCTATTAAGACTGAAACAAACCGATCTTATGGAATCTAGTCAAATCACCAGATGTTTGACATGATTTTAGCTACAAAAGGTGTTGGAATATTTCAACGCCTTCTATGGCAAAAAAAAAAAAAAAAAAAAAAAAAAGCGTCAGAATCTAGTGATTCAGCCATATTCTTGTAGATTGGAGAAGTTTGATCCAAACTAGGCCGAAGGTGATGCCAACGAGCCACCTTTGACCAACATTGACCGTCGGTCAATAGTGGTTGATCGGTGGCTACTAATAATTAATATTATTATAATATATTTTTAAATATTTATTAAATACTTAATATAATACAATTTAGTATGAAGGAAATTTTGTAGGTTGACCATTTACTTGGGCTTAAAATACAAAGAATTATATGAGAACTTGAAAACTTGATAAAAAAAATACAAAAATTAGATTAAACATGCATATTAAAATTTATGGATTGGATACTCCATAATCCATTCCACTGTCTACAAAAATCAAATCCAAATCTCAGGGTCCAAATTATTAAAAAAATTATACTAGATTAAAGTTTTACTTAAGCCAAATCTCAGGAAGGTAATTGTTATTATTCCAATCATTTTTTGTCACCGTAATTTGTTAATTATATTTATAGGGTGAGATGTTATCAATTTAGGTACAACTTTTTTATGAAATAATAAGAAAATAAGAAAAACAAAGCATAATAAAATAACTTAAATAAAAAAAGGTTTTAAGATTTAAAAAAAAATGACAAAATTTTTTTTACATGAAAGAAAGGACAATTATTTTTATTTTTTAAATTAAAAAAATAAAAAAAATAAAAACATAAAATAAAATAAATGTCATTGGCTTTTCCTCATGCCAATGACGCAACTTGTAGAGGCCAACGTCGTTGGCTAGATCAAGCCACGCTAGAACGGTGGCCTATATTCGCTCTCGTTTCCTATTAAATGTAATTGCAATTAATAGAGAATTTTTTGAATGCTAGTAACTTTTATGGATTTTTAGTCTGTTTCTAAAATACTTTGCCTCTATTGACCATCTTTTTAATAATTTTGTTGTTAAAGCTCATTATCTTTTCCTATTAACTTACCAAATTAATAATGTTTCTGGCATAGGTTTAATTAATAGGAAATAACATTTCTCCCTCATTGTGTGTTTCTTCAACTTTCTCTCATTTTCCCGGGGTTCAAAAGAACCTGTTGGAATCGGAATCGGCGGGTACCCGGGGTTTGGTTCAGGTTCCTACCCAGAACCGCCGTCAATGGATAGGTTTCGATTCCAAATTTTTGAAACCATTACTGTACGATTCTAGTTCTAGTTCCGGTTCCTATAGTTAGGAACTGGAATCGGAACCAGGAATCGAGACTAATATAAAATAAAATTAAAGATTACGGGGGTTAATAAAAACTTTTGTAGAAAAAGTAATGTGAATACATTTATATTTATATTTCATAACATTTAAAGTAAGGTTTGACTTTTAAGAATCTACCTTTACAAAGTAATAGAGTTTGTAATTTTATTTTTGTTAACAAGTGCCAGGTGGGGGGGTGTATTTGTAAGTTTTTAAGAGTTTTTTTGCCATTTTAAAAACTTTTGGGGGTCATGGAATTTTTTGGGTACCCAGAACCGGAACTGGAACCGAAACCGTTGTTACAGGCTCTGGTTCTAGGTACGTAAGAACCGGAACCGTTAGTTCTGGTTCTGGTTCTGGTTCCAAATTTCAAATCCGATTTTGGTTCCTTCAAAAAATGCAGGGTACTCGGAACCGAACACCCCTAATACTAGTTATTTATATTCACATGCAAGAGGGGGTGAACTGGTTATTTTTAAGGAGTTTTAGGGTACATTGTAATTTTTTGAGGGGTTTAACAAAAAATATATCATGCTTGACCAAGGTCTAGTGATCATATAACCCGTCTCCTGCTAACAGGGATTACATGAAGTTTTTATGTATAGTGGGTGTAGTGGCAAATTTCATTCTCTCTCCTAAAATTTGACCTGATAAGAATTGCACTCTTTTGGCTTAGATAAAAAATACAGGCTTTCTTTCAGGGTAAAATAAGGGAAATCAAAACTGGGGAAGGTTGACCACAATTTCAAAGGAGAAATTTACAATAATATAAATTTCAAAAGAAGATTCTTTCCAGAATTGGTATAATCTGTCTGTATTTTAACAAAATTGAAACAACTCCATACCAAAATTTCCTAGGTTCCGTAAAGAGAACATACAATTGACTAATAAGGCAGGTTGAATTATTGTTAAAGGTACAGTTGCATGTGATGGCAACAGGGTGGTCCTCCAATTTAGTTCCATCGATGGCGGTTCCAGTACAAAAAATCTACCATTTTCCAAAATAAATGCACAACATGAAAACAATAATTTATGCAACCAAATAAATTGCACCTATGTTTTATAGATGTTATATATTTATATGTGAAATTTTGGGTGTTAGAGAAGAGTAATATTATTGAATTTTATTACATTGTTACAAATATAATTCATAAAATATTTTTCTATAATATATTCCATTATTAGTGATATTATTAATTTCATTAAATAATTATAGTATGAACAAATTTTACAAATCTTATACGGTTAGTTTAAAATTTTCATTAATTATAATTTAGAGTCAACGACATGTTCTCACCCAAAAAATGGTTCATTGACAAAGTCACACCCATCCATTTTTTAAATATTATTTTACTATTCACAACAAAATCCCTTTAGTAGTTTTTACAGTGATAAAGTGTAGTATGGTCACAAGTCATTTGTAAGAAAAGGTAAAATGATCCATTGACATTTTGCTTAGGAAATCAAAATTTAAAATTGCAGATGGGGAATCACAGGGTGGGGCCAATGACACGTGTCCAAGGAAGTTGACAAAAAAGAAAAGCAAAAGTCATTTTACTTTTGCGTGTCTTGGAGCCATTTTACTTTTGCGTGTCTTGGAAGAGTTGACTGTTGGGTTTTCGTTTAACAAAGGTCGACTACGTTCGTGCGATTTTTACGGTGATCGGTGATTGTTAACGACGATTTACACTAACGGGTTGGATTGGTTGTTGGCGATTGTCGCGTTTAGGGTTTATTCAGGGTGTTGACGATTAGTGCTGTTACTACGGAGATTTTCCGATGACAAGTTTGATAGGCGGCTTCGAGTGAGACGGCTGATCATCTTCGAGACTTCTGAGGTCTGTGTTATTCTTCGAAATTGGGAATATCATTTGTTCAGCTTTTACTTTTTTATGGTGAGGCATGCAACAAAGTCGCCATGTTTTGGGAAGGATTAAAGACAAAGAATTGTTGGTTTTCACGGTATGGAATGGCAAAAAAATTATCAACAAAGCTACGGACACCGACAAATTTGCACCGAAAATGTGTACCGGCCTATGTGTATGAGTGACTCGATTTTTTTATCAATTTTTTTCTAGTGAACAGCCATCCATCAAATATGGATGGCTGTTCACTCACATGGACTCCCGTCCATATTATATGGACGAGGGTCCATATACTACAGACGAGCGTCCCCATTTAAAGGACGCCCGTCCATAATTAAAATACAATAAAAATTTTTTATAAACATTAGGGATGGCCGTTCATCTGTTATGGATGGCCGTCCCTTTATTTTGGATGGGCGTTCGCAAATAAGGGACGTCCGTCCTTAACCAAAATATAAAAATAAAAATAAAAAACTTTGAGGACGGCTGCCCATAGTCCCTTACATTTGGACTGACATCCATTAAGAATGGACGCCAGTCCCTTATGTTTGGACGGGCGTCCATTAGGAATGAACGCCAGTCCCTTATGTTTGGACGGACGTCCATACTTAAAAAAAAAAAAAAAAAAATTCTAAACCTCTTTTTCTTCGTCTTCATTCCCCATCTTCTCTCTTTTTCTTCGTCTTTGTAATGACTGCTTAATACTATAGAAATATATCAAATAGAATATATTTGTATTAGCAAAAGTAAATGGGCCCAAAATTTTCTTTTATTACATATAAACATTATTTATACAAAACAGAGTATCATTTACAAAATGGTATTAAAACAATGGACATTGTAGCTATTGCTCTTCGCTTGTCGACGCCCATCCAACCACTTTCTCACCTAGATCCTGCAACCACAAAGAAAAACAACGGGGTGAGCATGAAATAATGCTCAGTAAGTAAATCATCTACTCGACTGTCCCCGTAACTCTCTCTAATTCTTTCCTTACAATTCTCATCTTTCACACAGCTCTCTTTACTTAACTTTTGCTATATGTCACGGCTTCATCTTACCGGAGGCGCGGCTGGGTGGAGTTCACACAGCACCATCCCACTCTTTATGACTTTCGGGTGGAGATCACAAAGCACTAACCTGTTTTTCATATTTTTCTCGTTCTCTCTACTTTTAGAGTAGTTCATACACAAAGTTCTCTACTCTTTCTCAATCCACTTCTTAATGCAAAATTAATACATATGGATGGTTCTTCTCCACTAGTGCACTCATGAGATGCCAACATACAATGTTGCAAAAATTAAGGTTTACTACTCATGATTCTCTTAGGCATTTCATCAAACAACTAATGTGCATACATAAACTCTCCTTTATCTATGGTTCTATCCCTCTCTTGAACCATCCAAAATGGGAGGAATCTCCCTCACATAGCTATAATTCTTGCCACAACATAACACTTTTAAAAGATTCTCAATCTCCCCAATTCATCACACATCACACTTCTCATGATTGAAGTGTATTTACCCCAACCACAAAACAATTATTCATCTCCATCTCAAGTCTCAATAACATATCATCGATCATACACACACAATTTCTACTAAATCTCTACAATTTCTACTAAATCTCTACAATTTCCACTAAATCTCTACTCAAACAAAAGAGCTCTCAAATATCAACTTGGATTGGGATTTACTTACCTTGCAATGGAGAGATCACACTTGCACTTTCCCTTCCTTTAAAATGCTTGTCTCTTCTCTACCCTTAAAAACAAGAACACCATAAGACTTCAATATACAAATATCTGCAAAACTTCACATCTAAAGCAAGAATCCTTACCTTAGGATGCTTTAGATTAATTCTCTACCAAGATCCAACTAAAAACCGTCAAAAATCCTTGAAAGCTTGAAGGAAAAGTTGAGAGGAAATGGAGAATGAAAGAGGCCGTGGTAGAAGAATGAATGAAGGGTTTACTAAACTTGTAACGCTCCACTTGAGGTACGTAGCTAATGTTTATTGTTTTGCTCTAATTTGAGATGGCATATTGTTAATATTGTTTGGTTGACCCTTGGTTGAATGGATGTATTGGTTTGGTTGAGTGGTTGCCTTGAAATTGTAAAGACTTGGCGAAATCTTGGTGTTACAGACTTCGTCGGGGCGAAGAATAATCTTTGCTGCGGCGACGAGGTTCTGAAACCAAAAGGTAGGTTCTGTAATTTTTCGTCAGGGCAAAGAAAGAGTCTTCGCCTCGGCGAAGAGCCGAATAAAATGTTAGTGAGTTTCTTGAGAATTCTTCCATAGGGGCAAAATG
The DNA here is from genome assembly GCF_008641045.1 of Pistacia vera. Lineage (NCBI taxonomy): Eukaryota > Viridiplantae > Streptophyta > Magnoliopsida > Sapindales > Anacardiaceae > Pistacia > Pistacia vera. The sequence continues at coordinate 674,379 of NW_022196003.1, forward strand.
ACTTTTCTACCCTTAGTTAGCAGGAAAAGTGGGGAGTAAATTGTAAGAGAATTTTATGGAGAATATGTTAGAGTGGGGGTGTGAATGTAATGAATTAAAGGACAAGGATGGAATTCCCAAGGAAGAGCAAGGGCAATATGGGAATGAATGAAGATAATTTGAGCTAAAAAGGGGTTAAGTTTAGTAAACCCTTCATTCTTCATCTTCCACCGCCTCTTTCATTCTCCATTTCCTCTCAACTTTTCCTTCAAGCTTTCAAGGATTTTTGAGGGTTTTTAGTTGGATCTTGGTAGAGAATTAATCTAAAGCATCCTAAGGTAAGGATTCTTGCTTTAGATGTGAAGTTTTGTAGATATTTGTATATTGAAGTCTTATGGTGTTCTTGTTTTTAAGGGTAGAGAAGAGACAAGCATTTTAAAGGAAGGGAAAGTGCAAGTGTGATCTCTCCATTGTAAAGTAAGTAAATCCCAATCCAAGTTGATATTTGAGAGCTCTTTTGTTTGAGTAGAGATTTAGTGGAAATTGTAGAGATTTAGTAGAAATTGTGTGTGTATGATAGATGATATGTTATTGAGAATTGAGATGGAGAAGAATAATTGCTTTGTGGTTGTTGAATACACTTCAATTATGAGAAGTGTGATGTGTGATGGGATTGTAGTTTGAGATGAAATTGAAAGAGGTTGAGAATCTTTTGGGAGTGTTATGGTGTGGCAAGAATTATAGCTATGTGAGGGAGATTCCTCCCATTTTGGATGGTTCAAGAGAGGGATAGAACCATAGATAAAGGAGAGTTTATGTATGCACATTAGTTGTTTGATGAAATGCCTAAGAGAATCATGAGTAGTAAACCTTAATTCTTGCAACATTGCATGTTGGCATTTCATGAGTGCATTAGTGGAGAAGAACCATCCATATGTATTAATTATGCATTGAGAAGTGGATTGAGAAAGAGTAGAGAATTTTGTGTATGAACTACTCTAAGAGTAGAGAGAATGAGAAAAATACGAAAAACGGGTTGGTGCTTTGTGATCTCCACCCGATAGTTACTCAAACGGGTTGGTACTTTGTGATCTCCACCCGATAGTTGTGAAAAACGGGTTAGTGCTTTGTGATCTCCACTTGAAAGTCACGAAGAGTGGGATAGTGCTGTGTGAACTCCACCCAGCCGTGCGTCCGGTAAGATGAGGCCGTGACATTTAACAAAAGTTAAGAAAGAGAGGTGTGTGAAAGAGAAAATAAATGAGATGAGAGAGAAAAAGTGTAAGGAAAGAATTAAGAGAAAGAGTTACGAGGACAGTCAAGTAGAGGATTTACTTACTGAGCATTATGTTGTGCTCACCCCGTTGTTTTCTTTGTGATTGCAGGATCTAGGTGAGAACGCGGTTGGATGGACATCAGCAACCGAAGAGCAATAGGTACACTGTCCACTGTTTAAAGATCATTTTGTAAATGATACTTTGTTTTGTATAAATAATGTTTATATGTAATAAAAGAAAATTTTGGACCCATTTACTTTTGCTAATATCAATATATTCCACTTGATTTCTATGAGTATCCTAGTGTAAAGCAGTGATTACATTTTTGGTATCAGAGCAAAGATTTTGGGATTTGACAATGTATTATTCTCATCGCTATGACGTCCGAGAACCGATTGTGTGAGTTGATTCTTTCCTTACTATAAGTGTTTCTCGAATTGATAAAATGTTGTTTTGTAGATGAGGCATAGTACCCAAAAGCGTGGTAAAGGTGTGATGAATGAGGGAGAACCTTCTAACCCACCAGAAGCTACGCCCCCTCCCTTGGATGAAGCTAGAGTTTGGGGGATTATACAGCAAGTTATGGCAGAAACCCAAGGGAGAGTTGTAACTCCCGTGCAGGTACCCCCAACTACTAATGTCGAAAGAGGACAACCAATACCTCTCTTAGTGCAGAACAGAGTTGAACCGATTTATGGTCTTCCCAGTCAACATCAACCCTCAAAGTTTATGGGTACTACGGACCTAGGAATGGCAGAAGAATGGTTTAGGGCTGTAGAGCGAACAACAGGTTTATTCCCCATGATGGACCGGGAGAAGATCTGGTATGCGAGTTTCTTGTTTCAGGGTGATGCCCGAATTTGCTGGGAATTAATGGAAGAAACTCATGATGTGGCAACGATGACTTGGGTAGAGTTCATGCAAGAGTTTGAGGTCAAGTATAGAACAGAGGACCGAGTTCATGAGAAGGTCCAAGATTTTATTAGCTTGCAACAGGGGTCTAGTACCATGAAGCAGTACTCAGTGAAATTTAACTCGCTTGCAAGGTTTGCACCCGGAATAGTTAGTACTCCGGCATTAAGAAGAGATATGTTTGTACATGGGTTGAAGCCGAAGATAGCTTGGGATATAATGACGAGTTCTGATCTCCCTCAAACTTATAGTGAGGCCTTGAGGTGAGCAATGAGGGCGAAAATCTTCGAGAACAAAATTCCCTTAGTAGGTTCTTCGACAGGAGGAACAAGTGAGCCCCTCATCGCCCCGCAGAAAGAGAAATTTGAGGGTGTGAAAGGTAAAGAAATGAAGAATCAGAAGAAGAAATTTCAGTTTAGACAGAATAGAAGAGAGTGGAAGAATAAGCAACCGCAGACGAAAGGGTTTCCTCTTTGCCCTAAATGTGGGAGGAACGACTCAAGAGAGTGTATGAGAGACCAGAGGGTATGCTATAGATGCCGACAGCCAGGGCACTTGATGAGAGATTGTAAAGCTCATCTTCCACCACCCGCACAGAGTTCTGGAGGTACTACGAATGCCATAGTGTTTACAGTGGCACAGGGTGAAGCAGAAGCTAGTCCATCAACCGTTACAGTTATTATTCCATTCTGTTCCTTTATATGCCTTAATTGATTCAGAAGCCACTCATTCTTTTATATCGTATGGGATGATTGAGAGGTTAGGTTTGAAACCTATAAGAGTGACTCAACCCATTAAGATAGAGTTACCCGATGGGGTTAATGTTCTGACGCAAGAGATATTGTCAGGAGAGGTTGTAGTGATCCAGGGTAGAGATTTATCAGTTGATCTCATAGTTTTTGATATGCCCGACTTTGATGTGATATTAGGCATGGATTTCCTAGGGAGATATGGGGTAGAGATTGATTGTCGGAAGAAGAAAGCGAGATTTAATCTCGATAATGGAGATAAATTTAGTTTGGGAGAGGGCCATCAGTTGAGCATGTTGATTAGTAGTGTGAAGGCTAGAAAGATGTTGATAAAGGGGTGTTCAGGATATATTGCCCATGTAGTTCAGCATGGTGATGTTCCCCAGCCAGAGATTCAGACGGTGCCAGTAGTTCGAGAGTTTCTAGCTGTGTTTCCGGAAGAGTTACCGGGTTTGCCTCCAGAAAGGGAGGTTGAGTTTAGTATTGAACTAGCACCAGGGACAACACCAATATCCAAAGCCCCTTATCGAATGGCCTCAGCAGAGATTCAGGAATTAAAGAAGCAACTCCAAGAGCTTTTGGATAAAGGCTTTATCCGACCGAGTCATTCTCCCTGGGGAGCTCCAATTTTGTTTGTGAAGAAGAAAGATGGGTCACTATGGATGTGTATCGATTATAGAGAGTTGAATAAAGTGACAGTGAAGAATAAGTACCCGCTACCTCGCATTGATGATTTGTTCGATCAGTTGAAAGGCACCGCACTGTTCTCTAAAATTGATTTGAGGTCAGGGTACCATCAGGTAAGAGTGGCTGAGCAAGATGTGGCTAAGACTGCCTTTCATACAAAGTATGGGCATTATGAGTTTGTAGTGATGCCGTTTGGTTTGACTAATGCCCCAGCAGTTTTTATGGACTTGATGAACTGGGTATTCCATGATTATTTGGATCGGTTTATAGTGGTTTTTATTGATGATATCTTGATTTATTCTAAGTCAACAGAAGAGCATGAGAAACATTTGAGGATAGTGTTGCAACGATTGAGAGAAAGAAAGTTGTATGCTAAATTTTCTAAGTGTGAGTTTTTGCTTGATCAGGTGATATTTCTGGTCTATACTGTGTCTAAGGAAGGGATTTCAGTGGATCCGAGTAAAGTGCAGGCAATCATTGAATGGCAGAGGCCGAGGACAGTGAAAGAAGTCAGGAGTTTCTTAGTCTTAGTAGGTTACTACCGATGATTTGTAGCAAGGTTCATCCAGTTGGCTAAACCGTTGACAACTCTTATCAAACAGAGAACTCCTTTTGTATGGTCAGAAGCATATGAGAAGAGCTTTCAAGAATTGAAGAAGAGATTAACAACAGCTCCCGTGTTAGTGTTACCACAGGAGGGTGTAGATTATGATATTTATACAGATGCCTCATTGCAAGGACTTGGTGTTGTGTTAATGCAGTTAGGTAGGGTGATAGCATATGCTTCTCGGCAATTGAAAGAGTATGAGATGAGATACCCTATGCATGATCTAGAGTTGGCAGCCGTGGTCTTCGCACTAAAGATTTGGAGGCATTACCTTTATGGTACCAAAAGTAATATCTACACCGATCATAAGAGTTTAAAGTATTTCTTCACTCAGAAAGAGTTGAACATGAGATAGAGAAGGTGGTTAGAGTTGGTTAAGGATTATGAGTGTGAGATCAAGTATCAGCCAGGGAAGGCCAATGTAGTAGCCGATGCCTTGAGTAGAAAAGTTTATTTGTCTCAGCTCACTAAGCAGAAAGAGTTGGTAGAAGAATTATGTAAAGAAAATATTAAAGTGGTTCCAGGAAGGATTGCCGGGTTAGAGGTTCAGTCTACTTTACTGGAGGAAGTCAGAGATAAGCAAGTGGCCAATGAGTGGTGTCGAAAACTAGTTCAGCAAGTGTATGAGGGCAAGACAACAGAGTTTAAAGTAATAGATGGTGTCCTCTATTTCAGGAATCAGTTGTGTATCCCTCAAAATGATGAGTTGAGGAAGAGACTTCTTACAGAGGCTCATGAACCATACACTGCTCATCCTGGAGCAACCAAAATGTATCAAGATGTAAACAAAGGCTATTGGTGGCCAGGTATGAAAAGAGATATTACAGAATTTGTAGCTAAATGTCTGGTTTGTCAGCAAGTGAAAGCAGAACACCAACGGCCGTCAGGGTTGCTTCAGCCACTTAGTATTCCAGAGTGGAAATGGGAGAGCATTTCGATTGATTTTATCACAGGTCTTCCCAGAGTACAGATAAGGTATAATGCTATATGGGTGATTGTGGGTAGGTTAACCAAGTCAGCCCATTTCCTTCCAGTAAAGGAGAGCACTACTACAAATCAGTTGGCTCAGATTTATATTAAGGAGATAGTCAGGTTGCATGGTGTGCTCAAGACAATAGTGTCAGATAGAGATTCCAGGTTTGTTTAAACTTTCTGGATGAGTTTACAGAGGAATTTAGGTACCCGTTTAGCATTCAGTACTGCCTATCATCCTCAAATAGATGGCCAAATAGAGAGAACGAACCAGGTGCTTGAGGATACGTTGAGAGCTTGCTGTATGGATTATAAAGTATCTTGGCATGAGATGTTACCCTTAGTGGAGTTTGCCTACAACAATAGTTATCAGTCTACAATTAAAATGGCACCTTATGAGGCTTTGTATGGTAAACGATGTAGGTCTCCACTATATTGGGATGAGATCGGCGAAAAGGGCGAGTTGAGTACCGCTCTTGGGCCAAAGAGGACTCAGAAAATGATAGAGGATGTAAAGTTAATCAAAAACAGAATGAAGCAAGCCTAAGACAGACATAAAAGTTATGTTGATCTGAAGAGAAAAGAAATTGAGTTTCAAGTGGGCGATAAAGTATTTATGAAAGTTTCCCCCTATAAGCGAGTAATGCGCTTCGAAAGTAAAGGAAAGTTGGCACCGAGATACATAGGTCCATTTGAGGTATTGCAGGGAGTGGGAAAGGTGGCCTACATATTGGCACTACCACCTAGTATGGACAAGGTGCATGATGTTTTCCATGTCTCGATGCTTCGGAAGTATGTAAGCGATCCCTCCCATATTTTGAGTGTAGAGGACATTGATTTAGAAGAGAATTTTGTGTATAAAGAGCGCCCAGTTCAGATCTTAGACCGAAGGATTAAGGAGCTTCACAATGAGAGTATTCCGTTAATGAAAATCCTTTGGAGAAACCATAAAGTAGAGGAGGCTACATGGGAGGTAGAACAAGATATGCAGAATCGTTACTCGGAGTTGTTTATGTGAATTTCGGGGACGAAATTCTTTTAAGGGAGAGATAATTGCAACGCCCCACTTGAGGTACATAGTTAATGTTTATTGTTTTGCTCTTATTTGAGATAGTATATTGTTAATATTGTTCGGTTGACCCTTGGTTGAATGGATGTATTGGTTTGGTTGAGTGGTTGCCCTGAAATTGTAAAGACTTAGCGAAATCCTAGTGTTACAGACTTCGACAGGGTGAAGAATAATCTTCGCCGCGACGACGAGGTTCTGAAACCAAAGAGGTAGGTTCTGTAATTTTTCGCCAGGGTGAAGAAAGAGTCTTCGCCGCGGCGAAGAGCCGAATAAATTGTGCAGTGAGTTTCTTGAGAATTCTTACATAGGGGCAAAATGACTTTTCTACCTTTAGTTAGCAGGAAAAGTGGGGAGTAAATTGTAAGAGAATTTTATGGAGAATATGTTAGAGTGGGGGTGTGATTGTAATGAATTAAAGGATAAGGATGGAATTCCTAAGGAAGAGCAAGGGCAATATGGGAATGAATGAAGATAATTTGAGCTAAAAAGGGGTTAAGTTTAGTAAACCCTTCATTCTTCATCTTCCACCGCCTCTTTCATTCTCCATGTCCTCTCAACTTTTCCTTTAAGCTTTCAAGGATTTTTAAGGGTTTTTTAGTTGGATCTTGGTAGAGACTCGATCTAAGGCATCCTAAGATAAGAATCCTTGCTTTAGATGTGAAATTTACCTATAAAGGTGTTGAGGTCTTAATGTGTTATTGTTTAAAGGTGTAGAGAAAAGACATCCACCAAAGGAGAAGAGAAGTGTTAGTGGAATCACACCATCACAAGGTAAGTAAATCCATTCCAAGTTGAAATTGACAAAATCTTTTGAGTAGAGATTAAGTAGAGATTTATATATGCATGTGTATGTTATGTTATTGAGAACTTGGGTTGAGATGAGTATTTATTTTGTGGTTGTTAAATACACTTCAATTGAGAAGTGTGATGAGATTGTAGTTTGAGATGAAATTGGAGGAGATTGAGAAATCTCTTTGGAAGTGTTATGTTATGGTAGGAATTATAGCTTGGTGAGGGAGTTTTCTCCCATTTTGGATGGTTCAAGAGAGGGATAAAACCATAGATAAAGGAGAGTTTATGTATGCACATTAGTTGTTTGATGAAATGCCTAAGAGAATCATGGGTAGTAAACCTTAATTCTTGCAACATTGCATGTTGGCATTTCATGAGTGCATTAGTGGAGAAGAACCATCCATATGTATTAATTATGCATTGAGAAGTGGATTGAGAAAGAGTAGAGAATTTTGTGTATGAACTACTCTAAGAGTAGAGAGAATGAGAAAAATACGAAAAATAGGTTGGTGCTCTGTGATCTCCACCCAGTAGTTACTCAAACGGGTTGGTGCTTTGTGATCTCCACCCAATAGTTGTGAAAAACGGGTTAGTGCTTTTTGATCTCCACCCGATAGTTGTGAAAAACGGATTGGTGCTTTGTAATCTCCACCCGATAGTTATGAAAAACGGGTTGGTGCTTTGTGATCTCCACCCGAAAGTCACGAAGAGTGGGATGGTGCTCTGTGAACTCCACCTAGCTGTGCCTCCGGTAAGATGAGGCCGTGACATATAGCAGAAGTTAAGAAAGAGAGCTGTGTGAAAGAGAAAATAAATGAAATGAGAAAAAGTGTAAGGAAAGAATTAAGAGAAAGAGTTACGGGGACAGTCGAGTAGAGGATTTACTTACTAAGCATTATGTTGTGCTCACTCCATTGTTTTCTTTGTGATTACAGGATCTAGGTGAGATCGCGGTTGGATGGACGTCAGCAAGCGAAGAGCAATAGCTACACTGTCCACTGTTTAAAGATCATGTTGTAAATGATACTATGTTTTGTATAAATAATGTTTATATGTAATAAAAGAAAATTTTGGGCCCATTTACTTTTGCTAATATCAATATATTCTACTTGATTTCGTCATTACAAAACTTAACCCCTTTTTAGCTCAAATTATCTTCATTGATTCCCATATTGCCCTTGCTCTTCCTTGGGAATTCCATCCTTGTCCTTTAAATCATTACAACCACACCCCCACTCTAACATATTCTCCATAAAATTCTCTTACATTTTACTCCCGACTTTTCTTGCTAACTAAGGGTAGAAAGGTCATTTTGCCCCTATGGAAAGAATTCTCTAGAAACTCACTACACATTTTATTCGGCTCTTTGCCGCGGCGAAAAATTACAGAACCTACCTCTTTGGTTGCAGAACCTCGTCGCCGTGGCGAAAATTATTCTTCGCCCCGGCGAAGTCTGTAACACCAAGATTTCATCAAGTCTTTACAATTTCAGGGCAACCACTCAACCAAACCAATACATCCATTCAACCAAGGGCCAACCAAACAATATTAACAATATACCATCTCAAATAAGAGCGAAACAATAAACATTAGTTACGTACTTCAAGTGGGGCGTTACAGTCTTCATTCCCCATCTCCTCTCTTCTTCTTGTCCAGTGTTATTGAGAACTGCAGCCACTGAAGTATTTATATCAAAACAAAACGAAGACAAGATAAACAACAATCATGCAACTATAAAAACAACTGATCATCATGCTGCAGCAACACAAAAACTTGAGAAAAAATTTATGCATACATTTGAGTTGTGAAAATATAAACAAAAGCAAAACAAGCAATAATGGCGAGTGATGGTGACGTTATGAACAACAAGCAAGTTATATTGAAACACTTCGTTGATGGAGCTCCAAAAGAATCTGACATGTTGGTGAAAATAAGTTCAATATCTTTGAAAGTCACTGCAGCCACTGAAACAGCAGCGTGGAGCTGCGCATTTTGGGCTCTCCGTTACAGCAGCCAGTGCTGCGTCTTCATCTTCAAGAAAGAACGAGCAGTCTGCCACAAATAAACGCACCACATCATCTTTTATGCCTTCGGCAATATCATATATCACATATATATTTATCATCATGGTAAGCTACACAAAGCTGCGAGCGAAAATTGTACAATTTCAGCGCTAGAATTGATAATAAATCTTCAAACTCACCTCAGAAAATATCAATCATTAATTACAAGAAAGCAGCTTAACTAACTGAATGTAAATATGAATATGCATGCTATGTCGACAGATTTTGCCCAATACCAAGACTTTTGAACTTGGATTTTGCAAAAGAAAATGCCATACAAAACAACAGAGCAAAATATATTTGTATAGTAGAAATCTGGATATGTATTATTCAGTTTGAAACATTATTTTGAAACATTATTTAAGTAAAGCACACAAGTCAAACTAGTTTATACAAGGTGAGATACGTCTCAGATAGATACTGGTCTTAGTAGACACATGAAATTTTCACTTGGTTAACCGCTTGTTTCCAGCTACTCCATGCAGCTGGAATGTCCTGTTTGGAGCAACATGAAGAACACCTTCTTTTTCTGCCATAAAAAGAGCATATAAAAGTTATCTACGTGAAAATGCTTCTGCATAACACCTAAAATAAGAATCAAAATATAAAGGGAGATATAATTCAAGAATAAAAGCCAAAGAGCCAGGATATATAACAAAGACAGTTGGTACCAAAAACAGACTTACGGAAAAAGGTTATATACATCTCACTGAAAACTTCTTTCAGAATGAATATATTTTCTGTATTATAATACGCATACTCATATTTCACAAATTTCAATTGTGAGATAATATTTTGATATTTTGGAAGGATTAATTTCGAGACACAAAAATGAGAAAAAGAAAAAGAAAAATAAGAGTCCTAGAATGATTCCTCCACCAGTGCTTGATTGGCATTACTTTGCTGGTATCATAAGGAAAGCTTGCTTTTTACATTCATTATATATTAAGACGAACTTAATATAAATAGCACACATCAATAACTATCAGGCAAAACTTAAAAGAATTAGTCATCAGATCAGAGGTTACTTATCACAGATAAGTGTTAGGCTTCAAGAAATAGAACTCCAGCATACACTGGCAGATATGTGCACAAGCATTAATGTTTACCTTGTTTTTCTTGGCAGACTGCTCGTTCTTTCTTGAAGATGAAGACGCAGCAGTGGCTGCTGTAACGGAGAGCCCAGAATGCACAGCTCCACGCTGCTGTTTCAGTGGCTGCAGTGACTTTCAAAGATATTGAACTTGTTTTGACCAACATGTCAGATTCTTTTGGAGCTCCATCAACGAAGTGTGTCAGTATAACTTGCTTGTTGTTCATAACGTCACCATCACTCGCCATTATTGCTTGTTTTGCTTTTATTTATATTTTCACAACTCAAATGTATGTATAAATTTTTTCTTGAGTTTTTGTGTTGCTGCAGCATGATGATCAGTTTTTTTTATAGTTGCATGATTGTTGCTTATCTTGTCTTCGTTTTGTTTTGATCTAAATACTTCAGTGGCTGCAGTTCTCAATAACACTGGACAAGAAGAAGAGAGGAGATGGGAATGAAGACGAAGAAAAAAGATTTAGAATTTTTTTTTTTTTTTTTTTAAAGTATGGATGCCTGTCCAAACGTAAGGGACTGGCGTCCATTAGTCCAACCGTAAGGGACGGCCGTCCAAAATTTATGGACGGCCGTCTCCAAAGTTTTTTATTTTTATATTTTGGTTAAGGACGGACATTCTTTATTTGTGGATGTCTGTCCAAAATAAAGGAACGACCGTCCATAACGGATGAACGGCCATCTCTAATGTTTATAAAAGTTTTTTATTGTATTTTAATTATGGATGGGCGTCCTTTAAATGGGGACGCCCGTCCCTAGTATATGGACCCCCGTCCATATAATATGAACGGGAGTCCATGTGAGTGAACGGCCGTCCATATTTGATGGATGGCCATTCACTAGAAAAAAATTGATAAAAAAATCGAGTCACGTGTACACATAGGTCGATATATATTTTCGGTGTAAATTTTTCGGTATCCGTAGCTTTGTTGAAAAATTATTATTATTCTTTTAAAATAATGGATTTCACGTGAAGTTTTCTTATTTTATTTGTTTTTGTTATTGATTTTGGTTGTGGGTCCATTTTAGTAATAGTTACAAATGTCTCCTATAGTTTGTGGGAAATTGATTTTTTTATTTGTTGTTTTTTAACCATGGAGGATCCAATATGAATATTTAAAAAGATGATTCTGACTGCGCATTTGTTGTTCATTTTCTTTATTCGTTAAAATTTTTGTTTTGTCAGCTGCTGTTAACCAAGTGAAAGATGTTGAAATATCGAAAAAAAAAGTTCCCGAATCTCTTTGTTTTGAAAAAGAAATGCTCATGAACTTTCCCATGTTGTTTTCGTCAATAATTATGGCTTCCCATCATGCCCAAAACCTTCATCAGTATTGACTTTGCATTCCAGTAGCTGATGATTGATTATGCAATTTATATATATAGTTTTCAGAAAGTATTTTTATTCCTGTTGTAATTGTAAGTCTGCCGGTGGAAGTGGTTAGAAAACTGGTTATGTGAGTTTATGTGAGGAAGAGAATAATTGATATATATATGTGTGTGTGTGTGTCTGTGTGTGTGTGGGGTATGGTTGATGATTTGGTCGTTATTTTTTCCTGCAGGTGGGTTAGAAAACAGAGTTGGAAGAGACAAGAATCATTTCAGTGGAATTGCTTCGCATCCCAAACTTTCTGTTCTATGCTTTTACTATTATTATTGCATGTTAGCAGGTTGAATAGATCTGATGAAAACATTTCCAAATTTTATTGGGTTTAGGGTGACTAAAATGCATTGTGATTTTGCAATCTTAAGTGACCAATACGCACCACATACACGGACAAAATAGTAACTTCATTTGTGTTAATTTTTCATAATCTAACTGTTACTCGTTTGTTAAATTTTTTTGGGACAAATTAGTAATTCAATTATTGTTAAAAGATGGGGGTATCTCAATAATTTTATAATTAAAATAGGGGTACATATGTATTTCACTCACTTATAATAATAAAAAAAATTACATTCAAACAATTAAGGACATTTTCACCTTTACAATGAAAAGATATGTTTTCAGAGACACTGTTAACAGGATTTGTATTGTGGGTAGTAAAATAGTATTTAAAAAGTTGATGGGTATGAATTTATCAATGGGCCATTTTTGGATGGGAACATGTCCGTAACTCTTATAATTTATTCCCACCTATTATTTATGAGAAATACTGGACTGCATTAAGTAGTTTAAATTTTATTAATTTTTGTTACGAATTTCTATTAATTTTTTAGTTTAATTTTTATTTAATCTTTGAATAATTTTCTTACGAATAAAATGAGTTCGTTTTCTTCCATAGTTGAGTTCAATAATAATTGATTACCTTAATTCACAAGTGTAAAATGGATGACCAAGTGTCAATCAATTAAGGTCTAAAAACCCACATGTTTATCAAATATCTTAGAAGGGGCCTTGATGTTATCGCCCGAAGAAGTGAAATTGATGACCCAAAACACCATTGCCATCTCTCTCGACGAAAAAAGAAAAACACCTCCAGCTTGAGTTCCATGGCTACGCCTAAAAAGCTTCACATAACCATGTTTCCATGGCTAGCCTTTGGTCACATGCTCCCCTTCTTTGAGTTAGCCAAGCACATTGCTGGAAAGGATCACAAAGTCTTTATCATATCAACTCCTAACAACATCAAACGCTTGCCAAAAATCCCTCCAAATTTATCACCATTCATGAACTTCGTCTCCCTCACTTTACCCCATCAAGATAATCTCCCTCAAGACGCAGAAGCCACCACTGACTTGCCATTTTCCAAAGTTCAATATCTCAAAATGTCCTATGATAAACTCCAGGATTCTTTAACTCAGTTTCTACAAACTTGTACTCCTGATTGGATCATTTACGATGTCTTCTCTTATTGGTTACCATCAATAGCTGCCAATCTTGGCATCTCCTGCGCCTACTTCAGTATCTTCCCAGCTTGGTCAATATGTTTCTTCGGATCATCAACAACGGCAATGATCAACGGCGAGGATCCAAGGACTAAGCCGGAAGATTACACTGTTCCTCCCAATTGGGTACCGTTTCATTCCGAGATAGCATTTCGCCTCCACGAGGCAAAGAAACTGTTCGTTCATCTTAAAGAAGACGATTCGGGAGTGAGCGACTTGTTTCGTTTTGGATCGGCGATAGCTGGTTGTGATGTGATAGCTACTAAGAGCTGCATGGAGCTAGAATCGGAATGGTTAAACCTCATGGGAGAGCTTCATGGTAAACCAATTGTATCCGTCGGCCTATTACCTCCCTCAGATAAAGATAACAGCGAAAATGTAACTGAGCATAATTCTTGGCTTATAACCAGCGAGTGGCTGGACAAACAAAAAATAGGTTCTGTGGTTTATGTAGCTTTAGGAAGCGAAATAAATCCGAGTCAAGAAGACCTCACTGAGTTGGCTCGAGGGCTAGAGCTATCCGGGTTACCCTTCCTTTGGTGTCTGAGAAAGCAGCACAATCCGGTAGAGCTTCCGGATGGGTTCGAGGAGAGAGTCGAGGGCCGCGGAGTGTTGTGGACGAGTTGGGTACCTCAACTGAAGATATTATCTCATGAATCGGTGGGAGCGTTCTTGACTCATTGTGGGCTAAACTCGATTATCGAGGCACTCCATTATGGGCGTCCATTGGTTTTGCTACCTTTTGTGATGGATCATGGGTTAGTTTCAAGAGTTTTTGCGGAGAAGAAAGCCGTGATAGAAATAGAGAGAAATGAAGAAGATGGGGTGTATTCGAGGAAGTCGGTGGCGGAGACATTGAGGATGGTGATAGTTGAAGAAGAAGGAAGAGTTTACAGGGATAAAGCCAAGCAAATGAGGATTATAATTTCTGATAAGGAACTTCAGAATCAATATGCAGACAATTTTGTTGAGTTCCTTCATAATTATAGACAAATTTCTAAGTATTGAAATTACATTTTAGGTTAATTAAATTAAGCTAATAAATCAACATATCATCTTCTCCTTTCATGGATGCTATGCTTGTTGCTTGTACCTTTTGGCGTCATCAATTTTGTACTATTTCTATTTCCTTTTTCATCATTTCATCAGAGCGATGAACATGACGAAGACAAGGCTCCACTATCACGGCATCCAAATCACACAGTAACTTTGTCCAATTTTGCTAGCATCCAGGTCCCACGGTAACCATGCCAAATTATGCCGCCAAGATTTGAGAACCACTCCACTTACAACTTAAACTTGTTATATTCTGTCTCTTATGTGCATCCACCACCTCGAAATAACTTATCTCCCAAGTTCACAACTTAGAGCTCTAATACCAATTGTTGTCTGGGTTTAATTAGATACCAACAAATGCTAAATCCCTAAAAGCAAAAATAATGCGAACAAATGACCAAAAAAATAACTACATACAAACACAAGATTTATAGTGGTTCACTCTCCGTATGAGAGCTATGTCTACTTTGCCGTTACGGAATTTCACTTTGAAGAAGAAGAAAAATTTTAAGAATCTCTCAAGCCTAAAAAATTGGCTCACTCACTAAACTCTATTTGATGGCTCTCACTCTCTAATTGTGGTTTTGTCTTCTATTCTTTTGTTGTCTCTAACTCTAGGATTTAACACCTTTTATAGATAATACATGGAACACTATTCCTAATAGGACTCAAATGATATATCCTAATAGGAATTTTATTTTAATTCCTCGTACAATTGTATTCCTATTCCTAATTGTATTCGTAAATGAAAACAATTTTACAAGGGAACAAATAAGAAAGTGAGCTACAATATCCCAACAATCTTCACCTTGGCGAGTTTTCCATCAAAGTGATGAACGTGAGAGTTTTCTATCACAGGAATAAACGTGAGAGTTTTCCATCATAGGAATAAACATAACGAAGACAACGCTACACCATCACGACATCCAAGTCGTAGAGTAATTCTGTCCAATTTTGCTAGCATCGATCCATGTTGCACAGTAACCATGCCAAATTTTGCCACCAAGATTTGAAAACCACTCCACCTACAACTTAAACTTGTTGTAGTCTGTCTCTTATGTGCATCACCATCTCGAAATAACTTATCTCCATAGGTCGCAACTTAGAGCTCTGATACCACTTGTTAAGAGATCACACAGCAGAAAACATACATTCGAAATAAATAACATAGGAATAATATCACTCCACACTAAGAGACACGATATTGACGTGGTTCGGCATAACTCGCCTACATCCACAGATAAGAGAAATCCACTATAATGAACACGATACCTGGTACATAAAATAGAGCAGAAATAATCCTAGTTTCTTACCACGTTCAACCTAGTACCTAGAGTGGAAACAATCACAGTTTTGAAGACACTATCCCCATGATGTTCAATAACCCTTACATCAAATACTTTGTGTTCTAACATTCTCTCATTCTCGCATAACCTTAAATTGGTTCTCACCCCTATATTTATAGGAAGTATAAGAGATATTCTATTTCTAATAGGATTCATATTTCAATTCTTATTAGGACTCGTAAATTCTATTTCTATTTATAATTGTATTCTTTACTAAATAGTTTTCCTAAAGATATACAATTTCACATGAGAACAAATAGAAAAGCGAGCCACAATATCCACGTACAATCTGTGGCTAAATTGAAAATTGTGTCTCAAGGGCCAAAGCTATACTCCCCACCTACTGTAACGGCTTGGGCAAACCGAAGAAGCTAACTCGTTGTGGACTTTACCCAAGCTTCTTTCACCCAAAATGCATTTACTTGGTAAAAGAAACGTGAAGCTCATAACATAACCCAAATTGTCTTTCTCTACCTAGTACCTATGTGGAATGTCAAAAGCACAAATCATCCCATGAAATCACAACGAGTTGGATTAAAATTTAGGAATCTACAGTGTTAAGCTTGAACTGAAATTAGAAAGAGCCTCCAGTTTAATTTTTACCTTTTACTAGACACTCATCATGTGCCGCTGGTTCCAATCTAGTCCAATCTGGGGTTTTTGGGTTATGAGCATATCACTATATGGACCAAGAATGAAGCCATTTGTGATTAATGAAAGGAAAACTTCCTATTTCACTATCGTAGAGTCGTTGCTATAGGACTTTAATTTACTATGTTCAGGAGTATCTAATAATTCATGTCCACATGCAAGAAGTCTTAAAATGCACATAAGGATGATGTATGCTTAGCAAAATGAATCAGTGGAATTTAATATAAGACATCAAATGCTATGGAGCTGAAGGGATACATTTATTGATTCGCTATTTATATGTTACAAGAAATACATATAGTTAATAAATTTAGAAAGATCAACAGTATATTAGCAGTATCAATAGTATTGAACATTGAATCAAGATGCCTTTTACATCATGCCTTAAAGGGGAGAATTGTTGGCACAGAATGACCACATGTAAATGTTTGATATATTAAGCAGCATCAAGTTCAAGCCATCAACACTTCTATCAAGAAGCTTGTTGATGCTTGATTTTGGATACCAACGACTCGCACGTGCAAAGTTCTAAGAGAGTATTAGAAATTACACGTGATGGATTCATGAGATTTGAATATGATGTTGAGATTATATATGTTACAGAAACATAAATAATAGACTGACAAGAGAGGTTTTTATAGTGGTACGGATGCTTAGAGCAACTCCTACATCTACTGTTATTTTATTATTCTCTAACTATTTCTATGATATTGCCCGTAAGACATACAAAGATGAAGAAATACTTTGCTACAGAGAGAAATAATGAAACTCAAATCTATGTCTAACTCTTATATGCCCAACCCCCCTTTTCATGAAGAGAGTTGCTCATTTATACACCTTTTAGGCCAATATAATGACTATTTTTGCAAGTTGTCATAACGCGTGGGAACCCACTCCTTAATCATTTTCTTTTTTATTTTGATAAAGTTGGGACAGGTGTATGGTCCTCATCCACGCATAGACAAAGCTTGAATCTGCTGGGTTGGTGATAGTTGTATTCCTTCTGTCTTGGGTGATGTGGCAGCTCCTAGACAACACAAAGCCTTCCTGAACTCTGATTGGTTGGTGCTGACATCAATGCGATTTTTTAGCCATAACAAAGCTATATAAAAATGCTTCATAGATACCTTCAATTGTATCCAAAACTTCTTGCCGGTATCCAAGTTATGAAAATTAATCTCAAGAACATAAGAAAAGGAGAAATTCCATTGATCTCTCTCAACAACTTTTTCATCTTTATTCATATTTGTTGAAGTGAAGATTGGAACGAAGTTGTTTTGGGGATTAATGAAACATTGCGTTTTGAGTTAATTTGTGTTGGATCCTGATCGTTGATCCAACTCTAATCGAACGGTTGAAAATCGTCAATGGGTCAACGGTATATAAGTGTATGAACAGTTAGAATTCTCTCTGTCCTAATATTTGCCTCTATTGAAAGAATCTACTTGCTCTTTGTTAGGGTTTAGTCGATTTGGGAAAATCTTTGTAACTTGGGTTGATTAGGTAATTGGTTAGTCAATCAGGAGAGTTTTTGCTCTTGTTCTTAGGGATTCTTGGTGAGTTTCTCTAGGGTTAGTTACTAAGAGATTTTTCTTGTAAATTGATTAGAGTTTGATCTTGATTGTAGTTGTTCTTGTTTGAATCTTGATTTAATAAGTAGTACAGCGAGCTCTCCCATTTCCAAAGCTCAACGTGGAGCTTATCGAATTTGGATAAGTGAACCATTGTAAAAATTCGTGTTGTGTTTGTTCTTGATTTCTTGCGATTGTGTGTTTAGTTGTTTGTCTGTTTAATTCGGTTAGTTACAACAATTTTAACTCTAATTTGATCACAATAATGTTATGTAATCATGTACAATATTTCAAAAACTTAACTTAAGTGGTCCATAACACTGCCAAACTAAAGCATTCATTAAATTATTCTCATATCCATTGGAATCTTTTCAATACTTACAATAATGTCATGTTACTTTTTTTTTTTTTTTTTTCAAAGAATTAAAAAAATACAACGAAGGAGAACTCCCTTTCAAGGGAAAAAACCTTGGACAGACCACAAAAGATAACAAGAGGATATACAATCCATTTAACTCTAAGTCCGATGAAAAACAAGGCCTTAGCAAAACACAAACTCAAACACAAGCTACTGGTCCAACAATTATCATGCCTGCCAAAACGTCGCCCATTCCACACAAAGAAGCACACAGCATGACTATCATAGCCTACACCTATTTCCCTCCACCAAAACAGAACATAATTTAGGGCCACCATGGTAGTCACCAAAATAGTCTGATCATAAATGCCATGTTACGTTAAATTCCACTTACAATACTTATCTTGTTGAACTCATCTCATTCATGATTAGGGTTGACAATTTCTAGCGACGATGACGGCGAAGGGGTTGGGGACCTTCATTGTAATTACTAGTAAAGAACATTGATGGAATGGAGTAAATTGTTATTTCAAAAGCTTGAAGGGGAAATATTTATTCAATGAAACCTTAGGGGAAATATTACTGTAAACTTTAATTTTAATTATTAGTATGTATGTATATATAAAAAAATTATCTTTGCATTTTCAGCAACTGAGAGGCACATAATTAGTTCTAAATATCTCTGAAAATGATGCTCTCAATATTGTTGTGATAATATCAAATTTACATCTAAAATGTAAAATACATCTTGTTTGTAGTCGACAACTATCTTACAGTATTGTAGTCTTGAAGATTTCAATATTACAAGTCTACAATTCAAAGCTCTCAATCAAGAAGATGAATAGACTTACCATCTATGGACAAAACAAGTTGCACAATGTCTTCGACATTATCAGAGAGAATTGGAGGGTTAAGATGTTATTGCATTTCTTTCATAAAAACCTAGTTCAGATTGTTAGTGTTAATCTTACTAATAAAAAGGGTTTTTATAAACTAATTCACCACCCATACAAAT
This sequence comes from Pistacia vera, assembly GCF_008641045.1. Classification (NCBI taxonomy): domain Eukaryota; kingdom Viridiplantae; phylum Streptophyta; class Magnoliopsida; order Sapindales; family Anacardiaceae; genus Pistacia; species Pistacia vera. The sequence goes on from NW_022196003.1 coordinate 693,480, forward strand.
CAATAGACACTTGATTTAACCACTTGGCTTGTAGGCAGATGGCAAGACCTTAGATCACCCAGATGTTTTGTGTTTGAGTCTCACCAAATGGTTACCTACCACATTTGTAGTTTATCTGGCTCATTGGACTTATAGGGTTTCAATTGATTCCGATAATTAATTGAGATATGCGCAAGCTGACTCGGATACTCCGGTCAAAAAAAAAAAAAAAGGGCCCTTGACATTAAAATGCTACATTTAAAAAAGAAACACAATTATTTCTAGTAAGTTGGAAAGTGGTGTGGGGATTAAAGAGAATGTTATGATATATGTGGCTCTGCACCATGCAAATTGATGATCATGACCATGCTTTTGACATGTGGCCTTTTAATGTTATTGATTTGTATGGGCAACGAAATAATATACAAAGCCACTATGTTTTCTTATAAGATTAATATTTTGTACAATGTTATATTTATAACTGAATTATACAAATGAATCATACAATAAGACAAAAAACAAATGACATAATAGTTATTTTATATAAATTTTTTATAATTTTTGTCTGATGGTATAACTCAGTTGTAAATAAAACATTATTATTAACACTTATCCTATAAAAGTTGTTTTGCCTTTAAAAAATATGCTATATCATCTTCTCGATATAGTGTTTTAAATTGTAGACTTCCAATTTGTTGTTTTATATAACATTAATTCAAGATAAATAATAATGCAAACTAGCTTTATTTTATGATGTGGAAGATTCAATTTTATTGACAACCATGGAGTATGCTTATAAAGATGGCCGTATAAAACAATAATGTAAGTAAAACTAGCTTTATTTTCTAATATTGCACTGTTATGTTATCAGTTTTTTTTTTTTTTTTTTTTTTTTCCTTTAATCACTTCTTTTTCTTGATAATGTTTTAATTATATCCTGTTATAAATTTAACCTAAAAAGGGTTTTCTTTTTTCTCGTAAACAAACAATTAGTTTTTTTAATGATATTTGAAAAAACTTGGTTTTACTTAGACTTAAATCAAAATGTATTCGTTCATTTTATATACATGTGACAACATTTAGCAACAACTAACCAAATTCATGTGATTGTTGTAAATTTTACTATATATTGATTGATACAAAAAAATTAAACACTCTTCATTTAGTGGAATTTCCTTCTCAAACTGGGCTTTCATTGAGTCAAGTCAAGTCTACCTAAATTAATTTAATTAAAACTGAGATGTTTTAATAAATTAATAATAATAAGAACAGAAAAACCAATAATAATCTCTTGCAGAATAAAGAACCCAAATCAGGAATTATATAGAGTTTTGTAACGTCAAACTTGCCATATCTCCAAAAGTTAGGTAAGTGGCAGATAAGATATTACACACACACAATAATAATAATAATAATAATAATAATAAATATTGTGAATTTTTATCTCTACACATCTTGCATGGTCTTCAAATTCATCATCTAGAATTATATGAGGATAACTTCAAAACATTATACTTCCTAAAACAGTTTGGCGTTCTAAAATGCTGCCAACACCAATAAGTTTAACTAGTTGCACGGACTGTCGTTGGCAGCACAAAAGCTAGAAGCAGTATTATTCTCTCAGTTTCATTGAGTGAAAAAATTTCTCACCTCCCATCTGCAATTATGTCACTGAGCTGACTGGCATTTACTGGAGAGAGCAACGGGGCACCTTTTGGGCAAATATCAGTATTATTCTTTTCACTGTAACTTCTTTTCGATGAGGTTGTAACAGTATCTCCCTTCATAAAGCTATTTGTTGTATCCTTAAAATCCCAATCAGTCAAATAACTTGGCTTCGAAGTAACAGGTCCCACTTCTCTGTCTCCAGCAAGCATGTTCACAACACGTGACATTGGTGGCCGTAACATTGGTGATGCTTGAGTGCACAAGAAAGCCACTCCTATTACTCTTAAAGCTTCGATTTCATTGAACTCTGTTAATGTGGGATCTATCAGCCCCAAACTTTGGTTACTTTCATGAAGACTCCAGGCCTAGAAATAGTATATAGACAATTAAAAAAGAATACGTTTTTCTTTAACTACAGTACTTAGAAGAAAGCAACCAAAACAAATCAAAATTCAAGTTCATTTTCTTCACCCATTCGAGAAGATAAATCTTTTCCCTATCCAAGTTAGTACTAGAGTTTGCTCTTCCAATGATAATCTCCAAAGCAACAACACCAAAACTGAATACATCAACCTTCTCTGTCAGGTGCCCAAGCATTGCATACTCCGATGCTAGATAGCCATTGCAAGACAATTAAGTGTTTGTAAAGGTTAAAATCAAAAGTCTGTCTGGACATGTAGATTGTTGTCAAACCGAGTTTGAAAGTAAGGCACGTACTATGCGCCCATGCCTTCACAATGTGAATGCATTTTGAATTTAGAAAATCTTACAAAAATACAAAGCAATAGCATCATATATCTACTTCTATCAAATTATTCTAGCATCTATGACTGGGTGACTATCAATAAAGACACAAGAAGTACTCTCAACGGTTAATAAACTCTTCAAACAGTATATAATTATTATTTGGTTGTCGTTATACAGATCTGATGGGTATTGATGGTAACTACCATGATAGCGTGTATAAATTACATCATATTCACTCTGCAGCACATTCCAAACGAAGCAATTAGGAAGAATGGTAATCAAGAAATGATTGAAAGAGCTTACATGGTCCCTGCAACCCCTATGCTGATGTGAGTTTTCTTATCATCAAACAGCTTTGCCAATCCAAAATCTGATATCTTGGGGCAAAGTTCTGTATCAAGTAAAATATTACTTGCTTTGATGTCTCGATGCACAATTTTTGGCCTTGACTCCTCATGAAGATATGCTAGACCTCTTGCGGTTCCCAAGCATATATTAAACCGGGTAGGCCAATCGAGATGTAACTCCCTATTTCCTGCAGAAAAGTTGGCACAATCATTAAGAACTTCCAAAGTTATTGGAGCGGAAAATTAAGGATTCAGGAATAATGTATGTCTAGGAATGATTTGGAGCTTATTAAAGTATTGTCAATCAGCTCTATGAAAAACTGTTGCTTGTTCTTAGAAGTATAGCTAGCTAATTTTATAGTTCTCTACCTTGTTCAGAGTCATTATCATTATGATTCACAAAATGCATATTTCAAGCAAGATGAATGTTTCATTCTTTAAACTTAGTTTCAGTTAAAATATTTTAGTCATAAAAATTGATTTTGATACAGCAAGACTTATAGTTAATAATTGACCGAGATCATAGGAGAAAAATCACATGCATTAATGTTTCAGTTGCTGGCAAGAAAACCAAGGTAGAAAAATATAAAACTAAGGTTGATTATTAAACATCAGCATCCTCGTACCAAACAATACTTGATCAAGGCTTTTGTTTTCATGATATTCATAAACAAGGAGGTGTCTAGTTCCTTCGATGCAGCATCCATGCAATTTCACAAGATTGCAATGCTGCACTGCAGTTATGGTAGCGATCTCATTAGTAAACTGATTTTTCCCCTGGTTGGATCTTAGTGAGAGTTGCTTCACAGCTATCACCCTTCCATCAGAAAGCATACCCTGTAGCACCAGATTTAATAACATAAATTATATCTGCTCCATTGTGAAAATCCGAAAGTTAAATTCAACCTAGTTTTCCTGTTATATTTTCTAGCTATGACTGCATAATATATAATCCATCACAACCGAAGTTCCCAGTATCTATAGGTTGTAACTTGTAAATGTAAGACATAGTTACCTTGTACACAGGTCCAAACCCTCCCTCTCCTAGCTTATTTGAAGGGTCAAAGTCTTTTGTTGCAGATCTCAACTCAGCATAAGTGAAAGATTTTGGCTTAGGTCCCATTCCAAGTAGCACTATGTATTGAGGCAAGACATTAGATCACAGAACATTGAAGGACTTGTAGTACAAGAGATACAATACAGCAGCAGCTTTGCCTATGTTATGGAATAACACCCAACACCCCGCCTTTTCCTTTTTTCCTCTTTTGATAAAAAACCAGTATATTGAAAAAGAGAATAGAGATACAAAGGTAGACTAGGTGTCCACGTCAATAGAGTTAGATCTTTACAAAAATCTTGTGTAAACCCCAAATTGTTTTCTCTTACAAAAATCTTTACAAGAAACATGGTAGCAGAGATTTTATGACTACAATAATCTATGGTGCTCTTACCTTCCACATCATTGTTTTCTCTTTTCATCCTCGTATAGAAAACTAAAAATATCAGTATGAACCCCAAAATTGCAAGCGTGACTGCAATACCAACAATCAACCCAGTCTGGTTCTTCTTTCACTCAATATTAACAGTTTGTTCAATATCAACAGTTGGTGGAAAACCTGAGCAGTAAAATAAAAGCTTTAATGAGAACATCGATCCAAATTTCCTACAGCAAAGATTCAGACAAAATTCATGGAGTACAAGTATTCAACTAAGTAATACAATCATTCTGGATAAATAAAACTAAAACAGATGGCAATACATTAATTTTTCAGACATGGAGGTTGAAGGAGAGGTTTTTACTTGAAAGTTCATTGCCAATGCATGGTTTCTAACTGGGTGGGGGGTTTGGTACACAGATATCCCTTGGCCTCTCCTATATGATCATTGAGTTTGAAACCAGAGGTTAACATCAAATCCTCCAAACTTGGCACTCCAGAAACTAGTAGCATATAAGACATAAACTTAGCACTCTTGTTTGGAAGTCAAGGGTCTTAACCACTGAACCCAACCGCTGAAGGTAGAATTCTAACTGTTTATTTTTCTTATAAAGGTCAATAGGTATATTAAACCTTTTAGGTCAAAATGAATATACTAATTTAGGGTAAATGCCAATGGCACCTCTTGAAACTCGCAAAACTAACACTTAGGCCCCTCAAAAAGCAAAAAACTACCACATTGTCCCCTTATGTTAGATTTTCCGTAAAATGTGAGAGTTAGACTGATTTGACCAATAGAATCAGAATTTGCCCATAGTTATATTTCAGACTTGACTATTCTATCCCTAAATTTCATAAAAAAATAAAAAATAAAATAAAAGAACTCATTTTTAAATAAAAAGATAAAATAATTAATAAAAATTTTTAAAAAAATCCCAAAACAATACAAACCTAAACCTAAAATCCCAAATATTTAACTCAAAAAAAAAAAACCTAGCCTAAACCTAAAATCCCAAGTATTTAGCTCAAAAACAAACCCTTAATCTAAAATCTTATTAAAAAAAAAAAATATGTACCATGAGTAATCCCCACAAATATGTATACTTATAAAAAAAAAAAATAAAAAAAAAAAAAAATAACATTTATTATAATTTTTTCATAAATTTTAGTGAAAAAATTCTATCTTTTTTTAATTTTCTACAAATTATTTGCAATTAAAACATTTTCAAATTCCTTTTCCTTACTTTACTTTCATTTTTTTAATAAAATTAAAAAAAATTATTTTGTATTCTACTAGTTTTGAAATGTCTATTTTACCCTCCTCTCTATGAACTTTAACACCAAAAACAAACGGCAGGAGGTGCCTTGGTACTTTTTGCACTTTGTGGGGTCTAAAAAGTTTTGCCCTCAACATCAACGGTTTATTGAACGTATCTCTTAATTAATCTTTTTAGATGGGTTATTTTTGTAGTAGTGGATAACTGATCCACTATCTAAGTTTTTTTCACAGTAGTTAGACATATCTAAGTTTCCTATCAAAACCAAATTAACGCATTCACTGAGCAGGAGCTTTATTAAACCTTTATCTTATGAAATTTCTTTGAACCTCTTTTACTAATCATCAACCATATCAATGTTTACATCTACATAGATTTCTTAACAATAGAGGAGGTGAGAGAGAATAAATTGTATTAAGCCCACTAATGCATGCTAGCTTCACTTCTTACTATAGGATCTTGCTCTGACATTCAGAAGCATGTTCCTTACATGTGTACAACATCAAAGTGCAATACAAAATTATACAGAGCACTATCAGATTGATAAATAAAACAGCAGCATCTACACTAAGGAAAATAATCCAGAAAGAATAAGGTAATATGGAAGTACAGTAAATAATACAAAAGGAACTAAAAAGCAGCTTACAGCGAGGAGAATTATTATTGCAGTGGAAATTTCTCTGGAGGCAGTTCAATCCAGGAACAAGACTGGCAAGTACAGAGAACATTACTGGTCATCTTTATTGAAAATTCAAAAAGCAGCATGTTCTGTTGAGGAGTTTTTATACTACTTGTCTTCTCTTCTTTAAGCGAGAACCTTTTTTGCAAAGCAAAATCTGATCATTTTTATTATTATTATCATTACAAAGGAAATTATTACTCACCTGCTGTTTGAGCTGTCAAATGTGAAGTTGTTGCCAACTAAATTCCTATACAATTGATTGAAATGATCAATTATATGTAAAAGTTTGAAGCATTCTAGTAAGAGATGCAAGGATGTTTGACATTTTTAAAATATAGTGAACCATAATTTGAGGAATAGTTGACCACATTACAAAGACATCAGAAATGAGCTATGCCTTCATGGAATGCCAAATGGTTTTTCTGAGTGATCTTTTTTTACGAATGGAAATTAAAGCACAACAAGGCATTAGACAGGCATTATTCAGTCCCACGATATTATTTCTTTTGAGTGCCAAAAAGGAAGGGACACTGGGTTACCAGCAGTGATAAGTATTGGCCATGAAGATGGGTGCTCAATAGATTCCCATACAGTCATCTGCTTTTCTTTTTAATTGGCCTGATGGTCATAAATTTTTTCATCGATTCTTTTGTGCAATCATGTGAACCATTATAAATTAAAGAAACAAGGAAGAGAGTTCAAGCGAGCTTCACAATGCCTACACTAATTCCATAAAATGAAGACAGACAAAGGAATTATCATGGTTTGAGAGACATACAGCATTCCAACAGTAGTCATCCACGAGGGAAAAGTTCCTGATAGATAGTTGTAAGATAAATCTCTGCAGGAAATAGTATGATAAACAACAGTGAGTTGAAAACATATATATCTGACTAAAGAAACAAGTCAGTAAAGAATTCGATTGCTTTTATCAATTAGTTGTCAAATCAAATTGGCCAAAACCATGGTTGTATGGAATTAGAAGAAATGGATTGAATGCATTTATAGAAAACCTTGTATGAAAGAGTTCTGAGTGACACATATGATAATTGTCAGTGGCCTAATTCAAAAATAAATATCCATAGGAAAAGCGCCTTTTAATTCTGCCTTTTTTTTTTTTTTTTTTTTTAAATCTCAACTTCTAAGTAGAAACACAACATAATCGTCATGGTTCAATTGCAAGCATTTAAGAAGATGAAACTAGAGATATGTGTGTACAGTTGCTATATTCATACTCAAGAACATGCATATCAAAATGTGGTTAATATAAAAAATACAGATTAACTAAATTCGTGATTTTTTTTTTTCTTTTTTTGATTGGAAACATAGAAATGTATATTAATGAAAAAAACATAGAAAGTAGATCAGAAATCCACTCCCACAAAAGTAGCCCATCTAAAAAGGGGCTAAAGCTTTACAAGTAGTATCAAGAGCCTGTGTAAAAAGAAACCTAAAAAAGAGAGATACCATGGCATGGACAAGTCCTAAAAACCAGAATTATCTTATTACTGCTAACCACTTAAGATGGATAAAGAAAAAAGAGGTATCCTCAAAGTCTTTTGAGACAGAGGTCCAAAGAGATGCCAAGAACTTGATCTTATCCCATAGAATTCAGTTTCTTCTCCCCCACCGTCTTCAGAGATCCTTCTATTTCTTTCACCCAAATAACCCACAAAAGTGCAAGAATCACACAATTATTGTGAGTCTTGGCCTTTTTTCCTTTACCAAAGAAAGTAGAGTTCTGCATAAGTAAATCATAACAAGATCTCGGAGTAACCCAATGGAAATTGGTTTCACAACAAACTTTTGCCCATAATCGTGAAGCCATTGGGCAGTGGAGGAACAAATGGTCAGAGGATTCTGCATTATTCTTGCTCATAACACACCAACGAGGGGAGAGACACATTTGATGATACTTTAATTGGATGATGTCAGCTGTACTGAGTTTTCCTTGAACCAAAATCCATGCAAATAATTGAAATTTGGGAGGAACTTTGGCCTTCCATATTGAGTTGCAATGTTTAAATTCAAGTGTTAAGCTTTCTTCACATAACTTCTGAAAGTAGGATTTGCAAGTGTAGCCTGAGGAATCAAGCTTCCATTTCCTCTTATCTTCTCTTGACTCATAAATGGAAGCATTGTCAAGCAGCCCCATAAGCTCTGTGAATTCTTCAATCTCTCATTCCTTCAGATTTCTTTTTAAATTTAAGTTCCAGCTTCCATGTGGGGAAGAAGAGTCAAGATAGGCATAAACTTTGACTCTCTTATTATGGGTCAATCTATAAAGAAGAGGCCAGATTGATCCAAGCTAAAATCCCCAAAACATTTATCTTCCCAAAAACAAGTGTCTTTGCCATTTCCCACCTCAAAAGTGACAAAGGGTTGGGAAACAATTCTCTAGAAAACACTTAGAAACATGTACTACGTCAGAAAATCTAGAAGTATAACCTACAGCATCTTTTGTAGGATATGAAAGGAAGTCCCATGAGAATTGAAATGCTACTATTTCTATCATTTTCTAATTAATCAACTTATTCAGAGTTTGGCACCAAAAGTTCCTCAAGACTGGAGCCTCTACAAATTTCAAGGCAGATACGACAAAACACGAGTATAAAATTTATCTAATTGGACATGATATAATAGGAAGGCTTACATGGTTTGAAGTTTTACACCTTTTTGCAAAGGAAGAGGTCCTGACAGACTATTGTTTCGAAGAAACCTGACCATTGGAAAAGAGTAGAAGAGAAGCAATGAGAAAAGTAACCTAGGTACTCAAATCTTGAAATTGATGGAGAGAAATGTCAAAAGAATTACAAGTCAGTAAGAGCATCAATACTAAACAAAGCACTAGTGATTTGACCAGTTAAGTGGTTGAAACTCAAATCCCTGCAGAAAGAGAAAAAAGATGATTTAAAAAGAAGAGAAACACTCAAAAGAGTACAAATTGAGGTTTAGTTGCTGATATTAACTTACAGAGTCTTTAACATTAGATATTCTCCAATGTTAGATGGAATGTTACCGATGATCAAAGCATTTCTTAGAGATCTAAGGGAGATAAAAATGATTGATTACTGTCAAAATGAATCAGCTGAGAAGACAATTAGAAAATCCAAGTTAGATATGTGTATAACTGAATGCAGTATGTGTAACTTACAATTCAGTTAACTTCGTCATATTTCTTATAAAATCAAGAGAGGAGCTCCCGCTGTATATATCAGTGATCCGCCTACACAATTAATTCAAACATCAATGATACGAGCCATCTTTCCAGAGAGAGGAGGAGAAAGTTATACGTGTGAAGATTAATATAAATATTAATACATTTGGAAGTGCTCTCGAACCTATTATATATATATAAACTTTTTTATACCAACTGATATGGTATTACATGATTGTTACATCGTGTACTAAAACCGATTTAATTATTTTTAATTTTTATTTCTTCAATCACGTCATGCCACGAGTTAGTATTAGATAGTTTATACGGAGAGTTGGAATGTGTAGTGTTATTTAAGATAGACTCACAGGACGCTCAATGAGGACAAGTTATAAAAGCTAGATGGTATAGGACCTTGAAAAGTGTTTCCTCCAAATCTCCTACAGAAAAATTTGACAGACTAGTCAACAAAAAATCAGAATGCTAAAATCTAGGCATAGCTAAAGATAACTTTTGCAATAATTCATGTTACACATTTTTAATATCTAAAAGTTCTTAATATATTACAGCGCTATAAGCTTGGTCCAGTTCCCAATGAAATCAGGTATTTTGCCTGTTAGAGGACAATCAAATGCCCACCTGAAATTTAAAAATTACCAATTGTAAATTTAAAAATCACCAATTGTAAGGCTAGTTTAGACACAAAGGTAATCTCCAAGCAGAGAAGAAACAGAATGCCATAAGTAGATAGGGATCTTCCTTACGTTATTAGCATATTTTGAAGATTAGCAAATGTTGAGGGAATCTCACCACCCACTCCAGAACTATCCATGTAACTGTTAAATTCACAATAAAAAAATTCATAATTTCATAAGACCTGAGTATCTGGTGTGAAAATCAATGCTGTTTTTAAAAAATAAATAGATAAAAATATTCGAACAAAGAAGTTGGAACATAGAGTTGATCTAGTTTGGCTAAGTTACCCAATTCCGGAGGTAGTGTTCCAGAGAAATTGTTAGAACCTATAGCTCTGCATGACATATATCAGAAGAGTATAACACTTCAGTGATCACCGTTGTGTGTGAATACATCATGCTAGATGAGTGCTCATAATTCTGTCACGATCAATTCAGTTTTCAAGGGGCTTTACAGATGAATGTAATTTCAAGTTATGTACAATGCAAACAATGGCTTTAACTGTGACTCAGTTTTTCTTACATACTTTGTGGCACATTGAGTCATAGCAAACTTTTCTATCTCAAGACTTACATTTTTTTTTTTTTTTTTCTAGCATGAAGAGTGCTAATTGTAATCCATTTAATTAACAAAAACCAAATCCTTTAGTGTCAGACTGGATACATTTACCATGATATAGTTGTCCAGAGGAGATAGAGATTAGATTGAAGCAAAGAGATCAGTGAGAAATAGAATAAAAATTTTACAGAGTACTACTGAGAAAAAGAAAAAAGATATAAGAAGAGCAAGAAGAAACTAGAGAGAAGAAAACACTTACATCATATTCTTGCTTTAATCAGTCCACATTTATAATAGCCTAAATAGAACAGAAACTGGAAATCTACCTTTAACGAGTCACATTCTTTCAAATATAAAAATCTAATATAAGAATGCTAAATATAACTTAAAGCAAGTAATATCTGTAAATTCCTAACTTAAAATATATATAATAGCAACAATAGAACTTCTTTTCTTGAGTCTGCATCAGCCACTCTAAACAATGGCCTTAATATAGACAATAGCATGTCCATCTAGAATATGATTATTATTTATGCTTTCTTTTCATAAAAATAATTGTATAGACTTTAACTCAATCTAGCTGTCACTGGAAAAGAAGAAAAAGGAGAAAGTATTCCAATCTTACAGAAAATTTAACTCCTTAAGGTTTCCAAGCTCCTTTGGGAGAGACCCTGAAAATACATTGTGACCCATTGACCTGGACACAAGAAGACAATAATACACAAAGAGGCAAAGACCCACCAAACAAGAATTAGCAGCAAAATCCAAAGTCATTTATCCAAATGACATATAATCAAAACTATGCCAAAAAGAAAATCAAGGTCAAGTAAACACTTCCAATTATAAAGGTATCCTTAAATACTTACAAATATGTCAACCGAGTTAAATTTCCAATAAAAGCAGGCAAGGTGCCAGACATGTAATTTTGATCAATTACGCTACAAAGTTCAAAACGGAAAGATTATCAAATCAAAACCTCTCATCATGATGAATAAGTAAAATAAAATATTTGTCCACTAATTTCAAAATGATAAAGGTCAAAGTTGATATATATGAATCAAATTTGGGAAATGAAAAGGAATCCATACATATGTGTGAGATATTGCAAAGATGTTAGTTCTACTGGAATCACTCCAGTGCTGTCCTGTGCAAATACTCTCCTGAAAAATAAAATACCTCATTAAATGCTTTGTCCAGAAATGATGTTTTCCTTTTTTTTCTATGAAGCCATTAACTTTACAAACAAGATAAGAATATTTTATTGTTTTATTTCCTAATTTTATTTCCACAAATCTTCAAAGTTTTATGTTGTAAATTTTTTATAATTCTAGGGTACCAAAACCAATCATCTGTAGCTGTGTTTCTCCAGCCAGCACTTGCAAGTCATGAAGTTATTCAAGTAGCAATTTGGTTGGGTCAAAGTATTGGCTTACAGCATCGCTCAACCCCAAAAAAACAAATAAAAAAATCTCAGCTTCAAACTTCTCTAAGCCAGAGTCAGACAGGAGTACCATATTTGACTAATTGACACAAAATCCAATTCTATTAGCAACTTAAAGGCAAAATTTCATTCATCTCTCCTAAAATTTGACCTGATCAGAATTGCACTGTTTTGGCTTAGATAAAAGACACATAATCTAGGGAAGGTTACCACAATATCAAAGAATTTTCGGAACTTAAATGATTTGCATGTATTTTTAGCAAACTGAAACAACTCAAAAATGAAATTTTCCAAGATTTGGTGAGAGAAAGAGAGCTTACAAGTGGGTAATATGGCAGGTTGAATTATTGTTATAGCTACAGTTACAAACGATGGAAAAAGCGTGGTCTTCCCATTTAGTTCCAGTACATGGCTCTCCACTTATGTTCCATAATCCCGGTGGTGCAAGTACACCCCATTTTTGAAATATTGAATTCAATGCCTTCACTGTCCACAACACCAAACCAAACCAATAAATACTTTCAGAACCAGTTGATAGCAATGCACGCAAACTTAAATATTAACAACACAAATTCATTAAAGCTATAAATTTCAAATCTAACGTTCAATGTTAAAGATACTATGTATATTCTAAAACTGATTAAAAAAGAATTGAAGTTACAAAATATTCAGAAAATCCCCACCCGTCGAACCCCACCCATTTTGCCCACCTCCAGCAGCCGCACTCCCACCCGTTGCCACCACCTTCAGCCGTCGTAGACCCACCCATTCCCCCTATCTTCCAGTCGTAGCACACCGTTCCGGCAACCACACGCCGTCCCACCCGTCGCAACCTACCCATCCAATCCGTCACACCCCTCACACAGCTTCCTCCACCAGCCGAGCGGACCAAATGGCAGAGAATCTTATAGATTCTTTCTCTTATCCTTCAAATTTCTTAAGTAAAACCTTTAATCTTGGAGAAATTTTTAATAAATTTTAATCCCTGAGATTCGATCTAAGTACTATTTAGTCCAGTATAACTTTTTAGTCCCTATCAATAGTATTTTAGTCCACCGACTTGATAATACATACAAAAATGTTGATAACAACATTCTGTCATTTTATACAGTTTTAGTTCATTCACATTGACGCATTGAACAAACACACATGCTTTCAACACCAACCATTTTTCCAGTTTGGTTGAATCAATAGCGACAAGCATTGGGTTTGGTGTTGGGCTTGTTTTCTTGTTAGTTTTTGTTTTTCCTCAGATTGGTTGAAGAATAATTAAGTTTTTTTTTTTTATTATTATTATTAAATTTAATGACAAATTACAGTTAATTGGGAATTTTCTGAATGCTAGTAATCTGTTTCTAAAACACTTTACCTCTATTGACGATCTTTTTAATAATTTTGTTCCTATTAACTTAGCAAATTAATACCATTCCTGGCATATGCTTATGGTGTTAATAGGAGTACATATAAATTGTAACTTCACAGGAGACTTTGGTTTAATTAATAGAAATAACATTTTTCTCTCATCTTGTGTCTCTTCAGCTTTCTCTCATTTTCTCTCCCACCAAACATCATAAACTCTCACCTAAATTTTATGAAAATCTATATTGAAGATCTTAGGACCTCCAAATATAAAATATCTATATTGAAGATTTTAGGACCTTCAAACATATTGAATTAGAAGGGTATATTATTATCTCCAGAATGATCAAATTTATGGTTTGCTTTCGGTTGTCAGGTCACACAAGGTAATATATGTGACAATTTATTTAAAACTTTCAACAATAAAATGGACCTCATATATCATCTTCTTCCTAACTAACCAGTTACGGTAACTAAATATTTTCTCTTTTGTGAAAGGAAAATAAACAAATAATCAATAGAAAAATACCAAAAAAAACCTTTAAAAAAAGGAACAATTTCTTGATATGCGGCTAACTAAGCTTATTCAGCAATCAAAAAGCACTTTTAAGAATTACTTTCTGCTAAGTTTTTTTTTTTCGATAAAAGAGAAGAGCAAGAGAATGTACCTTCAATAGGATCAGTAGTGGCAGTTTGAGCAGTTGATTCTTGTAAGATGAGGAAAACAATGAAGCAAATGCAGAATAAATGAGCGAAAGATGAAGAAGAAGAAGAAGAAGAAGAAGAAGAAGAAGAAGAAGAAGGAAGCGGCTTCAGTTTGAAATTCATCTTTATTAGCAGAGAAGGAGGAGGAAGTTTGGCAATGATACTAGTTATTTATATTCACATGCAAGACGGGGTGAACTAGTTATTTTAAGACGTTTTGGGATACATTGTAATTTTCTGAGGGGTTTAATAAATATATCATGTTTGACCAAGGTCTAGCCATCATATAACTACATAAAGACAAAAATAACCCTCTCTTGCTAACAGGGATTATATGAAGTTTTTATGCATAGTGAGTGCGTTTATATGTTTATATGGGATCGTTTCATAGCGTTTTTGTTTGATTTTATGTATAAAAATAATGTATTTTGATTAAATTATTTTAACAACTAAAAAATAATAAAAATTTGTTTGATTTATGGATAAGTATGATGATGTTATAATACAATGTGAAACAAACATTTCTAGATTGAAATGCATTGATCCTTTTGAAGTTTGATATAATAACAAAAAAAATAAATTCTGAGGTTTTTAAAACAATAAAACTCCTCGTGCCAATGAAATTAGTTAAAATTTATACTATATGAGTTAATAAATATTTACTCATTCCAACCTTTTATATTAATACTTACAACTTAATATTAAGAGAATTTTATTATTGAATCAAGTCTTAGGAGCGTATCATTAACTTTCGATTATTATCAAATTTTCACAATAAATATATAAACATTTCATTTAAAAAGTATATATTCTCTTTTAATCTAGTACATTTTCTCCAACTGAAATAGGGGTATTTTCGTCTTTATATAAAACATTTTTGTCTTTATAAGTTTTATATAACCAAAAATTAGGATGAATTATTAAATTGAATACTCTTTTTGTCTCATTAAAAGTCGAGCCCAACTTGAGCATTAGCGCCAAAATCCATGAACAGAATAAGATTAGACTAATTACTAGTCTTAGTCAACAATTAATTTTCTATTTAACTAACTAATTACATGTTGGCAACATGCATGAAACCTTCCCTAAGTATAGAATGCCAAAGCTAAAGCTCTACTGTGGAATAATTATTAATGCCGCAGAGTTTTTATGAATTTTCAAAGTTAAACGTTCTTCTGATAGGTTTAACTGCTTTTGGACTTAATAACTATTGAGTCTTCAACCTTGAATTTTCCAAAATGACAGCGAGTCACGCACACCAACTCATACCTAGCAAACTCTTTCATTTTATTATATCCACCATCTTCCTTCAAAAAATTATATGTAGAGGTAAGGCTTAATATTTGAGCTAAAATATGGGCTAGGTGATGAAATATTAGGCTACTCATAGTTTCAGCTAGAGTTGCATTTGTTAGATATTAATTATGTCTTACAGTCTTAGGGTATTCATTTATGGCAGGGAAATGAAAATTTTAAACAACTGGAATCTCCATACAAGTAGAAAAACCTCTGAAATGATAGTGAAATTTATCTTAAAACTTACAGTATATATCAATAGAACTAATCTTAGAGTGCATATAAAGTGTGAAAACATCTTCATCCAACAGTTTTCTCATTTCACATTGTGCTCAACAATGATAAACAAAATTGCAAAATTCTTACCAAATATTGTTTGAACAAATGAATTCCATACATATGAGATTGAGGTCATCATATAATAATAGGTAATCCTTTTTTTTTAAGATGTTATTATTTGTTTTATATACGATTGAATTGTATTAGGGAAGTCTTTATATAAATCACATTAAAAAAAAAAAAATTAACTTTAGCACATCATTTTAATATTATTGCTCAAAAAAATTAAATTTTTTATTCTAAACCATTAATTTAGTCATCTTAAAAGGAGTTGTGTGTGATTTTTCCATCAAGCTCGGAAAAGTCAGAATCCCACGAGGATATAGTTCGATTCATAATTAGTTCGGTTCAACACTTATCCGACCCAATATAAGCTCATTGAGATATAGCTTGACTCAGCATAAGCTAGTCGCAACCAACTTTGACAATTGTTCGACAAATCATATATAATCTCAGATCTCGGATATTTAGATCAACAACAATGATGATGCGATCTTAGCGTACAATCACGAGAATATCGAAATTGCAATTCCAATTTGATTGCAATCCCAATAGTTTCTCTCTTTTCTTCTTTACAAACTTGTATATAAACCCCCTCCAACGATGAGAGAAGGGTTAGCAAATTGTTCTAGGCATTACATATTTCTTGTAAGCTCTCTAAAGCAATAAGAAAACAGTCGATGTAAGCTTAAGTTCTAACTTGCTGAATTATTTTAAAAATTGATTGTGTTCTTTACATTTATGCACTTTTTATATACAATTATTGGTTAGTTTTAATCACGTACACATTGGTTCTGATTTTACCAAGGTCAATCGGATCACTCGGGTTGGTGCGATTCTCGTATCAATAAAACGGCTTAATTAGTCATACTTTTTGAATTAATTGGAACATAGAAATGAAGATCCCATTAGGTCATATTTAGAAACTTTTAGAATATGTTTTCATATTAGTCTCATTCAACAATTATGATGAAGGCTAATACTGATATTTTTGGATAGTTTCAAATATTGATTATTATATCAAAATATTATGATATATTTATTTTTAATTTAATTTTGGGTTTTATAAAATTTCCCATGAGCTTTCCGTGAATAAAACCCCCCAAGATATCTGAAAAACCGATTTATCACCTTGTCGTCAATATGTTGTTATGCTTTTTATCATCTATCTCTTAGGTATTATATCATTGATTTGTTAAATTGAATATCAAAACCTTGACGGAACACTGACAACAAAGAATAAATTGTTACTTTAGATATTTGAAGAAGGAAATTGTTATTCAAGGACATCTTAGGAAAGAAACATTTAACTCTTTGATTTTGTAATACTATTTATGAACCTTTCATATGATTTAATTGAATTGTGTTGACAAAGAATTTAAAGTTTGATATATATATATATATATATAAAGGAAAATTATCCTTACAATTTTCCTGAGGATATTCTCATTTAAAAAAAAAAAAAAAAAAAAAAAATTCATATTCCAAAAGTTAACTTATATATGCAATAATTTTGTCTTTTAATTTAATGAAAAAAAAAAAATCTTATATGCAAGAAATTATTTACTAGTAATAATTTAGGTCCTAATTTTAATTCTATATTTAATAAATTTTGATTATCTTTATATTTAGTTTACTCTCATTTAAGGGTCACTTTTTCTAATAATTACATTGATTTTGGTGGTCTTTTTCACCCCACAAATTGTGGACTATCTTGCAGTTTCAAAAAGGAAGAATAATTGTCCACTTTGATTTTCTGCTTTGAAATATTATTATTGTATTGATAAAAAATATAAAAGAATAAAAAAACTCAACATCAATATATATTGTTTTCTATTCAATAATTAAATCAAATTGAGGACAAATACAATTGTAATGAGAGATTAGAGATGAAATTACCTCTAGTTGATGTGATATTTTGAACTTCAATGCCCATTACAAGTTACTATTTCACAAGCATCAGTCATTATGTAAAATTATTACAAAAAATTTGGGCCCTCAAGGACTGGGCCCAAATTGGGACCAGCTTTGAAGGCTCGGGCCCAAATCCTCAAGGACTCAGTCTTGGGCCCACGAGATTTCTCGAGCTCGGACTAGTCCTATGGGCCTCAATAATATCATTTAGCCCTTTAATTTGTAAAATTATTTTTAACCCTTATATTTATTGTCAATTTCATATAAAGTGGGGGCTATTGATACTTGCTAGGGGTTTAAATGAAATAGGGGTAGGGGTTTGGGCTTGGGCTTGGGCCCTGGACGAGGGACCGAACCTAGTATCCGTCCCTCCTCCTTGGGCCTGGTCCAAGTTTACGCCTGAGCCTTATAGGACTGGTCCTAGGTTTGGTTTTTTGGGCTCGAGCCAAAATTCTCCGCTCTAGTGAGGGCATTAAATTCAATATTTAAGCAATGTGGTGCAAACTGCAAAAGCAGTAGAAGGATTGTGGAACACAAGTGGAGAGCCATGCAGTGGAACTGCTATCAATGTTACTGAATTTGAGGACCCTATTAATAATCCTGCTAACTGCACTTTTAACCATGGTTCAACCTACTATATCTTCATACTGGTCTCAGCTGTTGCAGTTCACCCCCCAAATTCATATAACAAAAGTGTATATAGACCAATGCCATTGTGCATCAAATACGAACACCCCTAGAGCCAATGAGTTTATGGAGCCAGGACTGTTCCACTGCACTTGAATGCTGGCCTGGCAGGGCCGACATAATTAAGCATCAGAGCAAATGACTTTGCACAAACACATTCATCGGTATCAGGGTGAGGCATCGGCACAGTTTTTGGTGTTGGGAAGGGTAGCTGTCGCACAGAAAAATTGTTTCCTGGCGCTGTGTCTGCATGGGGTCATAATGCTTTTCCGGCAGTATAATAAGTTGCATTTTCCCAGTTGAAAATTTCTTAAATATAGAAATTTGGTTAATTAAAGAAGGAAAATAAAGGATAGAGTTAAAGGAGAGGTGTAGCAAGAAATGGAAGAAACTATAGAGGAATAGAAAGGGGAGAAAAATAGAAAAATTAGGTATTCATTCATTATTCAAATCATCATATATACCATACTACAATAGAAATTTATCCAGAAAGTCCATATAAAATTTTACAGAAGCGATACTACAATGAGAAACACATAATTTTTTCTCACTATACTCATCGTGTGATGGTTTTCCAATCAATTGTCTAATATTATTGGTCTGCAAGGAAAACTTCCCAACACTAAAAGTCTACTATAGTTTGAGTTTGAAAATGCTGCGAACAATAGAAAAGGGCATGCGGATAAATCATTCGCTCAGTTTCAATGAGTGAAGATATTTCTTATACCTTCTCTCTGCTATTATATCACTGAATTGGCTGACATTTAGTGGAGAGACCAGTGGGTCAACTCCTCGGCTAAGATCATTTGGATTGTCACTTTTATTCTTGCAGTAACTTGCTGCAGATGAAGATGTGCCAATATCGCTGTTCATAATAAAGCTACTCGTTTCATCATTAAAATTCCAATCAGTCAAATAACTTGGCTTCAATGTAACATCTCCAATTTCTAAGTCTCCAGTAAGCATGTTCACAACTCGGGACATTGGTGGCCTTGACATTGGTGATGCTTGAGTGCACAAGAGACCCACCGCTATTACTCGAAGAGCTTCATTTTCATCAAACTCTATCAGTGTTGGATCAACCAGCCCCAAACTTTGGTTGCTTTCATGAAGACTCCAAGCCTAGAAATAACATATAGACAATTGAAAAAGAAACTAAATAAAAAAAATCAAGTTCCAAGTTTATTTTGTTTACCCATTCAAGAAGATAAATCTTTTCCCCATCCAAGTTAGTATGAGAGCTTGCTCTTCCACTGATAATCTCTAAAGCAACAACACCAAAACTGAATACATCAGCCTTACTTGTTAGGTGCCCAAGCATTGCATACTCTGGTGCCAGATAACCACTACAAGATATTTAAGTATTTCTAAAGGTTATAATCCAAAACAAGCTATTATGGAAGACATGGTGATGGTGAAATGATTGAAGGAGCTTACATGGTCCCTGCAACACCCGTGTTGATGTGAGTTTTCTTATCATCAAACAGCTTCGCCAATCCAAAATCTGATATTTTGGGACAGAGTTCTGTATCAAGTAAAATATTGCTTGCTTTGACATCTCGATGTACAATCTTTGGTTTTGAATCCTCGTGAAGATATGCTAGACCTTTTGCGGTTCCCAAACATATTTTAAATCGGGTAGGCCAGTTGAGATGAAACCTCCTATTTCCTGAATGAAGGTTGAGTATTAATTATCAACATTAGTTTTGAAATTACCCAAGGATGGTTATTACAGATCATACCAAATAATACTTTATCAAGGCTGTTGTTTTCATGATATTCATAAACAAGTAGGTGCCTAGTTCCTTCAATACAGCATCCATACAATTTCACAAGATTGCGATGTTGCACTGCAGTTATGGAAGCGATCTCATTAATAAACTGATTTTTCCCCTGGTGGGATCCCAATGAAAGTTGCTTCACAGCTATTATCCTTCCATCAGAAAGCACACCCTGTGGCACCAGATTTAACAACACAAATCATATCGCTCCTCAGTGAAAATTTGAAAGGTAAAATCAACCTAGTCTGGCTATGACCATACATTATTACATAATCCGTCGCAACCCAAGTTCCAAGTAAACTATCTATAGGTTGCAACTAGTAAATGTAAGACATAAAAATACCTTGTACACAGGTCCAAATCCTCCTTCTCCTAGCTTATTTGAAGGGTTGAAGTCTTTTGTTGCAGATCTCAACTCAGCATAACTGAAAATTTTCGATTTAGGTCGTATTCCTAGTAGCACTGCATATGGAAGCAAGATAAAAGATTGCATAAGATGGAAGGATTTGAAGTACAAGGAGATGAATTACAACAATAGCCTTAGCTATGTTCAAAAGTGCTAGAACAGAGTTCAACACTTTTCTTATAATTATATTCTGGAATCTACCTTTCTCAAATGCCCAGAGAACCTTTAACTTTGAGACGAAGTGAAAAGTGGAATCCATTAATTTTCAAGAAGAAACTTGGTATCAGAGATTTTATGACTACTATTATTGTTAAGTTGTCATGGGTGCTCTTACCTTCCGTATCTTTATTGTCTCCTTTCATCCTCGTATAAAATACTAAAACCATCAGTATGAAGCCCAAAATTGAAAGAGGGACTGCAATACTAGCAATCAACACAATCTGGTTCTTTCGTTCAATACCAACAGTTGGTCGGAATTCTGAGTAGTAAAATTCAGTTAAATCAATATAAATCATATTAACACAGTTATAGTAATTCATCTTAAATAGATTAAGACTCAAAGAAATCACATAGTTTACCTGGAGTGACACTAAGAGCAGAAATTAATGGTCCATAGCTACCATCTTCAGGTATGCAGCAGGTCCCTTTACCAGCCCAAAATAAGTGAATTTCAAGATGGTTCTCAGTCACATTAGCATTAAAGCTCTTCCTAATTGCTCTTCTAACCCCACCTGCTTCCTTTGATATGTCAAAATCTTTGCACCGACGAGTTCCCTACAGGACAAATGATGAGAGATACCATTCCTATTTATGTGTAAAAATTATTAGATGCAATTGTAATAGTAGAATCTGTACATAATAAGGGTATGAATCACAGGATCTCCAAATAATATTTTCTTTTACCGAATTGTTTACCTGGATATAGATATCAAAAACACGCCTTCCAAGGCTCCCCCATTTTCTTGAGTATCGATCTTCATAAACTATTTCGGCGAAGAACAAGCTTACATTGTAAGGCCCATTCTCAAGACCAAGTCCATAATATCTAAGTGAGCCAATCGATTTTCTTGAAGTCTGATAAAGATCTGGGGGTGTAGTGTTACTGTTAATTACTTTGGTTCCAGTGTTTTGAACTAGTGTGTTGAATGCTTGTCCTCCCTCAGTAAACAAAAAACCCACATTACTAATTGCCCATTTTTCTGAATTAGGTACAACAAAAGAAGCTTCACCGATATCTCTATCGTCGGCTTCATACTTGGCGAACTTTTTGCCACCAGAGTTGATTGCTATATGTGAATCTGCAAACGCAAAGATAATGTTGAAGTATGAATCTTTTGATAGTGGCATGACCCAAGAATTTCAGTTTGAGATAAACTCAAATAGAAGTTATTTTCAGTTTTATTATTTTGTAACTTTTTGCAACTGTTGTTGTCAGTTATTCTTTTAAAACTTATAAAAGGAAAGGCTAGATGTATGTTCAGTTAATAAAATTGTTCTCCTTTTACACAAGTTCATCTTCTTCTTTATCTTTCTGAAATTAGAAGCTTGAGAATTGTATTTCCCGACTTCTAATTTCCAACAGATAAAATGCTAATGATAATATTGATCCGAATTTCCTACAGCAAAGATTTGGACAAAATTCATCGAATAGTTTTATTTTAATAACTTCCGATAACTAAATACATGCTAAAACAAACTATAATAAATCCTCCAATCGACAATCCAGAAGCTAGTTACGTACCCACCTCATTTAGTGGACAATTATGATCATTACATATTGTTCTACTTACCTTATTTAGTGGGGTTCGGATGCATTACTTATCCAACTCTTGTTCAAAGGAGTGATATTTTGCTTGAAGCAATATTTTGGATTAAACTGGAGCAGTGTTCTGGCAGCAAAAGAAAAGTTTGAAGTTTGGAAGCTGGTCTGAAGCAGTTCCCGTAGCTGATATGTAGGCATGCTGAAGTGATGTTTTTTGGTGAATTCAGCATGTATTTTGGTTGTTAACTTTGTATCTTATTAATGTGATGTAATCAGAGTTGCTAAGAATGTATGGTTAGGATGTTTTTTGGAGTAAAATATGTTTAATGGTTAGGTGCAATAGTGTCTGTATGTGTATAAAGTTCTGCTGTAACCTTCAGTTTAAGGTAATGAAAAATATAATCAACTCTATTCTCTCCCTTGTTCATCATCCTTCTCTCTCACGTAACCAACAACTCTTTCTACTCAAGCTCAAAGCAAGTCCCCTAACTTGAATTTTGGATATTATCCTTTCAATTGAGTCAGTCAAAAGTACCAGCAGATTTAGAACTAGTAGGTGATAATTCTGTTATCATAGCAATTCTCCAAGCCCCCTAAACAAAGGTCGGTAGGGTATACTAAGTAGGATTTGATATTCCATGCAAGTGGAATTGAACTTTGGACTGCTGTTTGAAGTCAGGATCTCTATTATTAAATTTTTTCTAACCTTGAGCTATACAATAAAAATTACGAAAAGAAATCACTGGCGAACACAGAGAAATTCTCCCAAACATTCATGATGAAAGCAACTTACAGCGTGGAGTATTTCTATTGCAGGGGAAGTATCTTTGGAGACAGTTCAATCCATAGAAATCACTGGCAAACACAGAGAACATTACTGGTTTTCTTTATTGAAAATTCAAAAAGAAGCATGTCCCTAAAGGGAATTGTAACACACCTAATGTTCGAGCTGTCAAATGTGAAGTTGTTGCCCACTAGATTCCTATACAATTCAATGTAATTAATGATCAATTATATATCAAAGTTTGAAGTATACTTGTTAGAGATAAAATGATATTTTATTATACGCTAAATGTAAATAAAAATTTGAGAAATAGTTTACTAGATTATAAAGTCATCAAAATTGAGCTTTTTCCGATGATACTANAATTCAAGTGTTGCTTAGAGATTACAGGTTATGAGTTACATTGGACACAAATGAATGAATAATGAAAATTTGTTAGGGGTGTATTTGTAAACTTATAAGGTGTTTTTGTTATTTTTTAAACTAATAGGGGGGTAATTATTTTTTACAGGGTACCCTGGAAAGGAATCAGAACCTGCATTTTAGGTTCCGGTTCCTTGAATTGAAGAACCTATACTGTGCGGTTCCAGTTTCGGTTCCTTTTTTTGAGAACTTGCACTGTGCGATTCCGGTTCCAGTTCCCCCGAAAAATGCAGGGTACCCAGAACCGCTCACCCCTAATCGTGGGCCACCAAATTAAGTTAGCCTAGAAATTTTGCATGGACTCCTTGAAAATAAAGTCCACCAATCACATCAAATGGGGAATAGCCACATCAAGAGGACCTCATGTGTATTCTTTGTTTGTTGTAGAATGGAATTGTAACACAGTTGATGTTCGAGCTGTCAAATGTGAAGTTGTTGCCCGCTAGATTCCTATACAATTCAATGTAATTAATGATCAATTATATATCAAAGTTTGAAGTATACTTGTTAGAGATAAAATGATATTTTATAATATGCTAAATGTAAATAAAAATTTGAGAAATAGTTTACTAGATTATAAAGTCATCAAAATTGAGCTTTTTTCGATGATATTAGTTCTTTTGAGTGCTAAAAAGGAAGAGATCACCGGATTACCAACAGCGATAAGTGTTGGCCATGAAGATTGGTGTTTGATTCTTTCATGCAATCGTGTAAATTATTATAAATTAAAGAACCAAGGAAAGAGGATTCATGGTTTGAGAGAAGTACAATGTTACATCATTATTCATCCACTCTGAAAACATCATGATAGATAATTGTAAGAAAAATCCCTGTAGGAAATAGTATGATAACCATAATTTAGTAGGAAACACACACACACACATATATATAATCAATAAAGAATTCAAATTGCTTTTATCAGTTAAATACGACTAATTTCATTTTATCATTGTATCACCGTTTGGCTTAAAAAGATAGCAGTGAAGAAAAAACACAACATCTTTCGCTATACTATATTCCAACCATTGTTCAAATTCACTAAACCAAGAAACAACAACTCATGGCCCTTCGGTTGACAAGGACCCCTTTCCAAATATATTTTTCGGATTTGATCTTGAATATTAGGATTATACTCTAGAATTCGGGGTCTTAAGCTTGGATCCGTAGGAAGATCTCGTAAATCAACATCCACTCTTTTACTTGAATCACTAATATTTTTCTCTTGTTCAAATGATGAGATCGTTGTTGATTTTCTTTTGAAATATCTCTTCATACTATTTCAAAACAACAATATATTATTACTTGATAGAGAAAAATTCAACAAAATAAGCTATGTACTCAGTAAACCAAACAATAACAATAATCTATGTATACAATAATAATTATTAATATAAGTGAAATCACAACTACTAAAAAGATTTATAATGCTAATAAGTTAAGGTATTCCAACAACAAATGGGTAAAACAATATGGTCCCAATAATTCATCTTCTCCATTAAAAAAAAAAAAAAATCAACAACACAAAATAGGCCAACATGGGTAAAACAATGTGATCCTAAGGCCAATTCCAAAATCCATTTGAATGAAACAATTTTATATAACAAAGATAAAAATGTGTAAAACAATGTGGTCTCAAGGTATACTCCAAAATAACTTTAAAAACTATCTTTTTACTTCCTCTAACTTCAATATATCATTACAAATAAATATAAAATTGATGCAATTTGTGGTCTCAATACTATGACAATTTCATAAATCCTAATCTATAAATTAACCTTGAACTTTCAAAATTAAAAAAACATAAATACAAAATTCAATTACCTAAAAAATTGAGAAAAAATGGACTTGTTGGTATCAAACCCAACTAAAGTACTAAACCCCACCTTTTTCTTCTTCCTAACCAACAACCTATCAAGCCAAAATTTTCCTTCTATCCACACAAGTAAAGTTTTCTCAACAACAACACCCCCCCATCACCCCCCCCCCCCCCCCCCCCCCCCAAAAAAAAAAAAAAAGTAGCTTGCTTTAATTTATTGGGTATAGTGAAGTTTTTTGGTATTTTGATTTTGTATAAGGGCAATTTGGTAAAAACATAGCAAAAATAATTCAAGAATCAAGGAGGTCAAACTTCACATAAGGGCTTTTTCTAATATACTTAAGCAAAAAAATTTAAAAGTCAACCAGGGTCAATTGACCCTCCTTGATCCCAAATATTCAAAGCAAGAAACAATTATGGACTAAAACAATCAAATATTCAAAACCATACAATAAATTACATAACCTTTTTAACAAAAACTATATAGCAAACATGATAAGCGATTGAATAGGAGTATAACAATACAATAGCCAATACATTACAACTATGAGAACAAATTTTATGTTTCTAAGGAGCAATTAAAGAGGCGTAGTAAAATGAATACATTACCTTCAATAGAACATAATTTACAACTATGAGAACAAATATTATGTTCCAACTAAAGGTATATATACCCACATCAAATCAGGACAAAAAAGTAAAAATAAATTAGCAAAAACAAAAGAAAACTATTACAAATAACAAATAAAAATTGACTATCTCTCTTTCTTCGGATAAATCATATAACAAATTGTTAATATATCGACATATATATAGGATTAACAATAAACTAGCAAAAGAAAAAGAAAACTTTTACAAATAAATTAAAAATTGACTACTTCTCTTTCTTCAGATAAATTATTTAACAAACTGTTAATATATCGACATATATATAAGACTCGAAGTAATGAATCCTTTAACTGATACAACATATCTTTTCATATTCATGAAATTCAATAATACACCTTATTAATCTATTAATATTCAACATTCATTCATGCATATTAATTATTATTATTAATTAATATTAATATTTCTGTACCCCTTCACATTCAATTAAACAAAAACAATAAATCAAACTAAATTCATCAAACAAAACGAATAATCATGCATATTAATTATTATTATTAATTAACATTAATATATTTGTACCCCTTCACATTTAATTAATTATTACTAATATTAATATATATTTACCCTTAGGTCTTCACATTCAATTAAACAAAAACAATGAATCAAAATAAATTCATCCAACAAAACGTATAATAATAAAACTAAATTTTAATTATAAAACGTATAATCATAAAATATTTAATGTGAATGTGAAGTGTATTTATCTAATTAAACACATCCAATAAACATTGAATGTATCTTGTTATATAGATATTTATTATTAATAATATCAAATAGCCTAAACCAATAACATGTAAATATTTGCAATAATTATAGAGCTTATGAGATCCTACGTGGTGATCAAATAGAAAGTGTTTTGGTAATAGATAGATTGACATATTAATTAGAGAATTGAGTTGAATACTGTTTAAATAAAGAATGGTAGCTAGCCTGTGGACTTTGCTCATGATGAGTCAATGTTCAAGCAAAGATTATAAATACATTTTTTTTTTTTTTTTGGTTAAAAAAAGTGAAAATTCTATGATAATATTTAATATACCCGGAATTTTTTTTTATTAATTTTAATTTGTAATGTGCTATAGATTTTTAGAATCCAAGCTTAAGTTCTGGCTAATTTTTTTTTTATTGTTTAAATAAACTCTGTATCAAATATGAATTTGGAGTTTGAATATTCACGTGTATAAATACTCATCCTCTTTTGAAAAATATCTTTTATTAAAAAGAATAAAAATTGGACAAAGTTCTTATGTGAAGAAATTGTTACAGGACAATATATATTGTAGTTTTCAATTTAGGTTATTTATTATTATTATTTTTTATTAATAGCTTCATAACATAAATAAACTTGGTCAAAATAAAAAATAAAAAAATTAATTTGGAGTTCGGAGTTTGGATCTTCACATGTAGAAACTCATCCTCTTTCGAAGATATCTTTTTTTTTTTTTTTTTAAAAAAAATTTAGAGAAAGTTCATATGTGAAGAAATTGTTACAGGATAAAATTTTGTAATTTCCAAATTTGGTTGAAATTTTGTTTTCCAATAGCTTCCTAACATAAGTAAACATGGTCTAAATTTATTAAAAAACTTCATTTATGTATTAATTGAAACTTATTAATCTGTAGTTGACACCTTTAATTATTTTTATTATTATTCCACCAAATTAATATAGCCTAGAAATTTTGCATGGTCCATCAATCACATCAACTAAGAAAGATATTTCGGCTACTATTCTGTGGAATAATTATTCTGCAGAGTTTGTATGAATTTTCAAATTTCAAGGTTCTTAACATAAGTAAACTTTGTTAAGAACCTTGAACTTTCTATATTATCTTCTTCTTTATTGAATTAATTACTGGACCATACGCTTCCACACGCAATTGTGACCAAAGGAAATTTTCGACACGTCGCATTCGGCAACTTTGCAAGCTTGCTTAGGTAGCTCTATGAAACCAATTGAAATCGAACACGTATGCACAGATCAGACAAGAGACATGTGGCAGTAATTAGATCACTATCCCGATTATAATTAAAAATGCAACTTGGCCATCTCCGGCTCCACGCCTGACTTCCGCTCATTTTCTCACCTTGGTTTCTACGAGATGACTCTTCCACCGTTGACGTGTTTTCACATGCTGGATTCAAATAAACTGTGGGGCCATCACTTTTAAGATCTTTTTGTGATGATGATGATGATTATCATCTTGAGATTAATGAATGAAATTCATCTTTTTAATGGAATCGAACACGTATGAAACTGTGAATAGATCAGGCAAGAGACACGTGGCAGTAATCAGATCACTAACTCGATTATAATTAAAATTGCAACTAATGGAGTATGGTTTAATTAATAATTAATTGTATTTATTAATTATTAATTAAATTATGACTAAGACTCTTCCACCGCTGATCTGTTTTCACACGCTGCACAACTAACACTCTCTCAAATATTATTATGATTTTTTTAATAAAGTTAAAATCCAAAAATATATTTATTTTAATATTCTTAAAATTTTATTTATCTCACAAAATATTAATAATTACTTTTTTCGTAAATATAATCTAATTTTTTTTAAATATTATTTAAAAAAATATTTGAACAATGAACGGACCTAAACTGTGGGGCATGACTTTTAAGGTCTCGAGTAGCTCTTTGATGATCATCATCATCTTGGGATTAATGAATGAAATTCCATATAATTTAATTAATAATTAATTGTGTTATGCCTGGGAACCGAGGGCTGACGTGGGGTCGCGTGAGGAAGAGGACGATCTGCCACTGTCAGAATGGTGGGTGAATGCCAGGCCCGCCAGGTGCTGTGAGGAACCCACGTGTCCATTTCCTGCTCCAAATCACGCAAAATCGGTTTGGAAGGTGAGCAATATGACATAAAGGATGATTTACCCTGACATCCACACCAACCGACGGATTTCGCGATGGTTACCCATGATCATCCCCCTATAAAAAGGAGAAGACTTTCCCTTTGAGAGGATTGGCCCATTTTAATTCACAAACAGCTTATTCTCTTGTATTTTCCACTTTTCACTTTCAGCAAATCATTTGTAAGTCAGCTCGCTACAGCGACCTGACCACCATATTAATACAAAGTCAGTGGACGTAGGATTTGCTACCTTAGCATCCGAACCACTTAAAAAGTCTTCCATTGCATTTACTGTTTTTCTTTCTGTATTCACGTGCGCCTCTTGTCCATTCAACGTTGCACACGTGTCGATTAGTTGGTGTCAAAATCACGCATCAACAGTTTGGCGCTAGAAGGAGGGCCGATTTAGTGTTCATCCTTCATCGGGAGACTCTCTAACCTATTGGCCCTACAGCAACAAATGGCCCGCCAACCCGAGCCTGAGCAAGCCAGTCGGGGCGTTGAGGGAATCCCTCTGACCCAGGGGGATACCTCTTCCAGGATACTTTCGGCCCCGCAAAATGCGGCAGTGGATATCCCAGCAACTTCACAGCTTGACCCCGCCATCAGAAGCTACCTGGAGAGGTTCGACAATACTCTCCAAACGGTCAACCAAAGGCTAGACCGTTTGGACCAAGGCGCGCCAGGCAAATCAGTCAGGGCGGTGCAACCGCCAAAAACGCCTGTAGGTCACATGAAAGCGCGGCAAAGGGAAATAGCCCGTGCCGCGAGCACTGCAGCGCGAAGACGTAAGGGAAAGCAAGTGGCAAAGGGCAAGCCTACGGGCTCCAAAGAGCCAGCGAACACGAACCGTGCCCAGAATAGGGTGCCGGCAAAGCTGATGCTAGGTGAAAAAGTAAATCCCGAGCTGTCCCATGCCACGTCGCAAGTGAACCCAAGTAAAAGTGCTGGGCGGGGCGATTCTCGTCTCCACCAGCAGAATAACCCTGATCGTCATCACGCGGGAGGTTCCCACACCTCGCGGGGCGATTCGTACCACCGCGAGGGTCGTGAAAATACGCCGCACCATCCATCGCCTTCGCACGCGTCCAGCCAGCGTGTGTCAAAAGCGGCCGGAAATGCCGACCGAGGCCAGCAGGAGTCCGACCTCCATACTTTCCTGAACCGTAATCACGAGGGGCGAACTCGCATGGGTGAAAGCAATCCCCAATTGGCTCTGTTACCACAAATTGAGGAGCTACAACAAGCTCTGGACCGGTTAAGGGAGCAGCAAAACGAACAAGCACAGGTCGCCTCTGCATCCCCTTTCTCTCCCCAAGTGCTTGCTGCTCCACTCCCACCGGGGTTCAGAATGCCCACATGCGACCGTTTGATGGGAACCATGACCCACAGGATCATCTGTATGAGTTCAACGACCTGATGGAGCTCCACCAGATTTCAGACCTTGCAAAATGCCGTTGTTTGGCCGTGACGCTGACTTCCCACGCCAAGCGATGGTTAAGGTCGCTCCCAGCGGGATCGATCTGTTCGTGGTCTCAGATGAGCACGACGTTCCTACGGCATTTCCAAGCAAATCGGAAGTTTTCAATGCCTTTGAGCTACCTCAGCAACATAAGGCAAGAAAGAGACGAATCCCTGCAATCTTATATTGACCGTTTCTACAGGGAACTCAACAAGGTGGCTCATGCCCCAGAAGAGTCCATCCGAACGCTTATAATAGCTGGAGTTCGCCCGTAAACCGACCTGTGGAAAGAACTGCAGATTTTACCACCTTGCAGAAAAATATCTCCGGATAGAGAATTCATTGGCGGCACTCCGCCGTCGCGATCATGGCACTTCAAGCAGTGTGTCTGGTCGGGGAGAAAATAGGAGAGCTGATCGCAAAGGAGACATTGATGATCTGCGAAAAGGGAAGAAACCCCGCTACGAGCACAAGAAGTCTTATGATCCTGTTCCTCGTCGCGACCGGGATAGAGCTTAATACACTCCGCTGAACGTGTCCATATCTGTAATTCTCGACAAATCCGAGGAGGCCAGCCTGCTCGGTGAACCGGAACCCATGAAAACCCCTGCTACGACCAGAAACAGCAAAAAATACTGCCGTTTCCATCGGGACAACGGGCATCACACTGATGAATGCCAAGCTCTAAAGCAGGCAATCGAGGAGCTCATCAAGAAAGGGTACTTCAAAGAGTATATTGACGACTCTCCAAAAGAAAACCAAGGGGAGCAGAAGAAAAAGCGTCGTGATCGCAGCAGGTACAGTAGTGTTAACATAATTTTCGGAGGCCCGCAACTCGCGGGAAACACGCGAGGTGCGCAGGAAAGGTATGCTCGTGAAGCATATCACGACCCGATCAGGGTAATGAACACTTTGCAGCGACCGCAAAAGGCTCGAAAGGAGGAGCTGATCACCTTCTGCGAAAAGGAAGCAGCTCGCTTGCACCATCCTCACGAGGACGCCCTGGTGGTCACGCCCCTGATAGGGTGCCATAATGTCTGCAGAATGCTTGTGGACAACGGAAGCGCTGTGAACATCTTGTTCAAGACTGCTTTCGATAGAATGAACCTAGACGAGGCTGACCTGAAGCCCGCCTCGATACCTCTTTACGGTTTTACAGGGGACCACCTGATCCCCAAAGGAACGATCCAGCTACCAGTCACGCTCGGTGACTACGACGAGGTGACTAGGGTTACCAAATTTTTGGTCGTGGACTGCCCATCGGCCTTTAATGGAATCTTGGGGCGACCTCTGTTGAGGAGCTTCAAGGCAGTCACTTCCATGTATCACCTCAAGATGAAGTTCCCCACTCCAACGGGGATCGGGGAAGTGAGCGGATCGCAAAGCGCATCTCGCGAATGCTACGTAAAAGCGGTGCAGATGGCAGACAAAGGAAAGGGTATTTTGTGATGTGTGCCTCGCCAGGCTATGGCGATCAGTCGGATCGAGCCACAGCTTGGTCCAGTAGAGGATAACATAGATCCGCGAATCCAGGAAATCCCTCCTAGTGGCCCGGTTGAGGATCTGTCTGAAATTTTGGTTGATCCAAAAGAGCCGAGCTGAGTGTTAAGGATTGGAAGCTGTCTCAACCCTTAGCTCGCTTTCGAGCTGATAAGCTTCTTAAGGGAAAACATTGACGTGTTTGCCTGGTCGCATGCAGATATGATCGGGATCAGCCCGGACGTTATTTGCCATTCATTAAACGTCAGCAGCGAAGCCAAACCGGTTCGCCAGAAAAGAAGAGCGATGGATCCAGAGCGGTACACCGCACTAAAATCAGAAGTGGAAAACCTCCTCCGAAACGGGTCCATCCGAGAGGCGCTATACCCGACCTGGGTTGCCAACCTAGTCCTAGTAAAGAAGCCAAACGGCAAGTGGCGGACCTGCGTTGACTTCAGCGATCTTAATAAAGCTTGCCCGAAAGACAGCTTCCCTTTGTCGAGAATCAACCAGCTCGTTGATGCCACCTCGGGGCACGAGCTGCTAAGCTTTATGGATGCATACTCGGGGTACAACCAAATCCGGATGTATGGGTCGGACGAGGAGCATACATCCTTCATTACGGACCAGAGGCTATACTGTTACAAAGTTATGCCTTTCGGCCTCAAGAATGTGGGCGCGACCTATAAAGGTTGGTCAACCGAATGTTCTCCGACCAGATCGGGAAGACAATGTAGGTCTATGTGGACGACATGCTGGTCAAATCCCAGGTCGCCTCAGAACACATTGCACATCTCGCCGAGATGTTTGACATCCTCCGACTGTACAGAATGAAGCTAAACCCTCTCAAGTGTTCGTTCGGGTATCGCCAGGAAAGTTCCTGGGGTATATGGTTAATCAGCGGGGCATAGAAGTAAACCCCGAGAAGATCCAAGCTCTGCTCGA
This sequence comes from Pistacia vera, assembly GCF_008641045.1. Classification (NCBI taxonomy): domain Eukaryota; kingdom Viridiplantae; phylum Streptophyta; class Magnoliopsida; order Sapindales; family Anacardiaceae; genus Pistacia; species Pistacia vera. The sequence continues at coordinate 726,177 of NW_022196003.1, forward strand.
TATGGAGAGCCCGACCAGCAAAAAGCAAGTCATGAGCCTAAATGGGCGAATAGCGGCACTTAGTCGCTTCATATCGAGATTAACAGACCGCTACTTACCATTTTTCAATGTTCTGAAGGCCAACAAGAAATTCGAATGGACTCCCGAATGCGAACAGGCATTCCAGAGTATAAAAGAACACTTAGGGAAGCCACCTCTCCTCTCTAAGCCTCTTCCACAGGAAATCCTGCTCATCTACCTGTCCGTCTCCCAGTTCGCGGTCAGTGCAGCTCTAGTACGAGAAGAGGAAAAGGCGTAGTGGCCAGTGTATTATGCAAGCAAGCATCTATCGGATGCCGAGATGCGATATCCGAAAATGGAGCGACTAGCCTTTGCTCTGCTGATCGCATCCAGAAAGCTGTGACCTTACTTTCACGCCCATACAATCAACGTAATGACTAATTACCCCCTCAGGCAGGTCCTCCAGAAACCGAAAGCCTCAAGTAAACTGCTCAAATGGGCCATGGAATTGAGCCAGTTCGACTTGAAGTACAAGCTCAGATCAACCATTAAGGGGCAAGCTGTCGCAGACTTCATCTCAGAATTTTCCTATCTTCCGAGCGAGCAACAGCCTAGCGAAGTCGTGCAGAAAAGTATTCAGAACCTGTCGACCTGGAACCTCTACGTCGACGGGTCGTCGAACAGGAAAAGAGCCGGTGCGGGTCTTCTCCTTGTAAGCCCCGAGGGGGCTCGAATTCATGGTATTCTCCGGTTCGGGTTTAAGGCGACCAACAATGAGGCAGAGTATGAAGCCCTGCTCGCCGGGTTGCGACTTGCCAAAGAAATGGGTGCGACCGCGATCAGCATTTACAGCGACTCCATGCTGGTCGTCAACCAAATTTTAGGGGAATACCAAGCCAAAGAAGAGAACATGGTCCGCTACCTGAAAGAAGCTAAGACCACTCTCGGATCGTTTAAACGCTTTGAAATCACTCATATCCCCAGAGATAGCAACTCTATAGCGGACGCCCTAGCAAAAATAGCCTCGTCATTGGATTCAGAGGCTCCAGTCAACATTCCTGTTCGTTTCGTGGATGCTCCAACTATCAGCTCAGCCGAACAGGCCGTAAATGTGACTCAACCGGATTCCTGGATGACTCCCATTTTTCGGTACCTCAAAGATGGGACCTTGCCAGACGACAAGGTCGAGGCAAGGGTCCTGCGAGCAAGATCTGCTCGTTACGCACTCATTGGGGACCAACTGTATAGGAGAGGATTCAGTGCCCCTCTCCTCCGATGTGTAACAAGTGAAGAAGCAGACTACGTTATGAGGGAAATTCACGAAGGGATCTGCGGTAACCACACAGCTGCTCGATCTCTTGCGAACAAGGTTGTTCGTCAGGGATATTATTGGCCCCGGATCCAAGAAGATGCGCACAATTTTGTCAAGAAATGTGACAAGTGCCAGCGGTTCGCGAACATTCCGCGAGCCCCCTCGCACGAGCTAATAACGATGACCAGCCCCTGGCTATTTTCCATGTGGGGGATCGACCTTATCGGTCCCATGCCAGTTGGAAAGGGAAGGGTCAAGTATGCCGTGGTTGCGGTAGATTATTTCACAAAATGGGTGGAAGCTGAACCGCTAGCCGCGATCATGACCAGAAAGCTGAAAGACTTCGTTTTCAAGAACATAGTGTGCTGCTACGGAATTCCCCATACCCTCATCTCGGATAATGGGAAGCAGTTCGATAACGAGGAGTTTAAGCAGTTCTGCGACGAGTTGGGCATCCATAAAAAATTCGCCTCAGTCGCCAGACCGCAAGCAAATGGCCAAGTTGAAGCTGTCAACAAGACCATCAAGCACACTCTAAAGGCTAAACTCGCGGCAGCCAAAGGAAATTGGGCTGATGATCTCCCCGAAGTCTTATGGGCGTACAAGACAACCCCAAGAACCTCTACCTCAGAAATCCCTTTTTCGCTAGCCTATGGCTGCGAAGCAATGATTCCTGTAGAGGTGGGAACTGGTTCTCTTCGGAGGGACTTGTACGATGAGGTTGAAAACGAAGCACTTATGAGGGCAAGTTTGGACCTCATTGAAGAGCATCGCAGCAAGGCTTCGCTAAGGATAGCAGCCTACCAGCAGCGTGCAAAGAGGTTTTTCGATTCAAAGGTCAAGCGAAGAGACTTCCAGGTCGGAGACCTTGTGCTAAAGGAAGTTTCCTTGGGACCAGAGAGCCAAGTGCGGGGGTACTAGGACCTAACTGGGAAGGACCGTACCGGGTTGACAAGGTGATCAGACCGGGGACTTACCATCTCAAGAGATTGAACGGTTCCAAAGTACCCCGAGTTTGGAATGCCGAGCACCTCCGGCCATACTACCAGTAATCCTGGAACTCTTAACTTTTGTAATTTTAAGGAATACTCTTTGTAACGTTATCTGTTCATTGTAACAGTTCGCTTATATTTTCCATGTAAATATGTTTTCAAGTTATACTACAAAGCTTGTATGATAAAGCGAACAGGAATTGTAAAAGTCATTTTTCATTAAGGACACAAAATTACAAAATCAACAGCCCCAAAAATCCCTTAAAAGCCCAACCTCTAGGGCTGGTCGGCCGGGGGTTTTTCGGAAGCCTACCCCGAGCTGCCTGCTTGATCGGGCCCTCGAGCAGCAGCCACCGCCGCTTCATCATCTTCCGTCTCCAATATTCGCAAACTCTCCTGCCACTCCTTCGGGAGGTCGGAAATATCCAAATCTGGATTCTTAGGCCGCAAAGTATAAATGGACCCGATCGCCCAATCAACGACCCTGTCCTCGAGCTCCTCTACCTGGACCCGCACTTCCTCGGTCAAGGAAGCAACTTTACCCTTGCTCTCCGGGAGCTCGGCCTTGAGAGTTTGCCTCCTCTTCTCGGAAGCCTCCACTTCCTGCTCAGCTCGCTGGGCCCGCTCAAAGGTCGCCTGAAGCTCCTGGTTCTTCTCTCCGACCTCTTTGGTAAGACGAGCCGTTGTCATTTGGAGCTCCTTTACCTCCTCGGCACGTCACTCAAGCTCCGCTTTCTGGAAGTCCACAGTGCGCAAAGCAGCGTTCTTCTGGTTCAGATATCTGTTCCCTGCATCGACAGACAGTTGTCTTTCTACCTCGACGGCTTCCAAGTCTTCCTTCAGTCTTGCGACCTTCCTTTTTAGGTCGCTATCCCCTTTAGCGGCGCCTAGCTGCGCCTTCTCTAGGGATATCCTCATGGCCAGCAGAGCCTGCGAACAAGGAGCAGGTTAGAATAAACATCGCTAGCGAAGTTCTACATTTAAAGACGGTTCGCTCACCTTTCCCAGATGTTGGACCGATGTTGTCATAAGTTCCACGTCGCCCGTGTCAGCGAACTCGTCGTATGACTCTGACAGCCCGCACTCGAGCAAGGAGTAGACCACCGGCTGCAAGTATTCGGGCAGATTCCCCAGTGAATCCAACACCGGGGTGCCCTTTGCCTTATCGACTGCGGCCGTCCCTTCGACGGGCTCCTTGCCCGACCTCCTTCCAACCCCCCGGCGCGACCTCAAGGGCTGATCACCCTCGGATTCGGTCTCAGTCTCTTCGGCCCGGATTTGCTTTCTCTTCTTTGATCGCTGGGCCATCGTCTTATGCCTTGGGCGAGCGGGCGATGGCTGAGGGGGCGACTGCTGAGCAACATGTTCGGTGCTGGTTGCTGTCTCCTCAGGTCGGGGCTGCGGTGGTGCAGAAGCCCGCACCGGCTGAGCCGGAATGGGGCGACTAGCTTCCGCCGCCCTGGCCTTCTTCGATCGGGGAGAGACGAACGGTGCCCGGCGGGACTGTTCGGATTCCTTTGGAGGCATGGTCACTGTACGCAAACATGTTAGCTAATATGGCAAAAATATTCCACGACCAGAAATGTTAGTCGGCGAGACTTACGTTTTGGGGACTCCAAAGAAGCCTCCTTGTTGAAAAAACCGTACTTCCGCAAGTTCGCGATAGTCACGAGCTTCTTCGCGTCACGAGCTTCTTCCGACAGGAACCCGAAAGAGACAATCCGATTTTGGTCGGTGAGCAGGACTAGACTGGTTGTTTTGTTAACTGCATAGGGAAGCAAGTCGTTAGAATGCGAAACATAGTCAATAAGTTCAGCGAAAAGAAACATACTTGGGTCTTGAAATTGACAGTGGCCGTCATAGCAGAAGAAGAAGAACTTCGTCTCATGGGCCCCCGCGTTGCTGGGATAGCCATGTATCCCTCCGGCGGTGGTAGGTCGTCGAGACAGGTAGTAGGAGTCCTTGTCCTTACTCCTCTTGAGGTAGTACGAGCAGCCGAGCTCCACCGCTGTCAGCTCGCCCAGATCGTTTTCCCGACACGCGATGTACATCGCGACCGCAATGACATATGCGTTCGATGTTAGCTGCATCGGTGCGATCCCGAAGTGATCGAGGACCGACCTGATAAAAGGGTGGAAAGGAATTAACCCCCCACCCTTAAAGATCTCTTCGGAGATCGCAGCTAGGCCACTGGACGGATGCCACGACGACCTCGTGGTGTCGAGGAATAACTCCACGCGGACACCGAACTGCTTAACGACTCTCTTGAGCTCTTCTTGGGTGAGGACCGAGAAGACATCAAGAGGCGCGTCCGCAGGAACACCCCGTGAGGACGAGCCAGCTCCTTCTTCGGGCCTGGACGCTGAGGGCTCCATCCCGCAGTCTGCAACAGTGACAGACGGGTCATTTAAGTCATCGCACGGTTGCCCCATACGGCGGCGAGGACCGCGTTCTCTAAATCCTAGCAATGGCTCGAACCGTCATTCGCAGCCCGAGCCCAACTCCGGCGTCACGTCTCCGATGAAGCATCAAGAGACTCAACACCACCAACAAAACAAAACAATGCAAAAGGAAAAAAGACGAGGGAACTTCACCTTTTCAAAAAGCACAACCGTGAACGACTCTTGCTTCAGATGACAGAGAAACGCCAATCGGAGAAAGGAAGTTTCTGGTTTGCAAAGGTCTCATTTTTGCAGCAAGGGATGCTTTGGTGGCCTCAACTGAAGACTTGAGTTCTTATATGGAGACGAATCGGCGGTTACCGCTCCACGGAACCGAAGCGACGCTTGGGCAGCAACCATCTCACACCCTTGATCGCGGACACGTGTCATTGATCGACGGGGAGGAGATTTGCAATTAAGGGTGGTTAAGATTTTTCCGTTGAAGAACTCGAACGACGCCCTTCTCTCTCTCTCCCCGCATTAATTGCACCGCACACCACATTAAATGCCTTAATAAAGGCTGATGTTTCGAGCGTGACACGCAATTAATGCTCTGTCAAAGCGATAACGTTTCAGCACACAACGCATTTAATGCGCCTGGTAAACACCTGACACACGCAAAACACCTGTCAACTAAGGCCCGCTCCTAGGTCGGGACGCTTGGACAATGGCTACCAGGTCATTTATGGCGAAGGTCGCTTCCCGACGAGCTCGCTGAAGTTCCTTTAATGAACATATTTCAGTCAGGTCGGAACAGACGACCTCTTAGAAATCCCCAATCCCGGCATGACTCGTAGTTTCCAAGGTTCGATCCTCGAAACTTAAAAACTAGGGGACTTCTGTTATGCCTGGGAACCGAGAGCTGACGTAGGGTCGCGTGAGGAAGAGGACGATCTGCCACTGTCAGAATGGTGGGTGAATGCCAGGCCCGTCAGGTGCTATGAGGAACCCACGTGTCAATTTCCTGCTCCAAATCACGCAAAATCAGTTTGAAAGGTGAGCAATTTGACATAAAGGATGATTTACCCTGACATCCACACCAACCGACGGATTTCGCGATGGTTACCCATGCTCATCCCCCTATAAAAAGGAGAAGACTTTCCCTTTGAGAGGATTGGCCCATTTTAATTCACAAACAGCTTATTCTCTTGTATTTTCCACTTTTCACTTTCAGCAAATCATTTGTAAGTCAGCACGCTAAAACGACCTGACCAACAAAATAAAAAAAAATCAGTGGACGTAGGATTTGCTACCTTAGCATCCGAACCACTTAAAAAGTCTTCCATTGCATTTACTGTTTTTCTTTCTGTATTCACATGCGTCTCTTGTCCATTCAACGTTGCACACGTGTCGATTAGTTGGTGTCAAAATCACGCATCAACAAATTGTATGCTGTATTAGCGACAAGAGTCAAAATAATTAATAACAATTTATTTGCACTTTTTTTTTTTTTTTTTTTTTTTTTTGTATGGGAATTGGTGGCACCCTTTGTCACAATTAATAAATTCAAGGACCATAAAAAATAATTATAAAGGATTTTTGTTTTATTTTTTTCTGGTAGCATTGTGTAACGGACAAACATGCCAGGTGGGTTCATCACCACCGTTGTAATGTTAAAGTGGAAAGCTAAGTAAGGAACACGATTCCTTCTCTGATTTGTATAATCCTAAACCGAACTATTTTGCATTTGAAAGTGAAGTATAACTACATTTCATAAAGCTAAAGCAAATGTTACCGATGAGTTCCCTCATTTCTTTTGATTTTATTTTTTAAATTCATTATTTTTATAGAGACTACTGCTAAGAACCATGATTGGGCTACGAAGTCCTCAAATAAAAAAAAAAAAAAAAAATTATATGTGTAATTTTTCTTAACATTTGATTTTGGTATGATGAAATAAATACAATTTAGCACAGCCAAATCTAGGTTCTCTGATGTAGTACCCATAGAATAAGATCTTTCATTCTTTTTATCCTGACTACTTAAGAAAAACAAAAAAAGATATTTAGAAGTTATTTTTTAATTTGAAATTATTCTATAAGTTACAAAATTATTTAGTTCTTCATATTTTCTATGAAATTGAGAGACGAGCTCACATTATTTATACATGATTTGCCTACATAATCAATTAAAACATCACTAATATGAAATGGTGTAACTTCAACTTTTTGACTTACTTTTTAGAGAGAAATATTATCTGAGTTATACTCACAATATGGTCAATGAGGTCAAGTTAGAAAAAATGGATGGAATTGGAATTAGGTGACCATCTCTTTACTATTGTCAACTAATTTCTTCATTTCAGAAATTAAACATGACAGTTCGATTCTAATTTCATAAGGTGTGGAGTATATTATACTTAAGTTGCGTTTGGTTCAGAATAATATAAGATTAATCTTGTAATCTTTGTTTAATTTTTAAGATTTTCTTATTTGATTGTCAAGTAATAAAATATTACGTAATCTTTTATTGCAAATAATAGAAGCCTAGTGTTTACTATTGGTAATATTGAAGGTAATCATATTACCTTTCCAAGGGGTGTTAATATAAGATTATTGAGGTAATCTTAATTTTGACCCTATTTTACCTTTAATTTTTTATCATTTCGGACACATTTGCCCTCATATGTTTACCAAATAACAATTACTCAGACCCCTTATAATTGAGAATTTAGCTAGAACACCCCAACTACAAAAAAATTTAAAAGTTAATAAAATACCCCCAACCACCCAAGACCACCGTTGGCCGCTAGCCACCACCGTTGGTCGTCAATGAAAGTCGTCATATCGGTGCAAGACCAATGGGATCTTGCCAGTCGTGTGCCGTTAATGACGTTTCCGGCCATGGATCACAAATCCATGGCCGAAAACAACCAGATCTAGCCATTTCATTGCCAAAGATGTGGCCGTGAAATGCCATAGATCTGGTCATGAAATGGGCACCGTTATATAAAATAAAATAAAATAATAATATATTATTATATAAAAAAGAGAGCAATTTAGTAATCTACATAACATATCCACCCATTTATCCTCCCAACCAAACATATTATTAAAACATATCCACCAATTTATTCAAACCAACCAAACATATTTCTCTAAAGATTACCTAATAATCTATCTTTCCAATAATACAATATTTCCTGAATCAAATGCACCCTTAGACTATAATATATGAATAACTTAATTCATTCAAGTGAAAATTTTCAATAAAAATTTGGATTTAACTTATGTGTAAGTTGCAAAATTATTAACTTATGTGCTCACATTAAGCCAAGTTAAAATAAGTCTTTAATTATTGTCGGTATTATTGTGTTGGTTGTTGTTTAAATGAGTCTTTGTTAGTGGAGTCTAGGTGTCCAAATAATGTGTCCTATCATCTAGTTTAGTGGAGTTACTTTAGATGTAAATGACGAGACTTTGGTTAGTAGTGGTGTAATGTAATGTCTTATTATAAATGGGACATTATGTTTATCAATAAACATATCGAAACTTCTTGAAGTTTATTCTATTGGAGGTTGTAAATTTCCTTGAAGTAACTTGCAATTAGAATTCTAAAAAAGTGAAAATAGGTTGATCAAGAGGCAAACGTGCCAACCATGCAACACATTTGAATATTATGAAAGAAGTTTTTCATATATTACAGCGTTGTAAGGTTGGTTCAGTTCCCGATGAAATCAGGATTTTTTCCTGTTAAAGAACAATCAAATGCCCCCTGAAATTTAACAAATCACTCATTGTAAGCCAAATTCAGGCATAGTTGCAATTGAAAGCCACAAACATGTAGACAGGATCTTCCTTACATAATTTGCATATTTCAAAGATTAGTAAATGTTGAGAAAATTTCCCCGCGCCATCTAGAACTATCTATGTTACTGTTAAATTCACCAATAAAAAGTTTCTTGATTTCATAAGACTGAATCTGAGGTATGAAAATTATTGTTATACTTTCAAAAATAACTAAAGAAAAATATGTTAAACAGAATGAATAACAACCTACATCTGCACTAGTTTAACTAAGTTACCCAGTTCAGGAGGGATCTTGTTCCAAATTGTTGGAACCTAGAGCCCTGCATTGCATATATAAGAAGAATATAACTCTTTACTAGTCATTACTTTTTCATAATTCATACATTTGTAAGATAAGTATTCATAAGTTTCCAATGATCAACATGTTTTTTCAAGCAGAATTTATGGATGAGTGTAATTGCAGGTTATGTACAAGCGCAATGCTTCAACTGTGATTTTGAGTTTTCATAAATTTATTCACAGCATTATGGACATACATCTATACATATGTACTAATATTAAGTATCTACCCTTTAATTTAAGTTCTTATTTTTTGATATTAAAACAAATATCTAATGTTCGAATCTCTTATACATATCATTTTCATCAATTTCAAATAAATATGATTTATCAAAAAATAGAAATTTGTCTTCCAGAATTCACTAGGTAAATACAAATCCAAATTAAAAAATTAACAAAAAAAAAAAAAAATTATAAACCTCTCAAACAAAATATGGGATCTTAAGTTTTTGTCCTTAACTTTGGTAGCTATTCAGGCCCCAACCTTTCCAAAAGTGACAGTTTAGTCCCAAGAGCTAAAAGACGTAAATGCTTTTTGAATTCAGTTGACAATTGAAGCATATATAGAAACTTTTGTCATATAATATCCTAGGTCGCCTTTAAGTTAATTAAACTTTGCGGTCATGTTGACATAAAGAGTCTTTACTAATCATCACATATATCAATGTTTTCTTAAGAATACAGCCATGATAGAGAAATACTATCAGAAAATCAATTTACACCGAAGCTAGTCGACACCAATTTGCATTGCGGAAGGCCCAACTTCCAATTAGATAATTTCTCCATTATTCACAGAAACTAAAAAAATAATAAAATTGTAAAGCCACAGAGAGAGGGATAATTATAGAAAAAGAATAAACTTCAGAAAGAAGCAATTTACAGCATGGAGCATTCCTGATAAGTGATTTTAAAAAAAAAAAAAAAAAAAAAAAAAAAAACAAAACAAAACACAAAACATAACACACAATTACTACCAATAAGGGAAAATTTTGATACTTTTTAAAAGATAATGAATATTGATTGCTAAATGAATTAAATGATTTTCGAGGTAAATGAATGTTGTCCAATTTTTAATATTAATACTTAAAAGCTAAGAAACATAATAAAGATCCCAAATCAAGAATTATAGCTTGAATTATAGAGATTGGAACTTTATACATCTATATCCAAACCTACAACCCTACATATACAATACAATTTCATGCAGAAAAATACATCCTAAATTACAAATATTCTATCAATCACTGTAATGTTACCATGTATAGCAGCAAATTCTCGAAATTGTACACACTGCTCATACTTCCCATATCCAGAAATTCCAAAAGACGTTCCAAATAAGCTAGTTGCAGACAAGATATTACAAGAACAAGAAACATAGTGAACTTTTTTTCTCTTTACATCCAGTACGATGGCCATCAAATTCATCATCTAATGTTATTGGCATACGAGGATAACTTCACAACATTAAAAGTCCTACCATAGCTTCGAGGATAACAATCAATAAGTTAACTAGTTACATGGATTTTAGCGAGCAGAAGTAGCAGTATTATACACTCAGTTTCAGCGAGCAAATAAATTTCTCACCTCCCCACTGCTATCATGTCACTGAACCGAGCAACATTTACTGGAGAGAGCAATGGATCAACTCCAGGGCTATCATCAGTTGCATTTTTGCATTGGCTCTTCTTTCTGCTGTAACTTCTTGTAGAAGAGGATGTAACAATATCTTTGTTCAAAAGCCTATTTGTTGTGTCCTTAAAAACCCCAATCAGTCAAACAACTTGGCTTTGAAGTAACAGTTTCCACTTCGATCTCTCCAGCAAGCATGTTAACGACGCATGACATTAGTGGCCATAACATTGGTGACGCTTGACTGCACGATAGGCAACTCCAATTATTCGTAGAGCTTTGATTTCATTGAACTCTGCTAAATTGGGATCCATCAGCTCCAAACTTTGGTTACTTTCATGAAGACTCCAGGCCTAGAAATATAATATAGACCATTCAAAAAGCGTAAGTTTTTGCATCAAGGTACATTGGAGAAAGAAAACAAAACTAGTTAAAATTCAAGTTTATTCTCTTTATCCATTCAAGAAGATAAATTTTTTTCCCTATTTAAGCTAGTATCAGAGTTTGCTCTTCCACTCATAATCTCCAAAGCAACAACACCAAAACTGAATACATCAGCCATTTTTGTCAAGTGTCCACGCATTGCGTACTCCAGTGCCAGATAGTCACTGCAAGAAAATGAAGGGTTTCTCAAGGTTAAAATCCAAAAATAAAGTTTGGATATACAGATTGCTCTCATGGTCATTCTTATCAATACTTGTATGTTGAGTGTTTGAAATACTCGCAACAAAATCTACCAGATATTTTGACATACTCAGCAGCACCTTCTAAAATGGAGTATTAAGGAAGAATGGTAGTCAAGGAATGATTGAAGCAGCTAACCTGGTCCCTGCAACTCTGGTGTTGATGTGAGTTTAAGTGTCATCATACAGCTTTGCCAATCCGAAATCTAATATCTTTCGACAGAGTTTTGCATCAAGTAAAATATTACTTGTTTTGACATCTCGATGTATGATCTTTGGCCTAGAATCCTCATGAAGATATGCTAGACCTCTTGCAGTTCCCAAGCATATTTTGAACCAGGTAGGCCAATCAAGACGCCTCTCCCTTCTTCCTGCATAAACATAGCTGCAATCATTAAGATCTTCCAAGAGTTATTAAACGTTGCTAATTGAGGAATCACCAACAATTTATCTCCAGAACTGACTTAGAGCTTATTAAAATAATGTCAATCAGCTCATTGGAATTCCTTTTCCTACTCTTGCACTAAATGCATTTTACAGAGCAGTGCAAATATTTCTCTTTATATATTAAAACATTTGAAAGTCATCACAAATATATTTTGTACTGCAAAATTGATTGTTTATAGCTGGTAGTAAATCATAGGAGAGAAATCACATGCACTAACTTGGAGTTGCTTGCAAGAAAAACAAAGTAGAAAATTTTAAACTAAGGTTGATCATCAATTAGCATCTTCATACCAAACAATTCTTGATCAAGACTTTTGTTCTAAAGATACTCATAAACAAGGAGGAGCCTAGTTCCCTCGATGCAGCAACCATCTAATTTAACAAGATTGCGATGTTGCACTGCAATTATGGTAGCAATCTCATTAACAAACTTATTTTTCCCTTGGTGATCATGTTGAAAGTTGCTTCACAGCTATTACCCTTCCATCAGAAAGTGTACCCTTTAGCACCAGATTTATTAACATAAATCATAGCTGCTCCATCCTTGGTGAGTATCCAAAAGCTAAAATTCACCTATTTTTCCTGTTATACAACATTTCAACCCAAGTTCCCAGTGTACTATTTATCGTTTGTAACTTGTAAATGTAAGATATAAAAGTTACCTTTTACACAGGTCCAAATCCTCTCGGGCCAAGCTTATTTGGACGGTCGAAGTCTTCCGTTGCAGACCTCAACTCAGCATAACTGAAAATTTTTATCATTATCTCTTTTTATCCACATGTGAAGAATTAAAAATATCAGTATCAAACCCAAACTTCGAAGAGCTACAGCAATACCAACAATCAACCCACTCTTCTTCTTCTTTCGTCCAATACCAACAGTTGGTGTGAAATCTGGGTAAGAAAATTCAGTATGTCTATCAGAAAGCATTTAAGCACAGTTATTGTAACTCATCTTATACGAAATTCAAAAGAATCTCATGGTTTACCTGGAATGACACTTAAGAGCTGAAATTAATGGCCCACAGCTACCTCGGTCAGGTATGCAACAGGTCTCTTTACCAGCCCAAAATAGGTCAATTTCAAGATAGTTCTCAGACACAATTAGCATTAAATTTGTTTGTAACTGCTTTTCTTTCCCCACCTGCTCCTGTTGATATGTCAAAATCTTTTAACTGGAGAGTCCTACAGGATCAATTAGGAAAGAAAACAGATGAAATTGTAATAGTCAAAACTATATATATAAAATAAGGGTATGAACCAAAACTTTCCAGTGGATGTTTACCTGAATATAGATATCAAAAACACGCCTTCCAAGACTCATCCACTTTTGTGAGCCTTGATCACCAAAAACTGTCTCAGCAAAGGACAAACTTACATTGTGAAGTCCATTCTCCAGGCTAAGTCCATAAAATCTAAGTGATCCCGAGGATTGCCTTGAAGACTGATAAAGCTTTGGGCCTGCGATGCCAGTCACTTGCGAGCCAGTATTTTGAACATTGAGTGTTAAATTGTCCATCAGAAAACAAACCCGCATCACTAATTGCCAATTTTTTGTTATCAAGTACAATACAAGAAGCTCCACCAAGATCATAGCTATCGGCCTCACACACTATAATATCAACTTTCATTTCTTCACCACCACACTTGATTGCAAAACTTGAATCTGCAGTTGCAAAAATACACTATGCTATCAATTTGGTCTAGTTACCCCAACTGGAGCTGAATTAACAAACAATTTATAAAGCCACAGTAGCATCTATATTTAAGCAAAATAATGCAGGGAGAAAGGTAAATTGGTAGTACACTAAATTTTAGAAAAATAATTATACATCAGAAAGAAAGACGCTTACAGCGTGGAGCATTCTTATTGCAGGGGAAGTTTCTCTGCAAACAGTTCAATCCTGGGAGAATACTGGCAAGCACAGAGAATATTACCAGTTATCTTTGTTAAAGCAGCATATTCCCTTGCCGAGGTTTTATATTTCTCGTAATTTGTTTCTTTAAGTGAGAGCCTTTTTTCAAAAATAAAATCTAATACCTTATTTATCAAAAATGAAAATATAACTAACTTGATGTTTGAGCTTTCAAATGTGAAATTGTTGGCCACTAGATTCCTGTTCAATTCAATGCAAAGATAAATTATACTTCAAAGTTTGAAGTATACTAACTAGAGATGTATTATATCAAAATCATAGCATGACAAATAATCAACTATTTTAGAAAGACATCAGAAATGAGCTGTGACTTTATTGTACGCAAAATGGTTATTCCAAGTGACATTTGTTTGGACATCAGAAATTCAAGCACATCAAGGCAATTAGTCGGGCGCTGTTAAGTTTTTCTGATGATTGTTACATGATAAGAGAAAATTGAGTCACCAAAGTGCTAAGTGTTGGCCATGAAAATGAATACTCAAAAATTTCCCATACTGTCATCTGGTTCTCTTAAATTGGCATGATTGTCGTAAATTTTATTGTTGATTAATTCATACAATCATGTAAAACATTATAATCTATTAACAAAACAAGGAAAGAGGATTATTGAGCTCCACAATGCCTAAGGTCCAAAGAAATGTTTAATTTTTAGAAAATGAAGATGGAAAACGAAGCTATTATGGTTCAAGAGACATACAGCTGTTTTGAACCTGTAGTCATCCACGATGAAAAAGTTCCTGATAGATAATTGTAAGATTAATCTCTGCAGGAGTACATTAAGCACCAGTTAGAAGGAATCATATGAACCAACATACAAATCTAAAAAAGGAACAAATCACTCAAGATTTTCAATTGCTTTCATCAATTACTTGTCACAAAAAAGTGGTCACAACTAACTATAGTTAAGATTTTTAAATTTTAAATGTGGTGGCCTATTTCCAAGGTACATATCAGGAGCACTAGTCCCTTTTCATTCTTCTTCATGTTGCATGGAAAAATCTTTGTATGAAGATATTTATCTTTCTCGTTCTTCTTGATCTATTCCTGAAACATTTGGCACCAATACCTCTCCACTCTTCCAAACTGGAGCCTCTAAAACTTTCAAGGCAGATACAACAAAAATGGACATATAACATCCATCTAACTAGACAAGATATAATAGGGCATAATTCTCAAGATAACTGAAATTAAGGCTTACATGTTTTGAAGATATAGAGTATTTTGCTGAGGAAGGTTCCTGACAGACTATTGTTTCCGAGAAACCTAGTGAGAGAAGCAAAAAACAAGTGAATTTACATTTAATGAAAGAACAAGGATCAGACAAAATCTAAAATAAGAAACTAAAACTAACTTAAATACAAAGTACTCAAATCTAGAATCGATAGAGGGAAGCTTTCAATAAATTTACAAGTGAGTAAGAGAATCGACACTGAATAAAGCACTTGGGATTTGACGAATTAAGTTCTTGAAACTCAAATCCCTGCAGAAGTAGGAAAACAAGTATTTAAAACAAAGAAAAAAAGAAAGAAAAAAGGCACACGCGCATAAACAATAAGAGACACACTCATAGCATTACAACTTACAGTGTCTGAATAAAGCACTTGGGATTTGACGAATTAAGTTGTGTTGATGATTATTGCAAACTGAGCTTGAAGATCTTAACAAGAAGCGAAATTAAACAATCAGATATTCTTTCAAAATCTAACTTCTCTACTCTCCCTTTGATTTTGAAAATGAAATAGAACGGCAGATTAAGAATATGGGTAATTTTGGAATTGACTATAATACATATTATAGATTAATTTTCTAATAAATTTAAAAATATTTACTAGGGTATAAATGGTTAAATACCACCACTCAATAAAGAAAATTTTCAAATTAACCCATATCAATCCAAATGGATCATGAAATTATCAGAAGAAACGGCGTTGTGAAGAAACATTCCATTGATCATGTTTTAAGAGGTATTTATGATTTTTACGTTTTGGCTTTAGGTTTAAGAATTAAGAATTAGATGCACAATTGAATTAGGTATAAGCTGATTCTTATTCTTTAGCCTCTATCTACTTGGGCTTTTTGTAGTGATATCTATTTTACCAATGGGCTAGTGGATTTCAAGAATGCTAAATACACCCCATATCTTTGGAAGTACACCACTAAGGTTAATTTTGAGATCAGTGTTTGCAAATGAGTACGTTTAAGAAAAGTTGGGGTATACTTAGTGATTCACTTCTTTGTTTTGAGTTCTACGTGAAAATTGGAAAGAATTAACTTAAAAAAGAAGAAGATATATTTGTTTAAAATCAACAAAAAAGTAACCCCCCCCAAAAAAAAAACCTTTAAAAAAAGGAACAGTTTCTTCGTATACAGATAACTAAGCTTAATCAGAAATCAAAAAGCACTTTTGAGAATTATTTTTTGGTTAAAACTTAAAAGAAAGAGTAAAAGAACTTACCTTCGATAAGATCAGTAGTGGCAATTTGAGCAATTGATTTTTGAAAGATGAAGCAAATGCAGAATAAATGAGCAAAGATGAAGAAGAAGATGAATCAATTTGAGCAGTTGATTTATGGGCATACTTAGTGATTCACTATATCTGTAATTGCAAAATTTGAACAGTTTTTTTTTGATGTAATAGCAAAAAAAATTCGGAGGTTTTTGATACCAAAAAACTCCCCATGCCATTGAAAGTCGTTAAAATTTATACTATTACAACTACGAGTTAATAAATATTTCCTTCAACTGTTTATTATAACACTGACAACTGGATATTAAAAATTTTTATTATTTAATCAAATCTGAGGGGACTAGTATCATTAAATTTTGACTATTATCACATTTTCACAAAAAAAAATAAAAAAATAAAAAAATAAATATTTCACTTATAAAGTATGCATTCTCTCCAATTAAAATATGCGTAATTTCATCTTTACAAGATTTATGTATTCAGAAATTAGGATGAATTATTAAATTGGATACTTTTTTTTTTTTTTCTCATTTAAACCCGAGCCCAATTTGAGCATTAGCGCCAAAATCTAAAAACAGAATAAGATTAGACTAATTACTAGTTTTAGTCAACAACTAATTGATAATTAATAACATAATTTTCTATTTAACTAACTAATTACATATTGGCAACATGCTTGAAACCCTCCCTAAGTATAAAATATCAAACCAATCATTACCAGAAGAAAAGAGAAAAAATTAAAGAAAAAGAAGAAAGTTTGCTAATCTTACATAAAAGTTAAGTTCTTAAGGTTTCCATGCTCTCTCGGGGGAGGCCCCGAAAGCATAAAGTACATTGCGGCCAACCTCTCTAGCACATGAAAGAAAAAGTTATAACAAAATCAACATTCATGTACCAAAAACAATCATATATAATCTAACCTAGGTTTTCAATCATAGGGGTATTTATCAATATTTACAAATACTTCAATTCAGATAAATTTCCAATAAATGCAAGCAAGAGATTAGTGAAGTAATTTCGTTTGATTCTACTGCAATGTTAAATAGAAAAACTAAATCAAATATGATTTAATGTCCATTAATTAGAAACGATGAAGGTCAAATTTTACTTATACAAATCAAACGCAGGGAAATGAATGGGAAAATCCATACAAATTTGTCAGAAATTGCAAAGCCACTAGTTCTTCTGGAATCACTCTTTTTATGTCCACAGCAAATATAGTCCTGCAAAAAATAAAGATAAGTTTCAATCATATCTCCTCAAATTTGATCTGATTACAGATGCAAACTCTCTTGCCTTAGGAAAAATACACACTTGAAGGATAAATTGTATACACAACTTTAGGGAAAGTTTTAACCAAAAGTTAGGATCCATCTAAAGCATAAGATATAATCTACACAATATAGCATAAACAGTTCAATAAAAAGTTATAAATAATTCAAAAACCAATGCCAATACCACAACATTAACCCAAAACCTAATCTCAATCTAAGTGAATGTAATCTGTCTATACTTGAAAAAAACCTGAACCAAGTGAAAATTCCCCTAAATTTGGTAGAGAGAAAAGAGATTATAGCTCAGTGATGTGGCAAGTTGAGCCATTTTTAAACGAACAGTCACATTTGAAAATCCAAAAAGTAGTGGGCGAATTCCCCCAGTGGTGCCAACGATGTTGCAAATCCACCCACCACAAAAATGAAATGTTTCATAACCAATTTTGATGGAATTTTCAACTTAATTTTGTCCCTCTTTATTTAGCTTTCTCCTGCACAGCTTTTAAACAAAATAGAATATATTTTGCTAAATGGGGTTCACTTCAATCTGAAGCTAGCTACACATAAATTAGTAAAGTTTAATATTTCTTTGAACAATTCTATATTCAATAATTAAAACAAATAATTCATTTATAAAATGAAATACACTCATAAAAGAAAGGAAGAGAGAGAGTACCTTCATTAGGGTCAGTAATTTGAGTTATGAAGTTGTGAAATAAGAAGAAAAAGATGAAGCAAAAGTGGGAAAATCCTAAAGAAAAAAGTAGCATATTGGAATTTTTAAAGTTGAAAATAAATCAACATATTGGAAAATTGGATAAGATGCAATTCTAATCACATATCTATAGAAATATTATTAATCAAAGTAGAATGTTTCTGTCAAAATGACAAAAAATTACACAAATCTTGAAAATTGTACAATCTAAAAACCAAATAAAATTGTACCTGAAAAACGAGAAGCCAATATCCAATATCAATGCTTAATACATAGAAGAAGTAAAACGTATAATTCCTCTTTATAGAAATGCAAGCAAGCTTCCAAGTAATCACAGATTTTCATAAAATCAATGATCTTTGAGGCCATGGGTATACCAACAGAGATTTTGTTATTTGATTAAACCTCAGGGGTTGACATCAAAATCCAAGTAAAATGGCTTCAACTGTGATTCTGAGTTTTCAAAAACATAGTATGCAATGCAATGCATCATATGATAACCTTTTTTTTTTTTTTTTTTTTTTTTTTAGGTTAAAGAGTTTTTACGTTAATCAGTTTCATAATGAAAGCAATATGATCATCATACAATCATCCCACTAAAAACTATATACCATTGATGTAGGATAGAATTAAAAACAGAGAAAATGAGAGCAAGAAATAGATAGAACAAGAGAAAAAATTGAAACAATGAGAAACTAAAGAGAAACAATTTATTCATCATATTGTTGCTTTCATCTGTCTGCATACCAAAGACAAGACAGCAAGCCTATAGTGGCCTAAACAAAACAAAATGCTAGAAATTTACCTATAATTAAGTCATTCAAATTCTATTCAAAATGGAAAATCTAATATATAAATCTAAATCTAACTTAAAAGGGTTATGTCTCCAAGTTCCCAAAATAGAATCTTTCCTTAAGGAACAATATCATTTATATTCTTGATTCAGCATCCGCCACTCCAAGCAATGGCATAGAAGAAAAGAGAAAAATTTAAGAAAAAGAAGAAAGTTTGCCAATCTTACAGAAAATTTTAGTTTTTCAGGTTTCCAAGCTCCTTTGGGACAGGCCGAGAAAGTGCATTGTGGCCAACCTCTCTAGTACATGAAAGACTAAACTATAACAAAATCAAAACTCATATATCTAGGGGTGTTAAAAAAAATACAAAAATTTGAGCAGTGGATGTACAATCTTCGGCTTTGACAACTCGTGAAGATATGCTAGAACTCTTGCGGTTCCCAAGCATACCTTAAATTGGGTGGGCCAATCAAGATGTAACACTCTATTTCCTGCAGAAACGGGGCACAATCATGAAGAACTTTTAAGAGTTATAGAAATGGAAAATTGAGGATTTAGGAATAATAATCTCCAGGAATGATTTGGACCTCATTAAACCATTGACAATCTGCTCTAGAAAAACTTGTTGCTTGCTCTAAGAAATTTAGCTAGCTATTTTTGTAGTTTTGGATCTTCTTTAGAGTTGTGATGTTGTCACTAAAGGCATATCACAAAGCAGAAAAATATTTTATTCTTTAAACTTTGGACTGGTTAAAATACTTGAAAGTCATCAAAATTGTATTCTGTACTACAAGATTTATAGTTAATAAGTGACTGTAGATCATACAAGAAAGATCACATGTATGATGTTTCAGTTGCTTGCAAGAAAACCAAGATAGAAAACTGTAAAACTAAGTTTGATTATGAAATAGTAGTTTCCTCATATCAAATAATGCTTGATCGAGACTTTTATTTTCATGATATTCATAAACAAGAAGGTGCCTTGTTCCTTCAATGTAGCATCCATACAATTTCACAAGATTACGATGTTGCACTACAGTTATGGCAGCAATCTCGTTAATAAACTGATTTTTCCCTTGGTGGGATCCTTGTGAAAGTTGCTTCACAGCTATCACCCTTCCCTCAGAAAGCGTACACTGTAATGCTAGATTTAACAACATAAATCATATCTACTCCTTGGCGAAAATGCAAAAACTAAAACCAACCTATTTTTCCTGTTATATTGCTATCTATGACCACGCATTAGATATAATCCATTACAACCCAAGATTCCAGTAAACTATCTATAAGTTGTAACTTCTAAATGTAAGACATAAGAGTTACCTTATAAACTAGTCCAAATCCTCCCTCTCCTAGCTTATTTGAAATGTCAAAGTCTTTTGTTGCAGATTTCAACTCGGCATAAGTGAAATTCTTCGGTTTAGGTCCTATTCCATGTAGTACTGCATATTGAAGCAAGACAAATGATTACATAACCTTGAAGGACTTGCAATAGAAGAGATGAATTACAGCAGCAACTTTGCTTGTCTTATGGAATACACTATTGCTAGCCCATATTTTAACAATGAGATATTATAGATCCAGTACTTATGTTTCAGGAGTGCTAGAATATAATTCAACACTTCTGTTACAACCATATTCTGGTATCTACTTTTCTCAAATGCCCCTAGAACCTTTAACTTTGAGCAAAAGTGAATAATGCAAATTAATTGATTTTCATGAAGAAACTTGGTTTTAGAGATTTTATGACTAGTATTACTGTTAAATTCTATTGGGTTTTCTCACCTTCTGTATCATCTTTGTCTTTTCTCATCCTCAGGTAAAGAACTCAAAATATCGGTATGATGCCCAAAATCACAAGAGGGAATGTAATAGCAACAATCAGCCTAGTCTAGTTCTTCTTTTGTTCAAGACCAATAGTTGGTGGGAATTCTGAGTAAAATTTAGTAAGAAGTATATCAACAGAATAGCACTTCTATAGTAATTCATCTAAAACGAAGTTTCGGAGGGATCACATAGTTTACCTGGAGTGACACTATCAAATTAATGGTCCATAACTACCTGCAGCAGGTACACAGTAGGTCCCCTTACCAGCCCAAAATAGTTGAATCTCAAGATGGTTATCAGTCACATTAGCATCAAAGCTTCTGCGAATTGCTCTTCTGAACCCACCTGCCTTCTTTGTTATGTCAAAATCCTTCAATTGGTGAGTTCCCTACATGATATTTGAGGAGAGACAGTATTATACTTTTCAATATAAAAATAAATAGATGGCAATGTAATGGTAGAATCAGTAAAGGACAAGGATCGAAATTACAATTTGATGACCGAATGTTTACCTGAATATACACATCAAAAACACATCTTCTAAGACTCCCCCATTTTCTTGAGGTTCAATCTTCATAAATTATTTCAGCAAAGAACAAGCTTACATTGTAAACCCATTCTTAAGACATCATATTTGAGTGACCCAGGGGATTGTTTTGTTGTCTGATAAAGATTTGGTGTTGTAGTGTTAATCACTTCTGAGCCGGTATTTTCAGGAAGTGTGTTAAATTGTCCCTCAGAAAACAAGCCCACATTACTAAGTGCCCATTTTTCAGGATTTAACACATTAAAAGAAGCTCCACCATTGTCGGCTTTGTGCACTATATTGCTGACCCTCAATTGTTTACCACCACACTTAATTGCTAACCTTGAATCTGTAAACGCAATGATAAAAGCTCTAATGATAATATTAATTTGAATACAACAAAGAATCAGACAAAATTTGAGAAGTACTTTTATTTTAATAACTTCCAGTAACTTAATACAAAGATCATCGCTAAATCAAACTATAATATCTGTACACATATTTATCAGACATGGAGCTTGATGGAGAACTATTATTTTGAAAGTTTATGGCCAATGCATACATATAAAAAAGAAGAGTTAACAAAAGGAAGGAGAAACAGAGAATCATTAGTTCAAATGTTTTTGAAATTCAGATCTAATGATGAAGAAGAAGAGCAATAAATATATTATTAATATTTACATACTAAATGATGAAGAAGAAGAGAGATTGATTAGTCATACCTAATTTTCCGTCGATTTGATGATCTTGCCATCGAGTCGAATGTACGGGATATGAGAAATCTTGGACCAATCTTCACCTGTTTCCGGTTCACATCTTTTGCTCAGTTTAGGACTGTCTTCAATTGCTAGTTCTCTCAAAGAGATGAGACGATCCATATCCTTGGGTAAAGATGACAATTCTGGACATTTCCTAATCTTAAGAACTTGAAGTTTTTGCATCGACTCTGGTAATGCCTTCAAGTTGGAACAATTTACAATGAGCAACCTTTCCAAAGTGTTAGTGGAGCACTGAATAAGCCATTGCGGGAATTCCACCAATTTTGATAATTCATCCATACGAAGATATCGAAGGCAAGGCCAAGTGCTACTAAGTTCATCATGATTGTCTTGCTTATCTGATCCTATGCTCAAATCAAGATTAAGCCTTTCACAACTTATCAAAATAAGATCTTCTAATGAGCTTAGGCTTCTCACACCACGTGGTAATGAGATAAGTCTTGGACATTTAGAAATCAATAGAGTTTGAAGAACTCTTAGGTGACCAATATCTTCAAACAAATATTCTAAATTATTGCACTTGGAAATCCCCAAATATCGAAGAGAATTCAAGCAACCAATACCATTGGTTGGTAGATGCTTTTGTATCGTAGTTAAGTCGAGTTGTCTAAGACTAATTAAGTACTTTACATCTCTTGTTACCGCTTTTACTTCCTTACAACCGGAAAGTGATAGATATTGCAAATTTTGCAGCTTGTAAATGGACCTTGGGAGCTCTTTTATTTTACGATTCTTCTCTAGATCAAGATATCTCAAATGCTTCAAATTGCCAATTTTTTTAGGCACTACTTTAATATTTGAAAATTTTAAGTCTAACATCCGCAAGAATTTGCACCTTGAGACAATTAATTCCAAAAATGATTGGCTAATACTAGTACTTTCACCAGTAATTGGGAAAAAGACAATGCTTCTCAGATGACCTAAGTTAGGTAAAATGTTTGGAACATCTATTATAGGTGCATCAAGAAATTGAAATGATAAGTGTCGATGACCCTTGGTACAAATTTGGTTAGTGGATTTCACTATTAAGCACTCATTTCTCATCAATAATGTGGCAAGATCATGCATGAGATCATGAATTTTAAACTTGTAAAAATTCTCGTGAAGTTGTACAACATCTTGGAAAAAAGATCTCAACATTAATTCTTTTACATATTGCATACCAATATTTTCCAAATCTTGATTTTCATTGTGTGATTGAAGAAGCCCATGGACCATCCAAAACTGAACCAAATCAATACTATTAAAGTCAACGTCTTTAGGCCAAATGGAACAATAAACAAAACATTGTTTCAAGTGAGGTGGAAGATGATTATAACTTATTCTTAAAGCATTTAAAATGTTATTTTCTTTTTGATCCAACTTCCAAATCTCATTATCCCTCAATTTTTTCCAATCTTGTTCAGAAGTTGAGGAATAAAGTAGACTTCCTAATGCTCTTACTGCCAATGGAACACCTCCACATTTTTTAACAATTTCTATCCCAATTTGCATAAGGTTTGGGTGTTGCTTTTCTTGCCCTGCTTTAAATGCATATTTAAAGAACACTGACAAGCAGTCGTCAAGAGAAAGACCTTTTAACTTGTATGTAGGTATAGTGCCCATAATTGAGGCAACACGATCACTACGTGTGGTTACGATAATTTTACTTCCACTAAAACATTCTATTAATAAATTTCTTAATTCAACCCACAGCCCATAATCTTCATTCCAAACATCATCCAAAACTAACAAATATTTTTCATGGCTTAAGATATCACGTAGGATTATTTGCAATTGGTCAGTGCTCTTGTCAACATATTTTTTCCCAGTTGCAGATCCGATGATGTTAATTAATAGTTTGTTTAAAACAAACTCATCTGACACACAAATCCACATTTTCAACTTAAAAAATTCGTCCACCATTTTATCATTATACACCAATTTTGCAAGTGTGGTTTTTCCTAGACCTCCTATGCCAACAATAGGAATGACGGAAACATTTTCATGGCCATCACTTGGACGCAATAGTAGTTTCATAATCTTCTCTTTATCTTTATCCCTACCAATAACATCTGAAGCACGCACAAATGAGTGAGTTTCCCTCTCCCTCTCCCAACCTATAACTTGATCGCTATCAACTTTCTCAGTGAGATTAAAATTATCCTTGTCAGCTACTATTTTTGCTAACCTCTCTTTAATCTTCTTGATTTTATGCCCCAACGTAAAACGGAAAGCAACTGGATTTGAGGATGAAAAAAAGTGGCGTACCTTTCTTGTAGTGCTTTGACTATTCACCACTTGTTTACGCAAACCTTCCACCTCAATCTCGTCTAAAACATCTTCGGCATCGTAGCAGATCTCCTTAAGCTTTCCCAGCCAAACTTTGAGCTTCTCATTATGGATCTGCTTGTCCTCAGCATCTAAGAGAACAGCTTCGATAGTGGTTAAGGTGTCAACAAGCTCTTGTGCATCTTTTTTGATACACCATGCAAAGCCCATTTCATTGGAAGCAAGGGATGATAGCTTATCCAAGACTGACCTAGCAATAACAGAGGTGATTATTGTTTCTGCCATATTTTTGAAAGAAAGACAGTTGCAGGATTTTGTTTTTGTAAAGTAGTGAAGTTGAATTGTTGTATGAAATAATGATAAGCTAGCATCTACATATCATATGTATTATCTTCTTCTTTATTGAATTAATTATTGGACCATACGCTTCCACACGCAATTACATCATCACTTTGACCAAAGGAAATTTCCGACACGTCGCATTCTGCAACTTGCAAGCTTGCTTAGTTAGCTGTGTGAAACCAATTGGAATGGAACACTTATGCATAGATCAGGCAAGAGACACGTGGCAGTAATCAGTAACCAACCCGATTATAATTAAAAATGCAATTTGGGCTCCACGCCTGACTTTTGCTCATTTTCTCACCTTTGTTTTTACGAGATGCCTCTTCCACCGTCGATGTGGTTTGAGATAATGATGATGATCATCATCTTGGGATTAATGAATGAAATTCATCTTTTTAATTGCGTTAATTAATAATTAATTGTATTTACTAGAGATGAGAGAAAAGGTTGTATTATATTGTTGGTTTCCTCGCAAGATCGTTGATGGAGTTTTAATTTAGTTTTTTAAAGGGTCTTAATTTAATATCAACCGCCTAATACATTTAATTAAGGTGGTGTATAATTGACAATAAGCCGGTTCAAATACATGTGCGTTGAAGTTGAGTGCGACTGCCCATCTAACCCCTTGCTATAAGACAAATGTTTTGTATTATGCGGTCACCTAATCATTAAACAATTCAATGATAAATAATAAGTGTAGATAAATTAGAAAGGGTGCCGGCTTCAGTTGACCTTTTCACTGATGACCACATTATCAACTGCTTCCAATTAGAATGTCTTCAATGAAGTTAAATATTATATTTTGATCGATGATAAGTGATGAGTATTATATTTTGGTATTAATAAGAAGACTAACAAATCACTCATTGTTGGAACCTAAAGCCCGCATGACTGAAGAATGTAACTCTTTAGAGGGCATTACCTTTTCATAATTCATACATTTGCAAGATAAAATATTCATAATTTTCCCATGATCAACACGTTTTTCAAGCAAACTTTACGGATGAATGTAATTAAGGTAATTTACAAGCACAATGGTTTCAATTGTGATTTTGAGTTTTCCTAAATATAGTATCTGACCCATTGAATCATATGACACTTCTTGTTTATTTATCTTAAGACTTCCATTTTTTTTTTTTCTAGGTTAAATGGTGTTTACAGTAATCAATTTCAGAATAAAAACATTTTGATCATCATACAATCATCCCAATAAAACTATACGCGATTGATGTAGGATAGTGGGAGAAGAAATAAAAACAGAGAAAATGAGAGTAAGAAATGGATAGAATGAGAGAACAATTTGAGATAATAATGTGAATCAATTTGGCTATAAATAAATTTGATTTATGAGAGAGAGCCTATGTGGGAAAGGATCATATATATTACATTATTGGTAAAATATATGATATCATTCAATTAGTCAAAGCCTCCGGCCTAATCCAATAATAACACTTTCAAGCCGGGTATGTCAACATGATAATAACCATGAAATTATGAAGTTAGAAAATGAATTAACAGATTGGAAAATTGAATAATATGCCATTAATTATAATTAATCACGTATTTATAGAGATATTATTAATTAAACTACAATATTTTCATGAAATAACAAGAAAGGAATACAATGTTTTAAATTGTTCAATTTAAGAACACTTTCGATATTTAAGGTAGGTAATTAAGAGAGGAAGCATGTTAACGGATAACTAACATAAATTTATTCACAGCATTATGGACATACATATATACATATGTACATACATAAAACTATATATCAATGATTTCCTTCAAAATTCTTCTATACAAATATTAAAGTATCTACCCTTTAACTTAAGTTTCTTATTTTGTGATATTATGGCAAATATCTAATATTTGAATCTCTTATCGGTATCATTTTCGTCAATTTCAAATGAAGTTGATTTATCAAAAATTGTAGATATTTGTCTTCTAGAATTTACTAGGTAAATAGAAATCCAAATTAAAATTAAAAAAATTACAAATTTCTACAACAAAATATGGGGTCTTAACATTTTTGTCCTTAACTTTTTGGGCCCCAACCTTTCGAAAAGTGACAGTTTAGTCCCAAGAGCTAAAAGACGTAATTGCTTTTTGAATTCAATTGACAATTGAAGCATATATAGAAACTTGTATTGCCATATAGTATCCTATATAGGTGGCCTTTAAGTGAATTTAGACTTTGCGATCCTATTGGACATAAAGAGTCTTTTGCTAATCATCATACATATCAATGGTTGATTTCTTAAGAATAGTCATTGATAGAGACTCATAAACGGAAAATCAGTTTGCACTGGCACTAGGTCTCGACATCAATTCGCATTGCGAAGCATAAGCAACAATACAATTTGTAAAGCCACAGAGAGAGAGAGGGAATATTATAGAAAAATAATTAAACATAAAAAAGAAAGCAACTTATAGCGTGGAGCATTCTGATTGCATGGGAAACTTCTTTGAAGACAGTTCCATCCATGAAATATTACTAGCAATCACACATAAGTTGTTTTGCATCTCAACTGCCAATACCCTGTAATCCACTCATTGCTGGTTGGAATTTTTTTTTTCTTTTTATTTCAGAAAAATAAACTCCAATTTTGATAAGTGATTAAAAACAAACAAACACGAAACTGTACATAGTGCTCATACTTCCCATATCCAGAAATTCCAAAAGACATTCCAAATAAGTTAGTTGCAGACAAGATATTACAAGAACAAGAAATTTAGTGAACTTTTTCTCTTTACATCCAGCACGATGGCCATCAAATTCATCATCTAGTGTGATTGACATACAAGGATAACTTCACAACATTAAAAGTCCTACCATAGCTTGGAGGATAACAATCAATAAGTTAACTAGTTACATGGATTTTAGTGGGCAGAAGTAGCAGTATTATACACTCAGTTTCAGCGAGCAAATAAATTTCTCACCTCCCCACTGCTATCATGTCACTGAATGGAGCGACATTTACTGGAGAAAGCAACGGATCAACTCCAGGGCTATCATCAGTTGCATTTTACATTGGCTCTTCTTTCAGCTGTAACTTCTTGTAGAAGAGGATGTAACAATATCTTTGTTCAAAAGGCTACTTAAAAACCCAATCAGTCAAACAACTTACCTTTGAAGTAGCAGTTTCCACTTCGATCTCCCCAGCAAGCATGTTAAAGACACATGACATTAGTGGCCGTAACACTGGTGACATTTGACTGCACAATAGGCACTCCACTTATTCGTAGAGCTTTGATTTCATTGAACTCTGCTAAATTGGGATCCATCAGCCCCAAACTTTGGTTACTTTCATGAAGACTCCAGGCCTAGAAATATAATATAGACCATTCAAAAAGCGTAAGTTTTTGCATTAAGGTACATTGGAGAAAGAAAACAAAACAAGTAAAAATTCAAGTTTATTCTCTTTACCAATTCAAGAAGATAATTTTTTTCCCTATCCAAGCTAGTATCAGAGTTTGCTCTTCCACTCATAATCTCTAAAGCAACAACACCAAAACTGAATACATCAGCCATTTTTGTCAAGTGTCCATGCATTGCGTACTCCAGTGCCAAATAGCCACTGCAAGAAAATGAAGGGTTTCTCAAGGTTAAAATCCAAAAATAAAGTTTGGATATACAGATTGCTCTCACGGTCATTCTTGTCAATACTTGTATGTTGAGTGTTTGAAATACTCGCAACAAAATCTACCAGATATTTTGAAATACTCACAACAAAATCTACTAGATATTTTGAAATACTCAGCATCACCTACTAAAATGGAGTATTAAGGAAGAATGGTAGTCAAGGAATAATTTAAGCAACTTACCTGGTCCCTGCAACTCTGGTGCTGATGTGAGTTTTAGTGTCATCATACAGCTTTGCCAATCCGAAATCTGATATCTTCCGGCAGAGTTTTGCATCAAGTAAAATATTCCTTGTTTTGACTTCTCAATGTATGATCTTTGGCCTAGAATCCTCATGAAGATATGCTAGACCTCTTGCAGTTCCCAAGCATATTTTGAACCAGCTAGGCCAATCAAGATGCCTCTCCCTTCTTCTTGCATAAACATAGCTGCAATCATTAAGATCTTCCAAGAGTTATTAACATTGATAACTGGGAAATCACCAACAATTTATCTCCAGACAGGATTTGGAGCTTATTAAAATAATGTCAATCAGTTCTTTGGAAATCCTTTCCCTACTCTTGTACTAAATGCATTTTACAGAGCAGTGCAAATATTTCTCTTTATATATTAAAACATTTGAAAGTCATCGCAAATGTACTTTGTACTGCAAAATGTATTGTTTATAACTGGTAGTAAATCATAGGAGAGAAATCACATGCACTGATTTGGAGTTGCTTGCAAGAAAAGCAAAGTAGAAAATTTTAAACGAAGGTTGATCATCAATTATCATCTTCATACCAAACAATACTTCATCAAGACTTTTGTTTTAAAGATACTCATAAACAAGGAGGAGCCTAGTTCCCTCGATGCAGCAACCATCTAATTTCACAAGATTGCGATGTTGCGCTGCAATTATGGTAGCAATCTCATTAACAAACTTATTTTTCCCTTGGTGGGATCCTAGTGAAAGTTGCTTCACAGCTATTACCATTCCATCAAAAAGTGTACCCTTTAGCACCAGATTTATTAACATAAATCATAGCCGCTCCATCCTTGGTGAGTATCCAAAGGCTAAAATTCACCTATTTTTCCTGTTATACGACATTTCAACCCAAGTTCCCAGTGTACTATTTGTTGTTTGTAACTTGTAAATGTAAGATATAAAAGTTACCTTTTACACAGGTCCAAATCCTCCCTGGCCAAGCTTATTTGGATGGTCGAAGTCTTCTGTTGCAGACCTCAACTCAGCATAACTGAAAATTTTTAGTTTAGGTCCCATTCCAAGCAGCACTGCATATTGAAGCAAGATAAAGGAATACATAACATTGAGGATACATGACAAGAGATGAATGACAACAGAAGCTTTGCCTATTTCATGGAATATGGTATTCCTAGTTTTGAAATTAGATATCAGAAGCCCATAATTTGTATCTGTTGTAAGGATGAGATATTATAAATCTGTTATTTATGTTTCTTCGGTGCACCGAAACAAAATTCACATTTATGCTACACCTATATTCTGGAATGCTGAAGTGAAATGCAAATTCATTGATTTTCAAAAACAAACTTGGTTTCAGAGATTTTACAACTTCTATTTTCTAAAAAATCTCTTTGGCACTCTTACCTTCTGCATCATCATTATCTCTTTTTATCCACATGTGAAGAATTAAAAATACCAGTATCAAACCCAAACTTCCAAGAGCTACAGCAATACCAACAATCAATTCTTCTTCTTTCGTCCAATACCAACAGTTGGTGTGAAATCTGGGTAGGAAAATTCAGTATGTCTATCAGAAAGCATTTAAGCACAGTTATTGTAACTCATCTTATATGAAGATTCAAAAGAATCTCATAGTTTACCTGGAATGACACTTAAGAGCTGAAATTAATGGCCTATAGCTCCCTCGGTCAGGTATGCAACAGGTCCCTTTACCAGCCCAAAAAAGGTGAATTTATAGATAGTTCTCAGACAC
The DNA here is from genome assembly GCF_008641045.1 of Pistacia vera. Classification (NCBI taxonomy): domain Eukaryota; kingdom Viridiplantae; phylum Streptophyta; class Magnoliopsida; order Sapindales; family Anacardiaceae; genus Pistacia; species Pistacia vera. The sequence goes on from NW_022196003.1 coordinate 756,301, forward strand.
ATTAGCATTAAATTTCTTCGTAATTGCTTTTCTTTCCCCACCCGCTTCCCTTGATATGTCAAAATCTTTTAACTGGACAGTTCCCTACAGGATCAATTAGGAAAGAAAACAGATGAAATTCTAATAGTCAGAATTATATATAATAAGGTTATGAACCAAAACTTTCCAGTGAATATTTACCTGAATATAGATATCAAAAACACGCCTTCCAAGACTCATCCACTTTTGTGAGCCTTGATCACCAAAAACTGTCTCAGCAAAGGACAAAATTACATTGTGAAGTCCATTCTCCAGACTAAGTCCATAGAATCTAAGTGATCCCGAGGATTGCCTTGAAGACTGAAAAAGCTTTGGGCCTGCGGTGCCAGTCACTTGCGAGCCAGTATTTTGAACATTGAGTGTTAAATTGTCCATCAGAAAACAAACCCGCATCACTAATTGCCAATTTTTCGGTATCAAGTACAATACAAGAAGCTCCACCAAGATCATAGTTATCGGCCTCACACACTATAATATTCAACTTTCATTTCTTCACCACCACACTTGATTGCAAAACTTGAATCTGCAGTTGCAAAAATACACTATGCTATCAATTTGGTCTAGTTACCCCAAATGGAGTTGAATTAACAAACAATTTATAAAGCCACAGTGGCATCTATATTTAAGCAAAATAATGCAGGGAGAAAGGTAAATTGGTAGTACACTAAATTTTAGAAAAATAATTATACATCAGAAAGAAAGACGCTTACAGCGCGAAGCATTCTTATTGCAGGGGAAGTTTCTCTGCAGACAGTTCAATCCTGGGAGAATACTGGCAAGCACAGAGAACATTACCAGTTATCTTTGTTAAAGCAGCATATTCCCTTGCCGAGGTTTTATATTTCTAGTAATTTTTTTCTTTAAGTGAGAGCCTTTTTTAAAAATAAAATCTAATACCTTATTTATCAAAAATGAAACTATAACTAACTTGATGTTTGAGCTTTCAAACGTGAAATTGTTGGCCACCAGATTCCTGTTCAATTCAATGCAAAGATAAATTATACTTCAAAGTTTGAAGTATACTAACTAGAGATGTATTATATTAAAATCATAGCATGACAAATAATCAACTATGTTAGAAAGACATCAGAAATGAGCTGTGACTTTATTGTACGCCAAATGGTTATTCCAAGTGACATTTGTTTGGCCATCAGAAATTCAAGCACATCAAGGCAATTGGTTGGGCACTGTTAAGTATTTCTGATGATGGTTACATGATAAGAGAAAACTGAGTCGCTAAAGTGCTAAGTGTTGGCCATGAAAATGAATACTCAACAATTTCTCATACTGTCATCTGGTTCTCTTGAATTGGCATGATTGTCATAAATTTTATTATTGATTAATTCATACAATCATATAAAACATTATAAATTTATAATATGTTAACAAAACAAGGAAAGAAGATTATTGAGCTCCACAATGCCTAAGGTCCGAAGCAATGTTTGATTAGTAGAAAATGAAGATGGAAAACAAAGTTATTATGGTTCATGAGACATACAACTGTTTTGAACCTATAGTCACCCACGATGGAAAAGTTCCTGATAGATAATTATAAGACAAATCTCTGCAGGAGTACATTAAGCACTAGTTAGAAGGAATCATATGCACCAACATATAAATCTAAAAAAGGAACAAATCGGTCAAGATTTTCAATTGCTTTTATCAATTACTTGTCACAAGCAAGGGGTTACAACTAGAGATGGGCGTTTGCCTAGGCCCCGTGGGGATCCTTCTCGACTTGGCCCGAATGGGCCGGGGAATTCCCGAAAGAACGGGGATAGGGTCGGGGATGGTCCTTAGTAAGATCCCTGCATCCGGGGACGGGCCGGGGAAGGGGATAGTGCAATCCTCGGCCCGGCCCGCCCCATGGAGCCCCGCTCGCTCTGCTTTTTTGAGAATTTTATGTTTTTTTTTTTTTTTTTTTTTTTTTTTTTTCTTTTAGGTTTTTTATAAAGTTTAAATTTTAATCATTTTTAAGTAATGTATCTAAATTTATGATATTTACTTTTATAATATTTTCTAATGTTTGTATTAAATTTATAGAAAAATAATTTAAATAAGGGAGTCTAATAATTAAATATATGTATTATTACTTTGTGAATTTCACAAAATAATAATACATGGGACATGACCCAAAAATAAATTTAAAATGTAGCCTGAAGGATGTTTATATTTTATTGCTTTGAAATCCATGAGCATGTTCCAATTTTTGCCAAGAAATTGTTGTTATTCACTATATTCAATTATTCATATCAATTTTCAGCGAAATTTTCTTTCAGGTATTTATTTTATGAATTTTAGGAGATGAGACTATTTCAGTGGAACACTACAATGTGGCAAGGCCTCAGCAACATAAAGCATCAAAATGTAGAATCTGAATTCCTCTATTTAAGATTATATAGAAAACTTGTTACTAAGTAACAATTAATTTAGTTTATGGTAATAGTTATGTATTGCTTTTTAAATCTTAATTTAAATTTTACAAGAAATTGTTAGAATTTATATTTTCTTACCTTAAATTATGCCTTTTTAATGAATTAACTACTTAAATTAAACAGTCAAATATAATACCTATCAACGTGTTAGTTTTTCACAATTAAAATAATTAAATATTATTGTTACGGAAAGTTTTTATTTACACGGAGCAAAAATCCCCGTGGGGAGAAATTCCCCGCGAAGCCCTGTTCATCGGGCCTGACCGGGACGGGGATGGGAGGGATTTTGTCCCCACGGGTCGAGATGGTCATGAGAAAAATCCCTGCATGTGGGGATGGGCCAGGGATGGTCATGGGAGGGGGTAATGGGGCCAGGGCATGGGCATGGGCATGGGGTCCCCAGCCCCTGCCCAACCTAGCCCGCGCCCATCCCTAGTTACAACTATAGTTAAGATTTTTGAATTTTAAATAGGGTGGCCTATTTTCAAGATACATATCAGGAGCACTAGTCCCTCATACACTATGCTATCAACTTATACATAATTTAAATATAAAAACCCATATACATAATTCTACGTTACTCTTTGTTCTTTGATTTCTGAGAGAGATCTTTTTTGTCGTGATTATGTAAAATCTAGTCAATCTGGTACTATAATTTCCACCACCAAATTATCAGAAGAAATGGCGTTGTGAAGAAACATTCCATTGGTCATGTTTTAAGAGGTATTTATGAATTTTACGTTTTGGCTTTAGGTTTAAAAATTAAGAATTAGATGCAGAATTGATTTAGGTGTAAGCTGATTCTTTAGCCTCTATCTACTTGGGTTTTTTTAGTGATATCTATTTTAACAATGGGCTAGTGGATTACAAGAATGCTAAATACACCACATCTCTTTGAAAGTACACCACTAAGATTAATTTTGAGATAAGAGTTTACATATCTGTACGTTTAAGAATAAGTTGGGGCATACTTAGTGATTTCCTATATAAGTAATTGCAAAATAGGAAAAAAAAATTTGAGGTTTTTGAAACTACAAAACTCCCCATGCCATTGAAAGTCGTTAAAATTTATACTATTATGGCTACCAATTAATAAATATTTACTCCCTCCAACTGTTTATTATAACACTTATAGCTTGATGATAATTTTTTTTATTATTTAATCAAATCTTGGGGGATTAGTATCATTAACTTTTGACTATTATCACATTTTCACAAAAATAAATAAATATTTCACTTAAAAAGTATACACTCTCTCCAATTAAAATAGGCGTAATTTCATCTTTAAAAGATTTATGTAATAAGAAATTAGGACGAATTATTAAATTGGATACTCTTTTTTTTTTTTTTTTTTTTCCTCACCAAAACCTGAGCCCAATTTGAGCATTAGTGCCAAAATTCAAAAACAGAATAAGATTATAGACTAATTACTAGTTTTAGTCAACAACTAATTGATAATTAATAACATAATTTTCTATTTAACTAACTAATTACATGTTGGCAACATGCTTGAACCCTCCCTAAGTATCAAATACCAAACCAATCATTACCAAAAGAAAAGAGAAAAAAATTAAAGAAAAAGGAGAAAGTTTGTCAATCTTACAGAAAAGTTCAGTTCTTAAGGTTTCCAAGATCTTTTGGGAGAGGCTAGAAACTAGAAAGCATAAAGTACATTGCGGCCAACCTCTCTAGCACATGAAAGAAAAAGTTATAACAAAATCAAAACTCATGTACCAAAAATAACCATATATGATCTAACCTAGGCTTTCAATCATAAGGGTATTTTTCAATACTTACAAATACTTCAATTGAGATAAATTTCCAATAAATGCAGGCAAGGGACCAGTGAAGTAATTTCGTTTGACTCTACTGCAATGTTAAACAGAAAAACTAAATCAAATATGATATAATGTCCATTAACTAGAAACGATGAAGGTCAAATTTGACTTATACAAATCAAACGCAGGGAAATGAAGGGAAAATCCATACAAATTTGTCAGAAATTGCAAAGCCACTAGTTCTTATGGAATCACTCCCTTTATGTCCAGAGAAAATACACCTGCAAAAAATAAAGACAAGTTTCAATCATATCTCCTCAAATTTGATCTGACTATAGATGCAAACTCTCTTGCCTTAGGAAAAATACACACTTGAAGGATAAATTGTATACACAACTTTAGGAAAAGTTTTAACCAAAAGTTAAGGTACATCTAAAGCATCATAAATAATCTACACAATATAGCATAAACAGTTCAATAAAAAGTTAGGAGTAACTCAAAAATCAATGCCAATACCACAAGATTAACCCAAAACCCATTCTCAATCTAAGTGAATATAATCTGTCTATACTTAAACAAAACTTGAAAAATTATGAAAATTTCCCGAAATTTTCATAAAATCACACTTTTCCATAAAATCAATGATCTTTGAGGCCATGGGTATATCAAGAAGCATTCAAATTACTTTGAATTTTCTCTTTCCCTTGCTGAAGATGTGATACTTCTTGTTTTAACTTGTAATCCTGTATTTGCAATTGCAAATCCACCCACCACAAAATGAATTCATAACCAGTTTTGAGGGAATTTTCAACTTAGTTTTGTCCCTCTTTATTTGGCTTTCTCCTGCACAGCTTTTAAACAAAATAGAATATATTTTGCCAAAGGGAGTTCACTTCAATCTAAAGATAGCTACTGATAAATTAGTAAAGTTTAATATTTCTTAAACAATTGTATATTCAATAATTAAAACAAATAATTAATTTGTAAAGTACAATACACACATAAAAGAAAGGAAAAGAGAGAGAGTACCTTCATTAGGGTCAGTAATTTGAGCAGTGGAGTTTTCAGTTACGAAGAAAAAGATGAAGCAAAAGTGGGAAAGCCCTGAAGAAAAAAGTAGAATTTTCACTCTGGAATTCATGTTTGTTTTGTTTACATGAGAATGGTTTCCATTTATATTGGCATTTATGTTAAAGCCAATCAATTATTCATGAAAATACTATAAACTATTCTTCTTCTAATTAATTATGATTTAAGTTGATTCTCCTGCTATTAATTCCAAATTCCAAACTTCAAACATCAATGCTTAATACACCTGCTTAATACATAGAAGAACTAAAATGTACAATTCCTCCTGTCAATTGATAGAATTAGGGTTCAAAATTAGGTTATTTCAACGCCATTGAATTACATATCTACTCCAAAGAAACTACAACGTGCCCATGCCTTGACAATGTGAAAACATTCTGAATTTAGATACTTGCATAAATACAAAGCCATTGAATGTCATATCTACTCCAAAGAAATTATTCTAGCATCTATGACTAGGTGACTACAAAAAATGATGGCTACTTCCATGATGACATGTATAAATTACACTACGCAACACATTCCAAAACAAGCTGCAATGGAAGAAAGGTAATCAATAAATGATTGAAGGAGTTTACATGGTCCCTGCAACTCTTGTGCTGATGTGAGTTTTCTTATCATCAACCAGCTTTGCCAATCCAAAATCTGAAATCTTAGGAGAGAGTTCTATATCAGGTAAAATATTACTTGCTTTGACATCTCGATTTACAATCTTCGACTTTGACTCGTTATGAAGATATGCTAGACCTCTTGCGGTTCCCAAGCGTATCCTAAATCAGGTGGGCCAGTCAAAATATAACACCCTATTCCCTGCAGAAATGGGGCACAATCATGAAGAACTTTTAAGAGTTATTGAAATGGAAAATTGAGGATTTAGGAATAATAATCTCCAAGAATAATTTGGAGCTCATTAAACATTGACAATTTGCTATAGAAAAACTTGTTGCTTGCTCTAACAGATTTAACTAGCTATTTTTGTAGTTTTGTACCTTCTTTAGAGTTGTGATGTTGTCACAAAAGGCATATTACAAAGCAGAAAAATATTTCATTCTTTAAACTTTGGATCGGTTAAAATACTTGAAAGTCATCAAAATTGTATTCCGTACTGCTAGATTTATAGTTAATAAGAGACCATAGATCATACAAGAAAGATCACTTGTATAATGTTTCAGTTGCTCGCAAGAAAACCAAGATAGAAAATTGTAAAACTAAGTTTGATTATGAAATAGCAGTTTCCTCATACCAAATAATGCTTGATCAAGGCTTTTGTTTTCATGATATTCATAAACAAGAAGGCGCCTTGTTCCTTCAATGCAGCATCCATACAATTTCACAAGATTGAGATGTTGCACTATAGTTATGGCAACAATCTCGTTAATAAACTGATTTTCCCCGTGGTGGGATCCTTGTGAAAGTTGATTCATAGCTATCACCTTTCCATCAGAAAGCATGTCCTGTAGTGCCATATTTAACAACATAAATCATATATACTCCTTGGTGAAAATGCAAAAACTAAGACCAACCTAGTTTTCCTGTTATATTGCTATCTATGACCACACATTAGATATAATCCATTGCAACCCAAGATCCAATAAACTATCTATAACTTGTAACTTCTAAATGTAAGACATAAAAGTTACCTTATAAACTAGTCCAAATCATCCCTACCCTAGCTTATTTGAAACGTTGAAGTCTTTTGTTGTAAATTTCATATGTGAAAGTTTTTGGTTTAGGTCCTATTCTAAGTAGTACAACATATTGAAGCAAGACAATTTGAACGACATGTAGTAGAAGAGATGAATTACAGCAGCAACTTTGTCTATCTTATGGAATACACTACTGCTAACCCATATTTTATCATTGTTGTAACAATGAGATATTATAGATCCATTATTTGTGTTTTAGGAGTGCTAAAACATAATTCAACACTTCTGTTACAACCATATTCTAGTATCCACTTTGCTCAGATGCCCAAGGCTTGAGCAGAAGTGAATAATGCAAATTAACTGATTTTTTTCAGAGATTTTATAACTGCTATTACTGTTAAATTCTATTGGGTTCTCTTACCTTCTGTATCATCTTTGTCTTTTCTCATCCTCAAGTAAAAAACTAAAAATATCAGTATGACATCCAAAATCACAAGAGGGACTGTTATACCAACAATCAACCCAGTTTGGTTCTTCTTTTGTTCAAGACCAACAGTTGGTGGGAATTCTAAGTAAAATTCAGTGAGAAGTATATCAGCAGATTAGCACATTTATAGTAATTCATCTAAAAGGAGGAGTCAGAGAGATCACATAGTTTACCTGAAGTGACACTAACAGTTGAAATTAACGGTCCATAACTACCTATGGTAGGTACACAGCAAGTCCCATTACCAGCCCAAATTAGGTGAATCTCAAGATGATTATCAGTCACATTAACATCAAAGCTTCTGCGAATTGCTCTTCTAACCCCACTTGCCTCCTTTGTTATGTAAAAATCCTTCAATTGGTGAGTTCCCTACATGATATTTGATGAGAGACAGTATTATACTTTTCAATGTAAAAATAAATAGATGGCATTGTAATATCATAATCGGCCAAGGACAAGGGTATGTTTCACAAGATCTCCAAATTACAATTTGATTACTGAATGTTTACCTGAATATACACATAAAAAACACGTCTTCCAAGACTCCCACATTTTCTTGAGGTTCAATCTCAATAAATTATTTCAGTGAAGAACAAGCTTACATTGTAAACCCCATTCTCAAGACTAAGTCCATAATATCTGAGTGACTTGGGGGATTGTCTTGCTGTCTGATAAAGATCTGGTGTTGTAGTGTTAATCACTTCTAAGCCAGTATTTTGAAGAAATGTGTTACATTGTCCCTCAGAAAACAAGCCCACATTACTAAGTGCCCATTTTTCATAATTTAACACATTAAAAGAACCTCCACCATCGTCTGCTTCACACAGTATATTGCCAACTCTCAACTGTTTACCACCACAGTTAATTGCTAACCTTGAATCTGCAAATGCAAAGATAATATTAATCTAAATATAGCAAAGAATCAGACAAAATTTGAGAAGTACTTTTATTTTAATAACTTCAAATTACCAATTTTTTTAGGCACTACTTCAATATTTGAAGAAAATAAATTTAACATTCGCAAGAATTTACACCTTGAGGCGATTAATTCCAAAAATGACTGGCTAATATCAGTACTTTCACTAGTATTTGGATAAAAAGTAATGCTTCTCAGATGACCCAAGTTAGGTAAAATGTTTGGAACATCTATTATAGGTGCATCAACAAAATAAAACGATAAGTGTCGATGACTTTTGGTACAAATTTTGTTAGTGGATTTCACTATTAAGCACTCATTTCTCATCAATGAAGTGGCAAGATCATGCATGAGATCATGAATTTTAAACGTGTAAAAATTCCTGTGAATTTGCACAATATCTTGGAAAAAAGATCTCGATATCAATTCTTTCACGTATTGCTTACCAATATTTTCCAAATCCTGATTTTCATTGTGGGATTGAAGAAGCCCATGGGCCATCCAAAACTGAACCAAATGAATACTATTAAATTCAATGTCGTTTGGAAATATGGAACAATAAACAAAACATTGCTTTAAGTGAGGTGGCAGATGATTATAACTTATTCTTAGAGCATATAAAATGTTATTTTCATTTTTATCCAACTTCCAAATCTCAGTATCCCTCAAATTTTTCCAATCTTGCTCAGAAGTTGAGGAATAAAGTAAACTTCCTAACGCTCTTACTGCCAATGGAACACCTCCACATTTTTTTACAATTTCTATTCCAATTTCCATAAGGTTGGGATGTTGCTTTTCTTGCCCTTCTTTAAACGCATATTTAACAAACACTGACAAGCAATCATCGAGAGAAAGACCTTCTAACTTGTATGTAGGTACAGTGCCCAAAATTGAGGCAACACGATCACCACGTGTAGTTACGATAATTTTACTTCTACTAACACATTCTATCAATAAATTTCTTAATTCAACCCACAACCCATAATCTTCATTCCAAACATCATCCAAAACTAACAAATACTTTTCATGGCTTAATCTATCATGTAGGATATTTTTGCAATTGGTCTATATTCTCGTGAACATTTTTTTGCCCAGTTGCAGATTGGATGATGTCAATTAATAGTTTTTTTAAAACAAACTCATCTGACACATATACCCATATTTTCAACGTAAAATATTCGTCCACCATTTTATCATTATACACGAATTTGGCAAGTGTCGTCCTAGACCTTCTATCCCAACAATAGGAATGACAGAAACATTTTCATGGCCATCACTTGGACGTAATAATTGTTTCATAATCTCCTCTTTATCTTTATCCCTACCAATAACATCTGAAGCACGCACAAAAGAGTGAGTTTCCCTATTCCAACCAATAACATGATTGCCATCAACTTTCTCAATGAGATTAAAATTATCCTTATCAGCTGCTATTTTTGCTAACCTCTTTTTAATCTCCTTAATTTTATGCCCCAACGTAAAACGGAAAGCAATTGGATTTGAAGATGAAAAAAAGTGGCGTACCTTTCTTGTACTACTTTGACTATTCACCACTTGTTTATGCACCTCAATTTCGTCTAAACCATCTTCGACATCATAGCAGACCTCTTTAAGCTTTCCCAGCCAAACTTTTAGCTTCTGATTATGAATCTGTTTGCCCTCAGCATCTAAGAGAACAGCTTTGATAGTGGTTAAGGTGTCAACAAGCTCTCGTGCATCTTTTTGGACACCCCATGCCAACCTAATTTCATTGGAAGCAAGGGAGAATAGCTTACTCAAGGGTACCTCAGCAATAACAGAGACGATTGTTTCTGCCATATCTTTGAAAGAAAAGAAAGTTGCAGGATTTTATGTTTGTGAAGTGGTGAAGTTAAATTGTTGTATGAAATAACAATAAGCGAGCATCTACACGTCATATATTCTTCTTCTTTGTTGAATTAATTATTGGACCATATGTTGACCACCCGCAATTACATCATTGCTTTGACGCGCAGAAAATTCCCGATCCATCACATTCTGTAACTTGCAAGCCTGTTTCGAATCGAACACGTATGCATAAATAGGGTAAGGACACGTGGCAGCACTAGATCACTAACCTGATTATAGTCAAAAATGCACTTGGCCATCTTGGGTTCCACGCTTGACTCTGCGACCGTTGACGTATTTCCTCAACAAAACTGTGGGGTCATCACTTTTCAGGTCTTGATGGGCGGCTCTTTTTGTGATGATATGATGACATCATCATCTTAGGATTAATGAACGAAATTTATTTTTTTAATTGTAATAAATTAATTGTATTGAAATAAACAATTTAATTATTCAAGTGAGAATTTTCAATAAAAAGGGTTAACTTTTTAGTAAAAATTTAGATATAAACATAATAGAGTAAATATAAGTTACAAAATTATTTGATTCTTCGTAATTTTTTTTATAAAATCAAGAGATAAAGTCATATTATTTATATAGTGATTTGTCTGCATATCAATTCAAACATTGCTGATTTGATATGATGTCCCCTTAACTTTTTTAGTTAGTTTTGAATTTAGAGGTGGGCAATGATCGGGCCAATCGGTCTTGGGTTTGGGCCCAACGAGTCCGATCCTAAATTGGGATCAAGTCTATTTTGGTTAGAACCGGTTCTAGGCTCATAAACTTTTTCAAGGCTCGGACCAATCATATGCCCATTGGACCAGTACTATGGGCTTGAAAAATTTCAATATGTCCCTTTAATACATAAAATTTCATTTTAGTCTCCATATTTATTCAATTTAAGAACACTCAACAATGAATTATTGTTACACTTTCAATACTTAAGGTAAGTAATTAAGAGAGAAAGTATGTTAACAAATAACTAACATAAATTTATTCACAACATTATGGACATAAATACATACGTATATACATACATAAAACTTATATCATGATTTCCTTCAATAATCTTAAATATACTAATATTAAGTGTCTACCCTTTAACTTAAGTTTCCAATTTGTGATATTAAATCAAATATTTGAATCTCTTATACATATCATTTTCATCAATTTCAAATAAATTTGATTTATCAAAAATTATAGAAATTTGTCTTCTAGAATTTACTAGGTAAACAGAAATCCAAATTAAAAAAAAAAAAAATTACAAACTTCTACAACAAAATATGGGGTCTTAACATTTTTGTCCACACCTTTTGTGGTTTGCTTGAGCTCCAACCTTTGGAAAAGTGACAGTTCAGTCCCAAGAGTTAACACCCAATGAAGACCTTTAGTCCCAAGAGCTAACATTTTTTGTGGTTTTTTCAGGCTCCAACCTTTGCTCTCCAACCGTGCGGAGCATTCTTATTGCATGGGAAACTTCTTTGAAGACAATTTCATCTGAGAATATTACTGACAATTTATATCTCAACTGCCAACACCCTATAATCTACTCATCGTCGGCCAGAATTTCAACAACTATTTTTTTTTTCTTTTTAATAAGGGAAAGTTGGATTCTGAAACTAATAAGGATGAAATAGCTTTTTCATGAAACATAATGTGAGAAAATGTAATTCATCTATTTTTTTTTTTTTTTTTTTTCCGAACCATACCATTAAACATTGATCTATTAATTTGTAGCGCTACATTTGTTATTTACAATTCTAATGAATTTATGTTAGAAAAAAAAAAATTAAGTTCCCCAAAAAAAAAAAAAAAAAAATTAACATGTAGGGATTTGTAGAGAATAAATTAAAATATGATTTGAAATTTTAACAATTGCAGACGGGCTTATAGAATTTAAAATTAGCTTTTTTTTGAGTTTATTTAAAGTGTAAAAATATCATTTTTCTTTATAATATTCTATAAATATGACTTGATATATTCTTGCATATTAGATCCCTTTTTGGTAATTTAATACAGAACACACACTTCTAAAATTTTCTCAATCAAACAACTATTAACATTTTCATATTAGTTATATTTTCGCTCTACTTCAATAAACTTCTATTCTATAATCTTCACTCAAGTAAGCTTCTTCTAAAAGCTTCTATATTTTCATAAGCCGTACCAAACAAACCTCTTTATCAAATGAAAAGGAAAGAGACAGAATGAAAGGGACAAGACGAAAATACTAATATAAAAAGGATTTAATAAATTAATTAAACGAAACACTAATCAAAGTTTTCAATATTTTCTGAAAGCATTGAATGACGACAGAATTAAATGACCTCAAGAATCATATGAAATTGCTATATTTTCCCATATCCATAAGTTTTAATTAAAGCTAACTCCAGTTGACATATAAAAAGAACAAGAAATATGGTAAAATTTTCTCTTTACATCTAGCAGGATGCTCTTCAAATTCATCGTCGAATATTGTCAGTATACAACTATAGCTTCACACCATTATAAGTTCTACAATAGTTTCGACTTAGAAAATGCTGCCAACATCAATAAGTTGAATAGTTTTGCATGGATTATAGTTGGCAGAAGGAGCAATACTATTCACTTGATTTCAGTGAGTCAAGAAATTTCTCACCTCCCCTCTGCAATTATCTCACTGCACCGAGTGACGTTTACAGGAGTGAGCAGTGGGTCAACTCCAGAACTAAGATCAGTTGCATTCTCAGATTGGCTATTCTTTTTGCTATAACTTCTTGCAGATGTGGATGTATCAATATCTTCGTTAAGAAAGCAGTTTGTCGTATCCTGAAAATCCCAATCAGCCAAATAACTTGGCTTTGAAGTAACAGTTCCCACTTCTATGTCTCCAGTGAGCATGCTAAGAACGTGTGACATTGGTGGCCGTAATGCTGGTGATGCTTGAGTGCACAACAGAGCCACTGCTATTACTAGAAGAGCTTCGATTTAATTAAGCTCTGTTAACTAGGGATCTATCAACCCCAAACTTTGATTACTTTCATGAAGACTCCAGGCCTGGAAATAGCATATAGACAATTCAAAAGAAATGTGTTTTTTCTCAATTAGGGGATCATAGAAGAAAGCAAACAAAATTAACAAATCAAATTTCAAATTTATTTCCTTACCCACTCAAGGAGATAAATCTTTTCACTATCCAAGTTACTATCAGAGTTTGCTCTTCCACTGATAATCTCCAAAGCAACAACACCAAAACTGAACACATCAACCTTTTCTGTAAGTGTCCACGCATTGCATACTCCGGTGCCAGATAACCACTACAAGATAATCAAGTGTTTCTCCTGGTTAAAATCCAAAAGTCAAGTCTGGATACTGCTCTCAAATTGAATTTAATGATCAACCGTATCCCATGTGCCCACTCGCCTTTACAATGTGAAAACCTTTAACATTTAGCAAAACTTGAAGAATAACAAAGCAATACAATCACAAATCTAGTCCCCTCCAAAGATTATAGCATCAATCACTATGTGACTATAAAAGATGACACAAATAGTTCTCTCAACATACATGTATTGCTCTCAGTCATTTTCATCAATAGATGTATGTTGACATTTTGAAATACTCTACAACAAAATCTACTAGGTATTGTTGGTAACTTCCAAGACAGCATGTATAGAATACATCATATTATACTTTGCAGCACATTACAAGTATCAAGGAAGAGTGGCAGTCAAGAAATGATTGAAGGAGCTTACATGGTCCCTGCAACTCTTGTGCTGATGTGAGTTTTCGTGTCATCATACAACTTTGCCAAACCAAAATCTGATATCTTGGGACAGAGTTTTGCATCAAGTAAAATATTACTTGCTTTGACATCTCGATGTACAATCTTTGGCCTTGAATCCTCGTGAAGATATGCTAGACCTCTCGCAATTCCCAGGCATATATTGAACCGGGTAGGCCAATCAAGATGCAAATCCCTTTTTCCTGTAGAAACAGTGGCTACAATCATTTAGATCTTCAGGAGTTATTGATTTGGAGAATTAAGGATTTAGGAACAATGTATCCCAAGGAAAGATTGGTGCTCATTAAAACATTGTGAATCCTGCTCTATTGAACTTTTTGCTTGCTCTTATTAGTTTGGCGAGCAAATTTTGTAGTTTTGGGCCTTCTTTAACAGAGCAGGACAAATGTTTCATTCTTTAACCTTAGATGGTTTAAACATTTGAAAGCAATATTGTATTTTGTACAGCAAGATAAATCACAAGAGAGATATCATATCAATTGCATAAATGTCGCAGCTGATTGCAAGAAAAGAAAAGTAGAAAATTTCTAAACTAAGGCTGATCTTCATACCAAACAATACTTGATCAAGGCTTTTGTTTTCAAGGTATTCATAAATAAGGAGGAGCCTGGTTCCCTCGATGCAGCAACCATGCAATTTCACAAGATTGCGATGTTGTACTGCAGTTATGGTAGCAATCTCATTAAAAAACTGATTTTTCCCCTGGTGGGATCCAAGTGAAAGTTGCTCCACAACTATCACCCTTCCATCAGAAAGCGTACCCTGTAGCACCAGATTTAATAACATAAATCATGTCTGCTCCATCCTTGGTGAGTATCCAGGTAAAATTAACCTAGTTTTTTTGTTATAATGTCAAGCTATCATCATACCTTACATACACTACACACTCAAGAACCCAAATTCCCAGTATTTATCTATTGTTTCTTACTTGTAAATGTAGGATATAAAAGTTACCTTGTACACAGGTCCAAATCCTCCCTCGCCTAGCTTATTTGGAGGGTTGAAGTCTTTTGTTGCAGATTTCAACTCAGCATAACCGAAAATTTTTGGTTTAGGACCTATTCCAAGTAACACTGCATATTGAAGCAAGATAAAAGATTACATAACATGGATGGCTTTGCATGATAAGAGATGAATTACACCAGCAGCTTTGCCTGTTTCTCGGAATATCCTATTCCAAATTTTGGAAGCAAGAGCTCAAATATCATGACCTTTATAACAAATAGTTATTTTAAATCTAGTATCTATGTTCTTAAGTGAACTAGAAAAAAGTTCACGCTTCACCTATATTGTGGGATGCTAAAGTAAAACTAAATTCATTGTTTTCCAAAAAAAATTGGTTTCACAGATTTTACCTTCTGCATCATCATTGCCTCTTTTTATGTTCATGTAAAAAATTAAAAATATCAGTATCAAGCCCAAACTTCCGAGAGCCATGGCAATACCAACAATCAGCCAAGCCTGGTTTTTCTTTCGTGCAATACCAACAGTTGGTATGAAATCTAAGTAGGAAAATTCAGTTATTGTATATCAGAATGAAGTATAGAAGCACATATATTGTAACTCATCTTAAATGAAGAGTCAAAGTAATCACATACTTCACCTGGAATGACACTAAGAGCTGAAATTAATGGCCCAAGCTACCTCCAGTAGGGATGCAGCAGGTCCCTTTACCAGCCCAAAATAGGTGAATTTCAAGATAGTTCTCAGTTACCATAGCATTAAATTTCTCTGTAGTTGCTCTTCAGGATTTAACACATTAAAAGAAGCTCCACCATCGTCCGCTTCATACACTATATTGCCAACTCTCAACTGTTTACCACACCACCACACTTGATTGCTAACCTTGAATCTACAAATGCAATGACAAAAGCTCTAATGATAATATTAATCTGAATACAACAAAGAATCAGACAAAATTTGAGAAGTACTTTTATTTTAATAACTTCCAATAACTTAATACAAAGACCATCACTAAACCAAACTATAACAGCTGTAAACACATTTATCAGACATGGAGCTTGATGGAGAACTATTATTTTTAAAGTTTATGGCCAATGCATACATATAAAACAATAGAGTTAACAAAAGGAAGGAGAAACAAAGAATCATTAGTTCAAATGTTTTTGAAATTCAAATCTAATGATGAAGAAGAAGAGCAATAAATATATCATTAATATTTACCTACTAATCATACCTAAATTTCTGTCGATTTGATGACCTTGCCATCGAGTTGAATGTAGGGGATATGAGAAATCTTGGACCAATCTTCACCTGTTTCTGGTTCATATCTTTCGCTCAGCTTAGGACTGTCTTCAATTGCTAGTTCTCTCAAAGAGATGAGACGATCCATATCCTTGGGTAAAGATGACAATTCTGGACACTTCTCAATAACAAGAACTTGAAGTTTTTACATCGACTCTGGTAGTGCCTTCAAGTTGGAACAATTTACAATTTGCAACCTTTCCAAACTGCTAATGGAACACTGAATAAGCCATTGCGGAAATTCCACCAATTGTGGTAATTCTCTTATACAAAGAAATCGAAGGTGAGGCCATGTGCTACTGAGTTCATCATGATTGTCTTGCTTATCCGATCCTATGCTCAAATCAAGATTAAGCCTTTCACAACTTATCAAAAGAAGATTTTCTAATGAGCTTAGGCTTCTCACACCACGTGGTAATGAGATAAGTCTTGGACATTCAGAAACGCTTAGAGTTCGAAGAACTCTTAGGTGACCAATATCTTCAAACAAATATTCTAAATTATTGCAATTGCAAATCCACAAACGTCGAAGAGAATTCAAGCAACCAATACCATTGGTTGGTAGATGCGTTTGTATCGTAGTTAATGCGAGATGTCTAAGACTAATTAAGTACTTTACATCTCTTGTTAACGCTTTTAATTCCTCACAACCCAATAGTGATAGAAATTGCAAATTTTGTAGCTTGTAAATGGAACTTGGGAGTTCTTTTATTTTAGGGTTGCTCCCTAGATCAAGAAATCTTAGATGCTTCAAATTACCAATTTTTTTAGGCACTAGGTCAATATTTGAAGAAAATAAATTTAACATCCGCAAGAATTTACACCTTGAGACGATTAATTCCAAAAATGATTGGCTAATACCAGTACTTTCACCAGAAATCGGATAAAAAGTAATGCTTCTCAGATGACCCAAGTTAGGGAAAATGTTTGGAACATCTATTATAGGTGCATCAACAAAATAAAATGATACGTGTCGATGACTTTTGGTACAAATTTGGTTAGCAGATTTCACTATTAAGCACTCATTTCTCATCAATGATGTGGCAAGATCGTGCATGAGATCATGAATTTTAAACGTGTACAAACTCTCATGCAGTTGTACAATATCTTGGAAAAAAGATCTCGAAATCAATTCTTTTACGTATTGTTTACCAATATTTTCCAAATCTTCATTTTCATTGTGCGATTGAAGAAGCCCATGGTCCATCCAAAATTGAACCAAATGAAGACTAGTAAATTCAATGTCTTTTGGAAAAATAGAACAATAAACAAAACATTGCTTTAAGTAAGATGGCAGATGATTATAACTTATTCTTAGCGCATTTAAAATGTTATTTTCTTTTTGATCCAACTTCCAAATCTCATTATCCCTCAAATTTTTCCAATCTTGTTCAGAAGTTGAGGAATAAAGTAGACTTCCTAACGCTCTTACTGCCAATGGAACACCTCTACATTTTTTTACAATTTCTATTCCAATTTCCACAAGGTTGGGATGTTGCTTTTCTCTCCCTTCTTTAAAAGCACATTTAACAAACACTGACAAACAATCATCAAGAGAAAGACCTTCTAACCTGTATGTAGGTACAGTGCCCATAATTGAGGCAACACGATCACTGCGTGTAGTTACGATAATTTTACTTCCACTAACACATTCCCTCAATAAATTTTTTAATTCAAACCACAACCCATAATCTTCATTCCAAACATCATCCAAAACTAACAAATATTTTTCATGGCTTAAGATATCACGTAGGATATTTTGCAATTGGTCAATACTCTTGTCAACATATTTTTTCTGAGTTACAGATTCGATGATGTCAATTAATAGTTTTTTCAAAACAAACTCATCTGACACACATACCCATATTTTCAACTTAAAATATTCACCCACTATTTTATCATTGTACACCAATTTGCCAAGTGCGGTTTTTCCTAGGCCTCCTATTCCAACAATAGGAATGACAGAAACATTTTCATGGCCATGACTTGGACGTAACAGTAATTTCATAATCTTCTCTTTATCTTTATCCCTACCAATAACATCTGAAGCACGCACAAATGAGTGAGTTTCCCTCTCCCTCTCCCTCTCCCAACCTATAACTTGATTGCTATCAACTTTCTCAGTGAGATTAAAACTATTTTTAATAACTGCTATTTTTGCTAACCTCTTTTTAATCTCCTTAATTTTATGCCCCAACGTAAAACGGAAAGCAATTGGATTTGAGGATGAAAAAAAGTGGCGTACCTTTCTTGTACAGCTTTGACTATTTACCACTTGTTTACGCAAACCTTCCACCTAAATCACGTCTAAAAAATCTTAAGCATCATAGCAGATCCCCTTAAGCTTTCCCAGCCAAACTTTGAGCTTCTCATTATGGGTCTGCTTGTCCTCAGCATCTAAGAGAACAGCTTTGATAGTGGTTAAGGTGTCAACAAGCTCTTGTGCATCTTTTTGGACACCCCATGCCAAACCCATTTCATTGGAAGCAAGGGATGATAGCTTATCCAAGAGTTTCTCAGCAATAACAGAGACGATTATTTCTGCCATATCTTTGAAAGAAGAGAAAACTGTAGGATTTTGTGTTTGTGAAGTAGTGAAGTTGAATTGTTGTATGAAATAATGGTAAGCGCGTATCTGCATATCATATATATTATCTTCTTCTTTATTGAATTAATTATGGACCATACGCTTCCACACGCAATTACATCATCACTTTGACCAAAGGAAATTTCTGACACGTCGCACTCTGCAACCTGCAAGCCTGCTTAGTTAGCTGTATGAAACCAATTGAAATCGAACACGTATGTATAGATCAGGCAAGAGACACGTGGCAGTTATCAGATCACTAACCCGATTATAATTAAAAATGCTTATTAATTAAGCTATGACTAATGACTCCTCCACCGTTGATTTGTTTTCACACGTTGGATTCAACTAAACTGTGGGGCATCACTTTTAAGGTCTCGTTTAGCTCTTTTTGTGATGATGATATCATCATCTTGGGTTTAATGAATGAAATTCCATATAATTTAATTAATAATTAATTGTATGTTGTATTAGAGACAAGAGTTAAAATAATTAATAACAACTTATTTGCACTTTTTTTTTTCTTTTTAATATGGGAATTAGTGGCCACCCTTTGCCACAATTAATAAATTCAACGATCATAAAAAAATAATTATAAAGGCTGCTTTTTTTTTTCTTTTTTTTTTGTTCTGATAGCATTGTCAACGGACATAGATGCCAGGTGGGTTCATTACCACCTTATCTAATGTCTAAGTGGAAAGCTAAGTAAGGAGTACGATTCCTTTTCCGCTTTGTATAATCCTAAACCCAACTATTTTAGATTGAATAATATTACACGTGTATTATTTTTATATAATATTATATGATAAGATATGATTTATTAATTTAAAGTTAAAATTAAATTTTTATCAAATTATATTTTGTCACATAATATTTTATGACAAATATTATATGAAAATGATACACATTCAGTATTATTCTTTTACATTTGAAAGTTAAGTATAATGACATTTCATAAAGCTAAAGCAAATGTTGCCGATGAGTTCCCTCATTTCTTTTGATTTTAGTTTTTAAATTCATTATTTTATAGAGACTACTGCTAAGAACCATGATCGGGCTGCAAAGTCCTCAATTAAAAAAAAAAAAATTATATATGTAATTTTTTTTAACATTTGATATGATGAAATAAATATAATTTAGTACAGCCAAATCTAGATTCTTTGATGTAGCACCTATAGAATAAGATCTTTCAATCTTTTTATCTTATCTACTTACGAAAAAAAATAAAGATGATATTTAGAAGTTATTTTTAATTTGAAATTATTCTATAAGTTACAAAATTATTAAGTTCCCCATATTTTTTTATGAAATTAAGAGACGAGCTCACAATACTTATACAGTGATTTATCTACACAATCAATTAAAACATCATTAATATGATCATTTAACTTTTTGGCATAGTTTTCAGAGAGAAATCTATACTCGCACTATGATCCATGTGGTCAAGTTAGAAAAACCAAATAGTTTACCACCTTCCAAAGAGTTTCCACCAAATTTCTTGTTTTTACGAGATGACTCTTCCACCGTTGATGTGTTTTCACACGCTGAATTCAACTAACCCTGTGGGGTCATCACTTTTAAGGTCTTTGATTGGCTCTTTCTGTGATAATGACATCATCATCTTGGAATTAATGAAAGAAATTCAACTTTCCAGGGGGTGACTGGCGTACTAGCCTCCACTCATCGATGACGGTGTTCAGACCGACCTACCGGTGTGATTGTTTAATTGTTTCTATCACATCTTATTTAAAATTTATGTTTATTTTACATTTTTACTGAGTCTTAAAATCTAGTTTTATCCTATTTAATTTAAAATATCTAAATTTTTTTAATTTTTAAATTTATTAATTTAATTAAACACCCTCAACAATAAAAAAATTATAAATTAACAAAATATTCTCACATACTCACATCTTCCTGACAACTGTAACCAATTATTGATATTTAATAAGTAAATGGGAGTGTTTTTGTTAATTTTAAAACTTTTATTATAAAAGGTGTTTAACTAAATTAACAAATATTAGGGATTAAAAAATAATCTTACTAAATACATTATCAAATTCAATTCTTATTATCATACTAATAACTCAATTCAACATTTTTAAAAATACTATTCAAAATAAAATAATTTAAAATATGTGTCCATTACAAAATTATTAACTTCTTCATATTTTTTTTTTTTTTTTTATGAAATGAGAGACGAGCTCACATTATTTATATAAGTGATTTGTCTACACAATCAATTCAAAAATCATTAATATGATCTAGTGTCGCTTTAACTTTTTGACTTAGCTTTTAGTGAGAAATATTATATGAGTTATACCCACAGTGTGATCAATGAGGTCAAGTTAGAAAATCTGGATGAAATAGCACCTTCAAAAGAGTTTCGTCCAAATTTCCTGGAGGAAAATTTGGACAGATAGTCAACAATATAATCCGAGTGCTTAAATCCACATAAAGCTAAAGAAAACATTTGCTATCATTCACATGACACATTTTGATATTTAGAAGTTATTTTTAATTTGAAATTATTCTATAAGCTACAAAATTATTATGTTGTTCATATTTTTTTACGAAATAGAGAAACGAGCTCACATTATTTATACAATGATTTGCTTGCACAATCAATTAAAACGAAATCGTGTCACTTCAACTTTTTAACTTTACTTTTTAGAGAGAAATATTATCTGAATAATATTCATAATATGGTAAATGAGGTCAAGTTATAAAAAATGGATGGTATAGCAGAATAATTTGACAGATTAAGTCAACAATATAATCAGAATGCGTAGTATTGTCCTCACTAAAAATGCAACTTGGTCATCTCGGGTTCAACGCCTAGCTTTTTTCTCATTTTCTCACCTTTGTTTTTGACTTTCTACGATACGACTCTTCCACCGTTGATGTGTTTTCACACGCTGGATTCAGCTAAACTGTGGGGCCATCACTTTTAAGGTCTTTGATGGGCTCTTTTTGTGATGATAATAATCATCATCTTGGAATTAATAAAGGAAATTCATTTTTTTAATCGCGGGAAGGGGGCCACTACTTCCAGGGGGGAGACTGGCGGACTAGCCTAGTTACTTCCCAGTTCCCACTCATCAATCACGGTGTTCAGACTTCAGACCCGCCTACCCACTCATTAATCACGGCATTGGAACTAGGTGACCATTTTTTACTTTTGTCAACTAATTTCTTAATTTCAGAAATTAAACATGACAGTTCATTCTAATTTCATAAGGTTTAGAATATGTTATATTTATTTTTACCTACCCGACCCGATAATTTTAGTATTAATTATACTAAATTACCTTTATACTATATATTTAATTACAAGATTATCTTATATATATACTCTTTTTTTTCAAACCCTATATGGATGGATGGATACAGTTCGTGAAAAATTATTTATATATTTGATATGTATTAAAAAATAAATTAATATTTAAAAATTGTTTCTAGAATTGAAAACATAAAAAAAATTACAATTTATTAATATTTAAAAATTCACATTATAAAAATAGGCGGGTTTAAATCGGGCCTGAGGTTACAAAAAACCCGTTAGGCCAGACTTAGGCTTTATTTGTCATAACCGTGACGGACCCAGGCCAGACTTGAGCCTTTGTTTTGAGGTCGGGCTTGGGCTTGGCCAAAGGATACCCAATCCTGACCCGGCCCGATGCCATCACTAACTGCTAGTAATATTAAGGGTTCCAAGAGATATTATATAAGATTACTAATATAATATTAATTTTGATCATATTTTACCCTTAATCTTTTTTTATTTTAGACACATTTACCTCATGTATGTGTCCAACAACAATTACCTCATACCTTCCAAAGAGTTTGCTCCAAATTTCTTGGCTCCGTTTGGTTCAAAATTTGGGGGTTTTGGGAAAAGTTTTTTGAAAAAAGTTAAAAAAAAAAGTTGAATTGGGCGGGTATTACGATGTAGGATTTATAAATTAATAAAATACCCTATATATTTATTTTTTTTACAAAATACCCCCTATAATAAAACATTAAAAATTAACAAAAATACCCCTAACCCACCCTCAAACACCCCCAGTCGGCCACCACCACCGGAGGTGGCCTAAGTCACCTTATGGGCGCATGACCGGCTGGATCTTGCCGGTCATGCGCCGATATGGCCTTTTCCAGCCAGATCCACGGTGGATCTGGCCGGCAAAGGCCAGATCTTGCCGGCCAGATCTGGCCGTCAACCGCCAGATCTGGCCGTATTTGCTCTCAACGACGGCCAAAAAACGGTTGTCGTTGATGGTCAACGACGACTGTTTGTTGGCCGTCGTGATGGTGGTGGTGGCCAGAATCTGGTAAATGTGGATTATTGGGGTGTTTTTGTAATTTAAAAAAAATATTTAGGGGTATTTAATTAAATTATCAAATTTAAGGGGTTTAAAAAAAATTGAATAATATTGGGAGTAGTATTCCTAAAAATCTGAGTTTTTGAGTATTTTACTGTTTAACTTTTTTGAGAATACTAAAAGTAGTATTCCCAAAACTGAAACAAACGCGGCCCTTGGTTTTACGATACGACTCTTCCACCGTTGATGTGTTTTCACACGCTGGATTTAACTAACCTGCGGGGCCATCACTTATATTGGCTTTTTTTGTGATAATGATATCATCATCTTGGAATTAATGAAAGAAATTCAACTTTTTTATCGGGGGAAGGGGGCCCACTACTTCCCAGTTCCCACTCATCAATCACGGTGTTCAGACTTCAGACCCACCTACCCACTCATTAATCACGACACTGGCATTAGGTGACCATCTTCTTACTATTGTCAACTAATTTCTTCATTTCAGAAATTGAACATGACAGTTCGATTCTAATTTCGTAAGGTTTGGAATACATTATACTTAAACTACAGTAATAACATTCACATATTGGGATTTCTTGAAGTTTATCCTATTGGAGATTGTAAGTTTCCTTGAAGTAACTTACAATGAGAATTCTAAGAAAGTGAAAATAGGTTGATCAAGGCCAAACACCCGCTCTTTGTCTCAGCCACACAACACATTTGAATATTATGAAAGAAGTTCTTCATATACTACACCGTTGTAAGATTGGTCCAGTTCCCGATGAAATCAGGAATTTTTCTTGTTAAAGAACAATCAAATACCCACCTGAAATTTAACAAATTACCCATTGTAAGCCAAATTCAGGTATAAAGTATTGTTCAAGCATAGCTGTAACAGAAAGCCATAAACATGTAGAGAGGATATTCCTTACATAATTTGCATATTTCAAGTATTAGCAAATGTTGAGGGAATTTCCCCGCCCAGTCTAGAACTATCTATGTTACTATTAAATTCACCGATGAAAAGTTTACTGATTTCATAAGACTGAATCTTGGTGTGAAAATTATTGTTATACTTCAAAAATAACTAAAGAAAAATATGTTAAACAGAATGAATAACAACTCACATTTGTACTAGTTTGACTAAGTTACCCAATTCATGATGGATCTTGTTCCAAAATTGTTGGAACCTAGAGCCCTGCATTGCATATATAAGAAGAATGTAACTCTTTAGTAGTCATTATTTTTTCATAATTCATACATTTGTAAGAGAAGTATTCATAATTTTCCCATGATCAACATGTTTTTCAAGCATAATTTATGAATGAATGTAATTGCAGGTTATATACAAGCACAATGGCTTCGATTGTGATTTTAAGTTTTCCGAAACATAGCATGTGACCCATTGAATCATATGACACTTTTTGTCTTTTTATCTAAACTTCCATTTTTTTTTCTAGGTTAAACGGTATATATAGTAATCAATTTCAGAATAAAAACATTTTGATCATCATACAATCATCCCAATAAAACCATACGCGATTGATGTAGGATAGTGAGAGAAGAATTAAAACAGAGAAAATTAGAATAAGAAATAGATAGACCTGGCAAAACGGGTGGGTGGGCCAAGTACGGTCCGGGTCAAACGGGTACAGGCCCTTATACGGATCGATATATATAGGTCCAATATTTTGGACCCGTGCCCTATCCTATAGGGGAAAGGGTGGACCCGCGGGTGAACCCATTTTTTCTCTCTCCAGATTTCATTTTTTACAGTTTCACCCCTAACAGTTTTCAATTATGACAATTACACCCCCAAAATTCCTACAGTTTTAATTTTTCACATTTACACCCCCAAAATCAACTACTCTAAATTCAATTCAATTAAGAATATAAACAAATAGGAACCAAAATAAACAAATAAGACATAAACAAACAATAACATATAATACAAAACTACAAATACCAACCAAAATAAACAAATACAAAATCACTAATACACAATTACACATAAACAAACAAAATAAGCCAATAAACTATAAATACCAACTAAAATAAACAAATACATAATCCAATATTCAACAAAAAAAGTTCTTTGGACAGCAAATGTTCATCCCACAGTGGGCGTGATAGAGTCTCTTGATTCCACGGTCTCGAGATCAGTCAATGGCACATTAAGATCATCATCCGAATCATCATTCATCTCATCATCTACAAAACAATGATCAACTACAAATATTAATAAATGTAAATAATAAAATATAAGAAAGTAAAAAGTGTTGCTTGAAGTCTATATCCATTCCCCACATTTACATTTTTGGCCTATTATATGAAGCCCTTTATGATGCCTCTATGTTTTGCTGCAGACTGCAGTAGTTAAGGAACTGCAGGACCTGAAGGAGGTGGTTATGAAAGGTGAATTGGAAGGAGAGAACAAAAAGGAAAAATTTGATCCTGAGAAGCACATTGATGCTTACTTGCCTGTTCGAGTTAATGAGCAGAGAGTGAGCAATCTGTTGCAGTCTCTCTTAGTGGTGGCAGCAGTGTGCGCCATGCCTGCCATTAAGCAAATTCCTACATCAGTTCTTTGGGGTTATTTTGCTTACATGTCCATTGACAGTCTCCCAGGGAACCAATTCTGAGAAAGGATGCTACTACTATTCATTACACCTAGCCGGCAGCACAAGTGAGTATTCCTTCTTTTTGAGCATTCAATTTGAGAACACATAATTCAACTCGTTTTGGCACTATGAAACACAAATTAGTTGCTTACGATTGTCTTGTTTCTCCTGCGGCTTTGGTTCTTTCTCTGCAGGGTCCTGGAGTCGGCTCATGCATCGTTTGTGGAGTCAGTTCCATACAAATACATTATCATATTTACTCACTTCCAGCTTGGATATAGACTTCAAGCAACACTTTAATCAACTACAAGCCCTATATCCATCAATTAACACTACATATAACATGTCAAACTCTAATTTGATCACATATGCAGATAATATAATCAAAGTATATATATATCAAAAAGTAATGAATTATGTTATGCATGTGAAAATGTGTATCTCATGGAAATAAAAAGGGGCCACCGAATATTTAAAATGCAGTACTCAAGAACTCAATACAATTTCCACTCAAATTGCCTGAACTTCCAGCATTTTAAAACACCATGAAATCAATTTTCTCAAAGACATTCCAGCTGGGAGTATGCAAGTGTATTCAACCAACCAACCCTTAAATCAAATACATAACTCAAGCATCTCCCAAATGATGTCCAGCCGAGTACATGCAATTAAAGTATCCAACCAACATCACAATTTATTGAAACAACCAAATGCATGCAAGTTCAATTAGCAAGCAAATTACATTCCATTTTAAAACCCAAATTCAACATGCAGGAGCATAAACTAGCAAAATTTCATGCTTACAAAAAGATTCCAATAGCCAAACATAATTCAACCAACTTCCCACTATATCCTAGCCGAGTGTAAGCAAATAGGATGTCCAACAAAACATTGAATTAAAAACACTATTAAGTCATTTTCTAATATAACCTCCAGCAAGCTTAACAATTAAGAAGAAGAACCAACTCAAGCATTTTCTAATATCTTGTCTAGCCGAAAATATATTTATGCACACAAAAATTTCCAACAACATCACCAAGAGACAGAGTAGCCGAAAGCAATGGAACTAACATCCCACAACATCATGTTTAATATCAATTTCTTTGCACAACACATGAAAAGCAAATCAAAACTGTTGACGCTTGATTTTGGACGTCAACGACTCATACGTGAGAAGCGCTAAGCGGACTTAGGAATCACACGTGATGGATCTATGAGATTTGAATATGGAGTTGAGATTATATATTTTGCAGAAAAATAAATAAAAGATTGGCAAGAGGGGGTTTTTATAGTGGTTCGGATGCTCAACAAGCGACTCCTACATCCACTGTTATTTTATTGCTCACTGACTATTTCTATGATTTTGCTCGTAAGGCATACAAAGATGAAGAAATACAATGTTTACAGAGAGAGAATGAAATGAAGTTCAAATCTCAGTCCAACCCCTTTCTTCAGGAAGAGGAGTGCCCATGTATACACCTTTGCACTCAATGTAATGAATGTTTTGCAAGTTACCTTGACACATGGAAGACTCTCTTCCATTCATTTCTTGAAAGGAGATATAGTTGGTGAGAATATCTTTGGAGATATGGGTTTGGCAACTGGTACAAAAAGACATTAATTGTGCTGACATAGGCTTGACTTTTGAGGCATAACAAAAACTTTAACATGCAAGGATCATTAACATGCAAAGACATCAATCAACATTTTTAAGGAAAAACAGTTTTGGAAATATAAATTTCAGTGACTAGCAAATACACATAACCGATAATAATTGATTCTAGTATACATCCCTTATACATTTAAGTAAACCCCACTTGCAAAACCCATCAACCAGGGGAACCCAACACAAACACACTCAACGAAAACAACTCTACACAGATCTACGTACAGGGAAAGCTCAACCAGACAACAATATAAGTGTAAACAATGTTAATCTCACAAACAAAAATTAAAATACAAAATATTAACCATTCAAACAAAAAAGAAAATACAAAATCTGTCAAAAAAACAAAAACAAACACACAAAATTAGGGGTTAGGGATTCATTACCAGCCGACGAGGATGAGTGACGGCAACCGGCGACTGTGGTACTAGGAATGGGAATGAGTGATGACGACAAGTGATGAACTGACTATTAATCGAAGATGGAGACACCGAGACAGGGAGTTGGACTTTAGACGAAGAAGAATGATGAGAGATTGAGATGCGGCCGCGATAAAGTTACTGAGAATCTGAGAGTGAGAGATCAGAGATGAGATGAGAGTGAGAGATCAGAGATGAGATGAGACTGAGAGTGAGAGGCGTGACTGCGTGAATGGCTGAATGCGTGATAAAATTAAGGGTTACTGTTAGAGATTCAAATTCATTAGTGCAAATACGGGTGCCCGCGGGTTCACCCGTATAAACCGTGTGTATTTGGGTCGGGTACGGGTACGGGTCTCAAAAAACAGGTTTAATAAATTGGACCCGTACCCTATATTTTTTATCCGGGTACGGTCCAACCCGCGATTCCAGACCCGTTTTGCCAGGTCTAGAAATAGATAGAATGAGAGAACAATTTGAGATAATATTGTGAATCTTCCTCATTCAAAAGTAATACTATGTGAATGAATTTGGATATAAATAAATTTGATTTATGAGAGAAAGCCTATGTGGGAAAGGATCATATATATATATATATATATATATATGTGTGTGTGTGTGTTACTATTAGATTAGGCCTGAAGCTTGAATGATTGAATAATACAAATTATATATAATAATATATAACATTTTCAAGCTGCGTATGTCAACATGATAATAACTATGAAATTAGAAAATTAGAAAATTAATTAACAAATTGGAAAATGTATAATGTGCCAGTATATGTAAAGATATTATTAATTAAACTACAACATTTTCATGAAATTACAAGAAATGGATACAATGTTTTAAATTGTCTAATTTAAGAACACTTTCAATATTTAAGGTAGGTAATTAAGAGAGGAAGTATGTTAACGGATAACTAACATAAATTAATTCACAGCATTATGGACACACATACGTACTTATATACATACATAAAACTCTATATCGATGATTTCCTTCAAAATTCTTAAATACAAATATTAAAGTATCTTCCCTTTAACTTAAGTTTCTTATTTTGTGATATTATAGCAAATATCTAATATTTGAATCTCTTATCCGTATCATTTTCATCAATGTCAAATGAAGTTGATTTATCAAAAATTGTAGATATTTGTCTTCTAGAATTTACTAGGTAAATAGAAATCCAAATTTTAAAAAAAAAAAAAAAATTACAAATTTCTACAACGAAATATGGGGTCCTAACATTTTTGTCCTCAGCTTTGTGCAGGCCCCAACCTTCGGAAAGTGACAGTTTAGTCCCAAGAGCTAAAACACGTAAATGCTTTTTGAATTCAGTTGACAATTGCAGCATATATAGAAACTTGTACTGCCATATAATATCCTATATAGGTGGCCTTTAAGTGAATTTAAACTTTGTGGTCGCGTTGGACATAAAGAGTCTTTTACTAATCATCATACATAACAATGTTTAAATCTAACAAAGATTTCTTAAGAATAGAGTCATTGATAGAAACTCATAAACGGAAAATCAATTTGCACCGGCACTAGGTCTCGACATCAATTTGCATTGCGGAAGGCTCAACGTCCAATAGACAATTTACTCCCTTTATTCCTACGGAACGTAAGCAACAATACAATTTGTAAAGCCATGGAGAGAGAGAAAATTATAGAAAGCAGCTTATAGTGCAGAGCATTCTTATTACATGGGAAACTTCTTTGATGACAGTTCCATCCGAAAATATTACTGGCAATCACAAAGAAGTTGTTTTGCATCTCGACCCCCAACGGCCTGTGATCTACTCATTGCTAGCTGGATTTTTATTTTTTTTCTCTTTTTAATAAGGGAAAGTTAGAATGCCAGATATTAAAACATGGTAGCACATTGTTAGATTCAGATACTAATAAGGATGAAATAGATCTTTCACAAACATTAAGGTGAGAAAATTTCATTCTTCCCCTTTTGTTTTTGTTCCGAATCATACAATTCAACATTGATCTATTAATTTTGTAGGGCCTACATATATTATTTTACAATTATAATAAATTTATGTTAGATAAAAAATTAAGTTTCAATAAAAAAGTTTAACAACATACAACAAGGGATGTGTAGAGAATAAATTAAAATATAATTTGAAATTTTAACAAATCTAAGTACAAACCAACAGAAATTAATGGCCACCAGCAATGGTGTAGCTAGCTTTTTAATTCAGAAAAATAAACTCACTTCAATTTTGATCAGTGATTAAAAAAATAAAAAATAAAAAAATACATGAAACACTTAACACATATCACTATCTCCACCTATAAGGAAAAATTTCGATACTTTCTAAAAGATAATGAATATCGATTGCTAACTGAATTAAATGATTTTTTCGAGTTAATGAACGCTATCCAATTTGTAAATATTAATACTTAAAAGCTAAGAAAAGCATAATAAAGATCCCAAATCAGGAATTATATGCTTGAATTATAGAGATTGGAACTTTTATACATCTATATCCAAACCTTACAACCTGCATATTCTATGACCGTTACCAATATGACATTTCATGCCACAAAGATCACAACCTAAATTACAAAATATTACAAAAATTCTATCAATCACTGCTCATACTTCCCATATCCAGAAATTCCAAAAGACATTCCAAATAAGCTAGTTGCAGACAAGATATTACAAGAACAAGAAATATAGTGAACTTTTTTCTCTTTACATCCAGTACGATGGCCATCAAATTCATCATCTAATGTTATTGGTATACGAGGATAACTTCATAACATTAAAAGTCCTACCATAGCTTGGAGGATAAGAATCAATAAGTTAATTAGTTACATGGATTTTAGTGGGCAGAAGTAGCAGTATTATACACTCAGTTTCAGCGAGCAAATAAATTTCTCACCTTCCCACTGCTATCATGTCACTGAATCGAGCGACATTGACTTGGAGAGAGCAACGGATCAACTCCAGGGCTATCATCAGTTGCATTTTTACATTGGCTCTTCTTTCTGCTGTAACTCCTTGTAGAAGAGGATGTGACAATATCTTTGTTCAAAACGCTATTTGTTGTGTCCTTAAAAACCCCAATCAGTCAAACAACTTGGCTTTGAAGTAACAGTTTCCAGATCGATCTCTCCAGCAAGCATGTTAATGACATGTGACATTAGTGGGACTGCACAATAGGCAACTCCAATTATTCGTAGAGCTTTGATTTCACTGAACTCTGCTAAATTGGGATCCATCAGCCCCGAACTTTGGTTACTTTCATGAAGACTCCAGGCCTAAAAATACAATATAGACCATTCAAAAAGCATTAGTTTTTGCATTAAGGTACATTGGAGAAAGAAAACAAAACAAGTAAAAATTCAAGTTTATTCTCTTTACCCATTCAAGAAGATAAATTTTTTCCCTATCCAAGCTAGTATCAGAGTTTGGTCTTCCACTCATAATCTCCAAAGCAACAACACCAAAACTGAATACATCAGCCATTTTTGTCAAGTGTCCACGCATTGCATACTCCAATGCCAAATAGCCACTCCAAGAAAATGAAGGGTTTCTGATACACCTCCTATAACCAAAGTGTACAAAAAGAAGAAGAAAAAGGGGAACCTGGTCATTTCAGTGGACAAGGGCAGCAAGGGGAATTCAGATTAGAATTAGTTAAGGGGTATCTCCACGTAAGGGAGTGTGGAAAGTGTGAATTCAGTTATATATAAAGAGAGCAGTAGCTAGCTGTAGGGGAGGGAAAACCAGGGAAATGTTGGGAGGTGCTAGACCCTCGAAGTGCTAGCGATCTTTTTATCTTTGCTATCGCGTTGTTATCATTTTTGCCATTGTTGTTATCACCTGCTGCTTGCAGAGTTCATTTATTTTAATCCTCTATATATATAAATCAGTGACAGAGTGTGTTTCTGAGTTTTTATTACAGTTTATTATTGTGTTTTGGACTGGTGTTCTCATCAGTTTCTCAAGGTTAAAATCCAAAAATAAAGTTTGGATATACAGATTGCTCTCACGGTCATTCTTATCAATA
Organism: Pistacia vera; assembly: GCF_008641045.1. NCBI lineage: Eukaryota > Viridiplantae > Streptophyta > Magnoliopsida > Sapindales > Anacardiaceae > Pistacia > Pistacia vera. Next base: position 788,261 of record NW_022196003.1, read on the forward strand.
TTTGTATGTTGAGTGTTTGAAATACTCACAACAAAATCTACTAGATATTTTGAAATACTCAGCAGCACATTCTAAAATGGAGTATTAAGGAAGAATGGTAGTCAAGGAATGATTGAAGCAGCTTACCTGGTCCCTGCAACTCCGGTGCTGATGTGAGTTTTAGTGTCATCATACAGCTTTGCCAATCCGAAATCTGATATCTTTTGGCAGAGTTTTGCATCAAGTAAAATATTACTTGTTTTGACATCTCGATGTATGATCTTTGGCCTAGAATCCTCGTGAAGATATGCTAGACCTCTTGCAGTTCCCAAGCATATTTTGAACCAGGTAGGCCAATCAAGATGCCTCTCCCTTCTTCCTGCATAAACATAGCTGCAATCATTAAGATCTTCCAATTAGCAATTAGCATCTTCATACAACAATACTTGATCATCAATTAGCATTGCAAGAAAAGCAAAGTAGAAAATTTTAAACTAAGGTTGATCATCAATTAGCATCTTCATACCAAACAATACTTGATGAAGACTTTTGTTTTGAAGATAGTCATAAACAAGGAGGAGCCTAGTTCGCTCGATGCAGCAACCATCTAATTTCACAAGATTGCGATGTTGCAATGCAATTATGGTAACAATCTCATTGACAAACTTATTTTTCCCTTGGCGGGATCCTAGTGAAAGTTGCTTCACAGCTATTACCCTTCCATCAGAAAGTGTAACCTTTAGCACCAGATTTATTAACATAAATCATAGCTGCTCCATCCTTAGTGAGTATCCAAAAGCTAAAATTCACCTATTTTTCCTGTTATACAACATTTCAACCCAAGTTCCCAGTCTACTATTTATCGTTTGTAACTTGTAAATGTAAGATATAAAAGTTACCTATTACACAGGTCCAAATCCTCCCTGGCCAAGCTTATTTGGACGGTCGAAGTCTTCTGTTGCAGACATCAACTCAGCATAACTGAAAATTTTTAGTTTAGGTCCTATTCCAAGTAGCACTGCATATGGAAGCAAGATAAAAGAATACATAACGTTGAGGATTTACATGACAAGAGATGAATTACAACAGAAGCTTTGCCTATTTCATGGAATATGCTATTCCTAGTTTTGAAATTAGATATCAGAAGGCCATATTTTGTATCTGTTATAAGGACAAGATATTATGGCTCCGTTTGGTTCAAAATTTGAGGGTTTTGGGAAAAGTTTTTTGAAAAAAGTTAAAAAAAAATTGAATTGGGCGGGTATTACGATGTAAGATTTATAAATTAATAAAATACCCTATATATTTATTTTTTTACAAAATACCCCCTATAATAAAACATTAAAAGTTAACAAAAATACTCCTAACCCACCCTCAAACACCCCCAGTCGGCCACCACCACCGGAGGTGACCGAAGTCACCTTATGGGCGCATGACCGGCTGGATCTTGCCGGTCATGCGCCAATATGGCCTTTTCCGGCCAGATCTACGGCCAGATCTGGCCGTCAACCGCCAGATCTGGCCGTATTTGCTCTCAACGACGATCAACGACGACCGTTTGTTGGCCGTCGTGACCGACTGTTACGGCCAAAGATCTGGCCTTTTCAGCCCAGATCCACCGTTGATCTGGCCGGAAAAGGCTAGATCGGCACACTACCGGCCAGATTCAGCCGGTAGTGCGCCATCCTACCAGATTCCGGCCATTTTCCGGTGGTGGTGGCCGGAATCTGGTAAATGTGGATTATTGGGGTGTTTTTGTAATTTAAAAAAAAATATTTAGGGTATTTAATTAAATTATCAAATTTAAGGGGTTTAAAAAAAGTTGAATAATATTGGGAGTAGTATTCCCAAAAATCTGAGTTTTTGGGTATTTTACTGTTTAACTTTTTTGGGAATACTAAAAGTAGTATTCCCAAAACTGAAACAAACGCAGCCTATATATCTGTTATTTATGTTTCTTCGGTGCACCGAAACAACATTCACATTTATGCTACACCTATATTCTGGAATGCTGAAGTAAAATGCAAATTCATTAATTTTCAAAAACAAACTTGGTTTCAGAGATTTTACAACTTCTATTTTCTAAAAAATCTCTTTGGCACTCTTACCTTCTGCATCATCATTATCTCTTTTTATCCTCATGTGACGAATTAAAAAATATCAGTATCAAACCCAAACTTCCAAGAGCCACAGCAATACCAACAATCAACCCACTCTTCTTCTTCTTTCGTCCAATACCAACAGTTGGTGTGAAATCTGAGTAGCAAAAATCAGTATGTCAATTAGCAGGCATTTAAGCACAGTTATTGTAACTCATCTTATACGAAGATTCAAAAGAATCTCATAGTTTACCTGGAATGACACTTAAGAGCTGAAACTAATGGCCCATAGTTACCTCAGTCAGCTATGCAACAGGTCCCTTTACCAGCCGAAAATAGGTGAATTTCAAGATAGTTATCAGACAGATTAGCATTAAATTTGTTCGTAATTGCTTTTCTTTCCCCACCTGCTCCGGTTGATATGTCAAAATCTTTTAACTGGAGAGTCCTACAGGATCAATTAGGAAAGAAAACAGATGAAAATGTAATAGTCAAAACTATATATAATAAGGGTATGAACCAAAACTTTCCAGTGAATGTTTACCTGAATATAGATATCAAAAACACGCCTTCCAAGACTCATCCACTTTTGTCAGCCTTGATCACCAAAAACTGTCTCAGCAAAGGACAAACTTACATTGTGAAGTCCACTCTTCAGACTAAGTCCACAGAATCTAAGAGATCCCGAGGATTGCCTAGAAGACTGATAAAGCTTCGGGCCTGTGGTGCCAGTCACTTGCGAGCTAGTATTTTGAACATTGAGTGTTAAATTGTCCATCAGAAAACAAACCCGCATCACTAATTGCCAATTTTTCGGTATCAAGTACAATACAAGAAGCTCCACCAAGATCATAGCTACCGGCCTCACAAACTATAATATCAACTTTCATCTCTTCACTGCCACAATTGAATCTGCAGTTGCAAAAATACACTATGCTATCAATTTGGTCTAGTTACCCCAACTGGAGCTGAATTAACAAACAATTTATAAAGCCACAGTAGCATCTATATTTAAGCAAAATAATGCAGGGAGAAAGGTAAATTGTTAGTACACTTTTTAGAAAAATAATTATACATCAGAAAGAAAGACGCCCAAATACAAAGTACTCAAATCTAGAATCGATAGAGGGAAGCTTTCAATAAATTTACAAGTGAGTAAGAGAATTGACACTGAATAAAGCACTTGGGATTTGAATAATTAAGTTGTTGAAACTCAAATCCCTGCAGAAGTAAGAAAAGAAGTAATTAAAAAAAAAAGAAAAAAAAAAGCGCACACACATAAACGATAAGAGACACACTCATAGCATTACAATACTAACTTACAGTGTCTGTAAACTTGGAGACAAGGGTTGTGTTGATAGGCAAGATGATTACTGCAAACTGAGCTTGAAGATCTTAACAAGAAGCGAAATTAAACAATCAGATATTCTTTCAAAATCTGACTTCTCTACTTTCCCTTTGATTTTCAAAGTGAAGCAGAACGGCAGATTAAGAATATGGGTAATTTTGGAATTGATATAATACATATTATAGATTAATTTTCTAATAAATTTAATTAATAATGGAGCTTATAAAAATGTTTACTAGGGTTTAAACACCACCAGTCAATAAAGAAAATTTTCAAATTAACCCATATCAATCCAAATAGATCATCAAATTATCAGATGAAATGGCGTTGCGAAGAAACACTCCATTGATCATGTTTTAAGAGGTATTTATGATTTTTACGTTTTGGCTTTAGGTTTAAGAATTAAGAATCAGATGCACAATTGATTTAGGCATAAGTTGATTCTTGTTTTTTAGCCTCTATCTACTTGGGGCTTTTTGTAGAGATATCTATTTTACCAATGGGCTAGTGGATTACAAGAATGCTAAATACACACCATCTCTGAAAGATGGTGTGTATTTAACGAAAGATGAAGAAGAAGATGAATCAATTTGAGCAGTTGACTTTTGGTCATACTTAGTGATTCACTATATACGTAATTGCAAAATCTAACAAATTTTTTTTTGATGTAATAGCAACAAAATTTCTAAGGTTTTTGAAACAACAAAACTCCCCATGCCATTGAAAGTTGTTAAAATTTATACTATTATGACTATGAGTTAATAGATATTTACTCCCTCCAACGTTTATTATAACACTTACAACTTAATGTTAAGAATTTTTATTATTTAATCAAATCTCGGGATTAGTATCATTAACTTCTGACTATTATCACATTTTCACAAAATAAATAAATATTTCACTTAAAAAGTATACATTCTCTCCAATTAAAATAGGCATAATTTCATCTTTACAAGATTTATGTAATCAGGAATCATGATGAATTATTAAATTGGATATTCCTTTTTTTTTTTTTTCTCATTAAAACCCGAGCCCAATTTGAGCATTGACGCCAAAATCCAAAAACATAATAAGATTAGAATAATTACTAGTTTTAGTCAACAACTAACTGATAATTAATAACATAATTTTCTATTTAACTAACTAATTACATGTTGGCAACATGCTTGAAACCCTCCCTAGGTATAAAATACCAAACCAATCATTACCAAAAGAAAAGAGAACAAAATAATGAAAACGGAGAAAGTTTGCCAATCTTACAGAAAAGTTAAGTTCTTAAGGTTTCCAAGCTCCTTTGGGAGAGGCCCAGAAAGCAGAAAGTACATTGTGGCCAACCTCTCTAGCATATGAAGAAAAAGTTATAACAAAATCAAAACTCATGTACCAAAAATAATCATAGATAATCTAAACTAGGCTTTCAATCATAAGGGTATTTTTCAATACTTACAAATACTTCAATTGAGATAAATTTCCAATAAATGCAGGGAAGGAACCAGTGAAGTAATTTAGTTTGATTCTACTGCAATGTTAAACAGAAAAACTAAATCAAATATGATATAATGTCCATTAATTAGAAACGATGAAGGTCAAATTTGACTTATACAAATCAAACACAGGGAAATGAATGGGAAAATCCATACAAATTTGTCAGAAATTGCAAAGCCACTAGTTCTTCTGGAATCGCTCCTTTTATGTCCATAGCAAATACACTCCTGCAAAAAATAAAGACAAGTTTCAATTATATCTCCTCAAATCTAATCTGATTACAGATGCAAACTTTCTTGTCTTAGGAAAAATACACACTTGAAGGATAAATTGTATACACAACTTTAAAGAAAGTTTTAACCAAAAGTTAAGATCCATCTAAAGAATCAGAAATAATCTACAAAGTATAGCATAAACAGTTCAATTAAAAGTCATGAATAACTCAAAAATCAATGCCAATACCACAAGATTAACCCAAAACCCATTCTCAATCTAAGTGCATATAATCTGTCTATACTTAAACAAAACTTGAAAAATATGAAAATTCCCCTAAATTTGGGAGAGAGAAAAAGAGATTACAGCTCAGTGATGTGGCAAGTTGAGCCATTTTCAAAGGAACAGTCACATTTGATAGCAGGATTATAGTCCTCCAAGCTAGTTGCATTTATAACGGCTCCACTGCAGGGCTCTCCACTTATGTTCCACCATCTTGGAACTGCTTGTACATCCCATTGTTGAAATATTGAGTTCAACGCTCTCACTGCTCACCACAACAAACCAACTAACGCAAATTTCCATAACAAGCTTATAGAAATCACAGATTTTCATAAAATCAATGATCTTTGAGGCCATGGATATATCAGGAAGCATTCAAATTACTTAGAATTGAGAATTTACCATCTGGGTTTATCATAGTTGAAGTAAAAGGTTAATAACAATAATCCCACGTAGTTATATTTAATTAATAAAAATTCCCCTAGAGTTGTAGCAATACCTAAATTCTCTTGTGGTTAAGTTTATGGGTTAAAAAATGATAGAGGATAATTAAGTAAATATTTATTAATCATCGTAATATAAATTTTAATGGCATATTAACAGTTCATAAAAGTAAAAAATTCATTATTATTTCTGAAATTTTGTTATTTTATTAAACCTTTGGGAGTTAAGAAAAACCCAAGTAAGATTTTATTTTATTTTTGAATAATAATTATTAGGGTCATTTTCCAACCTTCCTTGAGGTTTGAGTTTTAGTCACCCAAACCCCTGTTGGTTTAAATATTATTCTACATAGCCCCTCACATCTCAAAATATATCTCAGACCTCCCCTTAGAAAGATATAGCTGTTTGTTAGCAGAATTTTTTAACAAGGAAGACTAAATTTCATAATCACCTTTGAGTATACACAACTTAATTCATACCAACAAATACTCCCATACACCTAGACCTGGGAAACAGGTGAGGCGGGGCGGATACAGGTCAAACGGGCCGAGAATGTTAACCGGCAATGAAGTATAAAAATAAAACCCAAGGAAGATTTTACTTTAAATTTTGAATAATAATTATTTAGGGTCATTTTCCAACCTTCCCTGAGGTTTGAGTTTTAGTCAGTCACACTCCAGTTGGTTTAAAATATTATTCTAAATATCCCCTCACATCTCTAAATGTATCTCAGACCTCCCCTTAGAAAGTTAGAGCCAATTGTTTGCGGAATTTTTTAACAAGACTAAATTTCATAATCACCCTTGAGTATACACAACTTAATTCATACCAACAAACACTCCCATACACCTAGACCTAGCGAACAGGGGGGTTGGGTCAAAACAGGTACGGGTAATGAAATATAAAACCAATACCCGGTCATGCAGGTACGAGTTGACCCGTGGATCACCCATTTTCCCCAAATCTGCCGTTGTTTCTAGTCTGTTTTCACTTTTCAATTTTCATGCACAACATTATCAATTTCACCAAACATACTGAACAACTAAACCCAATACAATTTCATCATCGATTCCACCAAACTTCAAACATACTGAACAACTAAACTCAATACAATTCAATACAATTTCATCATCTACATTTAACAAACATACTAAACAAACCTCATAAGGATTACTTCAACAAAGGATTCTCATATCAAAAATGATAAACCCCGACAAAAAAAAAAAAAAAAAAAAAAATTAGTAACCTTACAATAAAATATAAACAAATTTCTTTAAAAAAAGGGTCTTCCAGTTTTATCAAAATGTATCTCTGCCAGTTTTATCAATTAGTAATATCCCTGCCAGTTTTGACAACAAACACTTGTGCTCACTAGGGAATTTCGTTGAACAAACTATAGGCAAACCCCATTGACTCTTTCAAGCCTTTTTATAGATATAAAAGTACGCATATGTAATAAAGATAAAACCAAGCAAGCACAGGACGTAAGCAACTGACATAAAAAGGACAAAGAGAAACAAGAGAAGGGATCATTTCCTTTTCCTGTACATTTCTCCATTAACTAATAGCTACTTCTAAAAGAGACAGTAAACAATTCCAAAAAAATCTCAATTGCAAAATATAAAACAACCTGGACGGCTAGACTTGAGTTGAGAGGAGGACAGGCTAGATCGGAGTTCAGGGAATGATCGACGACGAGTGACACCGGTGACAGTGACAGTCTGACAGTTAGACAGTGAGAGAGGAGAGGGCGTGCAACAGGAGCTTAATATGAGAAATTGAGAATGAAATGAAATGAGATCGACGATAACCCCTTAGCGATTTTTTTTTTTTTTTTAGATTTTCATGGGTACCCGGCTACCCGTCGGGTTCGGTACTGTTCACACAGGTTCTAAACATATATTAACCCAAACGTGTCAGAATTATTCGGGTATGAGTAGATCCGCCGTACCCGTTTTACCAGGTTTTCATACCATAATTATCAAATCAGTATGTATCAGGTATCCAAAATTTAATTTTTTTAATCGTATATCACATATCGTAGTAAGAGACGTCTTAAAAAAATAATAATAATAAAAAATTTCTAAAAATTAATATTATTCTCAAGATTAATTAACACATTTTTTTGATATTATTAGCTTTAAATTATGGTATTATATAATTAAAATAAATCACAAAACTAAGAGTCTATATTATTTCTCCTCAACCATTCATATCATTTCCAAGATCAATGTCAATATCTATATCTCCACTTATGTTATTATTACCATGCAAAATGGGCAACACATCATCCTCTTCATTTTCTCTATGTAAAATAGGTAAGTTTGGGCTAGTTTTTGTGAACCGGGTTGGGTGACCCAAATCTGACCTGAAATTTTTTGGGGCCTTTGGTCAAATTAATAAAGTTGTATTGATTTGTATTGATATTTTAACAAATACAAACTGATATGTATTGTATCATTAGATACATATCAGCGTATTAAAAAGTGTAGAATATATTCTCTTATACGTATTGTTAGAAACTCGTATGGAATTATATTATAGAATAATTAAGAATGAGTTTGGGATTATTGCAGCTTAAGAAATGATTTCTTAAATATCTCAACTAAAAGTGTTTAGTAAATCAATTTTAAAAGTTGGATTTTTATATTAATTATAAAAAAGAACACCCTATAAACAAATTTATAATCTAATTTATTTATAAATTATTTTTTAATTAAATTAATAAATATAATTAAAAAAATAAAAATTAGAAAATCCGAAAAGTGGTGGACGAATTCCCCCGCTGGTGCCAACAATGTTGCAAATCCACAAAAATGAATTCATAACAAAATAGAAGATATTTTGCTAAATGGGTTCACTTCAATCTGAAAGCTAGCTACTCATAAATTACTAAAGTTGAATATTTCTTAAACAATAATTAAAACAAATAATTAATTTAAAAAGAAATAAAATACACACATAGAAGAAAGGGAGAGAGAAAGTACCTTCATTAAGGTGAGTAGAAAATGAAGAAAATTTTAAGGTACCCAACAATCTAAAAACCAAATGAAATTGTACCTGAAAAACGTGAAGCCAATATCCAACATCAATGCTTAATACATAGAAGAAGTAAAACATATAATTCCTCTTTATAGAAATGCAAGCAAGCTTGAAACTAATCACAGATTTTCATAAAATCAATGATCTTTGAGGCCTTGGGTATATCAAGAAGCATTCAAATTACTTAGAATTGAGAATTCACCATCTAGGTTTTATCATAGTTGAAGTAAAAGGTTAATAACAATATTCCCCCTTAGTTATATTTAGATAATAGTAATATGGAAATTATCTTGTGGTGTAGTTTTTTATTTTGAAAGAAACTAGAGAGAGATAATGAGGTAAATATTTATTAATTATCATATTATATATTTTAACGGCATATTAACGGCTCATAATAGTGAAAAAATTCATATTATTTCTGAAATCTTAACAGAGATTTTGTTATTTGACTAAACCTTAGGGGTTGACACAAAACCCAAGTAAAATGGTTTCAACTGTGATTTTGAGTTTTTATAGACATATTATGCAATGCAATGCATCATATGATACTTTTTTTTTTTTTTTTTTTTTTAATCTTAGGACTTCCATTTTTTTATAGGTCAAAGAGTGTTTACGTTAACCAGTTTCAGAATGAAAACAATATGATCATCATACAATCATCCCACCAAAAACTATACGCCATTGATGTAGGATAGAATTAAAAACAGAGAACAATAGAAAAAATTGAAACAAGGAGAAACTAAAGAAAAACAATTTATTCATCATATTGTTTCTTTCATCAGTTGCATAACAAAGACAAGACAACAAGCCTATTTATAATGGCCTAAACAAAAAAAAAAAAAAAAAAAAAGCTAAAAATCTACCTGTAACAATTCATTCAACTTTTAGTCAAAGTGGAAAATCTAATATATAAAATCTAAATCTAACTTAAAAAAGTAATGTCTCCAAGTTTCCAAAATAAAATATTTCCTTAAGTAACAATATTATTTATATTCTTGATTCAGCATCAGCCACTCTAAGCAATGGCATAGAAGAAAAGAGAACAAAATTTAAGAAAAAGAAGAAAGTTTGCCAATCTTACAGAAAATTTAAGTTCTTTAGGTTTCTAAGCTCCTTTGGGAGAGGCCCATAAAGTACATTGTGTCCAACCTCTCTAGCACATGAAAGAAAAAGTTCTAACAAAATCAAAACTCATCTACCAAAAATAATCATATATAATCTAACCTAGGTTTTCAATACTTACAAATATTTCAATTGAGATAAATTTCCAATAAATGTAGGCAAGGGACCAGTGAAGTAATTTCGTTTGATTCTACTTCAATGTTAAACAGAAAAACTAAATCAAATCTGATATAATGTCCATTAATTAGAAACGATGAAGGTCAAATTTGACTTATACAAATCAAACGCAGGGAAATGAATGGGAAAATCCATACAAATTTGCAGAGCCACTAGTTCTTCTGGAATCACTCCTTTTATGTCCATAGCAAATACACTCCTGCAAAAAATAAAGACAAGTTTCAATCATATCTCCTCAAATTTGATTTGATTAGAAATGCAAACTCTCTTGCCTTAGGAAAAATACATGAAGGATAAATTGTATACACAACTTTAGGGAAAGTTTTAACCAAAAGTTAAAGATCCATCTAAAACATCAGAAATAATCTACACAGCATAGCAAAAACAGTTCAACAAAAAATTATGAATAACTAAAAAATCAATGCCAATAACACAAAATTAACCAAAAACCCATTCTTGATCTAAGTAAATATAATTTGTCTATAGTTAAACAAAACCTAAAACAAGTTAATATGAAAATTTCCCTAAATTTGGTAGAGAGAAAAAGAGATTACAGCTCAGTGATGCGGCAAGTTGAGCCATTTTCATGGGAATAGTCACATTGGATATGAACGAAATAGAGAAGCAACAGGAACAAAATAATAATAGTTAAACAAAATAATAATAGTTAAACAAAACAAAATTAAACAAAGAAAGTATTACGCGCGATTTACCCTGGTTCACCCAATGTAGGCTACGTCCAGCTGAGTCAATATTATTGCAATATGCCTCACTTCTCTCGTTTACAATGAATGAATTGTTCTCACACGCATAACAAGAGAAAAGTATGTTTATATACTAGGTTTAAGGGATTAAACCTAGTTTTACAAGAATTCCTATTCCTAAGCCCAACCCAAAAAGGAATTAATAACTTAAAAGGAATCCTACAGCGGTTATACATGGAAAAGCCCAAAACCGCCTACGGGCTCGGGGGCGCTGCCCCCGCGACCCCCGCCCGCTCACCGGGGAGCGGGGCACCCGCCCGCTGACCGGGCAGCGGGACCCCCGAGTGCGTCTCCGTTACCCATTAATGCTGAAGTAGTCGACAACTCCAACAGGATAGCAGGATTATAGTTCTCCAAGCTAGTTGCCTTTATAGCGGCTCCACTGCAGGGCTCTCCACTTATGTTCCTATCATGGGTCTACTTGTACATCTCATTGTTGCAATATCGAGTTCAATGCCCTCACTGCTCATCACAACAAACCAACCTATACAAATTTCCATAACAAGCTTATAGAAATGCAAGCAAGCTTGCAAGTAATCACACATTTTTATAAAATCAATGATTTGGATTTATCATAGTTGAAGTAAAAAGATCCCAACGCCAATCTCCATCACGGAAGGCTCAACTTCTACTAGTTAATTTTCTCCATTTATTCCTACCAGAGCATAAGTAAGAATACAATTTATAAAGCCATAGATAGATGAAAAATAAAAGAAAAAGAATTAAACAACTGAAAGAAAGCAGCAACCGGAACGTTCTTATTACAAAGGAAGTTTCTGTGAAGAATGTATGTTCAATTTGAGGAAATTACTGACAATCACAAAGTTGTTGCTGTGTATCACAACTACGAACACCATGTAATCTACTCATCGGCCGACTGGAAATTCAACAACTATTTTCTTTTCTTTTTAATAAGAAAAGTTAAAATCCCAAATATTAAAACTAGGGCTGGGTTTCCCGCTTCCACCAAAGGATTCCCCAAGCCCTAGCCTAGCCCCACATTTTGCCATCCCTAACAACAAAAGCCATTATACTAGAACTTATAGATAGGGACAAAGATAGATTTATCCATAATGTCTAATTAGCCAAATCTAGAGATGATGTCGTCGAGGATGAAGAAAAAAGAAACAGTGATAATTGAACCCTAAACAGAAATTAAATATGAAACTTTATGGGTATAAACTTATAGTGTACTTAATTATGCATATTCACTAGACAACTAAAACATAAATATATAACTCTGTACAGTGATAAAAGTTGAATTATAATTGTAAACACAAGATTTTGAATCAAACTAGAAGAGTATATACTTTACTGAGTGCCCTATTTGCCTGAATCTCCATGAGTCCTATAGTATATGTTTAAAAAACGGATGAGGTTAATTAAGGTGAGTAGAAAATTAAGAAAACATTTAAGGTACCCAACAATCTTGAAAATTGTACAATCTAAAAATCAAATGAATTGCACCTGAAAAGCGTGAAGCCAATATAGAACATTAATGCTTGATACATAGAAGAAGTATAATTCCTCCTGTCAATTGATAGAATTAGGGTTCAAAATTAGGTTATTTCAATAAAAATCGAAGATTAATTTATTAGATTGAAAACCCTCCTGCTTGACTTTCATTTGATTCAAGTTTCTCTTGCATACATATAAAACAATAAAGCTAACAAAAGGAAGGAGAAACAAAGAATCATTAGTTCAAGTGTTTTCGAATTCAGATATAATGATAAACCAATCAAATTGTTAATTCAAGTTTTAACTTCAACCAAATAAGTGTTTTATGAATATTTACTTACTAACTGATGAAGAAGAGGAGAGACTGATAAGTCATACCTAATTTTCTGTCGATTTGATGATCTTGTCGTCGAGATCAATGTACGGAATATGAGCAATCTTGAACCAATCTTCACCTGTTTCTTGTTTGCATCTTTCGCTCAATTTAGGACAACCTCTAATTGTAAGTTCTCTCAAAGCGATGAGACGATCCATATCCTTGGGTAAAGATGACAATTCTAGACAATTCACAACACCAAGAGCCTGAAGTTTCTCCATCGACTCTGGTAGTGCTTTCAAGTTGGAACAATTTAGAATCTCCAAACTCTCCAAAGTGTTAGTGGAACACTGAATAAGCCATTGCGGGAATTCCACCAATTGTGGTAATTCTTTAATACGAAGATATCGGAGGTGAGGCCATGTGTTACTGAGTTCATCATGATTTTCTTGCTTATTCGATCCTATGCTCAAATTAAGATCAAGCCTTTCACAAGTGCGCAAACGAAGATGTTCTAATGATCTTAGTTTTCTCACACCATGTGGTAATGATATAAGTCTTGGACATTCATAAATCCATAGCCTTCGAAGACCTTGAAGGCAACCAATATCTTCAAACAAATATTCTAAATTATTGCAATTGGAAATCCACAACTACGAAGAGAATTCAAGCAACCAATACCATTGGTTGGTAGATGCTTTTGTATCGTAGTTAACTGGAGATATCTAAGACTAATTAAGTACTTTACATCTCTTGTTAACGCTTTTAATTCCTCACATTCCATTAGTGATAGATATTCCAAATTTTGTAGCTTGTAAATGGAACTTGGGATTTCTTTTATTTTAGGGTTGTATCCTAGTTCAAGATACCTCAAATGCTTCAAATTACCAATTTTTTTAGGCACTACTTCAATATTTGAAGAACGTAAATCTAACATCCGCAAGAATTTGAATCTTGAGACGATAAATTCTAGAAATGATTGGCTAACACCAGTACTTCCACCAATAAATTGAAAAAAACTAATGCTTCTCAGATGGCCAAAGTTAGGTAAAAAGATTGGAACATCTATTTTAGGTGCATCAACAAAATGGAATGATAAGTGTCGATAACTTTTGGTACAAATTTGGTTAGTCGATTTCACTATTAAGCACTCATTTCCCATCAATGATGTGGCAAGATCATGCATGAGATCATGAATTTTAAACCAATAGAAATTCTCATAAGCTTGAACAATATCTTGGAAAAAAGATCTTGAACAATATCTTGGAAAAAAGATCTCGACATTAATTCTTTTATATATTGCATACCAATATTTTCCAAATCCTGATTTTCATTGTGGGATTGAAGAAGCCCATGGGCCATCCAAAACTGAACCAAATAAATACTATAAAATTCAAAGTCTTTTGGAAAGATAGAACAATACACAAAACACTGCTTCAAGTGAGGTGGCAGATGATTATAACTTATTCTTAGAGCATTTAAAATCTTATTTTCATTTTGATCCAACTCCCAAATCTCATTATCCCTCAATTTTTTCCAATCTTGTTCAGAAGTTGAGGAATAAAGTAAACTTCCTAACGCTTTTACTGCCAATGGAACACCTCCACATTTTTTTACAATTTCTATTCCAATTTCCATAAGGTTGGGATATTGTTTTTCTTGCCCTTCTTTAAATGCAAATTTAACAAACACCATCAAGCATTCATCAAGAGAAAGACCTTCTAACTTGTATGTAGGCATAGTGCCCATAATTGAGGCAGCACGATCACTACGTGTAGTTACGATAATTTTACTTCCACTAACACATTCTATCAATAATTTTTTTAATTCAAACCACATCTCATAATCTTCATTCCAAACATCATCCAAAACTAACAAATATTTTTTATGGCTTAAGATATCACGTAGAATTCTTTGCAATTGGTCTATATTCTCATCAATATTTTTTTGCCCAGTTGCAGATTGGATGATGCCAATTAATAGTTTTTTCAAAACAAACTCATCTGACACACATACCCACATTTTCAACGTAAAATATTCGTTCACCAGTTTATCATTATACACCAATTTGGCAAGCGTAGTTTTTCCTAGACCTCCTATCCCAACAATAGGAATGACGGAAACATTTTCATGGCCATCACTAGGACGTAACAGTAGTTTCATTATCTTGTTTTTATCTTTATCCCTACCAATAACATCTGAAGCATGCACAAATGAGTGAGTTTCCCTCTCCCAACCTATAACATGATTGCTATCAACTTTCTCAACGAGATTAAAACTATCCTTATGAGCTGCTATTTTTGCTAACCTCTTTTTAATCTCCTTAATTTCATGCCCCAAAATAAAACGGAAAGCAACTGGATTTGAGGATGAAAAGAAGTAGCATACCTTTCTTGTAATGCCTTGATGATTCACAACTTGCTTGCGCAAATCTTCCACCTCAATCTCGTCTAAAACATCTTCAGCATCGTAGCAGATCTCCTTAAACTTTCCCAGCCAAACTTTTAGCTTCTTATTATGGATTTGTTTGTCCTCAGCATCTAAGAGAACAACTTTGATAGTGGTTAAGGTGTCAGCAAGCTCTTGTGCATCATTTTTGACACCCCATGCCAAGCACATTTCGTTGGAAGCAAGGTATATCAGCTTACCCAAGACTTGCTCAGCAATAGCAAAGACGATAGTTTCTGCCATAATTTTGAAAGAAAGAAACTTGCAAGCAGTTGTGTTTGTGAAGTGGTGAAATTGGATTGTTGTATGAAATAATCATAAGAAAGCATGGAAATATATATAGAGTAAGATTCTTTGAGTAGCGTGGGGATTGCATGAAGTATGAATTATAGTGAAGATTAGTATATATTCTTTCTTTGTCTTGAATGAATGTAAGCTACATATCCTTTAATTCCCCCCTATGAAGAAGTATATACTAAGATTTCTTGCCTTGCATGCAGTTCAAAGAAATATGCAACCCAGTGAAGACTAGTATATATTCTTTGCCCTTTTTTTTTTTTTTTTTAATATATAGTTTTGTATACTCTTTGTTCTAAATGTAAGTAAACTAAGGCTTTGAATTTTGAAAGTAGTGTTGGAAGATAATTTATGTAAATATTCTTCAACTTTATTGTTTACAAAAATATAAGCAACAACTTTAATTCAAGTATATATCCTTTCCTTCATTTATGTCTCCAACTTTTGGAATAAAATTCTTTCCTTCACCCTTATTCTATACTTTATTGAATTCCTTGTTATCAGTTGTAGTTTATTTAAGTTGTATTATTGTTTGATTTCTTAATTATAATTTCTTATATTAAACCCCAAGAATTATGTTATGAAAGTTTTGATCAATTCTCAGTTTTTAGGTTGGCTTAACCCGAATTCCTTCGTTTAATTACGGCAACGTTTAATCAGTATACTTTCATTTACTATAGAGGGAGTTTAACAGTAATTAAAGATTATTGGATTGTAGAGGGAGTTTTTCTTTTCTTTTTTATGAATAATTTACTTTAGGGTTCTTTTAAATGAAGTTTAATTTATTAAGGATTAATTTGGAATTCCAACAGTCAAACCTAGTCAAATTATAACTTTGATGGACGCAGAGTAATGGCGGCACATTGTTAGATTCCGAAACTAATAAGGTGAGAAAATGTTATTCATCCTTTTTTTTTTTTTTCAATTATTCGGAATCGTACAAGTATACAATTAAACATTGATCATTAATCTTGTAGTGCCTGCATATATTATTTTACAATTATAATAAATTTATGTTGGGAGATAATTTATGTAAATATTCTTTAACTTTATTGCTTACAAGAAGTATACTTTATTGAATATCCTTTCCTTCATTTGTGTCTCCAACTTTGGGAAGAAAATTTTTTCCTTCACCCCTATTCTATACTTTATTGAATTCCTTATTACCAGTCATATTTTATTTAAGTTGTATTATTATTTGATTTCTTAATTATAATTTTTTATATTAAAACCCAAGAATTATGTCATGAACTTTTGATCAATTCTCAAGTTTTAAGTTGGCTTAACCCGAATTCCGTCATTTAATCATGATAACGTTTAATCAGTATACTTTCATTTACTGTATAATCAATGATTGAAGTTAATAAAATATAAAATAAATTGTTGTAACATATATATATCAGGACAATGACAATGAGGCATAAGTATTGACATCAAAATTATATTGTATAAGAGAGTTTATATATGAATTTGAAGTGACATATAACATAACAATGAAGTATTGACATCAAAATTATATTGTATAAGAAAGNTAAAACATGACAATGACAATGACAATGAGACATTGATAATCAATGAATTTGTATGTCTATTATTATTTTATTGGCCAAACTACATTCCTCACCCTATGTTTCATGGGATAATGTTACAGCAACCGACGGTAGTATACCGAATTTATGCATCGAATAACATGATAAAATCCTGACCGTTGATTAATATTAAATTAAAATTAATCAATGGTCAGGATTTTGTTACGTTATTTGGTACACAAATTGGGTGCATTACCGTCGGTGGTTGTATTATTTTCCATGTTTGGTGAAGGAACTTTTTTTTTTTCTATCTCAGTTTCGTTAAATTTACAGAAGAATGATACTCATGTCATTTCCCCTCACTTATTTAAAGTTAATCAAACACTTACCCTAATTAAAACCCAATAGAATTATATTTTTCTTCTAAATTAAATCAAATCAATTAAAACTCATCAAAAAAATTCAGATTAAAAAAAAAAAATTAAAAACGAAGTCCAGCCACACGGCCCAACGGCATCTGGCTAGGTTAAATCAAGGCTAGGTTGCTCTGGCTTGCTGGCTTTTGCCACCACTACCTTCTCTTCTGGTCGTCGTCATCACCTCTTCTAGTTGTCGAGGATACTAAAGAGGGGTTTGCCCTCTACCTTCTCTTCTAGTTGTCGCCATAGCAATGGCTGCTCCAGCCATAATGCTGTGCACGATCCATGATTTAGTTGAGGAAGATGAAGATTCAGATGATGAACACATTGACATTGGACTCAGATTTAGCTCTAACACTCTCTTTGGGCCATTTTCATTGAAGTATTGTGTTTGCTTTTACTTCTTGTTACCTCTTTCCATTTTCTACCCCAACAACAACAGTTGTAATACAGAGAACGATGGGAGCTTTTTTGGGCCATCTGGGCCTACATGCTTAATGGGCTTCCAACCCGATCCACCGGAAACCAATGCCCAATTGGTAATTGGACTCCGAGCTGAAGCAACGAACAAAACAAGTCTTATCAAAAAGATTTAATGACATTAATTTCTATGAAATTTAACAAAATAATAAAAATTCATTTTAAGTTTCAAAAATAATATAAATTTTTTTATTATTAAAACAAATAAATAATTCGGTAAATAATATTGAGTTATAATAGTGGAAGTTAATTAATATCAAAAAGATTTTCATTATTTCATTATTTTAGAAATTTCATGAGATTTTTTATTCTTATAATTTAAGAGAATTTTTTATTTTTACATCAAATCTTAGGAGGTGGATGTTATTAACTCCATCAAAGATATCAAAAGTAATAAGAATCAACCATATCATTAATGATAAAGGAAAATTTCGACCATATCATTAATGATAAAAGAAAATTTCGATACAGAAAGACAATGAATACCAATTGCTGCTGAATTTAATGATTTCTCCAAGATAAACAAACATTGTCCAATTTCTAAATCTTAATACTTAAAAGCTAAGAAAACTAGAAAAGCATAATAAAGATCCCAAATCAGGAATTATATGCTTGAATTAATATAGAGATCAGAACTTTTATACATCTATATCCAAACCTTACAACCTGCATATACAAGACAACATTTCATGCCACAAAAATCACATCCTAAATTACAAAATATTACAAAAATTCTATCGATCACAGTAATCATACCATGTATAGTAGCAAATTCTCAAAATTATTCGTGTTGCTCATACTTCCCATATCCAAAATTTCCAAAAGACAGTCCAAATAAGCTAGTTGCAAATGAGATATTACAGGAACAAGAAATATAGTGAACTTTTTTCTCCCTACATCCAGTACCATACGATGGTCGTCAAAATTATCATCTAATGTTTATTGGTATACGAGGATCACTTCACAACATTACAAGTACTACGATAGTTTGGAGGATAACGATCAATAAGTTAACCAGTTGCATGGATTATACGGGGCAGAAGTAGCAGTATTATACACTCAGCTTCAGCGAGCGAAGAAATTTCTACCTCCCCTCTGCTATCATGTCACTGAACCGAGCAACATTTACTGGAGAGAGCAATGGATCAACTCCAGGGCTATCATCAATTGCATTTTCACATTGGCACTTCTTTCTGCTGTAACTTATTGTAGAAGAGGATGTGACAATATCTTTGTTCAAAGGGCTATTTGTTGTGTCCTTAAAATCCCAATCAGTCAAACAACTTGGCTTTGAAGTAACAGTTTCCACTTCGATCTCTCCAGCAAGCATGTTAACGATGCGTGACATTGGTGGCCGTAACATTGGTGATGCTTGACTGCACAATAGAGCGACTCCAATTATTCGAGAGCTTCGATTTCATTGAACTCTGCTAAATTGGGATCTATCACCCCCAAACTTTGATTACTTTCATGAAGACTCCAGGCCTAGAAATATAATATGGACCATTCAAAAAGCATGAGTTTTTGCATTAAGGTACATTGGAGAAAGAAAACAAAACAAGTAAAAATTCAAGTTTATTGTCTTTACCCATTCAAGAAGATAAATCTTTTCTCTGTCCAAGCTAGTATCAGAGTTCGCTCTTCCACTCATAATCTCCAAAGCAATAACACCAAAACTGAATACATCAGCCTTTTTTGTCAAATGTCCACGCATTGCGAACTCCGGTGCCACATAGCCACTGCAAGAAAATGAAGGGTTTCTCAAGGTTAAAATCCAAAAGTAAAGTTTGGATATATAGATTGCTCTCACGGTCATTCTTATCAATACTTGAGTGTTTGAAATACTCGCAACAAAATCTACTAGATATTTTGAAATACTCAGCAGCACATTCTAAAAGGAGTACTAAGGAAGAATGGTAGTCAAGGAATGATTAAAGCAGCTTACATGGTCCCTGCAACTCTGGTGCTGATGTGAGTTTTAGTGTCATGATAAGGCTTTGCCAATCCGAAATCTGATATCTTTGGGCAGAGTTCTGCATCAAGTAAAATATTACTTGCTTTGACATCTGGATGTCTAATCTTTGGCCTAGAATCCTCATGAAGATATGCTAGACCTCTTGCACTTCCCAAGCATATATTCAACAGGGTAGGCCAATCAAGATGCCTCTCCCTTCTTCCTGCATAAACATAGCTGCAATCATTAAGATTTTCCAAGGGTTATTAACATTGATAATTGAGGAACCACGGACAATTTATCTCCAGAAATAACTTGGAGCTCATTAAAATATTACCAATCAGCTTTATGGAAACCCTCTGCCTGCTCTTTTTTTGCTCAGTGAGCTAAATTTGTAGTTTTGTTATAAATAAATGCATTTTACAGAGCAGTGCAAATATTTATTTCCTTGTACATTAAAACATTTGAAAGTCATCACAATTGTGTTTTGTACTGAAAGATTTATTGTTTATAAGTGGTACTAAATCATAGGAGCGAAATCACATGCACTAATTTGCAGTTGCTTGCAAGAAAAGCAAAGTAGAAAAATTTGAACTAAGGTTGATCATCCATTAGCATCCTCATACCAAACAATACTTGATCAAGGCTTTTGTTTTCAAGATACTCATAAAAAAGGAGGAGCCTACTTCCCTCGATGCAGCATCCATATAATCTCACAAGATTGTGATGGTGCACTGCAGTTATGGTAGCGGTCTTATTAACAAACTGATTTTTTCCTTGGTGGGATCCTAGTGAAAGTTGCTTCCCAGCTATTAACATAAATCATAGCTGCTCCATCCTTGTTGAGTATCCAAAAGCTAAAATACACCTAGTTTTCCTGTTATAAAACATCGCAACCCAAGTTCCCAGTGTACTATTTATTGTTTGTAACTTGTAAATGTAAGATATAAAAGTTACCTTGTCCACAGGTCCAAATCCTCCCTCGCCAAGCTTATTTTAAGGATCAAAGTCTTTTGTTGCAGACCTCAACGCAGCATAACTGAAAGTTTTGGTTTAGGTCCTCTACCAAGTAGCACTGCATATTGAAGCAAGGTAAAAGAATACATAACAATGAGGATTTACATGACAAGAGATGAATTAAAAGAGAAGCTTTGCCTATTCCATGGAATATGCTATTCCTAGTTTTGAAATTTGACATCAGAAGCCCATATTTTGTAACTGTTATAAGAATGAGACATTATAAATCTGTTATTTATGTTTCTTAGGTGCACCAGAACAAAATTCACACTTATGCCACACCTATATTCTGGAATGCCGAAATGAAATGTAATTCATTGATTTTCAAAAACAAACTTGGTTTAAGAGATTTTACGACTTCTATTTTTTTTTAAATCTCTTTGGCACTCTCACCTTCCGCATCATCATTATCTCTATTTATCCTCATGTAAAGAACCAAAAATATCAGGACCAAACCCAAACTTGCGAGCGCTAAAGAAAAACCAACAATCAACCCAGTCTGGTTCTTATTTCGTCCAATACCAACAGTTGGTGTGAAATTTGAGTAGGAAAATACAGTATGTCTATCAGAAAGCATTTAAGCACAGTTATTGTAACTCATCTTATTCAAAGATTCAAAATTGACATATAACATAACAATGAAGTATTGACATCAAAATTATATTGTATAAGAGAGTTTATATATGAATTTGAAGTGACATATACTATAACAATGAAGTATTGACATCAAAATTACATTGTATAAGAGAGTTTATATGTGAATTTGTATGCCTGTTATAAATCTATTGGCCAAATTACATAGCTCACCCTATGTTTCATGAAAGAACTTTTTTTCTAACTTAGTTTCGAACGCTAACGAAGTTGTCACTCGCATTTCACATTTGGCCCTTAAACTTGAGCGAAGAAGCATATTCATCTCATTTCCTCACTTATAGTTTTCTTCTAAATTAAATCAATTAAAAATCATAAAACAAATTCAAATTAAAAAAAATTAAAA
The DNA here is from genome assembly GCF_008641045.1 of Pistacia vera. Lineage (NCBI taxonomy): Eukaryota > Viridiplantae > Streptophyta > Magnoliopsida > Sapindales > Anacardiaceae > Pistacia > Pistacia vera. Next base: position 810,131 of record NW_022196003.1, read on the forward strand.
TTAAAAACGAAGTGCGGCCGCGGCTCGAGCAGCCACACAGCCCAACCGCATCTGGCCAGGTCAAATGACGGCTAGGCTGTTCTGGCCTCCCGGCTTTGGCCACCACTACCTTCTTTTCTGGTTGTCGCCGTCACCTCTTCTTCTGGCCGTCGGCGGTTCTGCCACTGCCACTACCACCTCCACCTTCTAATACTCTCTATGTTATTGTTTTATATTTTGGCTATCGATTTGAGATTTTATTCGTGGTTTTGATTACGGTGGAAGAATGAGTATGAGATTCTGTGCATTTTGTTGTGGAAGAAATTGGGTTGAAGAGTTTTGATCTGATTGGGTAGCGTTTTAATATATTTTGTTTAGGTAGAGGGAGTTTTTCTTTTCCTTTTTGTGAATTATTTTATTTAGGTTTTTTTCATTAAATTTTAAATTTATTTTAAAATCTATTTTAAAAATAATGAATAATAAGGATAATTTTGGAATTTTAAACAGTCAAACCTGGTCAAATTATAATTTTGATGGACGGTGAGTAATGTGGGTGGCACATATTAGATTACGAAATTAAGGGTGGAATCGGACTTTCATGAAGCATAAGATAGGAAAATGTAATTCGGTCTTTTTTTTTTTTTTTTTTTTTTTTTTTTTTTTTTTCAATCATGCCATTGAACATTGATCTTATAGTGCACACATATATTATTTACAATTATAATAAAAACTATGTTAGATTAAAAAAAAAAAGAGTTAACGACTTTTTCCCACCCAAAAAAAAGCTTGTTAGCACTTTTCCACCCTCAAACTTTTATAATATCCTTTTACTACCCAACTATTATGTTTCACTCTAGCTTGGGTAGGAAATACAATGATTTTTATCTTGAAGACGAAAATACCTTTCTCTCTTCCTCTAATCAAAATTCGAAAAATCCTAGGGTGGGAAAGCTTCAATCGCCCACAATTAGTGAGCAAACAGGATAGAGAATGTTGGGGCTTTTGGAGATGAAGATTTAGAGAGTCGATTGGTGGTGACAAGAATGATTTCCAGCAACAGAATCCACCGCAAAGCACACGGTTGGATGCTAGGCAGGCTGGGAGCTAGGTGTGGAAATAAATCGAACAGGTGGTGAGTCACTTTGGGGCAGTGAGGTTGCCGTGATCTGACAAACAACGGTGGCTAGAAAAAACACAACACCAACACAACCAATCAAAACCTACCAATCGAGCACCAAAAATCCAACGATTTGTAGAGGAAACCACTACAAATTGTGACTATCCCACAACCAAAAAAGTTGGACACGAGCGGCAAACGACGAGCACGGAGGGTTAAGGGAGGGATATGTTTTGAAGAATAAAGAGTGGGAGTCACATGGTGGTAGCAGGGGGCATTTTGGGTGATTGAATCAAACGGAAAAAGGTTGAAAAGATGAGAAATCATGCAAAGACTGAAGTGGCGATTTTCGACAATTGGCAAGTGCACCAGGCTCAAGGTGAACAGATTAAGGGTGAGAGAGGCTTGGGGGAAGAGAATGGAGGAGGCGGTGAGTTTCAAGGTGGATTTCTAACACTGGAAATCTGGCTTGAAGAGTCAGCCATGTGAATAGAGGTGGTGGCAAGAAATGGTGAGTGATGACGGCAAATAGAGGTCTGGGCTTTGTAGAAGAGGTGATAGGGATTCTGTGGGTGGTCTCGGAAGTAATTTTGGACACAAGGATCAGCTGAAAAACGACAAAAACTACTAGCTACGAGGTTACTAACGTGCACGGCCCTTTTCTTTTCTTCTTCTCCAATGGCCAAAATGTTTGTTGATGATTGTACCCTCATTTATAATGGACTTTTGACCGCCTTGTCCTTCATCACAACAAAAATTACTAACAAAATTGTGCTTTGGGCATTAAAATGGTATTATAAAAGCTTGAGGGTGGGAAAATGTATTAAGCTTTTTTTGGGGTGGGAAAAAGTTGTAAACTCTAAAAAAAATTGAAGTTTTAAAAAGACTTTAACAACATACAAGGGATGCGTAGAGAAATTAAAATATAATTCGAAATTTTAACAAGTCTAAATTAAAAAAAATAAATAAATAAATACACAAAACACAAACATATATCAATAACAATAACGAAAATTTTCAATACTTTCTAAGAGACAATGAGTGTCGATTGCCAACTGAATTAAATGATCTCTCAAGGCTATATGAACATTAACCTATTTCTAAATGTTAACACTTGAAATCTAAGAAAGGTAGATTAAAGAACCCAAATCAGGAATTATATGCTTGAGTTATATAGAGATTGGAACTTTTATACGACTATATCCAAACCTTAGTACCATACAAGCTACATATACTATGAATCCATATTTGTAAAATTGATGGTTAAATTCGCAACGAAAAATATTTGAAACGTTGCGAATATGACATTCCATGCCACAAAATTCGCATCCTAAAATACACAATATTACAAAAATTATACCGATTGTTGTAATCTTACCCCTGTATAGCAGAAATTCCCAAAATTATACATACTGCTGAAACTTCCCATATCCAGAAATTTCAAAAGAGATCCCAAATAAGCTAGTTGCAGAAGGACTATAGAGAGGTTTTCTCTACATACATCTAATAAGATGGTCTTCAAATTTGTTGTGTAATTAATAGTATTGGTATACAAGAAGCATCGTTATTCACTCAGTTTCGGTGAGCTAAGAAATTTCTCACCTCCCCTCTGCAATTATGTCATTGAACCGAGCGGCATTTTTTGGAGAGAGCAATGGATCAACTCCAGGGCTAAGATCAGTTGCACTGTCACATTGGCTCTTCTTTCTGCTATAACTTCTTGTCGATGAGGATGTAACCGTATCTTCGTTCAAAAGGCTATTTGTTATGTCCTTGTAATTCCAATCAGTCAAATAACTTGGCTTTGAAGTAACAGTTTCCACTTCGATGTCCCCAGCAAGCATGTTAACAACGCGTGACATTGTTGGCCGTAACATCGGTGACGCTTGAGTGCACAAGAGAGCGACTTTTATTACTCGTAGAGCTTCGATTTCATTGTACTCTGATAATTTGGAATCTATCAACTCCAAAGTTTGGTTACTTTCATGAAGACTCCAGGCCTATAAATACCATAAGAGACAATTCAAGAAGAATAAGTTTTTTAACACTAGGGTACATAGAAGAAAGCATAAAAACAAAAAAATAAGTACCCATTCAAGAAGATAAATCTTTTCCCTATCCAGGCTAGTATCAGAGTTTGCCCTTCCACTGATAATCTCCAAAGCAACAACACCAAAACTGAATACATCAGCCTTTTCTGTCAAGTGTCCACGCATTGCATACTCTGGTGCCAGATAGCCACTGCAAGAAAATGAAGGGTTTCTCAAGGTTAAAATCCAAAAGTAAAGTTTGGGTACAGCCCTAATCCAGGCGCCCACTTGCCTTTACAATGTGAAAACCTTTGTAAGTTAGCAAATCTTACATAAACACAAAGAAATTCCATCATTATCAAAGATGACAAAAGGTTTTCTCAACATACATGTATTGCTCTAAGAGTCATTCTCATTAATGCATGTACGTTAAGCATGTTGAGTATTTTGAGATACGCACAACAAAATCTACTAGATGTTTTGAAATACTCTGCAACACATTCTAAAAGAAGTAATAAGGAAGAATGGTAGTCAAGGAATTACTGAAGCAGCTTACATGGTCCCTGCAACTCTGGTGCTGATGTGAGATTTTCTGTCATCATACAGCTTTGCCAATCCAAAATCTGATATCTTTGGGCAGAGTTTTGCATCGAGTAAAATATTACTTGCTTTGACATCTCGATGAACGATCTTTGGTCTAGAGTCCTCATGAAGATATGCCAGACCTCTTGCAGTTCCCAAGCATATATTGAACCGGGTAGGCCAATCGAGATGCAACCCCCGTCTTCCTGCAGAAACATGGCTGCAATCATTAAGATCTTCAAGAGTTATGGACATGGATAACTGAGGATTCATGGACAATTTATCCCCATAAACAATTTGGAGCTCAATAAAACATTGACAATCAGCTCAAACCCGTTTGTGCTCTTATTTGCTCATTAAATTTGCAGTTTTCTTTATAACTAAACACAATGTAAATCGTAGAACAAATATTTCTTTCTTTAAACCTTGCATTGGTTAAAACATTTGAAAGTCAGCAAAATAGTATTTTGTACTGAAAAATTTGTTGTTTATGAGTGGACGCAAATCATAGGAGAGAAATCACATGCATTAATGTTGCAGTTGCTTGCAAGAAATACAGAAGCAGAAATTTTAAACTAAAGTTGATCATCAATTAGCATCCTCATACCAAACAATACTTGATCAAGGCTTTTGTTTTCAAGGTACTCATAAACAAGGAGGAGCCTAGTTCCCTCGATGCAGCAACCATGCAATTTCACAAGATTACGATGTTGCACAGAAGTTATGGCAGCGATCTCATTAACAAACTGCTTTTTCCCTTGGTGGGACCCTAGAGAAAGTTGTTTCACAGCTATAACCCTTCCATCAGAAAGTGTACCCTGTAGCATCAGATTTATAGACATAAATTATATATGCTACATCTTTGGTGAGTATCCAAATGCTGAAATTCACCTAGTTTTCTTGTTAATAGTGTTCAGCTATGATAATGCATTACAAATACAACATTGCAACCCAAGTTCCCAGTGTGCTATTTATTGTTTGTAACTTGGAAATGTAAGATATAAAAGTTACCTTGTAAACAGGTCCAAAGCCTCCCTCGCCAAGCTTATTTGGAGGGTCGAAGTCTTTTGTTGCAGATCTCAACTCAGCATAACTGAAAGTTTTTGGTTTAGGTCCTATTCCAAGTAGCACTGCATATTGAAGCAAGATAAAAGATTACATAACATTGAGGATTTGCATGACAAGTGATGAATTAAACCAGCAGCTTTGCCTATTTCATGAACAAACTTAGGTGCACTAGAACAACATTCATACTTTTCAGGAATCTACTTTTCTCAGATGCCCAGAGAACCTTTAACTTTGTGCCCAAGTGAGATGCAAATTCACTAAATTTTTTAACAAACTTGGTTTCTGAGACTTCAACTATTATTAATTTAAAAATCTCTTGGGCTCTCTTACCTTCCGCATCATCATTGTGTCTTTTTGTCCTCATGTAAAAAGTTAAAAATATCAGTATCAAGCCCGAAATTCCGAGAGCTACTGCAATACCAACAATGAGTGCAGTCTGGTTCTTCTTATGTGCAATACCAACAGTTGGTTTGAAATCTGAGAAGTTAAATTCAGTCAAATGTATACCAGAAAGGAGCATATAAGCACATTTATTGTAAGTCACCTTAAATGAAGATTCAAAGGAATCAAATAATTACCTGGAATGACACTAAGAGCTGAAACTAATGGCCCGTAACTACCTTGATCAGGTATGCAACAGGTCCCTTTACCAGCCCAAAATAGGTGAATTTCAAGGTAGTTCTCAGACACATTAGCATTAAATTTCTTCGTAATTGCTTTTCTTGCCCCACCTGCTTCCTTTGATATGTCAAAATCTTTTAACTGGAGAGTTCCCTACAGGATCATTTAGGAAAGAAAATAGATGAAATTGTAATAGTAAAAATATAGATATATAATAAGGGTATGAACCAAAACTTTCCAATGAATGTTTACCTGAATATAGATATCAAAAACACGCCTTCCAAGACTCGTCCACGTTTGTGAGCCTTGATCACCAAAAACTGTCTCAGCAAAGGACAAGCTTACATTGTAAGGTCCATTCTCTAGACCAAGTCCATAGTATCTAAGTGATCCTGGGGATTGCCTTGAAGACTGATAAAGTTTCGGGGTTGGAGTGCCAGTCACTTGTGAGCTAGTATTTTGAACATGAGTGTTAAATTGTCCATCAGAAAACAAACCCGCATCACTAATTGCCCATTTTTGGGTATCAAGTACAATAAAAGAAGCTCCACCAAGATCATAGCTATCGGCCTCATACACTATGCTATCAACTTTCATTTCTTCACCACCACACTTGATTGCAAAACTTGAATCTGTGGTTGGAAAAAAAAAAAAAAAAAAAAAAAAGAACACCATGCCATCAGTTTGGTCCAGTTATCCCAACTAAAGCTGAACTAACAAACAATTTATAAAGCCACAGCAGCATCTATATTTAAGCAAAATAATACAGGGAGAAAGCTGAATTGGTAGTAAACTAAATTTTAGAAAAATAACTATACAGCAGAAAGAAAGACTTACAGCGCGGAGCATTCTTATTGCAGGGGAAGTTTCTCTGCAGACAGTTCAATCCAGGGAGAATACTGGCAAGCACAGAAAACATTACCCGTTATCTTTGTTAAAGCAGCATATTCCATTGCTGAGGTTTTTATTTCTATTACTTTTTCTTTAAGTGAGAGCCTTTGTTCAAAAACAAAATCTGATACCATATTTATCAAAAAAGGAACTATAACTAACCTGATGTTTGAGCTGTCAAATGTGAAATTGTTGGCCACTAGATTCCTATTCAATTCAATGCAAAGATCAATTATACTTCAAAGTTTGAAGTATACTAACTAGAGATATATTATATTAAATTAAAATCATAACATAGCAAATAATCAACTATGTTAGAATGACATCAGAAATGAGCTGTGACTTTATGGTATGCCAAATGGTTATCCCAATTGACATTTGTTTGGAAATAGGAAATTCAAGTGCGTCAAGGCAATTAGTTGGGCACGGTCAAGTATTTCTGATGATTGTCACATGATAAGAGAAAATTGAGTCACTAAAGTGCTAAATGTTAGCCATGAAGATGAATAATCAACAAATTCTCATACTGTCATCTAGTTTTCTCTTGAATTGGCTTGATTGTCGAAGATTTTATTATTGATTAATTCATACAATCATGTAAAACATTATAATCTATTAACAAAACAAGGAAAGAGGGTTATTGAGCTCCAGAATGCCTAAGGTCCAAAGCAATGTTTGATTTCTAGAAAATGAAGATGGAAAATGAAGTTACTATGGTTGAAGAGACATACAGCTGTTGCGAACCTGTAGTCACCCACGACGGAAAAGTTCCTGATAGATAATTGTAAGATAAATCTCTGCAGGAGTACATTAAGCATCAGTTAGAAGGAATCATATGCACCAACATACAAATCTTAAGAAGGAACAAATCAGTTAAGATTTTCAATTGCTTTCATCAATTACTTGTCACAAGAAAGTGGTTACAACTATAGTTAAGATTTTTAAATTTTAAATGGGGTGGCCTAATTCCATGATACATATCTGTAGCAGTAGCACCTTTTTCTTTTTTCTTCTTAATCTATTCGTGAAGCATTGGCACCAATGCCTCTCCACTCTTCTAAATTGGAGCCTCTAAAACTTTCAAGGCAGATACAGCAAAAATGGAAGTATAACGTCTATCTAACCAAACAAGATATAATAGGGCATAATTCTCAAGATAACTGAAATTAAGGCTTACATGTTTTTAAGATATACAGCTTTTTGCTGAGGAAGGGTTCCTGATAAACCATTGTTTCCAAGAAACCTAGCGAGAGAAGCAAAAAACAAATGAATGTACATTTAATGAAAGAAGAAGGATCAGAGGAAAACTAGAAACTAAAGCTAACTTAAATATAAAGGACTCAAATCTAGAATCAGTAGTGAGAAGCTTTCAATAAATTTACAAGTGAGTAAGAGAATCGACACTGAACAAAGCACTTGGGATTTGCCCAGTTAAGTTGTTGAAACTCAAATCCCTGCAGAAGGAGAAAATTTTTTTTTTAAAAAAAGCACACATGCACATAAACAATAAGAGACACACTCATAGCATTACAATACTAACTTACAGTGTCTGTAAACTTTTATATTCTCCAATGTTAGATGGAATGCTACCATTGATCAGAGCATTTCTCAGAGATCTATGGGGATAGAAAAGATTGAGCAGTGTCAAATTAACCAGCTGAGAAGAAAAATAAAAAACTAAGAAGTTAGATATAACTGAATGGTGTATGTGTAACTTACAAATCAGTTAAGTTCTTCATGTTTTTAATGAAATCAAGGGAGGAACTCACACTGTTTATATCCGTGATTTGCCTGCACGATTAATTCAAACATCACCGATATGATATCATGTCACATTAATAATTTGACTTATTTTTAAGGGAGAGTTGGTATGTGTAGTGTTATACAAGTTATACTCACAAGGTGACCAATGAGGACAAGTTAGAAAAACTAGACGGTATAGGACCTTCAAAAGAGTTTCCCCCAAATCTCCTACAGAGAAATTTGACAACCTAGTCAACAAAATAACCAGAATGCTTAAATCTAGACAGAGCCAAAGAAACTTCTGCTATCAGTCACTAAACAAATTTGAATATCATGAAAGAAGTTTTTCATATATTACAAGGATGTAAGCTTGGTCCAGTTGCCAATGAAATCAGGTATTTTGCCAGATAAAGAACAATCATATGCCCACCTGAAATTTAAAACAGTCACAAGGTAATCTACAAGCATTACAGAAACAGAAGGCCATAAACATGTAGATAGGATCTTCCTTACATAATTTGCATATTTCGAAGATTAGCGAATGTTGAGGGAATCTCCCCACTCACTCCAGAGCTATCTATGTAACTGTGAAATTCACCAATAGAAAATTTCTTAATTTCATAAGACCTGAATCTCTGGTGAGAAAATAGTGCTGTACTTAAGAAAACTAAATAAAATATATTAAACAAAAAAGTATGAACCCACATTTCTTCTAGGTTGACTAAGCTACCCAGTTCAGAAGGAAGTGCTCCAGAGAAATTGTTGGAACCTATAGCCCTGCATGACACATATCAGAAGAATTTAACCCTTTAGTGGTCGTTGTTTTTGTAAATTCATAATTTTCCCATGACCAACACATTTTTTAAGCGATTTTATGGATGAATGTAATTGCAAGTTTTATATATATGCACAATGGCTTTAACCGTGATGCTGAGTTTTCCTAAACACAGCATGTGACACATTGAGTCATGGCAGTTTTTTATCGTAAGACTTCTATTTTTTTTTTTTTTTTTTTAATTTTTTTTCTAGCTCTAAGAGTGTTTCCGGTAATCAATTTCAGATTAAAAACAATAAAACTTTTATTCTTGATTCTGCGTCAACCACTCTTGCGAATGGCATAGAAGATAGTTTTCTGTGTAGAAAATAATTATTATTGATGCTTTCTTTTAAGAAATATAATGGTAGAGACTTTATCTAAATCTTGCTCTCATTTTACAGAAAAGGAAAAGGAAAAGGAGAAAGTTTCCCATCCTTACAGAAAAGTTAAGTCCTTCAGGTTTCCAAGCTCCTTTGGGAGAGGCCCAGAAAGTGCATTGTGGCCAACCTCTCTAGACACATGAAAGACAAAATTATAACAAAATCCAAACTCATTTACCAAAATAATCAAATACAATCTAAAATATGCTTTCAATCATAAGGGTATTTTTCAATACTTACAAAGACTTCAATCGAGATAAATTTCCAATAAAGGCAGGCAAGGGACCCATGAAGTAATTTCGATTAATTCTACTGGAATGGTCAAACAGAAAAACTTAATCAAATCTAACATAATATTTTTCCATTAACTAGAAATGATAAACATCAAAGTTGATTGATACAAATCAAATGCAAGACATAGGAAAATCCATACAAATTTGTCAGAAATTGCAAAGCCACTAGTTCTTCTGGAATCACTCCTGTTCTGTCCAGTGCAAAGACTCTCCTGGAAAAAATAAAGAAAAGTTTCATTCATTTCTCCTAAAATTTGAACTGATTACAATTGCACGCTCTATTGGCTTAGGAAAAATACACACTTCCTTACAGGATAAATTTTATATACAACTTTAGGGAAGGTTTTGCAACTACTTTTTAGAAGAAACTATAACAGTATTATTGATCGGAAAAAAAGATTACAAAAGAGTGAACAAACTGAGCACAAAAGTTATAATATATCTAAAGCATCAAAAACAGATATGCATTATAGGTTGAACAGTTCAATGAAAAGTTATAAATAACTCAAAAATTAATGCTAATAGCACAAAATAAACCCCAGATCTCTTTAAAATCCAAGTGAATAAAGGAAAAAGATATATTCTTTAGAGACTGAAGCCTACACAGAAGCAAGCAAACAAATGTTGTCCCAAGAAAAGGACAAGTTTACTATAAATTTTAGAACTTCAGAAGATGATTCTTTCGGAACCAGTATAATCCGTCCATAGCATAACAAACCCTAAACAAGTCAATATGAAAATTTCAGTAATTTTGGTATAGAGAAAGAGAGAGTACAGCTCAGTGATATGGCAAGTTGAACCATTTTCATAAGAACAGTCACATTTGATAGCAGGATTATAGTCTTCCAAGTTAGTTGCATTGATGGCGGCTGCACTACAAGGCTCTCCACTTATGTTCCACAATCCTGGCGCTGCTTGTGCATCCCATTGTTGAAATATTGAGTTCAATGCCCTCACTGCTCACAACATCAAGCCAAGCAATTAAAAATTTTCACAACCAGCTTATAGAATGCATGCAAGATTACAAGTAAACACACAGTTTCATAAAATCAATGACTCTTTGTGTATATGGGAATGGAGTAAAGTTGATAAATTGTCCGATAGGCCACAGCCATATCAAGAACCATTCAAATTGGTCAAGTTTGAGGTCAATGGCCGTAGCATGGTCATTGTAACAACACATACTAACAATCAAAGTAGATTGTTTAATGGTCATTATAACAACATAAACTAACTAACCAAAATAAATTGCTTAGATTATAAAGCCAACTTAGATGTTACTTCACTATCAATTTAAGACTTCACAAACTCTTCTCCCTGCTGTGATCAATCTATACTTGGGCCAAAATATATTTACTTAGGTGAAGATAACTTAGGGAGTTTGGGTGTGTTATTTTATGAATTTTGTGAAAATGTGAAAAATGAAAATGCATTCCACGTGTTTACTTAAAACTAAATAAGGGGAAAAAAAAAACCTTAAATTTATCACATCCACAAACGATAAAACCTCTTCAAATTACAACTTATTTTCTTTGTCTCAAAGTTCATCTCAAATATGCCAATAGTTAATTTCTATTTGCAATTTTATGTTAAAAATCAATATTAAAAATAATGGTTTTTGTTTTAGAAGATAAGAAAAAAAATACATATAATTTTTTATTCAAATATTAATTTTTAATAGAAAACAAAAAGGGACATCATAAATTTTGATAAAATGGTGTTTACTGGCAAGAATTCCTAAACAAAGAATCGAAAATGATAAATTGAAATTATAAACGAACGCGCCCTTAATTTTGAGCTAACCGCGACGGGAGATATGACAANTCATCTCAAATATGCCAATAGTTAATTTCTATTTGCAATTTTATGTTAAAAATCAATATTAAAAATAATGGTTTTTGTTTTAGAAGATAAGAAAAAAAATACATATAATTTTTTATTCAAATATTAATTTTTAATAGAAAACAAAAAGGGACATCATAAATTTTGATAAATTGGTGTTTACTGGCAAGAATTCCTTAAAAAAAGAAACGAAAATGATAAATTGAAATTATAAACGAACGCACCCTTAATTTTGAGCTAACCGCGACGGGAGATATGAGAAATTCCTTCAACTATTGTAATAGTCATCTCCCCTCAACCAATTTCATGCGAGTTCAATCATCTTATATTGATCCTGACCAAACTAGAACTCCCACATTTGAGTTGCGATGATTGATGAACTGTTATTTCTTGCTCATTCCCACTTAAAAACGCTAAGCCATGTATCATTTTACCGAGAAAACTAAACTCTGCAGCGGTCTAATTTAAACTAGCTTGATCTAACCAATGGAAACCCAGTTCAAGCAATCTCTTAAAGAACCCAAAACCCATATCAAAAAACCCGGATATCATTGTCTTCCACGAAATTTTATGTCTCAGGGGCATTTCATCAAACACTTAACCAGTTACGTCAAGCTGTCAAGTGCATACTGTTTTAAAATGAATTACAAATAATAAATGGAATTATTTCACTAATCCCCTTGGATTTTGATTGAATAACAGATGTTTCTAAAATAACAAAAATCTCCCTACCCCCTTGAGTTTCAAAGTGTTACCATAAACGGTGACGGAAAGTGTTTCTGAAATAAATTTCTGGATCCCAATATGAAAACATCTTCATAAACTATACAAAAATACACTATTGGCAAAATCTATTTGAAGATCTTCATGTGAAAACAAGTCTTCAAATGTTTGACTAATCCAATTTGATGACAAAATCAGTCGCTAAAATCACAGTAAGTCCTACGTTTTGTTTGGTGGGCAATTGTGATTGAAAACTACGGGACTAAAGACAATAATATGTTTCAATTATACACTGCAATTCATCTTAATGGCTCCCAAATCTCTCTCTTATCACTTACACCTCATACATTTTGACTATTATTTCTTTAAAAAAAAATTAATTTTGTCGTCACAAAGTTGCCACCATACATACCATAGAACTAACTAGAAACTTTATTAGACTACTTTTAATGACTATTTCATCTTTAAAATTATTAAATTTAAGTTCAATGTTTCGTAATCATATAAACTTATAAAAAGATTAGGTTTTTTTATGCTATTAAAGAATTTTTGTCTCAATAACTCTGTAAGACTTATCTGATTAATACATAACGACGATATTATCTTATGTGACATTATCTTTTTTTTTTTTTTTTTAAGGATTGCGGTGTCCAAACCAGTTTGTACGAAATTTAACTAATCTTCCGAAACTTTGAAACTACCGACCAAGTACAAGCTCTAATGATTACTCCTATTAAGGACTGCGAGAACTCAAACTCCGAAGACCATATCAACTTAGATCCTCTTTTGTTCTTTTACAATCATATCAAATAGATCATAATAAGTTCATATTTGGAATATTTGTTACGATAAAGTGGAATATTCTCCGAAATATGTGTGCTATAAGTGATAAAGCTCATGGTAGAGAGAAAGAAGGCAGAAAAAAAATTAAAACAGAAAGAAGAGAAAATATGGCCAGAAAACCAAGAGAATTAAGGGTGAAGTGAACAGTCTTGTTCTGCATAATATAAGACTAATAATATTATTTTATATATAAACTAATCTATTAAAGCCATTATATATAATATTCAATTGAAACAAATGATTAATTGTAAAATAAAATTTATTCACATAAAAAGAGAGAGAGAGAGGTACCTTCATTAGGGTCAGTGGTAGCAGTTTGAGCAATGGAGTTGTGAATGATAAGAAGATGAAGATGAAGATGAAGAACTGGGAAAATCCTGAAGAAGAAAGTTGCATTTTCGTGTTTGTGTAGAAGAGGAGAATGGTTCAGGTTTTGATAATCATATATAAAAAGGGTTGAATTGAAGTGTGATCAAGCAACAAGGCAATGGCGGCCGCTTGTTGACTTTGTTAGCTGATGAGTCATGTGGTTCTATTCAAGCATACACTCAAAATTTTCTTTTTCTTGTAGTAAGGAAATTCTATTGTTTTTCCTCCTATTTCAAATTCCAAACTCTTATTAATGGCCTTCTCCTGTTCGTTGAAAGTAGGCTAAAATTTCTTTGTGAGGTTAGGCTTTTAGTGAACCAATAATGCTACAGACACCGAGACTCTACCCCTAATTCTTACACCGAATTACGTGTCCTATGACTCACACCAACCACGTTGCAACATTCACAAATATTTGTTAGTGAACGTCGTTTATCAATTATGGACGATCATTTACTTATGAGGACTCCCGTCTATAATATGGACGGTATCTATTTACTATAGACAGGAGTCTACATTTAAAGAACGTCGTTCATCAGTAAACAAAAAAAAATATATATAAACAAAAATAATGGACAGTCATTCATAGGTTGGACGACGTCTAAATAAATGACGGACGTCCACATATAATAGACGCCCATCCAACCTTAAACAATAAAATTTTCATAAAAAATTAATGGACGGGCTTCATAGGTAATGGACGCCGTCCATATTTAATGTATTTGGTGTTTCTTTTGCTTTCTTGCTTTAGGCTCTGTAAGTTCTGATAAGGAAGATGAGAAATGGTCTGAGTTGCATGATAAAATGCTTCAAGGAAGTGCTCTGGGTTTGCTTGTGTGGAGAGTCCAGAGAGAGGGGGCTGTTGGGGACAAATGTGAGGTTCTGCATAAGCTTGAGACGGCTGAGAAAGAGATTGCAGAGTTGAGGAAGTTAAGAAGCGAAGACGCCAAAGCTAAGAGGCAAAACGGTGTGCTTTCCAATTTCCATCGCTGTTATTACAATGTTGCCTTGACTCAAAGTCAACTATAAACTAAGTTGAGCAAAAAGGAATCTTGTCTTGTTAGCATTCAAAACCGTTGAAAACTAATCTACATATTCGTATTTAGCTCTGAATATTCCCCGTATTTCATGGCAAAATGATAAGATTTCTTTCTAAATATACAATATACATACATGTGAAGGAGAGGAGGAAGAAGACGACCACAATGTGTTGAGTTCGTTGCCTGCCCACCTCAATTCTAGGCCGACAGAATAAACACAAAAATGGGTGTTCTTGGATCTTCTTCTTCTTCGTCTTCTTGTTTTGTTGTGTTTCTGTGCTTGGTTTTGAACGTGGCAGTGTTGTGTAATGGAGGTAAAACTAGCAGTTTTGAACGTGGCAGATTTGGGTTGCCTGCATTGGTGAAAGATTGAGCACAAATATCTTGTGTGAAAGTTTCCATTTGAACAGGGAGCTGAGAGGGTTGTGAAACCACGAGTGAATATGAAGAGAATCCTTGTGAGTTAAACTCTTATAGGCTTTGGTTTTGTCAGAATTGTTCTTATTGTTAATGGCCACAAATATCTTGTGTGAAAGTTTCCATTTGAACAGGGAGCTGAGAGGGTTGTGAAACCACGAGTGAATGTGAAGAGAATCCTTGTGGGTTAAACTCTTATAGGCTTTGGTTTTGTCAGAATTGTTGTCATTGTTAATGGCCACAAATATCTTGTGTGAAAGTTTCCACTTGAACAGGGAGAGGGTTGTGAAACCACGAGTGAATGTGAAGAGAATCCTTGTGGGTTAAACTCTTATAGGCTTTGGTTTTGTCAGAATTGTTAATGGCCCTCTGGCATATGCACTATTCAAGCATCAATGTTCCTCCTCCATGCGTTTAGTTTCACCTCATAATTCTTGGAGCCACTAGAAGCTTATCTCTATTATTATTGTTCATTTAGTCAGAGCTTTTTCTCTTCATCTGTCTTTGAGGACTGAAGGGGAAGATATATAGTCCTACCGTGGAAGTAGAGCTGGGCATTTGGGACCGGCCCAAAAGCTCAGCTCCAAAACCCGATCCTAAGACCGGTCTTTGAGAGGACCGGACCTAGGAGGGCCCAAATTTTTTTTTATTTTTTTAATATAGTACCCTGCCAAATTGCCAAAACCCCCTGTTAATTTAAGATAAATATAAATTATGAGGGCTAACATGAAATTTTACAAAATTTATAAAAAAAAAAATCTTCCAGGTCTAAAAAATTTATAAAATTTATAAATTTTACCTCTAAAAAATACTAAAAACCCCCTATAAAATTTTGTTTTGCCCCCAAAATATAAAAAAAATTGAGGGGGGAAAAAAAATTATCCAAACCCCTCGAGACCGATCCTAGGACCCGTCCCAAGCCCATGAATGACTGGTCCCATTTGGGACCAGTCCCAAACGGACCCAGGCCTGGGCCCGCAAGGGACTAGTCCCTACCCACCTCTACGTGGAAGCATAACTTTTGTTGCCATTCTAGTCGTTGTGTTGTCTATTGTGATGTAACTTCAAGCAAAATAGATAATTTGAAAAGCCTTTAAACGAGAGTGGTGAATAAAAGTTGAAGTTGTGAGAGATGGTGGGCATTAAAATATGTAAATCTTTGAAGTTGTGGCGGGTGGTGTTGTGGAGATCAGATTCCTTGAAGGGGCATTGAATCCTTTCGTGCTCTCAGGTGCAACATGGTGACAGAATACAGATGGTTATGGTTCTTCGCTTCTTAACTTCCTCAACTCTGCAATCTCTTTCTCAGCCGTCTCAAGCTTATGCAGAACCTCACATTTGTCCCCAACAGCCCCCTCTCTTTGGACTCTCCACGCAAGCAAACCCAGAGCACTTCCTTGAAGCATTTTATCATGCAACTCAGACCATTTCCCTTCTTCATCTTCCTTATCAGAACTTGACAGAAGCCTTAAAGCAAAGAAAACAAAAGCAACACCAAATTACATTAATAATGGACGGCCGTTCAATTTTGTTTATAAAAATTGTATTGTTTAAAGGTTGGAAGCGTCCTTTATTTAAGGACAGTGGTCTATAATCTACAAATGATCGTTCATTATTTTTATTTATATTATTTTTTTTTGTTTACTGATGAACAGACGTTCTTTAAATGTGGACTCCTGTCTATAGTAAATAGATCCATATCCATATAATATGGATAGAAGTTTATCGTAAGTGAACGACGTCTATAGTTGACGAAAACTCGTTCACTAGTAAAATATCTGTGATTACGTAACATAACTGGTGTGAGTGATAGTGAAGGGTAAGACACGTAATTCGGTATAAGAGTTCAGTATAGAATCGAGCTATAATATTATTGTTTAGTGCATATCACATTGGACCTTGCTACACTTACTGATTAAACTACCGATTTTAACATACTGACCCACTACCCAATTATCCAAATCTCAAAATTTAACTCAAGGGTCAGTATGTCAAATCGGTAATTTAATCGGTAGCTTTAGCATTGTTGTGTCACATTACAATCTTCTGTACGGACTCTGAAATCTTGACTGACATGGCAGTCTACGCGGCATATCTAACTTATGCCACGTCAGCCCTCCCCAAAACTGAAAAAATATGTTTCAGTAACTCTAATTTGCAGAAATTAGAATTTCCTAAATTCAAATCTGGCTCCCAAAATTCACATCTGCCCCAAATTTGCAAACCCTAAAGTCATCACATTCTTCAATCTCAGCCGCATTCCACAACCGCACCACCACATTTCGCCGCCGTCCAACCCCTTACATGTACTGTTCGAGAGAGAAATTCCCAAAGCAGTATCGCGTTCGCGCTGTAGTCTCTAATTTTCTTTCCTATTCTTTCTTTAGCCAAACAAAACCCTGGAGACAGAGCTGAGAATCGAAAGCACTGGTAAGTCGAATGGTCTCTTTTTCAATTCGATTTTCAGTTTCAATTAGATGTTATTTGATTTTGTCTTTTGCGGCTTTGCCTAGCTGCTCCTGTAATCTCTCTTTTTTTTTTTTTTTTTATCTGTGGAATGCATTTATTGTTAGATTTAATCTCCTTATTTTGCACTTCTTGTGTTCATTTTTGGTGGCAAGCTTGTTCATTTTTGCAATATATATATGTAATCTCCTTATTTTGCACTTCTGTTGTTCATTTTTGGTGGCAAGTTTGTTCTTCCTTTGGCTATAGTTTTATCACTCATTCTTGAATTCGGTTCCAAAATGCTCGTCTTTCAAATTTGATCCTAATACTGGTTGGCGTTCATGGTTTCAGGTTTTACCCTTATCATTATGCACCCTTTGCTTCTGATCCGAAAAGTCTCGGCCGGCTGAAGACAAGCTTTGAACTGGGTCAGCACTTTAAACCGTTCAATCAACTATTGGGAGTTTTCCCTGCTGCAAGGTATGGTCCCAGAAACAAGAAGAACTCAAAACTGAATGAGATGGTTGAATTGAAGAATACTTAGTCATGTGTGGTGTTAGAAGTGGCAACTTTCTTATTATAAGATGGGCCAGAATACATTATATTGACATGACCAAAGAGCCTTCAATTTGAATGGGAATATATATATATATTTTCCAGAATATATCCATATTAGAGACTAAAGTTAAATATGTGGGTGACAAGCTTTCCTTCACATGACATGCATTCTCAATAATTCACATATAACTTTGGTAAAAAGAGATGTAAAGTAGTGGGTTTGAGCTTAAAGTAGAGTACTATTTGGCCTATAATGGCATGTGCTATTCTTAGTGTTGGATGCATTGTTTAACTACGATTATTATTTTTTAGGTAATCTGTTTACATCATAGTACCCAAGTTGGAAGAGTGCAATCCAAAGATGGAAGAGTGCAGTCAAAAGAAACCAGAGAACTCTTCTTCTCAATTCAATGTCGTTGAGGTAATCTCTTTTTATTCATATTGATTTTAAATTTTTTTATGGTATTATTTCTACCCTTTTTTTAAGTATTATTATATTCTAATTCTAGCTATTATAACATGAATAAATTAGGATAATAATAAACAAGAAATAGAAGATACAAGAAGTGCAGAAGAGAAATTGGAGCCTAAGCCTGGGATGCTTTTGATTCATTTGATAAGCTTTCGAATACTACAAAAACTATGGATAAAAGGGTTTTGAAGCAATTATAAGATCTTCAAAAAAGGAGATGATGGACAGGTGAAATTTGCGACATTGGCTGTTTCTCGTGGTGGGAAGTCGAGCAGTAACTCCAGAAATGTCTTTAAAATGCATGTCGACAAAAACTGATGTAAGGCTCGGAGGTGCATCTGTACGTTAGATGGAAAATGGCAAATATGCTCAATTACATTTGATCATAACCATGAACTCAGTAGTCCTGGGAAAACTAAATTTTCAAGAGTAATCGAATAAAACTAAACAGCCTTTTAAAAAGAAAGCTTGAAGTGAGGGGTAGAGTTAGACAACTAAAAATTTCATTCCTTGTTAGTTGAAGCAGGTGGTGCTGAGAATTTGCCTGCCCTACAAAAAAATGTAGGAACTACATTGAAAAAGTTAGGAGGCTACGACTTGGTGTTGGAGATGCTTCTGCAATGCAAAAATATTTTTGAAAATGCAAAATGAGAATTCAAATTCTTTTTACATGGATTTAGATGAAGAGGGTCGATTAAAGAATGTTTTATGGGTGGATGCTAGAAGTAGGGTGCGCATTTAAAGAATTTGGTGATGTTGTGACATTCGACACGACATATTTGACCAACAGTATGATATGCCGTTTGTTTATTTTTTGGTGTTGATCATCATGGCACTCATACGTTAGGTTGGGGTTAGTCTCCAACGAGGACACAGAAACATTTGTGTGGCTTTTTCAATCCTGGCTTGCATGTATGTTGAATTGTGCTCCTAAGGCAATAATCACGATCAAGTAAAGCAAGCGAAACGCAATCGAGATTGTGTTCCCTAGTACACGACATAGATGGTGTTTGTGGCTGTAATGAAGAAATTGCCTGAAAAGTTAAGAGGTTATAGCCAATATGAATATATTAAGTCTTCTTTGCAAAATATTGTGTATGATTCATTGACATGTGAGGAGTTTGAAGAACATTGGAATAGCATTGATAAATACAACCTTCACGATAATGATTGGTTACTTGGATTGTTTAATGAAAGACGACGTTGGGTGCCGATTTTTGTGAAAGATACTTTTTGGGCAGGTATGTCTATTACTCAACGCAGTGAACGTATGCATACATTCTTTGATGGATAGTTAATTCAAAAACCACTTTAAAACAGTTTGTGAAACATATGAGAATGCATTGCGTGAAAAAGGAAAAAGAAAGGGAGGCTGATTTTAAATCTTTCAAATCATGGATCCCTTGCATAACCACTTATGCCATTGAGAAACAATTTCAAGATGCATATCCATTGCGAAATTCAAAGAGTTTCAACAAGAGCTAGCTGCTAAGATCTATTGTGATTTTCTTCTTTCAAAGAGATTGTTCCTTATGGAATTTAGAATAGAAGAAGATGTTTTGGTTGGAGAGACTCAACTTCGTGTTCCTTTCTGTTTGCTTTGATGAAGCAACTGTGATGTTCGTTGAATTGTCGATTGTTTGAGTTTAAAGGAATTATATGTCGACATACAATAGTGGTGTTGATTCGTAAACAAATTTTTCATGTAACAGACAAGTACATTTTAAGGCGATGGAGGAAAATTAAACAATTGCAAACCAAGGTTAAGATAAGTTATAATAGTTGGAGCACCAATGATGAAGGAAAACGATTTGATCAATTGTGTAATTATCTCTAACTAGCAGATTTGGCATCAGGTAAGAGGATGATTGTAATATGGTGATACAAATGATCAATGATATGAAGAACAAATTGATGTTGCAGGAAAGTGTTGGCGAGAATGGTAAAAGACTAAACAACTCGTCTAATAGTACAATGAATCGTGAGGTTTGATGGTAGGAGTCATAACGCGATGTGTCAATTGGTATTTTAAGTCCTCTAACACCACCACCGTTGACTATAGTGAGCACCACTCGCAGTAGTCCATAACAGAAAAATTACAGCTTTGGTGGGTTAGGTTGCAGCATGTACCCTCTTCTAGTAGATCGACAGGAGTCCATAAAGGAACCAAGAAAGGGGGAGAATCTGTGACCAAGCTAGTGGTAAAATCGTTTTTTTTTTTTAGATTAAAAGTGCATGGGAGACTCAGAGGCAGATGCTACAATCCTTGTCCTGAAAGAAAAGCAGATGCCCAGGTAATATTTTATGCTGTTATTAAATTTTAGTACATCTTGATATGTTTTAGTATGGTTAGGCACGTAAAGTTACATTATGCAATGCTTTTCTTTACCCTTTTTGTTTCAAAATTGGTGTACTTAGCTCAGTTATACATAACTACGTTGATAAGAGCACTTTCTGTGGCTTGGTAAAAAGGATCAAAGGGTAATGTAACCATACTGCCAACCCTTGTTGCCAACAATTGTCAATATCGAGGTCTGTATGTGATGTTATGTTTTGTAGATAAAAATGTAAAGTTTTTCCCTTTCCTGAAGTATGTGCTGCTTCTTGCAGGAAAGTTGGTGAAAGGTGCTATCTTGAGGGACATCTGTGCTGGTTTTGAGGAACCAACTGAGCCAGCTGTTTGTTTGAGTGGTGGTAAGTTTTAATTTTAGCCTGATACTAATTAGGGTAAATGTGTTACACTTCTTGGGTCATATATAGTTTATCTGGTGCAACAATTGAAGTCTCAAAGCTTCAATTCTTAAGTGCGCTAATTGAATCTTGAAATTGGAGAGGTTAGCACATATTCAAGACCCTTTGGTGGGAGTTGGAACCTTCACTGAGTATGGTTTAACTCTTGGAGATGTATTTGTTTTCAACATAAGTTCATGAGTGAACATTTTTCTATGGCAGATGTAGAGAGACAAACGAGTGCTTGGATAATAGTGGGGGTTGTTGGCAAGATAAAGGAGCCAACATCACAGCCTGCAAGTTATGGATGTAACCATTTGGCTAGGCAGGTTATTGTTTTGTTTCAATTGATTTTTTTGTTTATTTATTTAGCTGAGTTATTGAGTTGTTAATGCTTCTAACAGGGTACCTTCCGTGGGGGGTATGTGAATGCCCTCTAGTTGATAGTCTACAGTTCAAATGAGATGGTTACAGCCACTGTGAAGGTGAGATTGTTGTAAATGTAGCCTCTATATTTGTGTAAGTTTAATTAAGAGATGAACTTTAGTCTGATGAATGCATTGTTTGAGAATCATCATTTCTTTCACATATTGTAAACTTGAGAATTCTGTTGACTAAACCAAGGAAATGATGTTAATCTTATAATGTTTGGATTTATATTTACTGTGTATTTACTTTTTAGCAGATATAGAATTTTAGCTGGTATCTATTTCCAATTTTGTTTTTTTCTTATAGGAAAGTTATTTACTTTTATGTGTAATATTATTGTGAATATTTGGTTGACAAAAAATATAAGATATGTGCAAAAATAATGTGAGTTGCTTACCAAGTATTTAGATAAAAAATAATAGGAAAGAAAAGAAAATCACATTGAATTGAGAAGGGAACATTTACTAGTTAAGAGGGGAGTAAAAGATAGTATGGAATTGCTGAATTCTTAGGCCAGTGAATTTTAGGAAAAACAATGGATTGGATTGATCATTAGTATGTTCGGCAATTTGTTTTCTCAATATCTTCATGTGGGAGAGCCTTATTTGGAATCACTACATCAACTTAAATTTTATCTGTGCATCTCATCATGCCATGACAGTAGCATTTTATAAAATAAACAAGCACCGAATGGAGTTACAATTTGGCCAAGTTTGATTAGAATTATGACCTATATATTATTATATATCACAAATTTTGCAAGTTGGGTTTCTGATAACTCCTTTCCCTTTGCAATCATGCAGTGGTACCATTCTGGGTTTCCCGTAACTCCTTTCTCCAGCATGCATTGGCCAGAAATTTTCTGTGCAAGAAATAAAGCTGTCATTGGTACAATTATATATTAAATTTTTTATTTTATTTTTTAGTTTTGGGGGGCATTGGTGTGGCAGATGAGGTGGCATCTACCACGTCAGTCAGGATGTATCAGTCAGTAAGTGTAGTCTTAATGTTGGTAATTAGAGAGTAAAGGTTGGTTAATGTGATAGGAAATAAGAATGTTTCTAATGAATATTGCTTAAAGCAATCTTTTGCCTGAATTAGAGTTACATACGAGTGTTGGTGTCTTCTTTCTATTTGTACAGGAGAGATTTCACATAGAATGTACATGTATCTGTTATATGACCTTTTTATTCTTGTACCTACCTACTCATTCCATTAAAGAGTGATTATGTCATTTTCTTTTCCATTTTTATAAACTACTATCTACAAACTTAAATCTTATAAAGATAAAATACATATTAGAAGAGGATCTTTATCCCTCGTGAGGTGACAAAAATATAAAGGAACAAACATCTTAAAAACACATGATATTGTTAATTAGGGTGCAAACTTTTCTACTTTATTAATGGGAGAACAGAAGTTATAAATTATTTAATTAAGGAACAATAAACAGTTACTTAGGCATAGATTTAACTTTATATGAGAGTAAAGACAGTAGTTGAACAATTGAAATTATAAAAATTAAAAATTATCAAATTGAAAATTGAAAAACTAAATAAAATATNGATTTAGGGGGTGTAAATGTAAAAAATTAAAACTGCAGGAATTTTGGGGGTGTAATTGTCATAATTGAAAACTGTTAGGGGTTATACTGTCAAAACTGAAAGCTGGAGAGAGAAAAAACAGTCCACCCGCGGGTCCACCCGTACCCGTATAGGGTAGGGCACGGGTCCAAAATATTGGACCCGTATATATCCACCCGTTTTGGACCCGTACCCGTTTTACCCGTACCCGTTTTACCCGGCCCGTACCCGGCCCACCCACCCGTTTTGCCAGGTCTAATTGTGTGCAGTGCAATAATAAATAGAACATTAATTAAGGGGATGGATGAGGTAATATAAATGGGGCTAAAAATTTAAGAGTAATGCTACCGCCCATGATAGTAGTATATCGAATTTATGCATTGAATGACGTGATAAAATCTTGACCGTTTATTAATATTAAGTTAAAATTAATCAATGTCAAAATTTTATCACGTTATTCGGTATATAAATTCTATACACGGTCGTCTGTGGGTGTATTATTTTTCAAAATTTAATGGTGATGAAGGGCGGATGGGTTGGATGGCCTTGAACAATCCGAAACAAAAACCATTGAATGCTCCCATTTATTATGACGCTGCAATTTCCTTTTATCCTTAACAAGTAATCCAACTCTCTTTTAATGCACCAACCATTATCATCATTCATTTGCCCTTAGTCTATTCTCACCCCTTTCCGCCATAAATGACCTCTTTACNAAAGTCTTGAAAAGTTTTTACCCTAATTTAGAATATCCCTAAAA
Source organism: Pistacia vera (assembly GCF_008641045.1). Taxonomy (NCBI): domain Eukaryota; kingdom Viridiplantae; phylum Streptophyta; class Magnoliopsida; order Sapindales; family Anacardiaceae; genus Pistacia; species Pistacia vera. Next base: position 833,866 of record NW_022196003.1, read on the forward strand.
AAATCGGCTTAACAAGTCTTATAAATATATAAAGCTTATTCTTATTAACACGGTAACATTACTAGATCGATAAAAATTATTGAATGTGGTCAAAAACACTTACACAAAATTGATAATACCGAAACGATGAAACCCAATAATTTAGATTGGCCCGGTGACATTACTGGGCCTGCACCAATGATGGGTCATTCTTAATATAATCTAATCATGCAGATATTTGGACCAAACTCTCTAACCCTATCATAAGAACAAAATGATTAATCAATGGATTTTAATTTGACATAATCTACAGAATCTTGTGGCCCAAGCCGAAAACTCATAGAGTACAAGGACCAAACCTGTCCAAAAGACTGTTAACAATTTTATTTTTTCTCATGAAAAATAATTAATTTTTTAAAATTAAAAGGTTTAATATAGCATTTTCTAAATGATCTTGAAATAAATAGCCCATATCAGATTTAAGTTTATTTTCTCTAAATGGTTTGTTATATTTTCTATAGACTATAGAGAGAACTCCAAGTCTATAGAAAATTTTATATGCTTATATAATATAAAATACCATACAAAATTTTCAATTTAAAGACTTACTTGAATTAAAATGTTGGACCTAAGTGAATGAAACTAGTTCAATAAATAGATTACCTTAACATCGATCCGTGAATGATCAATTCATCAAACACGTGTCAATATTACAAAATTTCATTCCGAACGGACTGGTTTTACATGCCCTGTATTTAATTATAAAAGGAAAAACATATTTTGGTTATTTTTGTTTTTTATATTCTTTTATCAAGGATAATATAGTCAACTCATGATTTTATAACTATTTATGTGTTACCAAGTATTGAAATGGATGTTCATATACCCTTTTAATGTCAACTTATAAAAAATATTTGGGTTTAGAGCAAAAGTTGTTCTTTAGTTACTAATCAATCTTCAACCAATGAAAGAAACCCTTCTTTATAAGTTTTGTTGAGTCCATATATTTAAACACAAGGACCACATTCTTTTGACTCTCTTATGCATTCATTTACAAGCCAATTTCATATCAATTTCAATACAAAATTGACTACGTAATTTCCATCCTTGTACGTATATAATTCATTAGTCAGAATGTTTGTATATGTATAATAATTCTCCAAGTTAGAAGACTCCGATATTAGTTGTGTCAATTAATTCTTTAAAATTAACATTAACGAACATCAATAAATTGGAGTTTTGATATATATATATATATATATATATATGAAAATATGTAAGAAAGTACTAATTGACCCCTATAACGTTATTAGAGGGGGTTGCTTTAAGCCATTATCTTAACCTCGATAATAGTATATGTAAGTCAAAATATTGGAGTAAGCTCAACACTAGTTGAAAGATAGGATCATACTTTAGTTAACACTTGAATAAGAATTCAAAGATAGAGGTAAAAATAACGCGTTTACTTTAAACTTTTAGGTTCTTGCTTCACCCATGCAATGGTCATTAAAAGAGGATTAAGAAATAAAATGATCAAATTTGATCTGTTTTCAACGGCCATAAGATGATCTTTATTATTAAAAAAAACTTTCCGTACAACGGATATTGGTACAACCATCAAACCATGGAGTGTTACATCACTACGAGTGAGATTCATTTCACCTCATAATTAGATATCTGATGTGAGGAAGATTTTTTTTCATCTCTTAGAGGGATCTTAATCTCAATAAATGCTTCGAATATACTAACAAACCCTAAATATCAATTCTAACATCTACATCAAGAATTCAAATATTGTATAAGTCATTAATCCGATCATTTATAGAAACTGGTCGTGATATCCGACTATTATTGTAGAGAAGCCCCATCTAAAAAGCAAGTAGGAAGGTGACAATAAGATCATTAATGAAATGGTAGTAAAATACTCTACCGTGTGTTGAATGGAGGCTCTTAAAACAAAATTAAATGAAACCTGTTAATATCACATCATATAATTCAAAAATAAATATTTTTTTTAATTTCCAAATCTAAGTCTTTAATAGGCAAGTAAGCAACCCAATTAATTGAGATAGATTAACAATTATTTGTACTTTACAACAATAATTAAATAAACATTAATATGAACCACAAATAATTCATCATGCAAAAACTGGTTTTATAAACTCCTTAATTCGAGTCTCTGACTAATAAGATGGTTTCTAGGACTCTTATCCGACGACGGTTTTAAGGTTTTGAAGAATTAGTTGAAATACCTGAATTGCCCTGAACACCCTCTGATGACAAAAAAAAAAAAAAAATAATTCGCATGTGGACCAAGAATTATCAATATAAGTCAAACCTAAATGAAATTATGTATGTTATGAAGAGATAGTACCATCCAGAGAGTACATTTTTTTTGTTTTTGGAACAAACGAAAAATAAAATATATGTTTCATTATTAATAAAACGGATTCTTTATTATTTATAACTTTTTTTTTTTAATAAACAGACATTTAAATTTATCAAATGAAATAAGAGAATAAATATATGAATATATCATATTTTTGCCATCTCACCAAACTTCTTAGTCTTTGGATTACACTTATTTATGGTTATTAATATTATAAAAAAATTTAATTTATGGGTTAGTTCTATAAACTTAATTTTTTAAAATTAATATAGCAAGAATTCATTGATGAAGAGAAATTAAAATCATCCATCTTCAAATTTACTTTCGGATAATGTCTTTGTTCAAGTCTAGTTAATCTTATTTTTTAATCACAAATTAACAATCTTTTAAGTGAACAAGTCCACACTTAAAAAAAAAAAAAAAAAAAAAAAAAAAAAAGCAAACTAACATGGGCAACGTTTTTTTAATATTGAAAATTTTTAGTTGGCTTTTAATTTACATTTATATTTTAATCAATTCTAGGTTAGTTTAAAAAAATAATAATATTAATAAACCTCATATATTGTATGCAATAATAATTCAACATTAATTAATGCATAAATGAGGCAATTATTACGATTCTAAATAATAAACTATAAAATCTTCATGAATGGATTTTTACTTCCTTGTGTTCCATAATTATAATTAAATTTAACCAATTAATTTTAAACTTAGCATGAATTCAAACAAAAACCAAAAGAAAAAAATTGTAAAAAATTTATAAAAAATATTAAATTAAGGACTGAGTATAGTTGATTGCAAATAACCACAATCGTTCTTTAAATTGTGTGTGTTTGATATATATAGACAAAGACTTGTTGTTGAATTTATTTGTTAATTAAAAGAACTTATTTAAAGTTATAAACACTTTGGACTCATTTTAAGTGTTAAAATTTATAAAGATCCTATCTATATAATAAGTTTTTTGGTGATCAAAGTCTTTTGGTGATTTAGTACTAAAAAATTATTTTACATTTTCTAACCAAACAATTAACAATTTTCTTTTAAAAAAGCTTTACTATATAACTTTATTCAAATAAATCATAACAACACACTCAAATAACTTTTGTTCTTACCATAATTTGAGTTCCAATTTACTGGGGTTTTTTTTTTATTATATTATTTAGTAATAAACCCTATATGATTTATCTTTTGTAATAAGCACTTTGGTTTAGACGTGGCCCTAGCTCTGTTGGTTTCGGAAATGCAACTCTAGAACTCATGTTTTGTCTTTTTTTAATGAACCCATTGTTTCAAAATATCAATAATTCAACCTTCAAATATATTAACAATTATCAATTAACTTCAAAAAAATATATTACTCTAAGTTTTAACAAATTTTAGTAAAAATCATTTCTTTCAAATTTAAACCGACAACTTTATGCCTCTAAAAAGAGTCAAGTATACAGGGGTTAAGGATATTTTTAAACTAGAGGATGATAACTAAAAAAAAACCAAATACAGGGGATTTTAGTTAAAAAAGTCCCAAATTTAATTAAATTAAATCTTATATATTACATTGTGTTAGAACATGGCAAACGGGTCTGGCCCCGCGGTTGGACCAATACCCGGGTTAAAAATATAGGGTTACGGGTCCAATTTAATAAACCCATTTTTAAGAACCGTACCCGTATCCGGCCCAGATACACAGGGTTTACGGGTGAACCGCGGGCACCCGCGAGGCACCGTATTTGCAGTAAAGAGTTTGGTTCTTTGAATCCCTAATTTTTCACGCATTCCATTCACGCAAGCAGTCACGCCTCTACTCTCTCATCTCTACACTCTCCAATCTCATCAGTCATCTTGATCTGATCTCTCACTCTCACATCTGTCTTGATCTCTCACCTCACATCTCTGATCTTGATCTTCACTCTCACTCTCAGATCTCATAAACTTATCGTGGCCGCATCTCAAAGTGGGTTTTTGACAGATTTTGTGTTTTCTTTTTCCAGTGGAATACGCTGGGAAGCGTCCGTAAGGGGAACGCCCGCGAGGTTGCGTACGTGGAACCGATATCGTCGTCCTTGGATCGAGAAGAAAACCACGGACCACCGCTAAGCTTCAAGACTCTAGGTAGTTATACAAAGCTAAGTTTCCTCTTTTGTTTACTGGAATTAGTGATGTATTCATGACATAGGTGTTTGTCATTGCTGTTGGTGTTTTTGCAATAATGTCACGAAAATGTCAAATTAACAAACAATATTGCAATAATGTCAGAAATGGTTGAATAGGGTTGGAAAAAGTGCATTTTTAGTATAGCGACCTTCAACTTATTGCAGCAGAAGGCACTGACCTGATGACTAACAGTCATTCTGAAATTAAATTCTGTAGGTGACTGGTGCCAGAATGGATGGCACCTAAGACTTACATGCTAAAAGCCTAAAACAAAGTGTTAGAAATAAGTGGTTTAGACAAACCTCCCATATTACACCCATATTTGAAGATTCTACACTACTTGAAAGATGTCCATCACTTTCAATATTTTGGATTAAAGGAAGACAGATCAGAGCAGTGTTTTAAGCTTAATTACAAACTACTAATTATAATGCTAATTACTTGAAGGAATCAATTTTCAGTAGAATGTAATTGTAGGATCAACAGAGTTTGTGAGTGTGATAGAAAAAACCACAGCAATGACAGAAACACTAGTCTATGGAATTTGTATTCCAATTCCTTTATTTGTATTCCATAGCTATGTTCTTGCTTTTCAAGTTTGCCATTAAAAAGTTGTTGTTGAGAATCACTACTCACTAGACTCCTGTAACTAATAAGGCTGGTATGATATTTAGTTCACGCATTTAATGTTGATTATAGTAGGGCAAAGAAGCCAAACAATGACTGGCCTAAGTTTAATCACTCTACCCCTAATACAATTTTTATAATCTGATTCTGATTGCGATTTATAATCGATATTTTAGCATATCTTCCAATGCATGCGTCTTATTGATTACATAGACGTTAGCATCATTTTATTGATTACTTTAGTGTTTAATACTGAATTTTTTAGAGGTTAATGATCAGTTGAGTCGTCGGTTAATTATGTTAGAAAAACAACCACTACAGCTATAGGACAGGCTAATTCATTTGATCATTGTCCTGTATTGCTTTCTTCATCTCATCAGATTAATTGTTTTTTGATCGATTGTTTATCTATAATTGTAAGTTAGTTCGTTAATATTTGTAGATATCGATAGCGAGTGTATGGAGACAGGACTAAAAAAATTAATGAATTAATTGGTAAAAATGTAAAATTATCATGAAACCAGAACAGGTAAGACCCATTTACTAAAACCTTGTGCTGCCCTTTTAATTTCATTAATGAATTAAGATGATTATCTAAAAGTTCATTGGATGGTCCAGTTTGTTCTTCCTCGTGAAAACAGCCAAATATGAGGCACCATGGTGTCACAGAACAAGTATCTGAAACAGTTTAGCATAGTTATCATTAGCTACAGACACAGTACCCAATTAGAAAGTGTCCTCTAAGAGTGATTAAATAGGATATGAGGTTGAAGGTAACAATGTAGTTGATCATTGTTTTGTAGAATGAGGTGAAAGATGATTCGGATGATGACTTGATGTGCCATTGATGATCTCGAGACTGTGGAATCAAGAGACTCTATCACGCCCATGTGGGATGAACATTTGCTGTCCTAAGAATATTTTTTGTGAATATGGATTATGTATTGTTTATTTTAATTGGTATTTATAGTTTATTAACTTATTTGGTTGTTTAGTGTAATTGTGTATTAGTGATTTTGTATTTGTGTTTTGGTTGGTATTTGTAGTTTGTATTATATGTTATTGTTTGTTTATGTGTATTTGTTTTTTTTTTGTTCTATTTGTAATTCTTAATTGAATTGAATTAGAGTAGTTGATTAGGGGGGGTAAATGTAAAAAATTAAAACTGCAGGAATTTTGGGGGTGTAATTGTCATAATTGAAAACTGTTAGGGGTTATACTGTCAAAACTGAAAGCTGGAGAGAGAAAAAAAACGTCCACCCGCGGGTCCACCCGTACGTATAGGGTAGGGCAGGGTCAAAATATTGGACCGTATATATCCACCGTTTTGGACCCGTACCCGTTTACCCGTACCCGTTTTACCGGCCCGTACCCGGCCACCCACCCGTTTTGCAGGTCTAATTGTGTGCAGTGCAATAATAATAGAACATTAATTAAGGGGATGGATGAGGTAATATAAATGGGGCTAAAAATTTAAGAGTAATGCTACCGCCATGATAGTAGTATATCGAATTTATGATTGAATGACGTGATAAAATCTTGACCGTTTATTAATATTAAGTTAAAATTAATCAAGTCAAAATTTTATCACGTTATTCGGTATATAAATTCTATACACGGTCGTCTGTGGGTGTATATTTTTCAAAATTATGGTGATGAAGGGGGATGGGTTGGATGGCCTTGAACAATCCGAAACAAAAACCATGAATGCTCCCATTTATTATGACGCGCAATTTCTTTTATCTTAACAGTAATCCACTCTCTTTTATGCACCTACATTCATCATTTAATGCTTCATTTGTTCATTTTCCCTAGTTATTCTCGCTTCTCTTTTATTTTCACAACATCACCATTTTAATAAGGTAATACACCATGCAAAATTGAGATCCTTAATTCATATTAAGTCTATGTGACATCTGATTTAGTAACATCTCTTTGACAAATCTTATGGTTGATCTGTAGATAAAAGAGCAAAGAGAAACATAGGTTTAAGTTTCAATCCCTCAACACTAAGAGCATCTCTAGACTCTTTATATGACCAAACTCTTATTATAAAGAGTCTATCCTAAAAATAAGAGTCCACAAGCTCTTTATTTAAAATATAAATTAAAGAGTGGGTTTGACTCTCTACATTTAGAGAGTCAAATTTCACTCTTTAATAATTTTAATAATAAACTACAAGTTCATATGTTTTTATTTATTAATTCTCTCTTCAATTAAGTTTCTTTCTTAAAAATAAAGAGCATCTTCATTAAATTTAAAGAGTTATTGAATTTGAATAAAAACTGTGTTCTTTATATTTAAAAATAATGAAGATGCTCTTTATTTATACGAAAATGTTCTTCAAATAAAGAGCACCATTGGAGATATTCTATAGGGATGACTATTGAGGGGATTTACTCGATTATTATTTTGAGTCTCGAGAGATTAATTAAAGTGCGTGCTAAATTAATTGTTAGGTTGTTATGCAAAATTGAAATTTTGGATTTTAAGTTCATATACAAATTTTCTAATTCAATAAAAGATCTTTACTGGCTTAACCAACTTTTATGGCTGATATTTAAGTGTATACAATAACCTAAACCCATTTATAGATATTATTGTTAACTCATTAATTAAGGTTATCAAGTAAATTTGAATTATTTCTTTATCATTATCATACATTTAGATATAACTGTCATATTAATTTATCTTTCTATCTTTTAAGTCACACCTTTGAGTTAATATTATGAAAATACTTGAATATAATAATATTCCCTAAAATATTCACTTATCTCTTTGAATCCATCACTCATCCCTTTTATAGCATCTCGGATTCATATCGCTCAATGAACATGTGATGAATCAGGGTGGTACAAGTGGTCTTAAATTATCTTCCAATCATTAAACCGTACATTCCCATTAATAATAAAAATAATTCATGTAATTAAAATTATAAGGTAATTATAAAATTATAGGAGGGTAAAACTGTCATTTAAACGTAGAAATCGAGAAGCGTCGGCGTCCAAATAAGGTGTAATAATTAATTCTTTAACTTTCTCGAACCCCACCTTATAATTTACTTCACATTCAAGCTCTCTCTCTCTCTCTCTCTCTCTCTCTATAAATACTCTTGCTTCCTGGCTTCAGTTTTCTGTTATTGCAAAAGATAATCAAAGCGTTCATTAATGGCTGCAGATGTTACTTCTTTCCTCGGACTCAGACAAGAACCGAGCTCAAACTCAGAAATTTTGATCACCAAAGACTTGCTCGGAGGCCTCTCCAAGATTTCTAACTCAGAATCGGATCTGGGTTTAAAGGTAGTTTGTTTGTTTGTGTTTATAACTTTATTTAGCAACCATATGATTCGAATCGGTTAATATGATAATAAATTATAAAAGCATTTTATGGTGCAGCAGAATGAACAACGAGTGAGATGCAAGTCACCAAACACACCATTATCATCCATTTCAGCATCAGAAAACTCCGAAAACAAGAGGAATCATCCTCAGGAAACAAACCCAGATGCAGATTTCCAGGACTTGAATTATCCACCATGTTCAGCAACATCACCACCGCAACAAACACATCAAATCAACCATTTCCTGGAAGAAACTTGCCTGGATTTGAAGCTGCAATCCTCAAACCATTACCAAAGTGTTTGCACTCTCGACAAGGTCAAATCCGCTCTGCAAAGAGCCGAAAAACAGAACCTGGAAAAGAAAAGACCTTATTCTTCTCCTTCTCCTTCGCCAGGGCCCTTAAATTCATCATCTTCATCTTCAGGTCCTGGAATGTTTGCAGCAGGCTGCCCTGGTTGCCTGCTTTATGTAATCACATTAAAAACAAATCCCAGATGTCCTCGTTGCAACGCCACCGTGCCGTCTCCGGTGGCGGTGAAGAAGGCGAAAATTGATCTGAATTCATCGTTTTGAAGATTGATGTCATTATCTTCCTGTATAGTGATTAAGAATGGTTTTTAAAGGGTAAATTAGGTTCAGGAATATGGGTATTATTTATTTATTTATAGATAGATTAGATATGATTAATTGGGTTATTTAGATTTAGGTTTAAATTTGGTGTAATTTGTCGAATTTTGATTGTATGATTTATACTTGGCATAATTTTTATTTTTTTGAAATTGGTTTTGCCAGCCATATTTATTGAATGTTGAAATATTAAAGAAGGGCAGTCGTTTCTTCTGACCTTAGTGAATTTCATTTATGGTGTTAAGAATTGTGGAGTTTATTCATTTTAAGTTGCTGCGTGATAATTAATTATAAACCAAAATGGAATTGGCTTCCTCTTCTTTCAATTTCAAATGGGATTAGGATTTTCTATATTCTTTGGATTGATATGTTTTAAAAATATATGCACATATTTTAATTAAATATCTAGTGAGGACATTCTGAAAATTTTAACATGTATTCACAAGCATCTGATTGATATCTAACTTATAAGCTTTAAAATAAAAAAAACCCACTCATCTTTCATTCGCGTATGAAAATTTTAACATATTAACTAAAGGTGAGCATCCTATTAGTCTCTAACTAGGACAATTGTCTTTAATCTTCATATTAAAAGTTATAAAATATCAAAATATCTTGATTTTATATAGCATCCGAGTAGTCTCTAACTAGGACACTTATCTTTAATCCGCATATTAAAAGTTATAAAATACCAAAATATTATTATAAAATATCAAAATATTATTATATAATATTTTGGTATTTTATAACTTTTAATATGCGGATTAAAGGCAAGTGTCTTAGTTAGAGACTAATAGGATGCTCATCTATATATGTGTGTGTGTGTACACATGCGCGCGCGTGCTCGTGGGGTTCATGCACTGTCACGTTGCATAGTGAAGAAAGAGGTATAATTCTTATTAATGCAGCAAATAAATGCTAGTGGCCAGGGATTATCCACCTATTCAAGTCCTACGTAATTTGAGAATATTTCTCGTGCAGATAATCAATGGGATGCAAAGAATGACTTACATAACACATATCCACTTGTAAACTCGTAATCATTACCTTGAACTCTCACACTTTAAATAGATGACACCCTTCTCATTTACGGGATTGGCTGATGTTAGACTAAAATAGTTTATACACACTTTCTCTATCTCTCTCCCTACATTCTCTCTAAATTATAACTAAACTGGCCACACATGACCTGACTATACCCATCATTAATACAATAACAGTGAAAGTATGATTCACTTTTGAGCATCCAACCCACTTTAAAAATCGCTTCTCATTTATTCTCTCGTTTCATATTTACATATTACGTGTAATTTCTGAGTCTGATTAATACTTTGTACGTGTGAGTTATTGTTATCAAAATCAAACATCAACAATATGTAATTAGGATATTTTGATATTAATTTTGTTAAGATAATGCTAAATTATCATTAAATTTATTTTATTAGATTGATATAATTTTTTACCATTCAAATTTACTAATTCTTCTTGATATATATATTTTTTTTATAAGGGGCCATGCTTGAATGTCGTCATCGATGTTGTAAGATGTAATTAAAAACTTGAAGGCAGGCTTTTAAATTGTGTGGTGTATTATTTTTCTTGATAACTTTTTAATTATGAGTCTACTTTAACATAGAAAATGTAAAAACGAAACTGATTTTATTAAATTCTTCCGGCGGCATGGGGCGGAGCTATCTTTGGCTTCAGGTGGCCATGGCCATCCCCGGCCGAAGAAGAACTCCTTATGATGATTATATATTTTTAATATATTTGATAAAATATATATTGAATTTACTTATTAACCACCCCAAAATTAAGCACAAGATTGGATATATATCTAGATTTAAATTCTTAATGTCATTTATTATAAATTTAAATTCTTACTTATTTTATCATTTTAAGGTTTTATTAATTTGATTTTTGCACTTTTTTTATTTTTTATTTTTATATTTTTATAAAATATCATAACTCCTAATTAGTAAAATATTGAAAAGTTAAATATTAGATTTAGTTTGTGTCATTTATAAGGTAATTAACTATGCAAGCTAAATTTTAACAACTACAAGTGCATTTATAGAATAATTTAACATTTTCGATAATTTGTCTCTTAAATCTTTCCAACTACAATTTTTAATTTTGTTTCTTTATAAAAGTTTGTCATTAGACTTTAATATTGTAATAGTATATAACTTAAAAATTGTAATGTATGAGGCTAAACATTTAAAGAATAATAGTAAAACTTACTATATGAAACCATAAAAACTTGTATGTATAGTTGAACACAAAAATAAATTCCGACCACCACAAGATTGGGATCTTGGCTCTGCTCCTATCGATCGGTTTGGCCTCTGGACAATGGATTTTTATTAACAATCTATGCTAACTTTGAAAATATAAAAACAAAAATAAATAGACGTGTAATTTGGTTTTATTAAATAGAATAAATTGACGATTCAAAGAATTGTTATCATTCGATGAAAATATTGTCACTTTCAATTTTAATTTCTTTGGAGATTATACTTTTCATATCTAATAATTTTGCCTTGGTTGATCCATTTTTTTTGCGTAAGGTTTAAGCTAAAAGTATTTAACTTATTGGTCAATTCAAACAAACATGCAAATTAATATAAGTATTCTCTTCCTATTTTTATATCATACACCCCTCCATTCATTTTATTTTATTATTCCATTAATACATAATTTATATGAGAACTTAGTACTTAATTGTTTTCAATTACTAAAACTAGAACAAGACAAAATTGTTTCACATGTATAAATCAAACAAAAAGAAGAACCACAAATAGTGTAAGTCCCACGAATATTCATTTATGATTGAAACATGTATCAAATTATTAATTCATTTGAAAATCATGAATGAGAAAAATAAATAGTCCAAGTTGAGAAGACGTGTGAATTATGATAAAAATAGACTGAAAATTGTTAGATATATTGATGTAATGTTTTTCGACCTTTTAAATTATAATCGAGTCAACTTTTGAAATGGTTCAAGAGTAGAGAAGGGGGCAACGTTTCCTCGATGCTATCGTGATACTATAATAGATAATATTTGATTGGATCAAAATATATCCTGAAGCAATAAATAAATATATTCAAGTTAATATAAGTTAATGCCTCAATTACAATAAGATAGACTATGAATTACAAAATACCGAAGTAAGATTACTGCTTTCTCGACCATTTATATTACAATCAAGTCAATTATTAAAGTATAGTTTTTAAACGGTAGAGAAGTAGTAGCATATCCTCAAAGCTATAGACCTATGGTGGTACCAAATAGATAATACTGATCAGATCAAATTAGAAGAGAATAAACAAATTTTAGATAGGAAGGTGCGTGAGCTAATATAAGAATAAACGGACAATTATAACACATCAATTTAACATTACTATTTTCTAAAACTCTTAAAATTATGATCGCTACAAATCTTAAACCCTGATTTAAGAGTGAAAAAGAGGGTAGCGTTTCCTCAGGACATTTTAATGGAACTTGAATAGATAATAGTGTTGAAATCCGACCCGACCCGATCTTTTTTTTTTTGTTTTTTTTTTTTTTCGGGTGCGCATTGATTGGATAAGGTGATTTAATATCATTGGGACGAAAGAATGATTGCGGGTAAGTGTAATTAATACAAGAGTAATGCTATGTTTACTCACAATCTTACTAACCTCTTACTATCCTGTGTAAATATAACGACATAGTACGGGGACCATGCATATAGTACCCGTACTATCACTCTCACATCTTGATCTCTGATCTTCTCACTCTCACTCTCAGATTCTCAAACTTTATCGTGCCGCATCTCAAGATGGGTTTTTGACAATTTTGTGTTTTCTTTTCCAGGTGGAATACGCTCGGGAAGCCGTCCGTAGGGGAACGCCGCAGTTGGAGTACGTGGAACCGATATCGTCGTCCTTGGCATCGAGAAGAAATCCACCGACCACCGCTAAGCTTCAAGACTCTAGGTGTTTATACATAAGCTAAGTTTCCTCTTTTGTTTCCTGGAATTAGTGATTGTATTCCATGGACTAGTGTTTCTTTCATTGCTGTTGGTTTTGCAATAATGTCACGAAAATGTCAATTAACAAACAATATTGCAATAATGTCACGAAAATGGTTGAATAGGGTGGAAAAAGTGCATTTTTAGTATAGCGACCTTCAACTTATTGCAGCCAGAAGGCACTGACCTCCTGACTAACAGTCATTCTGAATTAAATTTCTAGCTGATCTGGTGCCAGAATGGATGGCACTTAAGACTTACATGCTAAAAGCCTAAAACAAAGTGTTAGAATAAGTGGTTTAGACTAAACCTCCCATTATTACACACATATTGAAGATTCTACACTACTTGAAAGATGTCCATCACTTTCAATATTTTGGATTAAAAGAAGACAGATCCAGAGCAGTGTTTTAAGCTTAATTACAAACTACTAATTATCAAATGCAATTACTTGAAGGAATCAATTTTCAGTAAAGTAATTGTATAGTCAACAGATTTTTGAGTGTGATAAGAAAACCAACAGCAATGACAGAAACACAGTCTATGGAATTTGTATTCCAATTCCTTATTTTGTATTCCATAGCTATGTTCTTGCTTTTCAAGTTTGCCATAAAAAGTTGTTGTTAGAATCACTACTCACTAGACCCTGTAACTAATAAGGCTGGTATGATATTTTAGTTCACCGCATTTAATTGTGTATTATAGTAGTCAAAGAAGCCAAACAATGACTGCCTAAGTTTAATCACTCTACCCCTAATACAATTTTTATAATCTGATTCTGATTGCGATTTATCTATCGATATTTATAGCATATTCTTCCAATGCAGCGTCTTATGGATCTCACATAGACGTTAGCATCATTAATTGTTACTTTAGTGTTAATACTGAATTTTTTAGAGGTTAATGATCATTTGAGTCGTCGGTTAATTATGTTAGAAACCCAACAACCACTACAGCTAATAGTGACAGGCTATATTCATTTGTCATGTCCTGTATTGCTTTCTTCATCTCATCAATTAATTAAGTTTTTTGATCGATTGTTTATCTTATAATTGTAAGTTAGTTCGTTAATTATTTGTAGATATCGATAGCGAAGTTGTATGGAGACAGGACTAAAAAAATTAATGAATTAATTGGTAAATTAAGGTAAAATTAATTCACTGAACCAGAAACGATAAGACCAATTTACTAAACCTTGTGCTGCCCTTTTAATTACATTAAGATTAAAGATGATTTCTAAAAGTTACTGGATGGTCCAGTTTTGTTCTTCCTCGTGAAAACAGCCAAATATGAGGCACAATGGTGTCCACAGAACAAGTATCTGAAACATTTCACAAGTTTATCATTGCTACAGACCACAGTCCCCTAATTAGAATGTCCTCTAATGAGTGATTAATACTGGATATGATTTGTTGAAGGTAACATATTTGAGTTGATCATTGTTTTGTAGATTGAGGTGAAAGATGATTCGATGATGATCTTGATGTGCCATTGACTATCCGAGACTGTGAATCAAGAGACTCTATCACGCCCACTGTGGGATGAATTTGCTGTCCTAAGATATTTTTTGTTGAATATTGGATTAGGTATTTGTTTATTTTAATTGGTTTTATAGTTTATTAACTTATTTGGTTGTTTATGTGTAATTGTGTATTATGATTTTGTATTTGTTGTTTTGGTTGGTATTTGTAGTTTTGTATTATATGTTATTGTTTGTTTATTGTATTTGTTTTTTTTTTTGTTCATATTTGTTTATATCTTAATTGAATTGAATTTAGAGTGTTGATTTAGGGGGTGTAAAGGTAAAAAATTAAAACTGCAGGAATTTTGGGGGTGTAATTGTCATAATTGAAAACTGTTAGGGTTATACTGTCAAACTGAAAGCTGAGAGAGAAAAAAACAGTCCACCCGCGGGTCCACCCGTACCCGTATAGGGTAGGGCACGGGTCCAAAATTGGACCCGTATATATCCACCCGTTTTGGACCCGTACCCGTTTTAACCGTACCCTTTTTACCCGGCCCTTACCCGGCCCACCCACCCGTTTTGCCAGGTCTAATTGTGCAGTGCAATAATAAATAGAAAATTAATTAAGGGGATGGATGAGGTAATATAAATGGGGCTAAAAATTTAAGAGTAATGCTACCGCCCATGATAGTAGTATTTCGAATTATTGCATTGATGACGTGAAAAATCTTGACCGTTTATTAATATTAAGTTAAAATTAATCATGTCAATTTTATCACGTTATTCGTTATAAATTCTTACACGGTGTCTGTGGGTGTATTTTTTTCAAATTTAATGGTGATGAAGGCGGATGGGTTGGATGGCCTTGAACATCCGAAACAAAACCATTGAATGCCCCATTTATTATGACGCTGCATTTCCTTTTATCCTTAACAAGTAATCCAACTCTCTTTTAATGCACCTACCATTATCATCATTTAATGCTTCATTTGTTCATTTCCCTAGTATTTCTCGCTTCTCTTTTTATTTTCAACATCAACCATTTTAATAAAGGTAATACTACACTGCAAAATTTGAGATCCTTAATTCATATTAAGTCTATGTGACATCGGATTTAGTAACATCATCTTTGACAAATCATTATTGGTTGATCTGATGATAAAGAGCAAAGAGATCCAACATAGTTTTTAAGTTTCAATCCCTCTAAACACTAAGAGCATCTCTAAATGACTCTTATATGACCCAAACTCTTTATTATAAGAGTCTATCCATAAAATAAGAGTCCAACAGCTCTTTATCTTTAAAATATAAATTAAAAGTGGGTTTGACTCTCTACATTTAGAGAGTCAAATTTCACTCTTTATAATAATTAATTAATAAACTCAAGTTCATATGTATTTTATTTATTAATTCTCTCTTCAATTAAGTTTCTTTCTTAAAAATAAGAGCATCTTCATTAAATTTAAGAGTCTATTGATTTGAATAAAAACGTGTTCTTTATATTTAAAAATTAATGAAGATGCTCTTTATTTATACGAAAAATGTTCTTCAAAATAAAGAGCACCATTGAGATATTCTAATAGGGATGACTATTGAGGGATTTACTCGATATTTATTTTAGATTCTCGAGAGATTAATTAAAGTGCGTGCTAAATTAATTGTTAGGTTGTTATGCAAAATTGAAATTTTGATTTAAGTTTCATTACTATTTTACTATTCAATAAAAGTTCTTTTACTGGCTTAAAAACTTTTATGGCTGATATTTAAAGTGCATACAACAACCAACCCATTATAGTATTATTGTTAACTCATTAATTAAGGTTATCAAGTAAATTTGAATTATTTCTTTATCATTATCATACTTTAGATTAACTGTCTATTAATTATCTTTCTATCTTTAAGTCACACCTTTGAGTTAATATTATGAAAATACTTGATATATAATAATATTCCTTTAAATATTCAGTTGCTCTTTGATCCATCCCTCATTCCTTTATAGCATCTCAGATTCATATCGCTCAATGAACATGTGTGAATCCAGGTTTACAAGTAGTCTTAAATTATCTTCTATCATTAACCATACATTCCAATAATAATAAAAATAATTCATGTAATTAAAATTATAAGGTAATTATAAAATTATATGAGGTAAAATTGTCATTTAACATAGAAATGGAGAAGCGTCGGCGTCCAACACTGTATTAATTATGATCTTTAACTTTCTAGAACCCCACCTTATAATTTACTTCACATTCAAGCTCCATCTGTCTCTCTCTCTCTATAAATATTCTTGCTTCCTGGCTTCAGTTTTCTGTTATTGCAAAATAATCAAAGCGTTCATTAATGGCTGCAGATGTTACTTCTTTCCTCGGACTCAGACAAGAACCGGCTCAAACTCAGAAATTTTGATCACCAAGACTTGCTCGGAGCCTCTCCAATATTTCTAACTAAGATCGATCTGGGTTTAAAGGTAGTTTTGTTGTTTGTGTTATAACTTTATTTAGCAACCATATGATTCGATCGTTATATGATAATAATTATAAAAGCATTTTATGTGTGCAGCAGAATGAACAACGAGTGAGATGCAGTCACCAAACCACACCATTATCATCCATTTCAGCACATCAAAAACTCGGAAAACAAGAAAAATCATCCTCAGGAAACAAACCCAGATGCAGATTTCCAGGACTTGAACTATCCACCATCTTCAGCAACATCACCACCGCAACAAACACATCAAATCAACCATTTCCTGGAAGAAACTTGCTCTGGATTTGAAGCTGCAATCCTCAACCCATTACCAAAGTGTTTGCACTCTCGACAAGTCAAATCCGCTCTGCAAAGACCGAAAAACAGAACCTGGAAAAGAAAAGACCTTTTCTTCTCCTTCTCCGGGCCCTTAGTTCATCTTATCTCATCTTCATCTTCAGGTCCTGGAATGTTTGCAGCAGGCTGCCCTGGTTGCCTGCTTTATGTAATCACATTAAAACAAATCCCGATGCCCTCGTTGCAACGCCACCGTGCCGTCTCCAGTGGCGGTGAAGAGCGAAAATTGATCTGATTCATCGTTTGAAGATTGATGTCATTATCTCCTGTACAGTGATTAAGATAGTTTTAAAGTGTGAATAGGTTCAGGAATATGGGTATATATTTATTTTTATAGATAGATTAATTGGGTTATTTAGATTTAGGTTTAAATTTGGTGTAATTTGTCGAATTTTGATTGTATGATTTATACTTGGCATAATTTTATTTTTTGAAATTGGTTTTGCCAGCCATATTTTGAATGTTGAAATATTAAGAAGGGCAGTCGTTTCTTCTGACTTAGTGAATTTCATTTATGGTGTTAGAATTGTGGAGTTTATTCATTTTAAGTTGCTGCGTGAAATTAATTATAAACCAAATGAATTGGCTTCCTCTTCTTTCAATTTCAAATGGGATTAGGATTTTCTATATTCTTTGATTGATATTTTAAAATATA
The DNA here is from genome assembly GCF_008641045.1 of Pistacia vera. NCBI lineage: Eukaryota > Viridiplantae > Streptophyta > Magnoliopsida > Sapindales > Anacardiaceae > Pistacia > Pistacia vera. The sequence goes on from NW_022196003.1 coordinate 851,948, forward strand.
TGCACATATTTTAATTAAATCTAGTGAGGACATTCTGAAAATTTTAACTGTATTCACAAGCATCTGATTGATATCTAACTATAAGCTTTAAATAAAAAAAAACCCACTCATCTTTCATTCGCGTATGAAAATTTTAACATATTAACTAAAGGTGAGCATCCTATTAGTCTCTACCTAGGACAATTGTCTTTAATCTTCATATTAAAAGTTATAAAATATCAAAATATCTTGTTTTATATAGCATCCGAGTAGTCTCTAACTAGGACCTTATCTTTAATCCGCTATAAAAGTTATAAATACCAAATATTATTATAAAATATCAAAATATTATTATATAATATTTTGGTTTTTTATAACTTTTAATATGCGGATTAAGGCAAGTGTCTTAGTTAGAGACTATAGGATGCTCATCTTATATGTGTGTGTGTGTACACATGCGCGCGCGTGCTCGTGGGGTTCATGCACTGTCACGTTGCATAGTGAAGAAGAGGTATAATTCTTATTAATCAGCAAATAAATGCTAGTGGCCAGGGATTATCCACCTATTCAAGTCCTACTAATTTGAGAATATTTCTCGTCAGATAATCAGGGATGCAAGAATGACTTACATACACATATCCACTTGTAACTCGTAATCATTACCTTGAACTCTCACACTTTAAATAGATGACACCCTTCTCATTACGATTGGCTGATGTTAGACTAAAATAGTTTATACACACTTTCTCTATCTCTCCCCTACATCTCTCTAAATATAACTAAACTGGCCACACATGACCTGCCTATACCCATCATTAATACATAACAGTAAAGTATGATTCACTTTTGAGCATCCAACCCATTTAAAAATCGCTTCTCATTTATTCTCTCGTTTCATATTTACATATTAACTTGTAATATTCTTCTCCTTGTGTTCTCATAATTATAATTAAATTTTAACCAATTAATTTTAAACTTAGCATGAATTCAAAACAAAAACCAAAAGAAAAAAATTGTAAAAAATTTATTAAAAAATATATAAAATTAAGGACTAGAGTATAGTTTGATTGCAAATAACCCACAATCGTTCTTTCAAATTGTGTGTGTGTGTGTGTGTATATATATATAGACAAAGAACTTGTTCCGTTGAATTTATTTGTTAATTAAAAGAACTTATTTAAAGTTATAAACACTTTTTGGACTCATTTTAAGTGTTAAATTTTATAAAGATCCATATACTATAATAAGTTTTTTGATGTATCAAAGTCTTTTTGGTGATTTAGTACTAAAAAATTATTTTACACTTTTCTAACCAAACAATTAACAATTTTCTTTTAAAAAAGCTTTACTATATTAAGCTTTATTCAAATAAATCATAACAAACACACTCAAATAACTTTTATTGTTCTTACCATAATTTTAGTTCCAAGTTTACTTGGGTTCTTTTTATTTTTTATTTTTTTATATATATAGTAAACCCTATATGATTTATCTTTTTGTAATAAGCATCTTTTGGTTTTAGACATGTGCCCTAGCTCTCGTTGGTTTCGGAAATGCAACTCTAGACCTCATGTTTTTTGTCTTTTTTATAATGAAGGCCCATTGATTTCAGAAATATCAATAATTCAACCTTCAAATATATTAACAATTTCATCAATTTAACTTTCAAAAAATATATTGACGTCTAAGTTATTAACAAATTTTAGTAAAACCATCATTTCTTTCAAATTTAAACCGGACAACTTTATGCCCCTCGTAAAAAGAGTCAAGTACACAGGGGTTAAGGATATATTTTAAACTAGAGGATGATAACTAAAAAAACCAAATAAAGGGGATTTATAGTAAAAAATGTCCCCAAATTTAATGTAAATTAAATCTTATATATTACATTGTGTGTAGACCTGGCAAAACGGGTCTGGACCCGCGGGTTGGACCATACCCGGGTAAAAAATATAGGGTACGGGTCCAATTTAATAAACCCATTTTTTAAGACCCGTACCCGTATCCGGCCCAGATACACACGGGTTATACGGGTGAACCCGCGGGCACCCGCGGGCACCCGTATTTGCAGTAATGAGTTTTGGTTCTTTGAATCCCTAATTTTTCACGCATTCCATTCACGCAGCAGTCACGCCTCTCACTCTCTCAATCTCATCTCATCAGTCATCTCTGATCTCTGATCTCTCACTCTCACATCTTGATCTCTGACTCTCACTCTCACACTCTGATCTCTGATCTCTACACTCTCACTCCTCAATTCTCATAACTTTATCGTGGCCGCATCTCAAGATGGGTTTTTGACAGATTTTGTGTTTTCTTTTCCAGTGGAATACGCTGGGAAGCGTCGGTAAGGGGAACGCGCAGTTGGTAAGTGGAACCGATATCGTCGTCCTTGGCATCGAGAAGAAATCCACGGACCACCGCTAAGCTTCAAGACTCTAGGTAGTTTATACATAAGCTAAGTTCCTCTTTTGTTTACTGGAATTAGTGATTGTATACTGGACTAGTGTTCTGTCATTGCTGTTGGTGTTTTGCAATAATGTCACGAAATGTCAAATTAACAAACAATATTGCAATAATGTCACGAAAATGGTTGAATAGGGTTGGAAAAAGTGCATTTTTAGTATAGCGACCTTCAACTTATTGCAGCCAGAAGGCACTGACCTGACTGACTAACAGTCATTCTGAATTAAATTTCGTAGGCTGATCTGTGCCAGAATGGATGGCACTTAAGAATTACATGCTAAAAGCCTAAAACAAAGTGTTAGAATAAGTGGTTTAGACTAAACCTCCCATTATTACAACCATATTTGAAGATTCTACACTACTTGAAAGATGTCCATCACTTCATATTTTGGATTAAAAGGAAGACAGATCCAGAGCAGTGTTTTAAGCTTAATTACAAACTACTAATATCAAATGCTAAATTACTGAAGGAATCAATTTCAGTAAATGTTAATTGTATGAGTCAACAGAGTTTGTGAGTGTGTATAGAAAAACCAACAGCAATGACAGAAACACTAGTCTATGGAATTGTATTCCCAATTCCTTTATTTGTATTCCATAGCTATGTTCTTGCTTTTCAAGTTGCCATTAAAAAGTTGTTGTTGAGAATCACTACTCACTAGACCTGTAACTAATAAGGCTGGATGATTATTGTTCCAGCATTTAATGTTGATTATAGTAGGTCAAAGAAGCCAAAACAATGACTGGCTAAGTTTAATCACTTACCCCTAATACAATTTTTATAATCTGACTGATTGCGATTATCTAATCGATATTTATAGCATATTCTTCCAATGCCTGGTCTTATTGATCTCACATAGACGTTAGCATCATTTATTGATTACTTTAGTGTTTAATACTGAATTTTTTTAGAGGTTAATGATCAGTTGAGTCGTCGGTTAATTAGTTAGAACACAACAACCACTACAGAATAGTGACAGGCTATATTCATTTGATCAGTCCTGTATTGCTTCTCATTTTCATCAGATTAATTAAGTTTTTTGATCGATTGTTTATCTTATAATTGTAAGTTAGTTCGTTAATTATTTGTGATATCGATAGCGAAGTTGTATGGAGACAGGACAAAAAATAATGAATTATTGGTAAATTAATGTAAAATTAATTCACTGAAACCAGAACAGTAAGACCAATTTACTAAAACCTTGTGCTGCCCTTTTAATTACATAATGAATTAAAGATGATTATCTAAAAGTTACATTGGATGGTCCAGTTTTGTTCTTCCTCGTGAAAACAGCCAAATATGAGGCACATGGTGTCCACAGAACAAGTATCTGAAAACAGTTTCAGCATAGTTTATCATTAGCTACAGACCACAGTACCCTAATTAGAAAGTGTCCTCTAATGAGTGATTAAATACTGGATATGAGTTTGAAGGTAACATATTTGAGTGATCATTGTTTTGTAGATGATGAGGAAAGATGATTCGGATGATGATCTTGATGTGCCATGACTGACTCGAGACTGTGGATCAAGAGACTCTACACGCCCACTGTGGGATGACATTTGCTGTCCTAAGAATATTTTTGTTGAATATTGGATATGTATTTGTTTATTTTAATTGGTATTATAGTTTATTAACTTATTGGTGTGTATGTGTAATTGTGTATTAGTGATTTTGTATTTGTTGTTTGGTGGTATTTGTATTTTTGTATTATTTGTTATTGTTTGTTGTGTTATTTTGTTTTTTTTTTTGTTCATATTTTGTTTATTCTTAATTGAATTGAATTTAGAGTAGTTGATTTAGGGGGTGTAAATGTAAAAAATTAAAACTGCAGGAATTTTGGGGGTGTAATTGTCATAATGAAAACTGTTAGGGGTTATACGTCAAACTGAAAGCTGGAGAGAGAAAAAAAAGTCCACCCGCGGGTCCACCGTACCCGTATAGGGTAGGGCACGGGTCCAAAATATTGGACCGTAAACCACCCGTTTTGGACCCGTACCCGTTTTACCCGTACCCGTTTTACCGGCCCGTACCGGCCCACCCACCCGTTTTGCCAGGTCTAATTGTGGTGATGCAATAATAAATAGAACATTAATTAGGGGATGGATGAGGTAATATAAATGGGGCTAAAAATTTAAGAGTAAGCTACCGCCCATGATAGTAGTATATCGAATTATGCATTGAATGACGTGATAAAATCTTGACCGTTATTAATATAAGTTAAAATTAATCAATGTCAAAATTTTATCACGTTATTCGGTATAAATTCTATACACGGTCGTCTGTGGGTGTATTATTTTAAAATTTAATGGTGATGAAGGGCGGATGGGTTGGATGGCCTTGAACAATCCGAAACAAAAACCATTGAATGTCCATTATTATGACGCTGCAATTTCCTTTATCCTTAACAAGTAATCCAACTCTCTTTTAATGCACTACATTATCATCATTTAATGCTTCATTTGTTCATTTTCCCTAGTCTATTCTCGCTTCTCTTTTTATTTTCAACATCAACCATTTTAATAAAGGAATACTACACATGCAAAATTTGAGATCCTTAATCATATTAAGTCTATGTGACATCTGATTGTAACATCATCTTTGACAAAATTAGGTTGATCTGATGATAAAAGAGCAAAGAGATCCAACATAGGTTTTAAGTTTCAATCCCTCTAAACACTAAGAGCATCTCTAAATGACTCTTTATATGACCCAAACTCTATTATAAAGAGTTCTACATAAAAATAGAGTCCAAAAGCTCTTTATCTTTAAAATATAAATTAAAGAGTGGGTTTGACTCTCTACATTTAGAGAGTCAAATTTCACTCTTTATAATAATTTTAATAATAAACTACAAGTTCATATGTATTTATTTATTAATTCTCTCTTCAATTAAGTTTCTTTCTTAAAAATAAAGAGCATCTTCATTAAATTTAAAGAGCTATTGAATTTGAATAAAAACTGTGTTTTTATATTTAAAAATTAATGAAGATGCTCTTATTTTATACGAAAAATGTTCTTCAAAATAAAGAGCACCATTGGAGTATTCTAATGGGATGACTATTGAGGGGATTACTCGATTATTATTTTAGAGTCTCGAGAGATTAATTAAAGTGCGTGCTAAATTAATTGTTAGGTTGTATGCAAAATTGAATTTTGGATTTTAAGTTCTAAACATAATTTACTAATTCAAAAAGATCTTTTACTGGCTTAAAAACTTTTATGGCTGATATTTAAAGTGCATACAAAAACCTAAACCCATTATTAGAATATTGTTAACTCATTAATTAGGTTATCAAGTAAATTTGAATATTTCTTTATCATTATCATACATTTAGTATAACTGTCATATAATTTATTCTATCTTTTAAGTCACACCTTTGAGTTAATATTATGAAAATACTTGAATATAATAATTCCTTTAAATTTCAGTTAGCTCTTGAATCCATCACTCATTCCTTTTATAGCATCTCAGATTCATATCGCTCAATGAACATGTGAGAATCCAGGGTGTTACAAGTAGTCTTAAATTATCTTCTATCATTAAACCATACATTCCAAATAATAATAAAAATAATTCATGTAATTAAAATTATAAGGTAATTATAAAATTATATGAGGGTAAAATTGTCATTTAAACATAGAAATGGAGAAGCGTCGGGTCCAAACAAGCTGTATTAATAATTGATCTTTAACTTTCTAGAACCCACCTTATAATTTACTTCACATTCAGAGCTCATCTGTCTCTCTCTCTCTATAAATACTCTTGCTTCCTGGCTTCAGTTTTCTGTTATTGCAAAAGATAATCAAAGCGTTCATTAATGGCTGCAGATGTTACTTCTTTCCTCGGACTCAGACAAGAACCGAGCTCAAACTCAGAAATTTTGATCACCAAAGACTTGCTCGGAGGCCTCTCCAATTTTCTAACTCAGAATCGGATCTGGGTTTAAAGGTAGGTTTGTTTGTTTGTGTTTATAACTTTATTTAGCAACCATATGATTCGAATCGGTTAATATGATAATAATATAAAAAGCATTTTATGGTGCAGCAGAATGAACAACGAGTGAGATGCAGTCACCAAACACACCATTATCATCCATTTCAGCATCAGAAAACTCGGAAAACAAGAAAATCATCCTCGGAAACAAAACCAGATGCAGATTTCAGGACTTGAACTATCCAACTTCAGCAACATCACCACCGCAACAAACACATCAAATCAACCATTTCCTGGAAGAAACTTGCCTGGATTTGAAGCTGCAATCTCAACCCATTACAAAGTGTTTGCACTCTCGACAAGGTCAAATCCGCTCTGAAAGAGCCGAAAAACAGAACTGGAAAAGAAAAGACCTTATTCTTCTCCTTCTCCGGGGCCCTAAGTTCATCATCTTCATCTTCATCTTCAGGTCCTGAATGTTTGCAGCAGGCTGCCTGGTTGCCTGCTTATGTAATCACATTAAAAACAAATCCCAGATGCCCTCGTTGCAACGCCACCGTGCCTCTCCAGTGGCGGTGAAGAAGGCGAAAATTGATCTGAATTCATCGTTTGAAGATTGATGTCATTATCTCCTGTACAGTGATTAAGAATAGTTTTAAAGTGTGAATTAGGTTCAGGAATATGGGTATTATTTATTTTATTATAGATAGATTAGGGTTATTTAGATTTAGGTTTAAATTTGGTGTAATTGTCGAATTTTGATTGTATATTTATACTTGGATAATTTTTATTTTTTGAAATTGGTTTTGCAGCCATATTTATTGAATGTTGAAATATTAAAGAAGGGCAGTGTTTCTTCTGACCTTAGTGAATTTCATTTATGGTGTTAAGAATTGTGGAGTTTATCTTTTAAGTTGCTGCGTGATAATTAATTATAAACCAAAATGGAATTGGCTTCTCTTCTTCAATTTCAAATGGGATTAGGATTTTCTATATTCTTTGGATTGATATGTTTTAAAATATATGCACATATTTTAATTAAATATCTAGTGAGGACATTCTGAAAATTTTAACAGTATTCACAAGCATCTGATTGATATCTAACTTATAGCTTTAAAATAAAAAAAACCCATCATTCTTCATTCGGTATGAAATTTTAACATATTAACTAAAGGTGAGCATCCTATTAGTCTCTAACTAGGACAATTGTCTTTAATCTTCATATTAAAAGTTATAAAATATCAAATATCTTGATTATATAGAATCCGTAGTCTCTAACTAGGACACTTATCTTTAATCCGCATATTAAAAGTTATAAAATACCAAAATATTATTATAAAATATCAAAATATTATTATAATATTTTGGTATTTTATAACTTTTAATATGCGGATTAAAGGCAAGTGTCTTAGTTAGAGACTAATAGGATGCTCATCTATATATGTGTGTGTGTGTACACATGCGCGCGCGTGCTCGTGGGGTTCATGCACTGTCACGTTGCAAGGAAGAAGAGGTATTTTCTTATTAATGCAGCAAATAAATGCTAGTGGCCAGGGATTATCCACTATCAAGTCTACGTAATTTGAGAATATTTCTCGTGCAGATAATCAATGGGATGCAAAGAATGACTATAAAACATATCACTTGTAAACTCGTAATCATTACCTTGAACTCTCACACTTTAAATAGATGACACCTTCTCATTTACGGGATTGCTGGTGTTAGACTAAAATAGTTTATACACACTTTCTATCTCTCTCCACATTCTCTCTAAATTATAACTAAACTGGCACACATGACCTGCGACTATCCCACAAATACAATAACAGTGAAAGTATGATTCACTTTTGAGCATCCAACCCACTTTAAAAATCGCTTCTCATTTATTCTCTCGTTTCATATTACATTTAGGTAATTTCTGAGTCTGATTAATATTTGTACGTGTGAGTTTTGTTATCAAAATCAAACATACAATATGTAATAGGATTTTGATATAATTTTGTTAAGATAATGCTAAATATCATTAAATTTATTTTTATTAGATTGATATAATTTTTACCATTCAATTTACTAATTCTTCTTGATAATATATTTTTTTATAAGGGGCCATGCTTGAATGTCGTCATCGATGTTGTAAGATGTAATAAAAACTTGAAGGAGGCTTTTAAATGTGTGTGGTGTATTATTTTCTTGATAACTTTTTAATTATGAGTCACTTTAACATGGAAAATGTAAAAACGAAACTGATTTTATTAATTTCCGGTCGGCATGGGGCCGAGTATTCTTTGGCTTCAGGTGGCCATGGCCATCCCGGCCGAAGAAGAACTCCTTATGATGATTATATATTTTTAATATATTTGATAAAAATATATTGAATTTACTTATAACCACCCCAAAATTAGCACAAGATTGGATATATGGCTAGATTTAGATTCTTAATGTCATTTATTATAAATTTAAATTCTTACTTATTTTATCTTTTTAAGGTTTATTAATTTGATTTTTGCACTTTTTATTTTTATTTTATATTTTTTTTATACAATATCATAACTCCTAATTAGTAAAATATTGAAAAGTTAAATATAGATAGTGTGTCATTTATAAGGTAATTAACTATGCAAGCTATTTAACAACTACAAGTGCATTTATAGAATAATTTAACATTTTCGATAATTTGTCTCTTAAATCTTTCCAAATAAAGTTTTTAATTCTGTTTTTTTTAAAAAGTTTATGTCATTAGACTTTAATATTGTAATAGTATATAACTTAAAAATTGTAATTGATGAGGCTAAACATTTAAAGAATAATAGTAAAACTACTATATGAAACCATAAAAACGTATGTATAGTTGAACACAAAATAAATTCCGATCACCACAAGATTGGGATCTTGGCTCTGCTCCTGTCGATCGGTTTGGCCTCTGGACAATGGATTTTTATAACAATCTATGCTAACTTTGAAAATAAAAACAAAAATAAATAGACGTGTAATTTGTTTTATTAAATAGAAAATGACGATTCAAAGAATGTTATCATTCGATGAAATATGTCACTTTCTTTTAATTTCTTTGGAGATTATACTTTCATATCTAATAATTTGCCTTGGTTGATCCATTTTTTTTGCGTAAGGTTTAAGCTAAAAGTATTTAACTATTGGTCAATTCAAACAAACATGCTAATTAATATAAGTATTCTCCTCCTATTTTTATATCATAACCCCTCCATTCATTTATTTTATTATTCCATTAATACTAATTTATATGAGAATTTAGTACTTAATTGTTTTCAATTACTAAAACTAGAACAAGACAAATGTTTCACATGTATAAATCAAACAAAAGAAGAACCACAAATAGTGTAAGTCCCACGAATATCATTTATGATTGAAACAGTATCAAATTATTAATTCATTGAAAATCATGAATGAGAAAAATAAATAGTCCAAGTTGAGAAGAAGTGTGGAATTATGATAAAAATAGACTGAAAATTGTTAGATATTGATGTAATGTTTTTTGACCTTTTAAATTATAATCGAGTCAACTTTGAAATGGTTCAAGAGTAGAGAAGGGGGCAACGTTTCCTCGATGCTATCGTGATAATAGATAATATTTGATTGGATCAAAATATATCCTGAAGCAATAAATAAATATATTCAAGTTAATATAAGTTAATGCCTCAATTACAATAAGATAGACTATGAATATAAAAATACCGAAGGAAGATTACTGCTTCGACCATTTTATTACAATCAAGTCAATTCTTAAAGTATAGTTTTTAAACAGTAGAGAAGTGGTAGCATATCCTCAAAGCTATAGACCTATGGTGACCAAATAGATAATACTGATAGAATCAAATTAGAAGAGAATAAACAAATTTTAGATAGGAGACGTGTGAATTAATATAAGAATAAACGGACAATTATAAACATCAATTTAACATACTATTTTCTAAAACTCTTAAAATTATGATCGCTACAAATCTTAAACCCTGATTTAGAGTGAAAAAGAGGATAACGTTCCTTAAGACATTGTAATGGAACTGAATAGATAATAGTGTTGAAATCCGACCCGACCCGACTTTTTTTTTTTTGTTTGTTTTTTTTTTCGGGTGCGCATTGATTGGATAAGGTGATTTAATATCATTGGGACGAAAGAATGATTGCGGGTAAGTGTAATTAATACAAGAGTAATGCTATGTTTACTCACAATCTTACTAACCTCTTACTATCCTGTGTAAATATAACGACATAGTACGGGGACCATGCATATAGTACCCGTACTATGCCGTTATATTTACACATGATAGTAAGAGGTTAGTAAGATTGTGAGTAAGCATAGTTTTATTGTTAATACAAAATTCCCGTGACTGACTGAAAGTCTTGTGCTAGACCCGGATGACATCATCACCACCTCATTATCAACTCGGTCTTATTCATTCAACCAATCTTTTTAACTTACCTAAGCTTTTAAAATATTTCACCTAAACCCCTCAAGTTTTCCATATATAAAATATTTTTATCAAATATAAATAGTGAATAAATTCTTCTGATATGATATGGACAATTCTAATTGGGGAAATTTTGTAGGCCTAATTCGGGGTTGTTACTTTAAAACAATCACTTATTTTTTAAGTTACCACTAAAGAAGTGTTTAATAAATTAAAAAAAAATAAAATAAAGAATACCCAAAGCTAGTTATAAAATAAGAAAAATGTTATCCTTATAAAGGCCCATATAAAGAGGGCTACAAAGTGACATCATCCACAAGAAAAAAATAAAGAAAAAACAGAAAAAGAGAGAGAGAGAGAGAGAAATCATGAAAATCAAGGATGGGGATTGTCTTTGTAAGCCCCTTTTGTATGTGTCTTTGTAAAACTAGCATTGCTCATAAAATAATATGTTTTATAAAATATTTTAGAAAGCTGGTTAGAATGACTTTTATGAACATCACCAATTGTCACATTTGACTACAGTGAATCATCAAAGTTTCAATCGAATTTTATCAATCAAAAAGTCACTCATTATGAGTCTTTGAATTTCATTGTTGTTTGTGTGATTTTTCTGCCAAGCTCGGGCTATCGTGAGGATAAAGCTCGACCCAAAACTAGCTTGGCAACGATGTTTGATCGACCCAGCATAAGCTCGTTGAGCTGTAGTTCAACCCAACAGAAGCTAGTCGCGAATAATCCGAGCAATCTTTCGTCAATTCCTGGATTATTTTAGATCCCAGATATTGCGGAAAAGATTAGATCAACAACAATCTCTATGCAATCCCAACGCCCAATCACGAGAATATCGGAATTACATTTTAGATCAATTGTAATCCCTTTGTTTTCGCTCTTTCCTTCCTACAAATCTTGTATATAAACCCCCTCAAATTATGAAAAAGGGGTTACAAAATTTTCATATAATTTACATTGTAAGCTCTTACCGCAAATACAAAACAGTGGACGTACACTTTAGAGTTTTACCTTGCCGAACCACTTTAAAAACTCTCATTGTCTTTTACTTTATTGCATCTTTATACCTTCATCGCTGATTATCTTTAATCACACCCACATCAGTTTTGATCCCGGCAAGGTCGATTAGATCTTACTGGTTGGTGTAGTTTTTTTATCAACACTTTGGCGCTAAAGGAAAGGCCCCGTCAACATCTTAGGTATTCCAGCGAACAGTCACAGCAACCAACCCAATTCAAGCCCAAAATGGTGCACACCAGGTCAAAGACCACCATCGAAAACCTTGAAAATACGGAAACCACCCATCAAAAAGTGCAACAGGATGCTGTTGGATGCATACCGCCCGTGCCACAAACTTAACACGTCACAAACCACCAGGGGGTAGAGACATCAAACCTCGAGAACGGCCAGCTAGTGAAGATGATTAGAACAATGGTTGCACAGGCAGTGCAACAAAACGTGGTTGAGCTAAGGAACTAGCAACTGACTGCCTAGAATCTCAAGCAACCACGCTTCACCAACGCCACCCTAACAGGTATGAATTCTGTAGGTGGACGATCTGTTTCGTCAGCACAAAGAGACGACCAACACCCCCGACATCACAAATTGCACTTTGCTCATGAGTGCAAATTCTGCAGGCAAACTAACCCCATAAGGCGACTAAGGAAGCAACCGCTAGGGGAAAGTGAAGACAACGGACACCCTCGAGACGTTAGATGATATCCCCAGCATTAGTGTGCTGGTATTAACCCATGCCTAAGACAAGATCAATCTTCGCAGGCTTTTGGGACGAGACAAGTGCGTCAATCTGGCAATGACCGATGTTTCGGTTATAACTGACGTCGCGAGCAATGTACCAACGAGCATAATAGTACTTATCAGCCTAGCCATTATGACTTGACCTTGCGTATCAACGCGCATATTGGAGGGACCTCACAAGCGGCAGATTTGCGAACCCATTTGCTCGAAGTGAGGCTGAACAGAACCAACCAGGGCAACCACAACAAAGATTTAGATTGCATGCAGAAAATGCTTGATGATTTGAGAGTCCGCAAGAATGGTACGGCAGAGGAAATAGTAAGTTCTCCCTTCACAGAGGAAGTTCGCTAGGCCCCGCTTCCACAAGGATTCAAGGCGCCAGAGAGCAAGTTTGATAGGAGAGGGAACCCTAGAGACCACCTCGACAATTTCAATGGCAACCAGAAAAGCAACCCACAGACCTGGTGTAGGTCTATCAGGTCATTGACTTGGCTAAATGTCGATGCTTCGCAGTCACATTGGTAGAGGACGCCAAGAGGTGGTATAAGAGGCTCAAGGTGAACTTCATCAACTCGTAGCAATAATTCTCCTCACTATACTTACAACAATTTCAACGAGGAGGTAGTTCGCGATGCCGCCCAACTACTTGAGCAACATTCGTCAGAAAAGAGACGAAACACTGACCTTGTACCTAATGAGGTTCCAGAACGAACATGCAAAGGTCATGGATGCGCCCGAGGAGTCCATCCGAACTTTGCTAATTGCAGGGATCGAACCGAACACAAAGCTATGGAAAGAGCTCCAAAGTGAAGATCACGTAAGCCTAGCTCAGTTCTATCAGATGGCTGTAAAACACCAGAGGGTAGAAAGCTCGCTGGCAGCACTGGCCAAAAGCTCGGTGTAATGAGCTCCAGACAGATGACAAGATCACCCATCGGATAAGTGCAGGGGCCAAGACCGCAACGATAGGGACCGCAATAGGTTCCAGAAAAGACAAAGAATAGATAATTGTGGAGACAAGCAACCTTTCCCACGGTATGCAGAATACACTCCCCTCACTCGAGACATCGCCCACATATACGAAGTCTCCCGCAAGGCAAAGAGACTGCCCGCTCTAGAGAGAATGAGGGGGGCACCGTGCAGAAGAGATCAACAAAAGTACTACCGGTACCACAAGGACATCGGACACAACACAAATGAGTGTCAAGCTTTGAAGGATGCCATTGAGGACCTAATAAGAAGAGGCTACCTAAAGGAATTCATTAAGGCGGCACGAGCTTGGAAAAATACTGGTGAGCAAAATAATTAGGTCCAGAGCCAGGTTTAGAACTAGGTACAATAAGCTCTGCCAAACCCCAATGAAGTCCTAGTGGGCATGATTTACGGGGGGCCCGAAATAGCAGAGAGCTCAAAGCGTGCTCGCAAGCAATATGCTTAAGAGGCCAAAACAGACTTGGTCCCTTGGATAATGAGCTGTGAATAAAAGCCACCCAAGCGGCCTAGACAAGATAGTGAGGTAGTGGGATTTACAATCGAGGAGTGTGAAGAATCCCCTCATCACAACCATGACGCGATCGTGATCACAGCCATAATCGGTAACATCCGAGTGTTAAGGGTAATGGTCGATAATGGGAGCACATTAAACACCATTTTTCTAGGAGCTTTCCAAGGAATGAGGTTCATAGAGAGAGACTCGAGGGCGTGCCCTTCGCCGCTCTATGGGTTTATCGGAAACAACTTGGTTCCCAAATGAACGATTGACCTTCCCGTGACTCTAAGGGCAGAGCTCAAGATCAGGATGGTGATGGCCAAATTTCTATTGGTAGACTGCCCGATCGTATACAATGTCATCCTCGAAAGACCGATCTTAGATGACTTGAGCGCAGTCACATCAGTGCGCTGCCAGGCAATGAGGTTTCTGACTCTTAGGGGAGTCGCGATGATCAGAAGTTGCAAAAAGGAATCTCAGGAATGTTACAACCGGGCCATAAATATAGCACAAAATGGCTACTTCTGAGAACAATGGTCATAGCAGAATCCAAGCCTAACCTTGGACCACTCAAGGATACTATAGATCCTTGCATCCATAGAGAAGAGGTCGCAATAGTACAGACTGAAGAGCTGTGAAAAATAAGTGTCAGCGAGGAAGAACAAACTCATGTGCTGAAAGTCGATAGTAGTTTGATTGGAGAAATGGCTGGAAATCTGATGGGGTTCCTAAAAAAGAACCTCGACGTGTTCGCGTGGGTGCACGTAGATATGGTTGGGATTAGCCCCGAGATAATGTGCCACAGGTTGAACCTCAACCCTCAAGCTCGGCCCATAGGGCAGAAAAGAAGGGTTATGGATGCGGAGCACTCTCAAGTGCTCAAGGATGAAGTTGACAAACTCTTGAAAATCAACTTCATCAGGGAAGTCAAGTACCTGGACTGGCTTGCCAACCCAATCCTGGTCAAGAAGTTGAATGGTAAGTGGCGAACTTGCGTTGACTTCACGGATCTAAACAAAGCCTGTCCCAAAGACAACTTTCCATTACCACGGATCGACCAATTAGTATATGCGACAGCAGGAAATGCACTACTCAGCTTCATGTAGGGATGGGAAAAAAAACCGAACCGAACCAAAAATTAGGTTTTTTTGGGGATTCGGTTCGGAAGAGTAAATCGAATATTTGGTTCGGTTTTTAGAAAAAAATATAAACCAGTTAACCGGAACCGGATTGCTAAACCGGTTTTTAAAAAAATATATTTTTTCTTTTATTAAATACCTCTCTCTTTCTCGGTTTCTCCATCGTTTTATTTTGTTAATTACCACACACTCTCTCTCTCTCGATTTCTCCACCTTTTTCTTTTATTAAATGTCTCTCTCTCTCTTTCTCGATTTCTTCATCTTTCTCTTTTATTAAATACCTCTCTCTCTTTTTCTCGATTTTTCATCTTTCTCTTTTATTAAATCCCTCTCTCTCACTCTCTCTCACTCTCTCTGCAAATACAGATTGCAATTCAAATGGCATCCACTTCTCTATCTTTTTCTTCTTTGCAACTTCAGTTCCACACTCCACATAAAACGTCATCATCAAAACCATAAGCCATCTGTACAAGCACCATCAACCACGATTTCACCATCTCAACCTGCCACTCAACCTCCAATCCGAAAAATCCTAGGAAACTATGATCTCCCTTTTATTGGTCCGATCAAAGACCATCTTGAATGGGTGAGTGACATTCTGAGATAGTAAATTAGGCCAAAGGGGAAGGTTTTATTGAATTGGGCCGACTGGTCCATGCCATTTTAAAAAACTGGTTAACCGAACCGAATTTTTCGGTTCGGTTACAAACCTGTTTAAGTGAAAAACTGGTCCAGTTTCGGTTCGATTTTTCACCTGAACTGGAATTCGGTTCGGTTCAAATATAGGATAAACCGGTTCGGTTAATCGGTTTTTTCCACCCCTAGCTTCATGGATGCGTAATCAGTAGGGGTCTTCAAAAGAACCGGTGGATACCCTGGGTTTGGTTTCTGTTCCTACCCAAAACCAATAGTCAATGGGTAGGTTCCGGTTCAAAATTTTTGGAACCGTTGCTGTGCAGTTCCGGATTCGGTTCCTAGGAATCGGAATCGAAACCAGGAACCAGGAACCGAGACTAATATAAAATAAAATTAAAGATTATGGGGGTTAATAAAAACTTTTGTAGAAAAAGTAATGTGAATAAATTTATATTTATATTTTATAACATTTAAAGTAAGTTAGTTTGACTTTTGAGAATCTACCTGTACAAAGTAATGGAGTTTGTAATTTTGAATTTATAATTTGTAACCTTATTTTTGTTAACAAGTGCCAGGTGGGGGGGTATTTGTAAGGTTTTAAGGGTTTTTTTGCCATTCTAAAAACTTTTGGGTGGTCATGAATTTTACAGGGTACCCAGAACCAGAACCGAAACCGTTGTTACAGGTTTTGGTTCTGGGTACCTAGGAACCGAAATCGTCGATTTTGGTTCCAAATTTCAAGGAACCGTCAGTTCCAGTTCCGGTTCCTTCAAAAAGTGTAGGGTACTCGGAATCGAATACCCCTAGTAATCGGGATATAACCAAATCCCGATGTACTAGGCCGATGAAGAACTCACTTCTTTTATTACTAACCGTGAAATTTATTATTATAAGGTTACGCCATTTGGCCTCAAGAACGTTGGGGCAACCTACCAGTGTTTGGTAAATAAGATGTTCACCGACCAAATTGGTCATACCATGGAGGTATACATCGACGCCATGCTCATCAAATCAAAAGTACCCGAAAGCCACGTTGAGCACTTGGGGGAAATGTTTGACATCTTCAGAAAGTACAGAATGAAGCTCAATCCTTTGAAATGTGCTTTCAGGGTGAGCTCGGGGAAATTTTTGGGCTTCCTCGTAATCCAACGGGGTGTAGAAGCCAACCTAGAGAAGATTCAGACTCTACTCAACATGAAAAGCCTGACCAACATAAGACAGGTGCAAAGCTTGACAGGGCGTATGGCCGCACTCAATAGATTCATTTCCCGAGCCATAGACAAATGTTTGCCGTTCTTTGAGAGCTTGAAGGGGAAGAAAGGTTTCGAGTGGACAGAGGAGTGTGAAAGAGCCTTCTAGGAGCTGAAGAAACATATGGGACAGTCTTCTTTGCTATCAAAGCCCATCCAGGGTGAGCCGTTGCTGCTATAGTTGTCAGTATTAAATTACGCTATCAGCGCGACATTGGTATGCAAAGAGGGAGGAGTACAATAGCTGGTATACTATGTAAGCAACAGAAAACTCGACACAAAGACGAGGTACCCAGAGATGAAGGAGCTCGCCTTCGCCCTTGTCACTGCTGCTAGAAAGCTATGACCCTATTTCCAGGCACACACTATCCACGTGCTAACAAATTTCCCACTAAAGAAAATAATGCAGAAGCCCAAGACATCGGGTAGACTGATCCAGTGGACCATGGAGATGAGTCAACACGACATTAAGTACATCCCGAGGATAGCGATCAAAGGTCAAGCCTTGGCGGATTTTATATCTGAATTCTCCTATCAGCCAGAAGCTGAGTCAAGCTCGCCTGAGGCAGATACCTCGGGAGAGATCGAGCAACAAAAGTCAAAGTTTGACGACTTATGACAATGGACTCTATATGTAAATAGCTCATCGAATGAGAAAAGAGCTGCAGCGGGGTTCTTGCTCAAAAGTCTAAAGGGAAACTCGATCAGAGCTCTAGTAAGATTCGGGTTCGCCGCCTCTAACAATGAGGCTGAGTATGAGGCATTGCTCGTAGGGATCCGCCTTGCCAAGGAAATGGGGCAGAGTCCATTAAGATCTATAGTGACTCATAGCCCATTGTTTATCAAATTATCGGGGAATACCAGGTGAAGGAAGATAGATGGCATCCTACCTCCAACTAGCGGAGGCCTAGCTCAAGAAGTTCAGATCATTCACAATCCTCCAGATCCCAAGGGAGAAAAACTTGCAAGTAGATGCACTAGCCCACTTAGCTTCTGTAATGAATCAGGAAAAAAACCGATTCCATCCCAATTAAGTTCCTCCCGGGACCAAGCATCTTCACTTCACAAGGTTCGGTTTTAACTACTGGTCGGAGATACAGTTGGATGGACACAATCATTGCCTACCTAAGGGACGATACACTACCAAAAGACAAAACCAAAGCCAGAACACTCCACACCAAGGTAGCTTGGTATACACTCATGAATGATAAACTATACAAGCGTGGGTTCAATGTACCGTTGTTACGATGTATTGACCATGAAGGCGCGGATTACGTTCTGAGAGAGATCCATGAGGGAATTTGTGGAAATCATGTAGGAGGTAGATCTCTAGCATACAAAGTACTTCGCCAAGGATATTACTGGCCAATAGCTTTCAATGATGCAGTGGACTATATTCGCAGATGTGATAGATGCCAGAGATTTGCAGATATTTCGCGAACCCCACCACAAGAATTGATCAATTTGACAAGCCTCTGGCCATTTACAATCCGGGGCATCGACCTTATTGGCCTCTTGCCTCAAGGAAAAGGGGCGTTAAGTTCACAGTAGTTGTCATGGATTACTTCACCAAGTGGGTAGAGGTTGAGCCCCTAACAACAATAATGTCGAACAAGCTGAAGGACTTCGTCTATAAAACATTATTTGTCAGTTCGACATTCCCCACACAATAATGACTGACAACGGGAAACAATTCAACAATGAAGACTTCAGGACTTTCTACGAGCAGTTCAACATCAAGAAAAGTTTCGCTGCTGTTTATCAACCTCAAGCCAACTGATAAGTGGAGGCTGTGAACAAGGTCATCAAGCACACTATTAAGAAAAATCTCGATGCCCTGAAGGGGAGGTGGGCCGATGAACTACCTGAAGCTTTGTGGTCCTACAAGATGACAACCAGGAGTTCGACAGGTGAAACTCCATTCTCTTTGTCATACGGGTGTGAAGCAATGGCCCCGATTGAAGTGGGGATCAACTCATTCCAAAGAGAAGTTTTCGATGAGGAAACAAACGAAGATCTTCTCTGCCTAAGGCTGAACCTAATTGAAGAACACCAGACTAAGTCCCAGCTAAGGTTCATCTCATATCAATAGCGAGCCAAATGATACTTCAATACTAAAGTAAAAAAAAAGGACTTTAAAGTGGGTGATCTGGTTCTTAGGAAGGTCGTCCAAGATACCTAAAACCAGAACTTGGGGGTACTTAAACACAAATGGGAAGGTCCTTTTAGGATCTCGGAGAAGCTCACGCTAGGATCTTTCCACCTGGCACGCCTCAACGACAAAGCAATAATGCAAGCTTGGAACATCGAGCATTTGCGAAGGTATTACCAATAAATAGCTTGGGTTTCACTTATTTCTCTGTTCTTTATTCGTTGAAAAGCCACTCACGGTCAAAGCGTTTGATTAATAAAAGAGGTATTATTCATGATTTTCCTTGTTTGTAGTTAATGTCTTTAATCCATTAGCATTTACAGGCCCTCAACGATGATGTTTCAAAAGTGAACTCAGAGTCAAAAGTCTTGGAAATGCAGTTTATCTTAGATAAGCCAAGCCAAAATTCAACTCTTTAAGAATGAAATATCCTAAATCAATGAAGTTAATCCGGAACGCTCTTCTCGCCAACTACCTTAGAGGCAGTCGCGGGCCTCTTCGCGCTTGGGCCTTC
Organism: Pistacia vera; assembly: GCF_008641045.1. NCBI lineage: Eukaryota > Viridiplantae > Streptophyta > Magnoliopsida > Sapindales > Anacardiaceae > Pistacia > Pistacia vera. The sequence goes on from NW_022196003.1 coordinate 871,726, forward strand.
CCCAAGCTTGCCATCGGTGGTGTCCGCGAGCATCTTTGTCACCGAAGCGGTCGGTGCCTTCTTGGCAGCTGTCAAGGCTGCTGTTTTCTTCTTGAGGCCCTTGGATTTCTCGACCCACATCTCTACAAGAAAGGAAACAAATGAACAACTAACCTATTTGCACGAGAAAGTAAACATGATCATGTGACAACTTAAACCTTTCTCCAAGATTGTAAGGAATCTGGCATCGTCCCGAAAGAAGCCGTATGCTTTCAGGTGAGGAAGCGTGAGAAGTTTGTTGATGTTACACTAATTGTCGGGAAGGTCACTAAAACACTGTAGCCTCTGTAAGCTCACGGCTAGAAGATAGTTTTGCTCGACATTAACTGCAAAACAAAACAAAACAACTCAGTTAGCTTGGATACAATGCTCAAAAGCGACCCTTGCGCACGAGGGGAATCAATGTCTTACTTGCATCCGAAACAAAAACACTGGTTTCCCGGGTTTTGCAGAAGAAAAACGGAGAATCTTAGTGCGAGACCTTCTTCAGGACGTCGACTAGCCTGTTGAAACGTACCTTTCTCGCCTTGGAAAGATAGTACATTTGGCCTTGCCCTTTTTTGAGCCTATACAGGTGAATAAGCTCTTCGATAGATGGCTCGCCCAACTTTGCGATCATGTACGTGATGTATAGACCAATGAGAATGACATATGAATTTGTGGACAACTAGAGAGGAACGATGTCGAACCGCTTTAGCATGTTATCAATAAAACGATGAGGAGGAATGGATATCTCGCATCTTAGGAGGGTCTCAAAGATCGGCACCCATCAGGGCTGCGGGTTCTTTTGAGAATGTTCCCCTAGGACCATCAAGTTAAGTTGCGGCGCATAGACCTCTCTTATGCATTCGAGATTCCTAACAATAAGTGAGGATTATGTTCATTGTGCAACCTATGGGCTAGGGATGGTTGGGAATGAGCTAGCTGAATCAAAGGACGGTTGGACAAGCCCGCATCGTCAAGGTTTGAGCTTCGTGCGACGAATTCTTCGGAAACCTCAGGTGTCACGTCCCAAAGAACTGCCAAGCCCACGGGCAAATCGAACATACTATCTATGGTATGACTGTTGGAGGAAGCCATGGCTATAGCTCACTTCTGGGTACTTGAAAAAAAAGCAAACAAGTGTCAGAGCTTGAGCAACTCGACGATCACTCCATACTTGCTTCTAGTTCAGGCACCTGAGATAGCTCGCGCAATACGACGAATGTATGTGACCTATCTAGGATGCCGACAGCCTTCGTGTTAAACCCTTGTAAAACCTAAGACCGTCGAAGATGCACCCAAAAACCTTACTAAAACCCTAAAATATACAATGTGGCCACTACGGTAGCCACCCTTTGACGCAAAAGTCAGGAAAATGGAAAGAGAAGAGAAAAGAACCTTATCGGAATAAGAAGTGTAGAAAACTCGCTGGAAAGAGTGTCGCGATAATGATAAAACAACAGCAAATGCACAAGAATGCCATAGAACTTTCGTGGACTGAATGAGGATTCTGACGACTTCGCCACTTTTTATAGTAGCTTGCATGGGAGACGAAAGAGTGGGGTTTAATCGCAGCCATTGAGTTGTATTGAATCTCGACCCTTTATTCATCGAGCAATCTCAGCTATGATTGTTAGTATCCTACGATATCCGATACGTATCATACGATATGATACGATTCGATATAGGTCGCCAACGATACGTATCAGAGAGTGTATCTTAAATCTTTCGATATGTTTATATTTATCCTACGATACGATACACAACTGTTTGTATCCTTAAAAATATTGATATAAATCGATACGACTTTATTAATTTGGGTCAAAGGCCCAAAAAAAAAATTCGGGTTGAAACCGGGTCACCCAATCCGGTTCACTAAAATCTATCCAAATTTACCCATTTTGCATGGAGAAAGTGAAGAGGAACATGTGTTGCCCATTTTGTATGATAATAATATATAAGTGGAGATATAGATATTGATATTGATCTTGATCTTGGAAATGATATGAATGGTTGAGAGAAAACAATATAGATTCTTAATTTTGTGATTAATTTTGATTATGTAATACCAAAATTTAAAGCCAATAATACCACAAAATTCTTTAATTAATCTTGGGGATGATATTAATTTTTAGAAAATTTTGATTATTATTATTATTATTATTATTATTATTGAAAAAGGTGTATCCTACGATACGATACGATACGCGATACACAATTCAAAAAATTAGGTTTTCGATACATGATACGATACGCGATTTGACAACCATGATCTTAGCTTTTATTCGTGGCCACGTGTCGATCATCCGCTGGGGGCAGTGAACCATCAGACTATCACACTGATAACCGTCGTCACATGTCGCCTCAACCTCGCGCGTGGACAGCTCTAGTCTCCCACGAGCGACGAAACGTGACTGACAAAGGTTGCTGCATTTAATATGACACGACCACACGAAAATTACATGTTTACCCTAACTTTTTATATTCTAAGTTTTGTCAGGCATTGTAGGAAATAAAGACCCAAGTGTGGAGTACGTCGGCCAGACATAAGGTCAACCCCTAATGCTCGATCAAACCTACACCTAGAGGCTTGCTGATAAGACCGAGCTTGACATCAAATCAAGCAATAGTCTTTGAAGCCCAAAACGAGCATCAAACACTAGGGGGTAGATGTTGTGTGTGATTTTTTTGCAAGCTCGGGCTATTGTGAGGATATAGCTCGACCTAGAACCAGCTCGATAATGATGTTTGATCGACCCAGCATAAGTTTGTCAAGTTGTAGCTCGACCCAGCAGAAGCTAGTCGCAAATAATCTGAGCAATCATTCAATCAATTCTCAAATTATTTTAGATCCATGATATTGTAGAAAAGATTAGATCAACAGCAATCTCTGCACAATCCCAATGCCCAATCGCAAGAATATCGGAATTACATTTCAAATCAATTACAATCCCTTTGTTTTAACTCTTTCCTTCCCACAAATCTTGTATATAAACCCCCTCAAATTATGAAAAAAGGGTTACAAAATTTTCATAGAATTTACATTGTAAGCTCTCACTACAAATACAAAACAGTAGACATAGGCTTCACAGTTTTACCTTACCGAACCACTTAAAAACTCTCATTGTCTTTTACTTTATTGCATCTTTATACCTTCATCGCTGATTATCTTTAATCACATCCATATCAGTTCTAATCCCAGTAAAGTCGATCGGATCTCGCTGGTTGGTACAGATTTTTGTATCAACAATTATAATTACAACTATAATTACAGTTTTCCTAATATTATTACAAGAAAGTTAATAAAGATTTAAGGGGGAAAAAAAAGTCAATAAAACACATGATTACATGAGTCAAGAGGTATTTCAACATTTTAAAAAAAAAAAAATAATGGGCTGATATTGTAATTTCTCGAAACTTGAGGGATTTGAAGGATATTCTTATTATTAAGCAACGTCAACATCAAGCATTTAAAACAGGCTGAGCTCCTTGTACGAGCGATTGACCACGGAAATGACCATCGAGCTACGTGTCAAGATCTGGTGGGGGGTAATAAATGTAGGTTACACGTATGTACGACGTGTCGGCGACTTTCAGTATCTAACAATAAATGCGGGTGTCGTTTTGGCGAGATTGGCGTTCTCTGATTTACGACAGAACGAAAGTGTGGAAATCCAAATGGCATTAATTGTAAGTTGCTCACGGTTTAATGTGTTGTTGATAGGATCAAGACTTTCAAGGCATTTAAAGAAAATTGTCTTTTACTTTTAATGAAATTAAAAATTCAAAGATATTTGATGTGATTTAATTTAATTTACTATTATCCACTCATCGGATCTTACAATGTTAATTAATGTCAAATCAATTTTGCGAAAAATATTGGGTGTGAATGTGATGGATGTGTGTGGTTGTTACTACTTTTATCTTTATTTTAAACATTATTAAAGAGATCACACTTGGGAGATTTGGCAACCCTATCCGTCACATAATTAATTTTCATAGTCCTAAAAGGACCAGGAGATAACATTTCAGTAGCCACCCTGTTAGGATATGGATGGAGTTAAACTAGGAAGTCTGGAGAATTTTATTTTGTTCCTTTATCATTAAAACTTCTAAGGTTTGTATAAAGTTTTTATAAGTATACTATTATTCATAAAAAAAAATCCCTCCATAAAATATAAAGAATGGATTAATTTTTTTTTTTTTATGTGAAATCGTTAAGCATTTGAATTATATGATATTTTATTATATGATATGTTTTATTAATAGAAAGATAAATTACTTTGAAGATTATTAGGAATGTTTAGGAAATATGTTTAATTGGTTTAAATAAATTAGTGAATAATATGGTTGGAAAGATAAATGGATGGGTATGTTATATATATTACTAAATTGTCTCCTTTTTAAATATTAATATAATAATATTATTATTTTTTTGAATAGTTTTTTTAACCCTATACATTTAAAATTTTCTAAAACACCACAACCATATAAAACTTTAATTTGTAGCAATCACCTTCACCTACCCCAAGCCACTATTGGTATCCAACCACTATCACCGGCAGTCAACGAAATGTCGCACGACTGGCCGTATATGGCTAACCATGCGTCGGCAAAGCCATTTTTGGCCATGGATCACAAATCCATGGCCGTGAAATGGCTACAAATCCATGGTCGGAAAAAGCCTTACCGACGCACAACCAGCTAGATCCTGCCGATCGTGAGCCATTACGACGACTGATGTTGGCAGCCAGCGATGGTGAGTAATGGTCAACAGTGGTCTTGGGTAGCTGGGGGTATTTTGTTAACTTTTAAACTTTTTTATGACTGTGGTGTTTTAGCTAAATTCTCAAATGTAGGGGGGTTGGGTAATTGTTATTTGGTAGACATTTGAGGGTAATTGTGTTCGAAATGGTACTTAATTATAAGTATAAAAATCAAATTAATTAGTAATTTTTTAATAACAGCCTTAGGAGAAGGTATCAGACTACCCCTTACATTGCCAACAATAAACACTATTTGCAATAAAAGATACTTGTAATATTTTATTACTTGTAAATCAAATACTAGAATCTTGCAAAATAAATGAAGATTAACTCGGTTATCTTATATACCCCTGATCCAAAGTCCAAATGCACCCATAATGTTAAAATTATCCGCTTCGATAAAAAAGTATTAAAAACATTCCTATTAAGGGGTTTTTCATAATTTTGTAAGGAGGTGTTTGATATTTTTTTAGTAGAATTTTGTTAATATTAGGGGTATTTTTGTTGAAATCTCATTTTGTATGATATTAATTACTTGTTTCTCATGCATCGTTAAGATTGAAATTTGAGGCTTCTGTTTTTACTTTGTTTTTGTTCTCTTTTTCGACTTCTATGTAATTCTTGAATTATGTAAATTTGTTCCGTAAATGTTTATACGGCAATGGACTTTGGTCATTTTATTTTATATCATGTTCCATAATTCAATTTTCAATGTAAATGAAGAAGACGAAATAACATAAACTCAAATGAGATTTCAAGTGGGCCGCATATGATGCACAGTGAACCCAAAATGGCCCACTATAATGAATGAATCCATACAATAAAGAAAGCCGATAAATTAGGCCTTTTGCAAGGCATGCTTTAATCCTATCAATGTGGATAGGGACGTAACCAGAATTTCTAATGAGTGCGGTTAAAATATCTAAGTTGATAAATTTACAATAAAATATATACTAAATAATAAGCATCAAATCTTAAATTTAGGTTTTTCCAACAATTTTTACTAACTTAATAAAATTCAACTCATAAATCCATGAAAATTCATCAAATCTAACTCTAAATAAGCAAATATCAAGCAATTAACTAAAATATCAAAATTAAACTAAATCCCCAAAGTTCTACAATTTAGAGTTTCACCAATTCTTTAAACTCATTCAAAATTAACTCAATAACTAACCAAAATTTATGAAATCCAACTTAAAACAAGAACTAATTAACCCATACTTTAACATAAGCAATTAAATCAAAACCCACATCAAAGTCTAGGAACTTAGTCTTTTAATTTCAAAACCATTTATTAAACTCAACAAAAACCCATAGCTCATAATCTTTCATCAATTAAGAAAGCTAAAAAAAATATTTAATTAAAAAAATGAGCATCATCATCTAAACTTATAACCTCTAGAGTAGCATTTCTTGAGTAATCTAACCAAAGGTAGACGAGAGTATGAAAGAAAAAAAAGAAAATGAAGAATAGATAAAATGTGAAAATTTGTTAATTAATTAACAATTTTTTCTGGGGGGTCAAAATTATTAATACTATAAGAATTTTTTTTTTTTTTTTATGTCGAGATGATGTTTTTTCTATACCATATTGTTGATGTTGGATTTTGACACCAATTATTCGCACGTGTAAGGTGCTAAGCGGACTTAGAAATTACACATGAATGTAAAGAAATGAATAAAAGCAAGACGATTTTTAAAGTGGTAAGGATGCTCAAAGTGAATCCTATGTCCACTGTTTTTTTATAAATGAAAAATTACAATCAGGTCTCAATTAGCGATCAGAGAAACAGAAATACAGAAAAGGAGAGTGAGTGTTTATGTTATCAGAATCAAAATCCCAAAAAATGAGAGGGGAGCTCTCTATTTATAGTAAGAGATTTTTAGGTAATGATTACGAGTCTGCCAGTGGACAGGTGCTGTACAGTTCCTATCATGCTTCCCATTAGCTAGTTACACAGAAGATATCTTTAAATCGCGCAGGGCTTGGGCAGGTGGGTGACTCCTAGCCACTCACTAGCTAGACCTTTACTTGCCAAGTTGATGACAACCTTACTCCTATCCTTGGACGACGTAGCAGTGCCTGGGCAGCACAATGCCTTCTTGAACTCTGATTGGTCCTCGCTAACGTAAGCCTGCGTCAACCCTGATTTTTTAGGCATAATAGAAGCCCCCCAGTTCTTAAGGTTCGAGGCTTGAACTTTGAGAACTTCACGATTATGCCATGATTTGACTCATCCCGAGGATAACTTGCTCGAACTACAAGGGGAGAACGGCTAAAATAACATAAGGTTCACAGTCTAACTCAACCAATGAACTGAGAGGAGGTTGCAATGTGGATCATAGAGAATTGCAAAAGCAACCTGAGGTGATCTTCCCCTAAAGGTTCAGCGACTTGGGGTCAGATCCTGCTCAATGCTATATCAATGTGCTTTGAACTTTACCCATTGCTTGTGACCTGAAAACACTTAGAATATTTTCGTTGAAAATCGGAACTTACTTCGCTTCGAGCTCAATACACGAAGAAGAGTGTTTCATTCGAACGACCTCTTCAGATGTTTTCCATTACGCTTGACAACTAGCTTGGTCAATAAAGTATCTAACAAACGTGTCTTTGCACAATAAGTGTTAACCATGAGCATTAAATGCAAGCCATGCTGAAACGACATTCTCTTTTTAATCATTTAATGTGGTGGAGATAACCACGCCGACGTTTGGTGTCTTCAACAGAGGGAAAAGTCGATTGATCTTCACGAAGTGTGAAGGTTACTCTTCACGAGGATTGGTGACACGTGGTCACATCCAACGGCAAGGAACGCGTCTCTCCCAAACATTGCTTGCAAAAGAAATCAAACGTCGCCTTTTTCCCTATAAAACCCTAAGCCCACTTCATGATTTTCACAGAACTCAAATCTTCAAAGAGAAAAACAGAGCTTTTGCACTCAAGAAACCAGTTCATCCTTCTTCCAGTTGATGTGCACTTGCCGTTATGATAGAACGTTTGTCCCTAGCAACTAAGAGGTAACGAAAGTCCTTCCCTTTCTTCTTTTCATTTCTATTAAAAATCGGTTCTTTCACAGCAATGGTGGGTTTGAACGCTTGGTAAACTTACATGATGCGTGGGTAGTGTTAAAAAAGAAACACTCTTAAGAATCGAAAACCTAGGGCACAGATCCTTGGGAACTCATTCTCAAGGACATTTAGGGTTTTTAGGGGCTAAGGAAGGAAAATTAGGGGTTTTCTTACTTTTTCAAGTCGTCGTAAGAAACAGTGTGTATGGAAACCGAGTCACCTCTATGTGTCGCACCTTTTCAAACCTTAGGAGCAATGGACGATTTGGAGATGAGAGCAATTGAAGGAACAAGCTTGCAACCCCCGAGTACTGTTAGTAAACGGTCCCATATACGCAGCGGAAACAAAAACAAATATAATATAGAGATCGTTTACATGAGCCAAGATCAAGGGTATAATTTTACAATTCATATTAAAATAAAATCTGCGAAAAATAAATCTGAGTTTAAAGAAAACAAACGCACGTTGGAGGCTCCTCCAAATTTGTCAACGAATGTTTTGCTATCGATCCAAGTGTAGCATCAAACCCACGTAGTCCACACGAAGACAATCTCAAAAGAACCAAAGAGGGATTTGCTAGATCCTCTTTGGCTTCAAGATTAAGAAGAAAGCAAATCAATTGAATTGATTTTTAGGCCAAAAGGTGTTGCTGTCGTGGGAGAGAAAGAGAGGGGCTGTGTGTGTTTTAATTTCAAAAGGAATCAATCCATTGAATTATCACACACTTTTCTTTTTATAGTAAAATAATCAAGTTGCCCTATTCCCATATGGAATAGGCTTGGGCTCCAACCCAAACACCCCATGTTGCCAAACACTCCCAATTTGATATTTTTATTTTCCATCATTATCTTAATTAAAATCAATTAATATATATTAACATTTAACAATAATGATAATATATTTAAATATGTGAGAACACATATTTAAACATAATTTCACTTATTTAATTTTTCTAACAAATTAAATAAAGGCTATGACCTCAGCAAATTTAATTGTACTGTGAAATTACCAAAATACCATTTCGCCTTAAAAGACGAAAACGCTCGTCTTTCTTCTTGGATCTTAAATTATCTTCTATATGTGTGACCTATAGGCTTCTCATCATATTGGCAGTGTATAGTATCGCGATTAACACCAATTAATCGTCTCACTAATACACAGACCAAGATTGGCCGCTAGCAAGGCATCATGGCCACCCGATAGATTCGGATTCAGCAAAGTAGCTACCTGTCAACGATATGGTTACCGTACAATTCAATCCTTTCATCATACGTTATCTCGACGAGACGAAGACATAGAAATAGTGTCAACCTTCGGTTACTCTCGATATTATGTATTCAGTTTCTGAACCAATGACCCGTATTATAAACTGGATAGAGCAACAACTCAATCCCACTATGGCCACAGTTTTAACGTCATTGCCATTTACTGAATTGTGCCATGAGATAACTTCTTCCGTACTCGGGAGTGATGAATCCTCTGTCAATCCACCATAGTCTTGATACACTCCTTGATGCAGCCAATCACCACCGTATTGACAGCTCTGAAAAGAACTGCGTTAGGCTAGTGTCAAACTACACCAATCGGTGCACAAGGCGCTCCGGTGATCTCAAGTCTAAGGATCACATGCACCACCATTCGTTAGAGGATTTGTTCCATAGACACTGGGGTTACCATCCATATGGAATCCTCTGGTGGGTCAGTCCAGTGAACTTGCTGTGGTGTAATCGCCTACAACAAACACCCATGTGTTGCACCAGGTTGTCACCAAACAACCTTGACAAGTGAGATCAGTCACTGCCTTTCGACAGGGTCGTTCAACACTATGATAGCCTTACCGTATTATCTGTGCCCTTAGTTCAGAATAATACTGGGGCTACGGACGTTTCTAGAATGGCCACCATATGTGCTCATAGGGTTCTCACTATCAAGATTTGAAACACTTGATACCCTCGTCACGGTTCTACCGTTCTAAGGACATATATTTATACATATTGCAATAATAATGATTTATGCGATATAGAAGAAAATGCCTTTTATTGATTAATGAACATTATTACAACGAGTCAATTATATAATAATTGATAGGCTCTAGGGCATCTACTCTAACAAGCACCTCGACGAGTCTTGCACAGGTGGTGCTATTAGCAGCCACTGCGGATGAGATTTAATAGACAGTAGACTAGTTTGCGATCAACATAAGCATCTACTAGCATAGGTCGCATACCGCTCAGGACCCTCTAGAGGGAAGAGCTACGATCTCAGAAGTTATCTTCAAATGTGGGGTGACAATACCTTTTCACCCCTTTATTAGATTGATCCTCAACCACTTCGAGGTCGCGTCATTCCAAATAACACCCAATGCGTATATGATAGCGATTGCTATGTATATCGCATGCCGCGAACACGAATTCGGTGAGTTAACAGTGTTGGAACTCGCATGCACTTACTACTTAAAGAAAAGCAAGGACAAGGACCTCTCAAAGCGATCTACGATCGAAGGATGGATATTTGGTTACCCCAGCAACGTTGGGGCTTATGACACCAAATATTTCTTCTTCGAGTACAATGGCGTTTGTAAATTTAGAGAACCGAGTAGGTTTTTTCCTTTTATTTTCCAAACTAACCATCATTTCCTTTAACTCTCTTTTGGTAGTTAAGACTAATGGAATTTTTCTTTTTCATAGAGAACAAGATGACTAGGTTGTCGTCTCTAGCATATTTCAGTTGCATTGAGGCATTTGGTCGTTTACTTGATCAGAGTCGCGACGTAAGACTGATTGTAACCACTACCAACCTACGAAAGTATGATTTTTTCAACCTCGAGGCATCTTTAGAAACTCCAGCTCGTAAGTATCTTCGTATCCAACCTTGTACCAAAGATGACTCCCTTTTTTTTTTTTTTACTAACACATTTTCATGGTGTGCAGCGATCATGCCACCAAGGGTTCTGAAGCTGCCGACGAAGGCTAAGGGGTTTGCGTTCCCCCGAGTCAACCCGATTGAGCAAGCCGAAATGACCCCTGGTGCCATCCCCACAAGAGGGATACAGATCGATACCGAAAGGCGATCGCCCAGGGAGCGATGCGAAGAAGCTCCTCGGCCCATGGTTGCTCGTGCCACGAAACAGAAAACCATGGGCCATAAGACAAGAAAATGAAACAACTAACCGCCAAGAAGGAAACAAAGTCGGAGTTAGAGTCAAAGGGCCTCGGGGTACTACTGGAAAGAACTCAGCCCCTAGCACTTCGATAGCCCTCAGCAGCTCACGCAAGGGAGCAGGAGTGACCACGATTGCCCAGAAGAGAGTGGGCAAGCGACAAGTAAATGATGCACCTGCCCCCTCGGGACCATAACCGTTCGTGCTGGATTCCCTAGAGCAACTGTTGGAGCACTTGCAGTCGGTAATGAACACCCTACTGGAGTGTCAATTTGTCACGGCCTTCGAGGAGTTCGTGGCTTCCCGACCTATCGATCTAGTGGCTATCGCGCTCCAGTTGCACAGTAAGGTAAAACGACCTGTTCTCTTTGAGAGCTTTCTAATACCAGCCGATTCCTTAACTTTTTTATGATTTTTAGAAAAGGAAGCTAATTTTTGTCTTTTTTTCCCACGCAGTCCCTACTCGCCCTAATCGTGGCCCAACAGAAGATCAATATAGACTTTATTGGCAGACTCCACGAGCTGAAGGAGGAGAATGCCAAGATGAAGCACGACCTTGTGGCCATGGATGCAGAGGCTAAAGTGGCTCGCATCTAAGCGAATCAGTATCTAGCAGAGAGAGATTTTACACTTCGAGCTATAGACTTTCAGAAGGTCAAGCTCAAAAAGAGAGATAGGGACAATAAAGAGCTCCAACGGATGGTGGCAAGACTCACCAAGGAGTTAAGCGAGAGAGAGAAAGAGCTGTAGGTGAGCACCGATTGCACGAAGGCGACAAGGAGAATCATGCTCAACTGTCGGAGAACTCTGAGAAGCAGAAGAGGGCAATTGAGGCAGACCTCGAGCTGTCTCAGGGGCGAGTTATTTCATTGACCAAGCAGATAAAGCAACAAAGCCTTAAGCTCGAGAGAAAGGCTACTCATTGGGCAATACAAGCCATTTATAGCATGCGACCAAGGAACCCAGAGATGGACATCTTCGACCTTCCGAATGAATACCAATCCGTCCTTGTTTCCATGCTTCAAGTTAAAGAGGCCGAGTAGTAGAAGGAACAGGAAACTCCTCCAGAAGATGATCAGTCGAACATTCTTGAAGATCGAGCAGACAATCTGGAGGCTGATGATCATCCAGAGGATCGGGAGGTCACTCCTGGGGGGCTTGAAAATGAAGAACAATGATAGCTCTCTTTTATGTTCTTGTAGTTCTCCCAACTTTTAACTTTTGTAACCTCTTGTACATATTTTCTCAATATATAAAAGGAACTTTTGGTAACTTGTGATAGTACTTTTATAACTTAAGCACTTTACAAAACAAATATAATTTATCTGACCATTGAACTTGCAAAATGTTATAAAGAACAAGATTATTAACAAAAAGACTTAAGATCACGACACAATTTTTTTTTTTAAAAGAAGCAGAACAATCTTATTCATAATACTTATAAGAAGGAAAAGTTTACAAGTAAAAAGAAATTATCAAATCTATAAGCGAGTTTGGAATTACTGATAATAAGGGCGAAAATGCTTAGCATTTCAAGCTCGCGGTACTTCGGAATCGTTAAGCCTTTTAAGGTGATACGTCCCAGGTCGTATTACCTTTGCGATATGGTATAGACCTTCCCAGTTGGGTCTCAATACCCCTACACTCGGTTCTCTTGTACCGAGAAGAACTTCTTTCAAAACCAGGTCGCCAACATGAAAGTCTCTTTTCCTGACCTTGGAGTCGAAGAATCTTTTTGCCCGCTGCTTGTAGGAAGCTATCCTTAACTGAGTTTTGCGGCAATGCTCTTCAACCAAGTCCAGACTTGCATGCAAGAGTACTTATTGTCTGCCTCGTTAAAAAATTCCCTCTGAAGTGAACCAGTTCCTACTTCCACTAGAATCATCACCTCGCAGCCATACATTAGTGAGAAGGGTGTTTCTGAAGTAGAGGTTCTTGGAGTTGTCCTATATGCTCATAGGACTTCTAGGAGGTCATCGGCCCAATTGCCCTTGGCTGCGCCAAGCTTGGCCTTTAATGTGTGCTTAATAGTCTTGTTGATAGCTTCAACCTGACTATTGACTTGCAGTCTTGCTACTAAGGCAAACTTATTACGAATCCTTAGCTCATTGCAAAACTGCTTGAATTCCTCATTGTCGAACTGTTTCCCATTATCAGAGATGAGTCTATGAGGAATCTCATAGCAATACACAATATTTTTAAAGACGAAGTCTTTGAGCTTCTTAGTAGTGATCGCAGCCAAGGGCTCAGCTTCGAATCACTTAGTGAAATGATCCACTGCAACTACTTCATACTTGACGCCCCCTTTACTAGTCGGCATAGGCCTGATGAGATCAATTCCTCATATAGAGAATGGCAAAGGACTGGTCATTATACTTAGCTGGTGGGAAGCAGCTCATGGAACATTCGCGAATCTCTAGCACTTATCACACTTCTTCACAAAGTTGAAGGTGTCCTTGTGAAGTAGAGGCCAATAATATCTCTGACAAACAATTTTATTGGCGAGAGATCGTTTATCAGTGTGATTACTACATATCCCTTCATGTATGTCCCTTATGATGTAGTCTGCTTAATCATCGGTTACACATCGAAGGAGGGAAGTGCAAAACCCTCGCTTGTACAGCTGATTCCCGATAAGTGTGTAACGAGCAGCTCTAGTTTGCAGGATTCTTGCCTCAATTTTATTGTTGGGTAGCATCCCATCTTAGAGATACAAAATAATTAGAGTCATCGAGGTAGTAGATTCGATTGTAGCTACGGGTTTCTTAAGCAAGCTAATGCTAGGAACCTCGATGTATTGAACTGGAATGTTGTCCGAGACGTTAGAGTCCAGCGAGGAGGCTATTTTTGCCAAAGCATCCACGATAGAGTTCTGTCTCTCGGGATTTGATTGATCATATAATGCTTGAAAGGCTCGAGCGCGGCCTTAAGTTTCCTCATATTACTGACCATGTTCTCTTCTTTGGCTTGATATTCTCTCAGGATCTAATTAACAACCAGCTAGGAGTCGTTATTGATGTCAATCATTTATGACCCTATTTCTCTTGTTAGTCGCAGACTAGCAAGTAGCGTTTCATATTCGACCTCATTATTCGTAGCTTTGAATCTGAACCTAAGGATTCCATGAATCCAAGTCCCTTCAGGACTAAGGGGGAGAAGACTAGCTTCGACTGTTAGTCTGTTCGAAGACCCATCAACATAGAGGCTTCAAGTTGATAAATTCTGAATAGTTTCCTAGACAACTTTGCTAGTTGGTTGTTCGAGTTCTCGATCTACTGATAAGAGAGCTCTAAAATAAAATCAGCAACAGCCTGCCATTTGACTCCTGTTTTTGGTCTGTAATACAGATTGAACTAGCTTAATTTCATAACCCATTTAAGCAACTTATCTGAAGCATTTGTCTTCTAAAGAACTTGTCTGAGTGGGTAGCTGGTCAAAACATGGATTGTATGAGCATGGAAATAAGGTCACAACTTCCTGGAAGTGATCAGCAGGGCATAAGCTAATTGTTTCATCTTTGGATATCGTGTCTCATCATTAAGGAGTCATCTGCTCGTGTAATGCACTAGCCACTGAACTCTGCCTTCTTCTTGGATAAGAGCTGCGCTGATCGCATACTGAGAGACGGACATGTAGATAAATAAGATTTCCTTGGGAAGAGGCTTGGATAAAAGAGGTGGCTTTCTGAGATGTTCTTTTATGCTTTGGAAGGCTCGTTCACATTCTAGAGTTCATTCAAACTTCTTGTTGGTCTTGAGTATATTAAAGAACGGTAAGCAATGATCTGTTGCTCTCGATATGAAGTGATTGAGAGCCGTTCTGAACTTGCTTTTGATTTGCGGGACTTTTCATAACTATGAGAGTTCGGACCTTTTTGGGGTTGATCTCAATCCCTCCGTGGTTAACCATATACCCTAGGAATTTCCCTGAGGATACTTCGAACGAACACTTTATAGGATTAAGCTTCATTCTATACCTTTGGAGTATGTCAAACATCTCAGCGAGATGTGCTATGTGATCTGAAGCTGCATGCGACTTAACCAGCATGTCATCGACATAGACTTCTATCGATTTCCCAGTTTGCTCGGAAAACATACGGTTAACCAAACACTTGTAGTTTGCCCAACGTTCTTCAGATCGAAGGGCATGACCTTATAACATTATAGTCCTCGATCTGTGATGAACGAGGTATTTTCCTTGTCAGGCTCATACATCAGGATCTGATTATACCCTAAGTAGGCATCCATGAAGCTCAACAACTCATGCCCAGAGGTGGCATTGATGAGCTGATTGATCCTGGGCAAAAGGAAACTATCCTTCAGACAAGATTTGTTGAGATCAGAGAAATCAACACAAGTTCGCCACTTGTCGTTGGGTTTCTTCACCAAAATCGGATTGGCGACCCAACTCAGGTAATGAGCTTCCCGAATGAACCCATTTGAGAGGAGCTTATCCACCTCAACTTTAAGAGTAGCACAGCGTTTCGGATCCATGGCTCTTCTCTTTTGGCGAACCAGCCTGATCGCGCTATCGATGTTGAGCGCATGACATATTATATTCGGGCTAATCCTGACCATATTAGCATGAGTCCATGAAAAAACAATATTATGTCTGAGGAAGCTCATTAAATCTACGGTCAGTTGAGGGCTGAGATTACTCATGATTCTCAACACTTGCATCAACTCATCCTAGTCGACAGATACCTCAGACAGAGACCCAACCAACCCACTGTAGGAATACTCCTCCTGAACACAAGAATCTATGTAGTCTTCCACTGGACTTGACTGCTGAAGAATGTCCACCGGCTTTGTTTCCCTTCGCATGCCATCTACACTGCTCTCACATAGCAGTCGCGAGATTCACTCTAAGACCCTTTCATTTCCCACACCCCATCGGAGTGAGAAACTTCATCTTCAGTTGATAAATGGAGGTGACGACCTTGAAACTTCGTAGTAGAGGTCGTCCTAAAATGCCATTAAAAGCGGACGGACAGTCTACCACTAAGAATTCTGTCATCTTGGTCATTTCGTTGGTCTCACCCAAAGTGAAGAGAAGTGCGATCGTTCCCTTGGGAATCAGATGATCCCTAGTAAAACAATAGAGAGGGATAGAGGCAAGCTTCAGATCTACCTCGTCCAATTGCAGTTCCTCAAAAGCTCGTTCAAATAGGATGTTCACAGCTCTACCATTGTCCACCAATATTCTGTGGACTTCGCACCAACCTATTTCAGACACGATGACGAGTGCATTCTCATAGGGATGATGCAATCACACTGCCTCTTTCTCTGAGAAGGTAATCTCTTCTTATCTACGAACCTTAGTGGGTTGTGATGCTGTGCTTATCACACTCTCGGGGTCATGGGGAGCTTCTTGAGCATACCATTCTTGGGCACCTCGAGAATTCCACATGAGATGTTATCCTCCAAAGATGATCCCCAAAAAGTAGAGACCTTTACGACCATGGTCCTTCTCTTGAATGGGAGTCGGACCATCAACATACTCCTTGAAGTGCTCCTACTTGATGAGGAATTCAATTGTTTGCTTGAGAGCCCGACACTCATCAGTGTAGTGCCCATTATTTTGATGATAACGGCAATACTTCTTCTTGTTTCTTGCTGAAGGAGGATTGTTCATGGGCGCTGGCTCTCTGAGCAGGCTGGCCTCTTCTGACTTATCCAAAATAGTCGATACTAACGCGTTCAGAGGAGTATACTAATTCTTGTCGCGATCGTGATGAAGAACCTAGGCATAAGATTTCTTGGGCTCAAACCGCTTCTTCTTTCCCTTCCGCTGATCGTGATTAGCCTATCTGCAATAAGCTTTTCTACTACCCTCCCCCAGTCAGGAGCACTGGTCAAAGGACCAGGGTCGTGGCGATTGAAAACGGCCACAAAATTCTCTATTCGGAGGTACTTCTTCGAAAGGTCGTAGAAGCGGTTGAGGGAAATGTCATCCTCGGATTGTAGCTTTTTCCATAAGTTGGTCTGCAGGTGAACTCCTGCAATAATGAGAGTCCAAACAGATTCTTCAGCTGTGTTACCCACCTTGTGCAGCTCCCTGTGGAACCTATCAATGTAGGACTGAAGGGATTCATTCTTCTCTTGCCATATATTGCTCAGATAGCTCAACGGCATTGAGAACTTCCTATTTGCCTGGAAGTGTCTCAAGAATAACTAGCTCATCTGCTGCCATGAGTTAATAGATCCTGGCGGAAGAGATCTAAACCAACGCTTGGCGTGGGCAGTTAGGGTCATTGCCAAACAACAACATTTGGCTAAGTTGGAAACTTGGTGAAGCTCCATGAGGTCGTTAAACTCATAGAGGTGATCCTACGGATCAGAATTTCCATCAAATGCTCCTATATCGAGCATTCTAAACCTTGATAGGAGAGGAACAGCTGACACTACTGGAGAAAAGAGAGATGCCTCAATGATCTGCCCATGCTCATTTCACTAAGCTCTAAGCTGATCTAGAGCTTGCTGTAACTCTTCAATCTGAGGTAGCGGAGCTACCTAAGGATTGCTTTCTGCAACGTGGGTTCAACCCTCATGATTATGGTTGAGGAAAGACCACAGATCAAACTCTTCCTCACCTCGGCCAGAAGTTCCAACATAACTTAACACATGCTGACTGGAGCTGTGTGAAGGCAATGAATGGTTTGGGGAATTATTCCGACCTCCGCGGTGGTCAGAACTGACCAGCGATTGCTTGGGGTTTCCCTGCCTTACACTCTTGTGGCCTTACACTCTTGTGGGGGTGCCCATGTGATGTGGCATGGGACGGTTCGTGATGCGACATATCGCCAAGTCGCAAAGCCACAGGTATTCTACCTGCTTCGCGACCGGTATTTGCTGGTACCTTAGAGCCCTTAAGCCTATTATCTACCACCTACTTTCCCTTGCCTTTACGCGTTGTAGTGCGTGTGGCATAGGCCTTTGCCCATTTTCACGCTTTAGCGCGACCTATAGGCCTTTTTGGCGGTGGCATCGCCTTGTCGAACTCAGGTGGTACGACCTAATCCAAACGATCTAACATTCAGTTAACCGTTTGGAGAGTATTATTGAACCTCTCCAGGTAATCCATCACAACTGGGTCGAGCTGTGAGCTCGAAAGAATGTCCGCCGTGGTATTATGCTGAATTAGTGCACTTCGAGAAAAGTGTCATCCTGTACCCGGGGGACCTCTTCGTTGTTGGGGCTAGCTCTCTCGGTTTCAAAACCACAGGCCATTTGCTAGCGAACAAAATCGATTGATCAGAGATTCTTGATGAAAAGCAGATATTAAATCAAGCCCTACTTTAAGCATCAAACTGTTGATGCTGGATTTTGATACCAACTATTCGCACGTGTAAGGTGCTAAGCGGACTTAGAAATTACATGTGAATGGAAAAGAAATGAATAAAAGGGAGACGATTTTTAAAGTGGAACGAATGCTCAAAGCGAATCCTATGTCCACTGTCTTTTTTATAAATGAAAGATTACAATCAGGTCGCAAGTAGCGATCAGAGAAATAGAAATACAAAGAGGGAGAGGGAGAGTGAGTGTTTATGTTATCAGAATCAGAATCTCGAAAGCTCTCTATTTATAGTAAGAGGTTTCAGGTAATGATTACGAGTCTGCCAGTGGGCAGGTGTCGTACAGTTCTTACACTGCTTCCCATTGGCTAGTTGCATGGAAGATATCCTTAAATTGCACAAGGCTTGAGTAGGTGGGTGACTCCTAGCCACTCACTAGCCAGACTTTACCTGTCAAGCTGATGATAGCCTTACTTCTTCTGTCCTTGGACGACGTGGCAGCGCCTAGGCGGCACAATGTCATCCTGAACTCTGATTGGTCTTCACTGATATAAGCCTACGTCAGCCCTGATTTTTTAGGCATAACATATATAAACATCTTATTAAAACATACCATATATTGCTCATAGAGACATTTGAACCGACTTGTCTTTCAAAATAAAACGACTTATCATACATGCTTCAGATACGCAAAAGCTTTTCCCTCGTTTAGTTTTATTACATTGGTGTTACCGGGGATGTATGTAACCTTACCTCCAAGTACTAGTCACTTTGGACCAAGATCCAGAAATGAAAAGCTCATCTAAATTAAGGGGGCCGTACTTGTCAATAATTAAGCCCATCTTAATTGGAACTGGAAGCATATGAAGATGTAGTTTAGATAATTGATTTGATCTAATTCTACGTAATTAATGTTTGATAAAGGCTCTTTTTGGCCTCACATCCATGATAATTATGCATGTAGTGTGGTTGTTGCACAGATAGAAATAGACAAAATTTAGATACTTTTCAACATTCATATAGAAAAAATTGAGAATATCACGGAGATACCGTACAACATATTATAAACCAACAATTTTAGAGTGGTGGTGTACGTGCTAACTATATATATATAACGATGTCGTACCACTCTCTTATTCCCACATCATTCACCCATGGTAATTACAAATTAGTTAAAAAATTGGGGAGTAAAAAGAGATAGAATTTTATGGAGAATGTAATAAAAATGAGGGCATTATTGTAATTGACTAAGGGACATAGATGAAATTTCTAAGAAAGAGCAAGGGCAAAATGGGAATGATTGTATGTAAGTTGAGCTAAAAAGGGTTTAAGTGTTGAAAGTCCTTCATTCTTCACCATCTCCACCGCCATTCTCATTCCCTAATTTCTCTCAATCCTCCACTCAATCTTCCAAGAATTTTTAAAGATTTTTGGGATAGTTTTTAGTAGAGATTTAATCTAAAGCATCCTAAGGTAAGGATTCTTGCTTTAGATGAGAATTTGTTTATGATTTGTTAAAGTCTTATGTTATTATTGTTTAAAGTTATAGATAAAAGACAAGATACAAAAAGGGAAGGAGAAATGCTAGAGAAGCCATTTACCCATAAGGTAAGTAAATCCAACCTAAGTTAAGGTTCAAGCAATCAAATGATTGATATGCATGTTTTTTTCTCAAAATAACTTTAACAAAATTCAACTAAGGGCCAACCAACTAAATAACAACATGCAAACTCAAATGAGAATAAATCAATAAACATTCAAGCAATGCAACAATAATTTAACTACATACCTCAAGTGGGGCGTTACAATTATCATTTATTGAGGTGATTTCATATATAAATTCATCCATTTATTTAATGATACATCAGTTTGTATGAAAGAGTTTGTGTAAATAATTTGTACATCTAGTATTACTCGTAATTTCATGAGGGATTTCAACCCTACCATATATTGCCACCCCTAATTTTGATGTTATGTCTGAATTTTTTTGGCTCATCTTGTAAGCAGAAATTAATGAATTATAAGATCAAGGTTTGTTGAAATAATATTTATATTTACGATGTCTATAAGAGGGAAACATAAAATCTGTAAAAAGAGGTGTTACCAATAGACCTGGCAAAATGGGTTTGGATCCGCGGGTCGACCCTAAACCTGGGTAAAAAATATAGGGTGTGGGTCTTTAATATTAGACCCGTTTTTCTTCTACCTGTACCCGGCCCAACCAGTTTTTCAACGGGTTAAACGGGTACACCCGCGGGCACCCGTTTGTTTTTACCCTTTTCATTTTGCAGGGATACCCTAAATTCTAAATTGGGTTTGGCCATGTTTTTGCCCCAAATCACAAAATCCGTAACTCTCTCAAACTCATCGTCGCCGTTTCTCCTCTCAAACTCATCATCGCCATTTCTCCTGTCTTCGTTTCGCTTCTCCTCTGTCACAGTCCTCCCTTCTCTGTTAACTTCTCGCGCCTTTTTTTGTGACCCAGATTCGTCGTCGTCGTTTTGCCCCAGTTTCCTCTTCTCTGGCTTTGTTCTTTTACCTTCAGACATCTTTGATAGTTGTGTATAATCTGAGGTGTATTTTTATAAGTCTCTTGTATTATATCTGTGAAGAGAGAGGCGGAACTCAAAAGTTGATATTTGTGGCAGTGATTAGTGATGAGGCAGGGGCAGTGATCAGTGATGAGGTAGGGGTAGCAGGTGGCATGTGGGACATAGGGAGTGGAAGTGGGTGGAAGTGAGGTGATTAAAGTCAAAGTTATGTTTTGGTTGGGATGAAGACTGAAGAGTGGAGAATCTGCGGTAGAAGTTTCAAAAACTAAACAGTAAAAGAGGATACTCAGATCTATTCAATTTTGCCTGTTTGCAGAGTCAATTCATTCTCAAACTATTGCTTTTCTTCTGTAAATTTTTTCTTTTTTCAGATTTTTTTATGTGGGTTTATTTGGTTGATGAGGAATGAAAGGAAATCAATAAAGTTTTTTAATCTTTTTCTTTGTTAGGTTCTGGGTTTCTGTTTGGCTGGTGAGAAAACTTGGGAGAAAACGTGGGTTTCTTTTTTCTGTTTGGTTGGTGACAAATTTTGCTTAAAAATGAATATTTTAGGAAGATTTGGGGGTGTAACTACAAAAATTTAAAACTGGTGTGAACAGTATGGGCACCGGCGGGTCCACCCATACCCGTATAGGGTAGGGTGTGGGTCCAAAATATTGGACCCATTTAAATCGACCCGTTTTGAGCCCGTACCCGTGAGACCCAGCTCGTACCCGACCCACCCGCCCGTTTTGCTAGGTCTAGTTACCAAGGATGAGTTTGATAGACTTTTTGGGCAATTGCTTAGTGAAAATGACAATTACGACCTTAATTTATTGACAAATATTTACAAATTTTTATATATAAAATGACGTAATACAAAATGAACAATGAGTGTTTAAAAAAGTCAACTCAATGAATGTGGATGAATGATATATCAATTAAAGATTTTTTCTTTGATTACTTACCAAAAATTTAGGAATTGCTTATTTGTACATGCAAAATGAAATTGTGTGAGGAAACCGTGGTTTTTAGTTTATGTCTGAATTTTTCTAGCTCATCCTTTAAGGAAAATTTGATGAATTATACGATCACGGTATGCTGTAATATAATTTATTTAAGGTTGACTTTCGTTCTCTAGCACAGTCTCCTAGTATAAAATAGGTTTTGTAAGGATAAAGTTTCAATTGAAAACCAATAGCCTGTGCTGTGGGAATGTGGTGACTCCCATCCCCCGTCCCCGTTCCGGCCAGCCCCCGAACTGGAATAACATGTCAACAGCCCATAGATTGCAGCCCATTACCCATATGATAGGAATCTCAGGTGCAGATTACCCCAAGCCCAATTTTTTTTCATTTAGCCCATTTAACTCTTTTAGAACTAGTCCTTAATTATCTCTAACCTTTAAAAAAGCAGTTCTTTTTTTTTTAAAAAAAAAAAAAATTGGAATAGTGTTATTTAAGCCTCATTGATATGTGTTAAACTTATCACTTACTAAAAAGTACTTTAATCTAACATAAATTAATTATTCCACTCTTTTATGTGAAAAAAAATATGATTACTTAACATTTACAAGTTATTTGAATAAAAAATATGTTATTATCTATCAATAATATAACACATATATTTTTACATTTACATATATATCAAGTACTTTATCTATGCATATTTAGCTTTTTATATTTAATTTAGTCATTTTCTCTAGTACTACCCATTTGTATATGGTTTCACTCAATGTTCCTACAATTATAATCACATTTGATCAATTAATAATGTGAAAAAGATAATTAGAAAAGTGATAATTTCTTGACAAATGTGTTTTTCTTTTAACATTAGTAAATTATTAATTGTGTCTTGTTATGTGACACAATTTATTGTGTCTCTCCATCTTTATAATGCAATATATGAATTCTTTGAATACCACATAAAGTTTCTATTCATTCTTCTAATTAATTGGTAAATTTTAATTTACAACGATTTTAAATGTCAATTTAAGTAATTAATTTCTTCTTGTATATAATTCCTCTTCTTCTAATTAATTTGTTTAGTTATTTTCAACTATTCAAATTAATATAAGATCAACAAGATCTAAATGGTTAAATCTGACTACAAGTTTTTAGTAAGGCTATTATAGTAAGTCCATTACAATTTAAAATTATAACGACATCTAATTGAAATAAAAATATATAAATTGCATCAAAATAACATAATATCTTCTCATTAAAAAAATTAAATATAAGATCTATGAAGGGGGCTAGGCAAGCGGGCTAGGGCACGCCCACCTCTGTCCCCAGGGTTGGGAAATTTCATGCCCAGCTCAACCCTTGACTGTTTAGGGGAATCCCCGCCGGTCAAACGCCCATCCCTAAGAATAGCCATGATCATAAAAGAGATCAATTTTATTGGTAAGGAAAACCATTTGTCCAGAGAAAAATTAGTCCATATGAGAGAAGCATAGAATGTGTAAAACAAGGCGTTACCATGGTATGGCATGAAAACAAGATGAGTTTAAAATACCTGTGGACAACTGCTTAATGAAACTAATAGTTATGACTCTGATTAATCGATATAAGTCAATAACTCTCCATACAAACTCTTATATATGGTTTGTTTAATAAGACTTCTTTGAGTAGAGCTTAAAGAAGAAGAGTTTATTAGAGTAGGGCTTTTATGAAAATTTTGTCAGTTATTTGGCTAGGAAAATGTAAAAGATTTGTCTAATATTAATTTATCAAAAAGGGTTTTAATATACAATAATAGATAAAGAGAAATTAAAAAGATTGAATAGAGATATTTTTTAAATTTCAACATTTTTAATAAACTCAAAAAGCGCTTATGCGAAAAGTTCAAATTTTGAACTTCTCTTAGAAGCTATAAAATTTTTAATGACCGTGTAAGCATTTTTGAAATGCAACCAAACAACCAAAATAAAATTCAAAAGTGTTTATAGGATTAAAAAAACTCTTTTGGCTAGTAAAGAAGCCCAACCAAATAAGTTATATGTGACGTAATATAAATTAAATAGGTAAGTATACATAAAAAATCAATTCAATAAATATGGATGAATAATATGGCAATTAAAGAGTTATAACACATCAATTTATGTATAATAATTGGTATATGATGTAACACCATTCGTCAATAAACATAATAGTAATTATCAAGCTTTGAATTGACGAAAAATGGCAATTAACTATGGTCATGACTATAATATATATATTCTGAAATTACTTGATAAATATAAAATACATATATTTTTAAATTAATGTGATTGATAATTATTAATGAAATCACGGTATCTATAATATAATACCGTATAAACAAATATTATTTTTTAAATTATAAACTTTTTAACATATTAATTTTAAATTATTTAAGTAGCCCCAATTGGATAAAAAAACCTGGTCTATCACTATATATTATATATATATAATATCTATGAAAATAGATAAATAGGGCTCCTTTTGTTACGCTATTGGGAATACTATTATTAGTATTTTCAATAAAGTTAAACAGTAAAATGTCATTATTCTCAAAATATTATTATATATTTTTCAATTTCTTTTAAATCTCCCTAAATTTGTTAATTTAACTAAACACTCCCAAATATTTTTTTAGAAATTACAAAAACACCTTAGCAACCCATATTTACCAGATTCAGGCCACCACTACCGGAAGCTGGCTGGAATTTGGTATAATGGCGCACTACCAACTAAATCTGACTGGTAGTGCACCGATCTAGCCTTTTTTGGCCAGATCTACAGCCAAAGATCTGGCCGTGTCGTCAACTACGGCCAATATATGGTCGTCGTTGACTATTAATAATGGTCGTATCTTTGGCCGTCGTTGACGACCAAATGCGGCTAGATCTGGCCTTTTTCGGTGGATTTGGTCGAAAAAGGCCATATCAGCGCACGACCGGCAAGATCCAGTCGATCATGCATCGATATAGCGACTTCGACCACTCTCCGGCGGTGGTGGCCAGCTGTCTGTATTTAATGGGTGGGTTGGGGATGTTTTTGTTAACTTTTAATATTTTATTATAAGGGTGTTTAGTAAATAAACAAACATAGGAGGTATTTTTGTTAATTTTTAAATCCTACATCGTAATACTCGCACAATTTAACTTTTTTCAAAATATTATTCTAAAAACTATCAGAATAATGAATCAAACAGACTCTAGAATTTTCTTGAATAAATTTCACCCAAAAGCCAACTGTTAATTTTTATTTTTTTTAAATTTAAAATCAATTATAAAATAAAATAAGTTTTTAAAATAAAAGCGCGGTAAAACTCTTGAGGAGGTTTCATCAAACCCAACTCTTCTCAAAATCTTGCAGCCAAGTCCATTCTCATCCTCAGTCAAACGCTCTCCAGCACGAAATTGAGCACGAATCAGATTGTAATGGAGAGAACCAGCAACGATCTTGGGCTGGGTTTCAGTTTTCTCAGTACAGAGGTAGCTCCCTTACACATCACATTTAAGTTTTTCTTTGTATTATAGTTTTTGAATTAATTGGATTCACATCATATTTAAGTTTTTCTTTGTATTATAGTTTTTGAACTAATTGGATTCAATTTAGTGCACATTGGGAATTTAGGGCAACTAATAACTTAAAATCATCAGATTATGAAAGATTATTAAGAAGATTTTGATCCAGGTTACGTTGTTTAGGTCGAGTAATAACATAATTAGGGTGTTGAATGATGTTGATTTAGAAGAAAATCTTCAATTTTTTTTTAATTTGTTAAAGAAAATTGAAGCAAAGCAGAATTAGAGAACAGAAACCATATGCTGAAATGACAAAACCCAACAGGGGGAACAAAAGGGATTTTTATTTGATTGTTAATTACTGAAATGAAGGTTAGCTTTTTTTTTTTTTTTTTTGGTTAATATTTTTCCAGACCTCAGGCTAAACACAAGGAAGGTGTGCGATAATTTCCCAAACAAATAAGGGTGATAATTTTCTATTTCTCTAATCAAAATTCTCCTGTTGACATTTTTTGGCGTATAAAATAGATTTATGCTAGCTATTGTTGTTGATATATAAACGTGTCAAGAGTTTCATTACTTCCAATAAATAAAACGTAAGATTCTCAATGATAAATATTTTGTCTATACTTATGTCACAAATAGTGATGATACCGCTAATATTTTTATTTTGTATAACTGATTTTCAGTGTTAATGGTTCCTTAATTTGACCAACCAACCAAAAATTTTGTTTAGGAAAGAGAGAGTAGATAAGATATAGCCATGACATGCTTTGAAAGAGACATTGTAGCATTGTGGGTGTTGACTGTTGCCTGAAGAAGCCGTCTGTCATTTCAAGTCATAAATCTACATTTTCCATGTTAAAAAAACCAGTATTAATCTTTGAACTTAGAAAACTAAATAGAATTGAAAATTATAATAATGTCTCACCCAGAAGTCAGATTTCACCAAGTCAAATTTTCTTAGCTAAGATATAATGATGTCTCTGAAAATTTATCTGATTTCAAATGTTTAACTGTTGCCAAATTGTGGTTATAAATTAAGTAGTTATTGCTAATTTTATGTTAAATCAGCTGCAATTAGCTAGGCCATACCAGAACCATGAAACTTGTTATCCCTTTTTCCTTATTGTTAACTCTGCTCTTCAAATTTTCATTTATTACATGTTGCTATGATCATGAAAGGGAAGCATTGTTAAGCTTCAAATCTCATCTTACAGACCCTTCAAATCGGTTGTATTCATGGCATGGCCAAAACTGCTGCACTTGGAATGGAATTCATTGTTTGGAATCACTTCAAGTTGCTGCTATTGATCTCCGGAACCCTAATCCAGACTCGGAAAAGTTCATAATTAATATGAACTCGGAGCTTGTTTCCATGTCCAATTCCAAAGCTACTGCCCTTAATGGTTCCTTCTCTTCTTCTCTTTTTTCCCTTACCTATCTTAGCTATCTTGACCTCAGCTTCAACAACTTCATGTACTCAAATATTCCCACTGGTTTAGCCAATCTCACTAGACTAAATTACCTGAATCTCTCAAATGCAATGTTCAGTGGTTCCATCACAAACCAATTTTTAAACCTTACTTCCTCCCTTAGATGGCTAGATATTTCATGTTCTTATCGGGTGCCAGACTACTTTCCTCTTTCTCCTTACTTGTCTTCAACAGTTCAAGTTCGATCTGGTGCTTATTATAGTTACCTTATAGGGGGGAATCTCTCTTTGTCAAGTTTGAATTTCTTACTGGGGTTGCATAATCTCAGAGAACTTAAATTGAGTGGTGTTGATCTTAAAAAGACATCTCAGTCAACAAAATGGGCTGAGCCTTTAATGTATCTCTCGAATCTCCAGAAACTTGAGCTGTCCAACTGCAGGATTTTCGGTAAACTACCTGCAAAGCAACTTCTCAACCTGACCAGTCTTTCTGGATTGGTAATGGATTTCAATTCTCTGTCATCTCCAATTCCACGCGAGTTTGTTAATCTTAGTTCCCTTTCAGAACTTGACTTCACAAACTCAAACATACAAGGTCCGATCCCTTACCTTCCTCAACTAAAAAAACTTTATGTGCGCAACAATTCTGAAGTTACCATCGATTTGCATTCCATGTTTGCAGCTCCTTGGCCTAAACTAGAAATTCTTGATATCTCAAGTACTCTAGTTAATGGATCATTACCTTCCTCTTTGGCCAACACCACTTCATTACGCCATTTCCAAGCATGGAATTGTTTACTTCAGGGGCCCATACCTGCTTCCTTCATGAACCTTTCAAAATTAGAAACATTATCGCTTGCTTTTAATAACATAACAGGTCACATCTCGCCTTTGATATCCAATCTGAGATGCCTTAATACGTTGAATACGATGCAGAATTCTTTGGAAGGAACCATACCCACCTCAATCTGTAACATGAACTCTCTGGAGTATCTCTCTTTGTCGGACAACTTTCTTAGTGGAAATTTACCAGGTTGCATCAGCCAGCTTTCCAGACTTGAGTTTTTTCTAATCAGTCAGAATAAAATGAATGGAACAATCCGGTCGTTGTCATCATTGTTCAAGAACGCAAATCCAATTATGATTATGATGGGTGATAGTGGGCTGACAGTGAAAGAAGATCAACCTCTCCTTCCACCCAACTTCCGGCCTCAGTTTTTGGACCTAAGTGTATGTCTTTCAGGAGGAACCATCCCAGATTTCATTTCTAGTATGACTCAGTTAGAAATGTTAAGTTTAGCCTATAACAACTTATCAGGAAAAATTCCACCCTGGCTATTTAATCTACCAAATCTCGGATACCTGGATCTCTCTTTCAATAACCTCCAAGGAGTTGTCCCACCTCATATTAAATTACAGTCATTCATGGCACCGACGACATTAAATTTAGCAAACAACCAGCTCAAGGGAAATATCCCTTCCCTGATTAAGAATGTAGAAGTTATAGACTTGTCTGGGAACAGTTTCACTGGCCACATACCATTACAACTCGGAGTTGCAAAAATTAAATATTTATCATTATCCGGGAACAAACTTTATAGTCAGATCCCTTCACCTTTCTGTCATTCTGGTAATGTATTGATGCTACTTGATCTTTCAAACAATAGTCTGAGTGGGACAGTTCCTAAAAGTTTAGGAAATTGCACCTCTCTCATTTTTCTGAACCTTGGAGGGAACAACCTCATTGGAGAGATTCCAAGTGAACTAGAGGGGGCAAAAAATTTGAATTACCTTGACCTTACTGACAACCTTTTTAATGGTAGTTTTCCAGGTTTTATTCAGAAATTTCAGAGTTTGGAAGTTCTCAAGCTGGGGTTTAATAGATTTCAGGGAAGGATCCCACAGTTCATTGGAGCTCTCCAGAACCTCCATATTCTTGTGCTAGAATCGAATTTCTTCAAAGGATCAATTCCTTGGGAGATAACCAAGCTGGAGAAGCTGCAATATGTTGACTTTTCGAGTAACAAACTTTCAGGTCCCATCCCTGAAAACCTGAATGGTTTGAAAATGTTGAAAACCCGACCTCAGGATGGCTCTATTCTTGGTTTTGTCATTTCATCCATGTTCGCTGCAGTAGAGCTAACTGTGACGATGAAGGGATTGTTACAACACTATGTAATCGTCCGCTCATATCACAGTGGCATTGATCTCTCGTACAACTGTCTGACAGGAAATATTCCAATTGAAATAGGAACTTTAGAGGGTCTCCCTATGGTCAACCTCTCACATAATTGTCTCTATGGTGAGATCCCAAAGAGCATTGGAAATATGTCTGTTTTGGAGTCACTGGACCTGAGCTTCAACAATTTAAGTGGGGAGATTCCGGCAGAAATCACGTTGCTGGATTATCTTTCGATGCTCAACTTGTCCTACAACAATTTGAGTGGGAAAATTCCATCGGGGCAGCATTTCGAAACTCTGAGCATAGATGGATCGGCATATATTGGCAATGAGTTGCTATGTGGAGATCCCCTTGGAATCAGTTGTACTGGTAAAAGCAATTCCTCAACTTCAGAAAGTGTTGAAGTTGAAGATG
Organism: Pistacia vera; assembly: GCF_008641045.1. NCBI lineage: Eukaryota > Viridiplantae > Streptophyta > Magnoliopsida > Sapindales > Anacardiaceae > Pistacia > Pistacia vera. Next base: position 901,096 of record NW_022196003.1, read on the forward strand.
CCTGGTGGGAAAAGTTGTTTTATGCAGTTGTAATTTTTGGCTATGGAGTTGGCTTCTGGGGTTTTTTTGGGATTCTTTATTTGATGAAGGACAACTGGAGGAACATTTACTGGAGGACCATCGATCGGATTGCATTTGGAATCATCCAACGCATGCGAAAACAGGATTAAAATAACAGAAAAGGACTAGTAATAATTTCGCATAGATGCATTCTCAGATGTTTACACCAGTACTGTTATCTTAGCTGTTGAATATTGTAAAGTATTTATGTAAGATCTGTTAATTTAATTACTCGTTAAAAAGAGAAAGGATAGTTATTTTTTAATTTACTTTTTCTTTTTTAATGTTTTCCAAACTACGGAGGTTTATGTGATATAAGGAAAAACCTGAAGGCAGTGCCATATAATTTTCCAGGATTTGTTATTATAATTAATTTGTCTTTTCAATTTCTACAGCTGATATTTTTTTTCTTATCTTGTGACGAACACTTCTATTTCTCTGTTAATAAATGTGTCTTGTTCTTATTACTTTTAACTAATAACGCGTAAGACTATCCTCGATATATATTTCTTTATACCCATGTCAAAAGATTCAGATTATAGCTCATTCTTTTACTTTATAATATTTGTTTTAATGTGTTGAATTATTCAAAAGGGATAGATATAGGCATGACATGCTTTGAAAAAGACATTCTAATATTGTATGTGCCGCCCTGAAGTAGGCCTCTCTGATGTTAATCTTACAATCTGCCTGAAAAAGAAATGAAAAAGAAGTTTCATTGACTTTAGATGATAAGATGCCATAGCCAGATGTCTGATTTCATCTCATTAAATTACTTCAAATGAAACTTCCAGGAATTTCATCCAAGTGTTTAACAGATGCCAATCAATAGTTATAAATCAGCAATTAAATCTGCAATAATAAGGACATGTGTATACTAGAACCATGAACCTTCTGATCCATGTTCCTTGTTATTGTTTCCCCTGATCTCTAATCTTCCATTCATAACCTGTTGCTGTGATCAGGAAAGAGCAGCTTTGTTAAGCTTCAAATCACATCTTGCAGACCCTTCAAACTTGTTGTCGTCATGGCAAGGCCAAAACTGCTGCACTTGGCATGGAATTAATTGTTCAGAATCACTTCATGTTACTGCTATTGATCTTCGAAACCCTAATCCAGATGCATACTAGTTCATAATCAATATGAATTTAGTTTTGGAGTTGTCGACTACTTCAACATTAATGGGTTACAGAGACGCATTCGGGGGGGTCCTGCTGCCCGGTCAGCGGGTGCGAGGGCAACGCCTCCGGCCCATAGGCGGTTTGGGCTTCTTCCATGTATAACCGATGTAGGATTTCTTTAAGTCAATAATTCCTTATTGGGTTTGGACTTAGGAATAGGAACTTTTCCATGTATAACTATTGTAGGATTTCTTTAAGTCATTAATTCTTTATTGGGTTTAGACTTAGGAATAAAAATCCTTGTAAAACTAGGTTTTGTCATTTTAAACCCAGTATATAAACATATTTTTCTCTTGTTATGAGTGTGATAGCTATCATAGGACAATTCATTCATTGTAAATGAGAAAGGTAAGGAAGTATTACAATAATATTGACTTGGCTGGACGTAGTCCATATTGGGTGAAGCAGGGTAAATCGCACGTATTATTTTCTCTTTGTTTATTGTCCGTGATTTGTTTTATTGTTATTTTATTCTTACAGCTGTCTCTATTTCGTTCATTCAGAGCTTGTTTCCACCTCTAGCTCCATTTCTACTGCCCTCAATGGTACAATCTCTCGTTCACTCTTTTCCCTCTCCCATCTTACTTATCTTGACCTCAACTTCAACAACTTCATGTACACAAAGATTCCCCCTGCTTCTGCCAATCTCACTAGATTGACTTACCTGAATCTTTCAAATGCAATGTTTAGTGGCCCCACTACAACCCAGTTTTCCAACTTTATTTCGCTTACACAGTTTGATATTTCATGTTCTTATTAAGTGATTGACTACTCATCAATTTCTCTTAACTTGTCTTCTTCACTTCAAATTCAATCCGATGCTTATTATAGTTACCTAGAAAGGGGCAGTCTTTCTTTGTCGAGTCTGAATTTCATACAGGGGTTACATAATCTTGAACAACTTGCATTGAGCGGTGTTGATATGTCAATGGCATCTCAGTCAACCAAATGGGCTAACCCTTTATCATTTCTCTCCAATCTCCAGGGGCTTCAGCTGTCCAACTGCAGGATTTTCGGAAAAATTCCTACACAGCAGCTTCTCAACCTAACTAGTCTTTCTGTCCTGGCAATGGATTTCAATTCGCTTTCATCTCCGATTCCATCTTACTTATCAAATCTTACCTCTCTTTTTGTGCTCGATCTCACCAAGTAAAATCTACGAAGTCCAATTCCTTTCCTTCCTCAACTGACAAAACTTTTTGCAGGAAACAACTCTGATGTCATAGTTGATTTGCATTCCATGTTTACAGCACTTGGCCTCAACTAGAAATTCTTGATATCTCAGCTACACAAGTTCAAGAACCATTGCCCACCTCTTTTGCCAACACCACCTTATTACGCTATTTCAGAGCTCAAAATTGCCTACTTCGGGGGCCATTACCGGCTTCCATGATGAACCTTTCAAAGTTAGAAAGGTTAGAGCTTGATTTTGTTGTTGCTAATGGTAGAGAATGCTAAGAAAAGAAGGTGAACAACATAAAAATAGAGAGAAGTTTTTCTGCATTACCAACTGAGTTTTACACCATAACTAATAAAGCAAAATATCCACTGTTAACCACCACTTTAAAAGAATATTTTATGCAACATTAATCTAAAGCCATACATTAAGACCAACCTACAACAAACATTATGGACACATCCCATATAACCTGGCAATACACACCTAAACCATTACAAATGAATCAAACAAGGCTGCCTCACAAAATAATCAGATGGCAGATTGCAACACACTTTGGTGCCAGAACAGATTCAAAAGAGGGCTTGACAAACTGCTACATTTCTAGTTAAATATCAGAATTTAACACTCCTCCTTGATAGTTGGCTGGAAACACCAAGTCTGAATCTGAATTCTTCAAACTTGGCTTTGGAAATAGCTTTAGTCATAATGTCAACCACTTGTAATTCACCCCTACAGTGCATCAGTTCCACTTCACCATTCTGTTCAACCTCTCTCACTACATGAAAGTTAATTTTTATATGCTTTGTACGTCCATGATGCACTAGATTTTTGGCCATTGTTGTAGCAAATTGGTTGTCACACATGATGGCAGTAGGCTTAACCTGCTTCAGCTTCAAATCTTCAAGAATCTTTCTAAACCAAATGACTTGATTCACAGCAACAGCTGAACTATACTTTGCTTCTGTTGTGGATTGAGCCACGGTTTCTTGCTTTATGGAAAGCCAGCAAATTGCACCACAATTCAAAAAAAATGCATACCCTGAAATGCTCCTCATGTCATCTGTTGAACCAGCCCAGTCATTATCAGAAAAACCAACCAATTTGAAGTCTTTTGATCTCTTAACCTACACCCCAAAGTCAGTGCCGCCCTTCACATATCTCAGCACAATTTTTGCAATCTTGAAATGAGTCTGGGTTGGTTGACTCATAAATCTGGACAGCAAATTAGTGGCATACATTATGTTTGGTTTGGTTGCTGTCAAGTATAGTAGGCACCCAATCAAGCTCCTATACAATCCTTTATCAACCTTCTCAGCTTAATTACTCTTTGATAACTTCATATTTGGAACCAGTGGTAGGTCTACTGGTTTACAATTCTCCATGCAAAACTTCTTAAGGACTTCACTTGCATACTTCCTTGGATTCACAAAAATACCATCTGCATCTCAATCAATCTCCATCCCAAGAAAGTATGACATTTCCCCTAAGTCTGTCATTTCAAACTCACTGTGCATGGATTTTTTGGATTCCTCCACTTGAGCATGTTCGCTTCCAATCACTAGAAGATCATCCACATACAGAGAAATGATCATCACATCATCTTTGGCTTCTCTAATGTATAGAGTGTGCTCATTTGGACTCCTCACAAAGTCTAAACTGAACAGGTGGTCATTAATCGTGCTATACCAAGCCCTTGGTGCCTGTTTTAGGCCATATAAAGCCTTCTTCAGCAGATAGACTTTTCCTTCTTCTCATTGAATTTGATTCCCGTTTAGTTGTTCAATATAATCTTCTCATTCAACCAACCATTCAAAAAAACAGATTTAACATCCAATTGATGAATTTTCCAGGAAAATTGAGCTACCACAACAAGCAGCAATCTGATGGTATCATACCAAGCAACTAGTGTCAGTGTCTCCAGGAAATCTGTTCCATATTGCTGAGCAAATCCTTTAACAACTAGCCTGGCCTTATGCTTAAGAACTGAACCATCTGGATTTAGCTTTTTCTTGAAAATCCATTTTACTTAGATCACTTTCCTATTTTCTGGTCTGTCTACAAGCTTCCAGGTCTGATTCTTTTCAATCATAGCTAGCTCCTCCTTCATGGCAATCCTCCAGGCTTCTGACATTATTGCTTTTAAGTAGCTTGAAGGTTTCATTTGTGCCACATTACATCTGTCATACACATCAGCTAGAGATCTTGTTCCTCTGACAGAAAATTCTTCATCTGATTCATCCCCTGGATCTTCCTCAACCTCATCAACTGGAGTTTCACTCAATTGGGGTCTTGTTTCTACATCAACCTCATCTTCCTCCCAATTCCAGACTCCACTCTCATCAACTGTAACATCCTTGGAAACAAGGATTTTCTTTGAGTCAGGAATGTATATTCTATAAGCTTTAGATTGGCTGCTATAGCCAATAAAAATTCTTGTCAAAGCTTTATCTTCCAACTTTGTTCTTTTTGCAGTTGCCACCAGAACATAACATATGCTTTTGAAAACTTTCATATTATCCACTGCTAGCTTGACTCCAGTCCAGGCTTCAAATGGTGTTTGACTGATCAAGGCTCTTGTAGGAAGTCTGTTGAGCAAGTACACCCCTGTATTGACAGCCTCGACCTAGAAGAATTTCGAAAGATTTTCTCAGCCATCATATATCTTGCCATCTCCATAACAATCATGTTTTTCCTCTCACTAACTCCAATCTGCTATAGAGTATAAGGGTTGCTGAATTGATGCCTGATTCCAGCCTCCTTGTAAATCATTTCAAACTCTTGAGAAGTGTATTCAGTACCATTGCCACTTCTCAAGGTTTTGATAGTCTTTCCTATTTGATTTTCCACTAGCTGCTTGAATTTCTTGAATGCTCTAGCCACCTCACTTTTCTGCCTTAGAAAATAAACTCAACACATCTGGGACCAATCATCTATGAACAATACAAAATATCTACTTCCACTTAGGGATAAGGTTTGCATAGAGCCATACACATCCGAGTGAACAAGCTGAAGTTTTTTAAAGGCTCTCCAGGCTTGATTCACCGGAAAAGGTTTTCTGCTCATCTTGCCTAATTGACATGCTTGGCAAACTCCTTTTGGTTCTTCAACAATTGGCAAATTCTAAATTAAGTTTTTGGATTGAATCTCTCTTAGACTTCTATAATGTACATGGCCTAATCTCTTATGCCATATCTCAGTTTCCTCTTCTCTAGCAGTACATGCTTTGTGTGGAGAATTTTCCACATGATTGGAAAACTCTTTCCTACCATTATTATTCTCAACCTCTTACTTCCCTCACTATCCAGGATTATGCAAGATTGATTTTGAAAATGCAATGCATAATCCTTTTCCAGCATCTGTCCCACACTATGGAGACTTTGACTGATATCAGGTGCATAAAGTACATTAGAGATTAGCTTCATACCTGTTGGTGTTTGGATAGCAACATCTTTTTTCCCTTTTGCTTCCACAAATTCTCCATTTCCCACTTTGACCCTTGACCGATGTGAATGATCCAGGTTCACAAAACTCTGCAAATCTAGTATCATGTATGCGTACATCCATTGTCAATTAACTAGGTTTCATCATATGCTTGGATCAAATTGGATAAGGCCACAAATAACTACTCTGTCTCCTGTCTGGATGTTGTTCATGAACCGTTTAAGCTTGCTATTGGGACTGCTCTCCCTTGTTTTTGCAGACTCTTTCGATGTGGCCAAATTGTTTGCAGGCCCTACACTGTGTTCTTGGCCTAAACCAACATCTATTCTTTGCATGTCCCTTCTTCTTATAGTGAGAATGAGCTGGAAAATTCTTCATCTACTAGCCTTGTTCCACTGAGCATTGGACCTTTCTTTTTCCTTCTTATCTCGCGCAAACCTTTTGTTGTTTCCTTGTGCAAACTTGCCTTTGTGAGCTGCTAACATTGCTCCCTTACTCGCATATCCTCTAGCCTCATGAGCCTTCTCTGCTCTTGTGCCTGCAAAGCATGGACTAGCTCAGTCAAAGTGATCTAAGTCAGGTCTTTTGAGTCCTCCAAAGAAGAGATTTTTGCTTCAAACCTTTCAGGTAAGCTTACTATCACATTCTCCACTATTCTTTTATCTGTCATCTCCACTCTAAGCAACCTGATTTTGTTGACTATATTCATCAACCTATCAACACATTCCTTCACTTTCTTAGCCTCCTGCTTTCTTAATGTCTCAAATTGCCTTCTCAAATTCAACACCTGAATGTTTGTTGTAGTGTCACTCCCTATGGACTCCTCTCTTAACTTGTCCCATGATTCCTTTGCTGTTTCACATGCCATGATCCTTGTAAAAACAAGGTTTGTGAAAGCTAACTGAATGTGGGACAAGGCTTTTGGAGCCTTTGAAACTTCTTCTTCATGTAGTCGGATTTGGTTGAGTGTGGGATATGGTCCCAACTGAGGGGGTTGTTTCTCCTCTTCTACATATCGCCAGAGTCCTTGACCTCACAGATATGCCTTCATTTTGACAGCCCATATATGGTAATGCTCACCATTAAAGACGAGAGGTAAAAGAGAAGTTGTCTGAGTGGCCATTGATTCAAGAAGGAAGGTCTGATGCAGGTTAGTTTTTCTAGAGAAATAGATAAGCTGATCAAGAGGAAGAAAAAGTTTCAAGTTTTTTAGCTCAAGTAACCAAGCTTTGATACCATTTTGTTGTTGCTAATGCCGGAGAATGCTAAGAAAAGAAGGTGAACAACATAAAAATAGAGAGAAGTTTTTCTGCATTACCAACTGAGTTTTACACCATAACTAATAAAGCAAAATATCCACTGTTAAAAACCACTTTGCAGGGATATTTTATGCAACATTAATCTGAAGCCATACAGTAAGACCAACATACAACAAACATTATGGACACGTCCCATATAACCTGGTAGTACACACCTAAACCATTACAAAATGAATCAAACAAGGCTGCCTCACAAAATAATCAGACGGCAAATTGCAACACACTTTGGCGCAAGAACAAATTCAAAAAAAGGCTTTACAAACTGCTACATTTCCAACTAAATATCAGAATTTAACAGATTTTAACTACATAACAAGCCAGATTTCACCCGAAAAATAATACAATCATCGAAAGGAGTGCATCGAATTTATGAACTGAATGACGTGGCATAATCCTGACCGTCGATTAATTATGAATTAATATTAATTGACTGGCATGATTGCGTCACGTTATTCAGTGCATGAATTCGGTGCGCTCCTTTCGGTAATTGTAGCATTACTCGATTTCACCCTCTGTATCCAATTTGAAACGCCTAAATCTCTATGATGCAGAATTCTTTGGAAGGATCCATTCCCAGTTCCTTTTGTAACATATCCTCTCTGTAGAATCTTGCTTTGGCACAAAACTCTCTCACAGGAAACCTCCTAGTTGCATCAGCCAGCTTCCCTGCCTCAGGTTTCTTGTCGTTAATTCGAACAAGATGAACGGAACAATCCCTCACTGACATCTTTGCTCAAGAACTCAAGTCTAAATATAATCATGCTGGGGGATAGCAGATTGACTAGGCCACCAACAGCTTCCACCCAACTTTCAACCACAGACCTTGGAACTAAGTCATGTCATTTGAGTGGAACCATCCCGGGTTTCATATCTAATCTGACCCAGCTTACAATTTTGATGTTATCTCATAACAACTTACCATGAACAATTCCACCTTGGCTATTTAATCTGCCAAATCTTGGTTACCTGGATCTCTCTTTCAATAACCTCCAAGGAGTTCTCCCTCCACATATTAAGCTACATTCTGTTGAAGTAAATGATATTCTGCTGGAAACCTTTTTTCAATTCAGTTTTGAAGATTGGCGCCAAGTTTGAACTAAACAAGGGCTGACTGTCAAGTGTTGTATTTTTGTAATTTGAAAAATGTAATATGTGATGTTTTTAGGTGAGGACAACCTGTGATTAAGGTCAGGATATCTCAATGAAATTTGTGTTAGTTAAGAGTAGTTTAGATTGTATTATATTTAAATTATTCTCACTGAAGAGTTGTTGTAACAGTGGTGAATTATGTCCATATATCTCTTTGTTTATGAATGAAAAATACAGCCTTGTGAAATTAGTTTTCACTCTCATTGTCTTCGCTTTCTCTCATGCACGAAAATCCCTCTTTCTCTTAGCAAATTGAACCTTGAAAAACTAACACATTCATACTTCGAACCAACGACAACAAATTTAGCAAACAATTAGCTTCAAGGGCCTATTCCTCCCCTGCTTGAGAACACAGAGGTTATAGATTTTTCTGGAAACAATTTCATAGGCTACATACCAAGACAGATTAGAGAGGGAAAGATTAGATATTTATCGTTGTCATGAAACAAACTTGATGGCCCGATCCCCTTCTGCCATTCAGGTAACGAGTTGAGCTACTTGATCTTTCAAATAATAGTCTGGAAGGAACACTTCCCACCAATTTAGGAGATTGCTCCTCTCTCATTTTTCTGAACCTTGGAGGGAATAAATTCAGTGGAGACATTCCCAATGAACTCAAAGGGGCGACAAATTTAAGTTATCTTGACCTTACAGACAATTATTCTAATGGCACTTTCCCAAGTTTTATTCTCAAAAATCAGAATTTGGTGGTCCTGAAGCTGGGATATGACAAATTACAAGGAAGGATCCCCCAGTCAATTGGAATCGTTCAGAACATATTCTTGTCCTGGAATCGAATTTGTTTAACAAATCAATGCCGCCGGAGATAAACAAGCTAGAGAGACTACAGTATGTCGACTTCTCGAACAACAAAATTTCTAGTCCCATTCTTGAAAAAATTAAATGGTCTGAATATGTTGAGAACTCGACCTCAAGATGGCAATATTCTTGGCTATGTCATCTCAGCCATGTTCATTGCCGTAAAGCTAAACATGGTGAGCAAGAGATTGCTACAACACTGTAGAGGTTCGCACATTTCATACTGGCATCGATTTCTCATATAACTGTCCGTTAGGAAACATTCCTTTCGATGGATCTGCATATATTGGAAACAAGTTATTGTGCGGCGACCCTCTTGGAATCAACTGTACTGGAAACAGTAGTTCCTCAAGTTCAGAAGATGTTTTACATATTTATAATTATTGGCTATGGAGTTGGTTTCTGGAGGTTTTTCGGGATTCTTTGTCTGATGAAGGAAAATTGGAGGAACACTTATTGGAGAGCCATTGATCGGATTGCTTTTGGAATCATCCAATGCATAAAAAAAAACAAGATTAGAAATAACAGAAATGATTGTAGTAGAATGTTGTAAAATATTAGGGGAGTAATATGAGTGTGTTTAGGAATAAATATTATATGTGAATAAAAGATCAATCAACCAAAAGAGAAATATTGTGACATTATTTAATCTATTTACTAATGACACCCAAAAATTTGTCAAAAAATCAGTCTTTCCTTGACAAAATTTATTTTTATTACACATGTCAATGTCAGTAAGCTTCAACAAGAATTAAAATATCTCTTTATGTTTATTTATTTTACAGAGTCAACCTAGTTCATATAATTTTCTCCGAAACTAATTGAAATATTTAAAAGGAAAGAGATTAGGTAAGGTATGGCCATCAAAGGCTTTGAAAAAACCATTTGCCATAGTTTAAAGAACCAATTATTGTCTTTGAAATTTGAATGCTAAACGGAATAGTAAACTATAATAATGCCTCACATATCAAAGAATTTTATCTGGGTTCACACAAGACATGAAAAGGGGGATAATTACTGGTTTTTTATGTGTGCAAGTTTCAACTGGTTTTTCAGTATTTATGCTCAATTTGGTAGAGTTGCACCATACCAGAATCATGAAACTTGTGATCTTTGTTTCCCTGACACTGCTTCTGCTCTCTGAATTTTCATTCATAACCTATTGCTTTGATGAAGAAAGAGCGGCTTTGTTAAGCTTTAAATCACATCTTTTTGACCCTTCAAACCAGTTGTCTTCATGGCTAGACCAAAACTGCTGCACTTGGCATGGAGTTTGTTGTGCAGACTCACTTCATGTTATTGCTATTGATCTCCAGAATGCGAATCTAGACTCTGATAACTTCATAATCAGTGTGAACTCAAAGCTTGTTTCCACCTCCAAATCCATATCTACTGCCCTTAATGGTACCATCTTTTCCCTCACCAATCTTTCCTATCTTGACCTCAGCTTCAACAACTTCATGTGTCAAACATTCCCACTGGTTTTGTTTTGCCGATCTCACAAGACTGACTTACCTAGATCTTTCCAATGCAAAGTTTAGTGGTTTCATTACAACTCAACTTTCCAACCTTACTTTGCTTAGATGGCTTGATATTTTATGTTCTTATAGCGTAACCAACTTCCCGTCGATTGCTTATAATCATTACTACAACTTTATTTTGTGCTCACTATAGTTACCTGTATGGAGACAATCTTTCTCTGTCAAGTTTGAATTTCTTGCAGGGGTTGAATAGTCTCAGAGAACTAAAATTGAGTGGTGTTGATCTTTCAAAGTATCTCAGTCAACTCAATGGGCTAATCCTTTATCATCTCTCTCAAATCTTTGGTGTTGTCTAATTGCAGGATTTTTGGCAAAATTACTACAAAGCAGTTTCTCAACCTAACCAGACTTTTTGTACTTGTCATGGATTTAAATTCCTTTTAGTCTCCTATTCCATCTTAGTTATCAAATCTCACTTCCCTTTTGGTACTTGTTTTTACTAACTCACACCAACAAGGTCCTATCCCTTACCTTTCTCAAGTGAAGGAACTTCATGTAGGCAACAATTCCGATATCAGCTTTGATTTGCATTCAATGTTTGCAGCTCCTTGGCCTATGTTAGAATAGCTTGTGTTGACGCTTGATTTTGGACGCCAACGACTCGCACGTGAGAAGCGCTAAGCGGACTTAGGCATCACACGTGATGGATCCATGAGATTTGAATATGGAGTTGAGATTATATATTTTTTAGAAAATATAAATGAAAGATTGGCAAGAGGGAGTTTTTATAGTGGTTCGGATGCAACAAGCGACTCCTACATCCACTATTATTTTATTGATCTCTGACTATTTCTATGATTTTGCCCGTAAGGCATATAAAGATGAAGAAATACAGTGTTTTTATAGAGAAAGAAATGAAGCTCCAATCTCAGCCCAGCCTTCTCCTCCCTCTTCGGGAAGAGGAGTCCCCATTTATACACTTCTGACTCAATGTAATTAGTGTTTTGCAAGTTGCCTTGACACATGGAAGGCTCTCGTCCATTCATCTCTTTGAAATGAGATAAAGTTGGTGAGAATATCTTTAGAGATATGGGCTTGGTAGCTGGTACAAAGAGACATTAATTGTGCTGACATAGGCTTGACTTTTGAGGCATAACAGAAGCCCCCCAATTTTTGAAGTGCGTAATCGCGCTTCAGAAACTAAAGTCTTTGATCTGAATGGCTGTAGTCTCGAACTGAAATCTGAAATTTGGTAGGAGCTCGACCTGAAATCTGTTAGGAAAACGACCTAAAATCTGGTAGGAAAATGACCTGAAATCTGGTAGGAGCTCGACCTGAAATCTGTTAGGAAAACGACCTGAAATCTGGTAGGAGCTCGACCTGAAATCTGGTAGGAAAACGACCTGAAATCTGATAAGAGCTCGACTTGAAATCTGTTAGGAAAACGACCTGAAATCTGGTAGGAAAACGACCTGAAATCTGGTAGGACTCGACCTGAAATCTGTTAGGAAAATGACCTGAAATCTGGTAAGAGCTCGACCTGAAATCTGTTAGGAAAACGACCTGAAATCTGGTAAGAGAACGACCTGAAATCTGGTAGGAAAACGACCTGAAATCTGTTAGGAGCAGGCAAAAAGACCTCAATCTGAGCAAAACGAACTTAATCTGAGATCATAACGAGCTCAATCTAGGCTCGACCTGAGCACACAACGAGCACGACCTAGGCTTGATCTGGCCACATAACTAGCACGACCTGGTCTCGACCTAAGCACGTAACGAGCACGATCTAGGCTTGATCTGGACACATAACGAGCACGACATGGGCTCGACCTGAGCACGACCTAGGCTCGACCTGAACGAACACGACCTGAACACGTAATGAGCACGACCTGGGCTCAACCTAGGCACGACCTAGGCTCGACCTGAGCACATAACGAGCACGACCTGGGCTCGACCTAGGCGTGTAACGAGCACGACTTGGGCTCGACCTGGGCACTTAACTAGCACGACCTGGGCTCGACCTGGGCACGTAACTAACATGATATGGTCTCGACCTGAGCACGTAACGAGCACGACCTGGGCTCAACCTTAACACATAACGAGCACGACCTGGGCACGTAACGAGTTCTACCTAAGAGCACAAGAGATCAGCGATCTTAGCGTGTGATCAGCGATCTGAACACGCGATTTGAAGCTAAAGATCAGCAATCAGAAGCCGAGGATCAAGACGGCATAGGCGTGCGATCTGCGATCTGGCCACGCGATCGGAGAACTCTGATGCATGCGATCTGCGATCTGGCCACGCGTTTGGAGAATTCTGATGCATGCGATCGGAGAATTTTAACCCGTACGATCTACGATCTGGCCACGCGATCGGAGAACTCTGACGCGTGCGATCTGGCCACGCGTTTGGAGAATTCTAACGTGTGTGATCGGCGATCTGGCCACACAATTGGAGAATTCTGACGCAAGTTTGAGATCTGAGCACGCCATCAAGGAACTTGGATGCAGGTTTGAGAATCAGACCTGCATGGGCCACCAAACTGTTGACGCTTGATTTTGGATGCTAATGAGTCACACATGAAAGCGCTAAACGGACTTAGGAATCACACGTGATGGATCCATGAGATTTGAATATGGAGCTGAAATTATATATTTTGCAGAAAATATAAATGAAAGATTGGCAAAAGGGAGTTTTTATAGTGGTTCGGATGCAACAAGCGACTCCTACATCCACTGTTATTTTATTGATCTCTGACTATTTCTATGATTTTGCCCGTAAGGCATATAAAGATGAAGAAATACAGTGTTTTTATAGAGAAAGAAATGAAGCTCCAATCTCAGCCCAGCCTTCTCCTCCCTCTTCGGGAAGAGGAGTCCCCATTTATACACTTCTGACTCAATGTAATTAGTGTTTTGCAAGTTGCCTTGACACATGGAAGGCTCTCGTCCATTCATCTCTTTGAAATGAGATAAAGTTGGTGAGAATATCTTTAGAGATATGGGCTTGGTAGCTGGTACAAAGAGACATTAATTGTGCTGACATAGGCTTGACTTTTGAGGCATAACAGCTTGATATCTCGTCTACTCAAGTTACTGGATCAATACCAACGTTCGTTTCAAACACAACTTCATTACGTTCTCTCCGAGCATGGAATTGTTTACTTAAAGGACCTATACGTCTGACATAGATCTCTCAGGCAATTCTCTTACAGGAAACATTCCAACACAAATAGGCCTTTGAAAGGACTCTACATGCTCAACCTCCCACACAATCAGCTTTATGGTGAGATCCCAAAAACCATCGGTGATATGTCTGGCTTGGAGTCACTAGACCTTAGCTTCAACAACTTGAGTGGGGAGATTCCTATAGCAATCACTTTGCTAGACTATGTTTCAACTTTTAATTTGTCCTACAATAATTTGAATGGGAAAATTCCAGGAGGGCAGCACTTTGACACAGTGGATATAGATGAATCAACATATATAGGAAACAAGTTCTTGTGTAGAGGTGTTACTAGAATCAATTGTACTGGTAACAACGGTTCCTCAAGTTCAGAAAGTGATCAAGTTGAGGCTCCCTGTAGGTGGGAAAAGATGTTTTACGCAATTGTAATTATCAGCTATGGTGTTGGCTTGTGGGGCTTTTTGGGGTTTCTTTATTTGATGAAAAAAAACTGGATGAAGAACTATTGGAAGGCCATTGATCAGATTGCATTGAGAATCATACAATGCTTGAGAAAACAGGCTTAAAATAACAATCTTAAATGCTTACAACACTAGTTTTATGTTAGCCATCTGAATATACCAAAATACTATAACATTAGCACATGTCCAAATAATCATAAATTACAATCTCTTTGTTAGATCTATTAAAGGAATATGTTGATCAAGCTAACATTATGCTAGAAATTGCATGTAGCATGTCAATTTTTTGGAATCTGATGCTGCAAGGTTGGCGGCAAAGTTTAAATGTCTGGTGTAGTTTTTAGTGCTGTAACTCTTTGGAACTGAATCTTTTAATCAATGTAATGTTAATTTAGGTGAATTTAGCTGTAAATCAGCTAGCTAGGTGTTTTGTAATGTGATGTGGTTGTAGTAGTTAGAAAGTATGGCTGTTTTATTTTGATTGTAAGCCTACTGTAGCATAGGTGTAACAGCAGTGCAAAACATGTATATTACTTTGCAATTTGTTCAATGAAACATGACAATTCCCGTATGCAGTATTTTCAGTGTGTGCCAACTTCATAGTAGTGCTTTTCCGTAGGATTCTCCAGCCTCAAAACTTACATTTAGTATTAGAGCTACCGTGAGTTTTCAAACCAAAACCTTAACTCTACAAACACAGCTCAACTCCTTTAAGATCTCCTTCATGGCAACAAATCCAACACCTCTTTCTCCACCTATCTTCAATGGTGAGCAGTACAATGTTTGGGCTGTCAAAATGAAAACCTACTTGAGAGGCCATTCCTTGTGGCAATATGTGGAGGAAGAGAGACAAATCCCTCAACTTGGAGCAAACACAACACTGAATCAGATTAGGATACATGAAGAGGAGGTAGCAAAGGCTCCAAGAGCACTCTCTTTCATCCATTCTGTAGTGACCGACCAGGTTTTCTCTAGGATAATGGCATGTGATACTCCAAAAGAAGCTTGGGACAAGCTCAAGGAGGAGTTTGGGGGAAGTAGTCAAACTAGAAACATGCAGATCCTAAACTTGAGAAAAGAGTTTGAAATGCTCAAAATGCAAGAAAATGAAAATGTCAAGGAGTATGTGGATAGATTGATGAATGTGGTGAACAAGATTAAGCTACTTGGTGAAGAGTTGACTGATCAGAGGATTGTGGAGAAGGTTTTGGTCAGTCTACCTGAAAGATTTGAAGCAAAAATCTCCTTACTTGAAGACTCCAAAGACTTGTCCCAGATCAGCCTAGCTAAACTTGTGCATTCCCTTCAAGCACAAGAACAAAGGAGGTTGCTAAGGTAGGAAAATTTGGGTGAAGGGGCTATGTTTGCAAGCCAAAAAAAGAAGGGATTTCAAGGTGAAAGCATGAGGTATGCTGGAGAGAAGAAGGGAAAAGAAAAGGTGAACAATCAAGGAGGAAAGAATGTGGGTGCAAGAACTTTTGTTCCTTGTCCTCATTGCAAGAAAAAGAACCACTCTGAAAACAGATGTTAGTTCAGGCCTGACATACAATACAGGTCTTGTAAACAATTTGGGCACATTAAAAGAGTGTGTAAGAACAAAGGGAATCAGCTGGACCAGCAAGCTCAAGCAGTGGAAAGTTCCCAACAGTTCCAGCAGACATAAGAGAGTACATAGTAGTTGTTTGTGGTCTTTGAATGCATGGTTGCAAGCAGCCCTGATGTATGGTTGATTAACAGTGGCTGCAACAACCATATGACCCCAAATGCCAGCAATTTCATGAACCTTAATAAGGGCTATCAATCTAAGGTGAATGTGGGAAATAGTGAGCTACTGGAGATGAAAGGCAAAGGTGATATTGTTGTCCAAACCAAAACAGGTGCTAAACTCATAGCTAATGTTTTTTTTGTGCCTAAAATCAGTTTGAGCCTACTTAGCGTAGGACAAATGTTAGAGAAAAATTATTCTCTGCATTTCAAAGACCTCACTTGTGTTATTTAGAAATTGATGGGACTGAATTGATGAAGGTTAGGATGCAGGGAAAAAGCTTTCCTATAGAATGGTGAAAACTTGTTTTTCAAAACCACTTAGCTAAGATAGATGATTCAAAGTTGTGGCATAGGAGATTTGGACACTTTCATTATCATGCCCTCAAGGAACTCAAACACAAAAACCTTGTCCATAACCTACCCGAAATTGACCAAGGTGAAGGATTGTGCAAAACCTGCCAAATTGGCAAGCTCAACAGGCCTCCATTCCCTGCAAATAAAGCTTGGAGAGCAAGTGAAAAGCTCTAGCTTGTGCACACTGATGTGTGTGGTCCAATGCAGCAAACTTCTTTAAGTGGGAGTAGATACTTCATCCTTTTCATAGACGATTACTCTAGGATGACATGGGTGCATTTCTTGAACCAAAAAAGTGAGGTAGCTTCCGTGTTTAAAAGGTTCAAATTGCAGGTAGAAAACCAAACAGGTTTGACACTCAAGTTATTGAGAAGTGACAATGGTGGTGAGTACACTTCCAATGAGTTTGAAGAAGCATGCAAAGGGGCTGGAATATGTCATCAGTTTAGCAGTCCATATACTCCACAACAAAATGGAGTGAGCGAGAGGAAGAATAGAACAATGATGGAGATGGCAAGATGATTGAGAAAATTTGCCAAAAAATTTTTGGGCAAAAGTTATCAACACTGGGATCTATCTCCTTAATCGGTTACCAACCAAAGCTCTAGATAACAAGACTTTCTTAAAGCCTGGTATGGTGTCAAGCCAAACGTGGATCACTTGAAGGTATTTGGAAGTGTGTGTTATGTTTTTGTTCTAGCAAACAAAAAGACCAAATTGGATGAGAAGGCTGAAGTAGGCATCATGATTGGATATAACAGCCAGTCTAAGGCCTACCGAATTTACAATCCAAGCACCAAAAGGACTGTGATTAGTAGGGATGTTAATTTTGATAAAGGAGGTACTTGGAATTGGGAAAAAAGGCAAGTGGAGAGAAGCACTAGTAGCCAACATGACACAGATCCAGAAAATCAGAATGCGGAATTGAATCCCGAAGAAGTGGATGAAATGCTAGTCTGGGGCACTAGGTCCTGGAAGGCTACAATGCAAGAGAAGATAAATGTGATTAAGAAAACTCAAACTTGGGAGTTGGTTGACAGGCCATTTGATAGGAAAGTTGTTGTGTTTCATGCATTTTGGACATGGAAATGGAGAGAAAATGATGAACATAAGGTAGAAAACAAACCATTAAAACATTAACATATTAATGTAAGAAAATGATAGAAAATTACCAACTCCTTTGCTATTCAACACTTAAATCCTCTTTCTTGGAGTCTTAGTTCTTCAAGTGGACTTGATAACCTCAAAATGTGATCTACACAAGTCAAGGAGAAGAGAACTGAGAGAGTGAGAGAGAAAATGAGAGAGTGATTTTTGTTTCAATTCTTTCAATTCTATGAAAATGGTATAACACTTGGTTTATATACCATGGGCACAAAGTGTAATTTTAAATTGTCTTGGGAAGTTCTCAAACAATTTAAAATTAATCTTGGAAAAGAGCATTTATGTCAAGTCCTTGGTTTTATGGTTAATTCATAATTAGCCCAAATTTTAATCCTATTAAATATTCTAACTCTTTAGAATAAAACCAATGCACTTTGGTCCCCATTATTGAATCCGATTCGATAATAATATTTAATAAATCCTTATTACCCTTGGTTAGTGCTAGCTATCCATGGATAATCATTTCTCACGAATATAAAAATTCGAGTGCAACTATTTACATTCGAACATTGTTAATCTGATTAATGATATGTATTACTCTCTCTCCTTGAGCTTAGCTTTATGTGTGACCATTTTGGTTGACTGTGATCTAGCCGTAGGCTCAATATCGGATTTTGATATGTTTCGTTATAACTCTTTATAATCGAAACTCCCACTGATTATGGTAGACGTCTAGCAATGTTTCATAACCCTTAAACCACAATAAAGTGTAAACTCCAATAAACCTATTCTGATCATATGTACCGTGCAGTCAAATCCCTCAGTTATCTAATCCCTATTAAGAATGGTTCATGGTATGTCAAAACCTTTAACTTAATCTTTAATCGAATTGTCAATCGATACAATGGAACTCGTCAACATGAAACTACTTTTCATTTGACATTCATTATACTCTGGCCAGAGATTTCCTTTTCCAATGTTTATTGACATTCATCTGGGAACTCGAGATTGGACTATTTTGAGTTAACGAGTCCCATCCTGACCATCACTTGTACTCGCACATGAATAACATATGACCAAAATGGCTTATTACACAAGACATGACTAGTTTCGTGCTTATACATCATATGAACCATATGCATCCTATGTTGAATCCAACCATACATTAGCACAATCCTACGATGCATCATTTACCACATCCATGTGATTCATCATAATTGGTCGTATTCGATAAACAGTTCACTAACCGTTTATCCATGCTAATGCCTTAGTGACATACCTCTTAATATCACCCACACTAATACTATCACATGATATTCAATGGAGACATTCAACATGCCTACTATGCAACGTTATTGCCCAATTAACATTACTTGCGTATGGAATTCTTGAATGATTTGATCTTCTGACGATCTATATCATCCAAACATTTCACATGCAATATTAAATATAATATAACATAAATGAAGCAAAAAATCAACATGTGAAATAACAACACTTTCTTTTATTTATAATACATTTACAAGATATAATGTCCTGAAACCGACAACACGATTGGTTCCTAGGGCATACACTGACAAAAGTAATACAAGTCAAATGGATATTTAAAAGGAAGCTGAACCCTGATGGATCAGTGAATAAACTCAAAGCAAGGCTTGTTGTTAAAGGCTTTGCACAATAATTTGGGGTTGATTTTTTCAGAAACCTTTGCACTTTGCCAAGACATGACACCATTCGGCTTCTCTTGGCAATGGCAGCTCAATTCAATTGGAAAATCTTCCAAATTGATGTAAAGTCTCCATTCCTAAATGGATGGCTTGATACGGAAATCTACATTGAGCAACCGAAGGGGTATGAAGTTAAGGGAAATGAGAAGGTTTATCTTCTTAAGAATATATGGTCTCAAACAGGCCCTTAAAGCCTAGTATAGCAGAATTAATGACTATTTGTGTAAGCTAGGATATGTTAGAAGTCCAAATGGGCACACCCTAAAGTGATGATAGTCTCTCTTTATGTTGATGACCTCCTGGTGACTGGAGGCAAGCTTGATCAGTTGGAAGAATTCAAAAGGGCAATGGAGATGGAATTTGATATGACTGATTTTGGTGAAATGAGCTACTTTCTTGGCATGGAAATATACCAAAGCTTAAATGGTATATTTGTGTGTCAAAAAAAGTATGCAAATGAAGTGCTAATGAAGTTCAATATAGACAATTGTAAATCAGTTGATATTCCACTGATTCCTAGCCAAAGGTTGAGCAAAGAAGATGGTGCCAAGAGGGTGGATGAAGGAGTCTATAGAAGCTTGATATGATGCTTGCTGTACTTGACAGCAACCAGGCCTGATTTAATGTACACCACTAGCCTCATATCCATATTTATGAGCAAGCCAAGTGAGATACATTACAAGGCTGCAAAGAGGGTGCTACGATACATCAAGGGCACTACTAAGTTAGGAATTTTGTTCAGAAGAGCTAAAAAAATTAGCTTAATTGGCTATTCAGACAGTGACTGGGCAGGGTCAGTTGATGACATGAGAAGCACTTCTGGATATGTCTTCTTTGTCAATCATGGTGCCTTCAGTTGGCTTTCTAAAAACAAGACACATTAGCTTAATCTACTGCTGAGATAGAATACATTTCTGCCACAGCTGCTACAAACCAAGCAGTCTGGTTGAGAAAGATCCTAGGAGATTTGAGGCTGAACCAAGGTAAGTCTACTACCATTTATTGTGATAACATGTCAGCTGTTGCAATAGCTAAGAATCTTATTCTCCATGGTCGAACTAAACACATTAAGATCAAATACCATTTTGTGAGAGAGGCTAAGCAAAACAGAGAAATCAGTTTGGTTCATTGCTTGGGAGAGAGCCAAGTTGCTGATATTATGACCAAGGGATTGAATAAATCCAAGTTTGAAGAATTTAGACTTAAACTTGGAGTTTCAACATAAATATCAAGGAGGAGTGTTGATCAAGCTGATATTATGCTGGAAACTGCATGTAGCATGTCAACTTTTTGGAATCTGAAGCTGCAAGGTTGGTGGCAAAGTTTAAATGTCTACTGTAGTTTTTAGGTTCTACTGTAACTCTTTGGATCTTAATCTTTTAATCAATGTAATGTTAATTTAGGTGAATTCAGTTGTAAATCAGCTAGTTAGGTGTTTTGTAATGTGATGTGGTTGTAGTAGTTAGTAAAGTATGGCTGTTTTATTTTGATTGTAAGCCTATTGCAGAGTAGGTGTAACAGCAGTGCAAACCATGTATATTATTTTGCATTTTGTTCAATGAAACATGACAATTCCTGTATGCAGTATTTTCAGTGTGTGCCAACTTCGTAGCAGTGCTTTTCCTTAGGATTCTCCAGGTTCAAAACCTACAAAATATAGTTCATAAATACATAGAAAATGTTCTGAAAAAATTACATGATAAGTGCCTACGCTTAGTACAAAATTTAGTGTGTTTTCTGTAAGTGTGCAAGTTCTTATGGGCTTGGCCCAGAAAAACTTTGTACAATTCAAAGAATAAATTCGCAGTAATTCTTCAACTGGGGTTCCAACTTTTGACTGTAAGTATCACAGAGAAACAACAAAAACTACAATGGAAAAGTACTGAGGTGATGTTGAGGGAGTTACCAGCCATGTGATTCTTGCATCATGAAATTGGTTGCTAGAGAAGGAAGCTACTTATTGCTCTTTCCTGGTGCCCATTTAAAACAAAAAGTACTCTCGTCTTGATATTGACAAAAATTTCTGTTGAGGATGAGGAATGTGGATCAATCTTCTTGTATAACTTAAGAAAATATAATGATATCCAATGTTATGAACGTAAGGATGAGAGGGTCTTTATCAACCCGGTAACACACTGAATATCGTAACTTGTTATATCCAAGTTCTTATGGGTTTTGCACTGTTAAGTGTCCTCTCATTGTCTTTTCTAATATTTATATTCTATACTTATAAGGTTGCATTTGGTTTAGGGTGATATAAGATTAATCCTATAATCTTTGTTTAATTTTCAAGATTCCCTCGTTTGGTTGTCAAGTAATAAAATATTAAGTAATCTTTTATTGCAAATAGTGTTTACTGTTGGTAATATTGGGGGTAATCATAAGGGATGTTAATTAAGATTACCGAGGTAATCTTAATTTTGACCTCATTTTGCCCTTAATCTTTTATCATTTAGGACACATTTGCCCTCATATGTTTATCAAATAACAATTACCCAACCCCCTACATTTGAAAATATAGCTAAAACACCCTACCCACAAAAAAGTTTAAAAATTAACAAAATATCCCCAACCACCCAAGACCACCGCCAGCTGCTAGCCACGACTGCCGTCGGTGAAAGTTTTCATATCGGGGCAAGACCGACGTAATCTTGCTAGTCGTGTGCCAATAAGGACATTTTTGGCCTTAGATTTGTGATCCATGACTGAAAACGATTAGATCTGATCATGAAAAGGCCATATCTTTGGCCATAAAATGGCCTCTGTTTCACGACCACATCTTTGGCGGTGAAACGGCCATATCTAGCCGTTTTTAGCCATGGATCTTTGATCCATGCAAATTAGGCCTTACCGGCGCATGACCAGCCAGATCTGGCAGGTCGTGCGCCATTATGATGGCTGTAGACAGTGGCTTAGGATGGGTGGGGGTGATTTTGCTACAAATTACAGTTTTATATGGCTAGGGTGTTTTAGCAAAATTTCAAATATAGGGGGTTAAAAAATAATAGAAATAATATTATATTATTATTTAAAAAAGAGTGTAATTTAGTAATCTATATAACATACACACTCATTTATCCTCCCAATCAAAATATTATTATAACATACCCACCAATTTATTCCAACCAACCAAACACATTTCTCTAAAGATTCTTTGGCAATCTATCTTTTCGGTAATACAACATTTCATGAACCAAACACACCCTAAGTTCTTTTATTAAAGTGTCATCTGAACCTTTGGTTGATAATAACCCTTTATAAAAAGTGTGGAGATAAAAATAGTCGGGATACATATTAACTTTTGAAAATACTAGACTTATTAATTTATTATTATCAAGTATAATCTAGCTTGTTTTAATATACGATTCCAGATTTGTGGGAATAGAAAGAAAATCTTTGTGGATAGAAAGGAAAGATTATATGTTAAAGAGCAAATTTTTTATATGTTTTATTAAGGGTATAAATAGTAAGTAATATGGTTTTACGTTTATATCCTTTAAAAAAAATTAAATAAAACTTAATATTTTGGGAATTATTAGAATTAGTGAGATAATTATGTATGTCCAAACCCTTACAAAGAAACAAGGTTCTTTGAACAACTCAATTGAGTCCCACTTTGCTATGCAAAAGCTCCATCATTGGGCTAATAAACACTTGGCATCTCCCCTAGTCGCCTTGTAAGCTGGTTTTTGAGAGTGCCCTCATTCGTTGTTGTTGTTATTTTTTTTTTTTTCTCTCTCTCTCTTTTTTATAATCGAAGGTGTTTGGATCAGTTTATGTGTCCAATAACTATCCCTGTTAACACATAAAGAGAGACTTAAACTTCAAACCTCTTAAAACTAGCCATATATTTATAACATTTAAATATTCTTGTGTGTAAATCATTTTTTAAAAGTGAGTTCTATTCAATGACTACCATTATATTAATAGAATACTAAGTTGGGTAAATTTTCCCACAATTGAGCACTTATCCTTTTTTCTACAATCATAAAAGGCAAACATTAAGAAACCATCAATGGAGTTGTCAGTTGTCACCATTGTTATTTACCATGGATAGTTAAATAAGTTATTAAGTATTTGGTTATCATGCTAACTTTACCTTATTCGCTAAGTTAAGTTAGATAACGCGTTTAAACGACTCTTATTTTGTTACAAAAATGACGTAAAATATCGAATTAGGTACATAACTTTTTTTTTTTTTTTTTTTGTCATTTTTCGTTTTTTACTCGGTAAGGGATTTTAATAAATAGAATGTCATTATCATGCTCGTTTATAAATATTATAAAATTCATAATTATTGACTAGATTTTTTTTTTTTTTATGAACTTGTTTAATGTTTTTGACCTCGATTCTTGCATCACTGATTGGCATACACTTGGATATACCTAAAAAAAATGTTATGTTAAGATACATTTATTAGTTATGACAGTAACAGTTGCTTGCAAAATCTGAATTTGACATGGTCTAATTACAAAGAAAAATAATAATAACATAATGTTAAATATATATTTTTCATAACTATTTGTAATGTTATTAAACAGATGAAACTAAAGTCATCGAAATAATGTTTTAAAAATTTATAGTAAATTAATTTTACCATTGAAGATTTTAATGGTATCTTGAACTGAAATTAGTGGATTCAGGGTGTTTGGATGGGTGGAAATGGAAGAAAATAAAAGAAATTCAATAAACATTAATTTCTTATATATTAAAATATTTATTATTCATTTGACCATGTCCATCAGTCTGTAATTTTCACTCACTAATTGAAATGGTAAAAGCTTGGAGATAAGAATAGGATAGGTATAATGATAATCCATGACATAACCTGAAGAAGCTCCAATTTTGTTTTTGTTTTTGTTTTTTTTTTTTTTTTTCATTCAAAAGTCACCTCTTTGCATGCCTTTGTGTGCATCACTCTGCATGTTTAAAAACAAAACCAGTAACTGTCTTTGAATTTAGTATACTTAACCCAATAGAAACTTATAATAATGCCTCACCCGAATCCAAATTTAACCTAGTCAAATGTTCTTATCTCAATCCTGAAATAATATATTCATAAAAAAATTACGTGTTATCCTAAAGGTTCTCCGAACAGTCAGAGCTATGGCCTACTCTCACAAAATATGGGATTTGAACTACTTAGTCATAGTTACCTACATCGCAAAAGTCCATTATTTCTCACTTTCCAAAAGCCGTAGGGCTTGATAAAGGTTCAATTTTAAACTTGGATTTTTGAATCATAAAAAAAATATATATAAAAAATATAAAGAAGACTTTAAAAGTGTCAACTATTCAATTTCTATTCAGTTACACCACAACACAACAATGAAACTTGAAACTTAATGTACACAAACATCCCCTCAGGTTTTTCCAATCTCACTAAACTCACTTACCTGAATCTTTCCAATGCAATGTTTAGTGGCTCCATTACAACCCAATTCTCCAACCTTACTTTGCTTACACACCTTGATGTTTCATGTTCTTATGTGGCAAATGACTTTTCCACTATTGGTTACAACTTGTCATCCTCACTTCAGATTTACACTGGTGCTGAATATGGTTACATATATGCAGGCCACCTTTCTTTGCCATCTTTAGATTTCTTACAGGGGTTTCATAATCTTAGAGTACTAAGTTTGAGAGGTGTGGATCTTTCTAAGGCTACAAACTCAAACCAGTGGGCTAATCCTTTATCTTTTCTGTCCAATCTCCAGCGTCTTCAGCTGTCGAATTGCAGGATTTCCGGAAAATTTCCTGCAAAGCAGCTTCTCAACCTCACCAATCTCTCTGGACTGATGATGGACTTCAATTTTTTCGCATCCCGATTCCTGGAGAATTAGCCAATCTCACTTCTCTTTCCAGGCTCTATCTCACCAAGTCACATCTACAGGGTCCAATCCCTTATCTTCCTCAACTGACAGAACTTTATGTGGGAAACAACTCTGAGATTATCATTGATTTGCATTCCATGTTTGCAGCTCCTTGGCCTCGATTATTAGCTCTTCATATCTCATCAACTCAAGTTGTTGGATCATTTCCAACTTCTTTTGCCAACACCACTACTTTGACTCTATTCAAAGCTTCCAATTGTTTCCTCCAGGGGCCAATACCTCCTCCTCTGATGAACCTCTCAAAGTTGGAAATTTTAGCACTGGATTTCAACAACATAACAGGCCATCTTTGGTCGGATATTTCCAAATTGAAAAACCTGAGGTTACTCTAAATCAAGCAGAATTCTTTGCAAGGATCCATTCCCAGTTCAATCTGTAACATATCTTCCCTCCAGCATCTTTCTTTGGCAGGAAACCATTTCACAGGAAACTTACCAGGCTGCATCAGTCAGCTTTCCCAGCTGAAGTATCTTATAATCAGTTCCAACAACATGAATGGAATGATCGAGTCGTTTGCATCGTTGATCAAGAGCTCGAATCTAGAAAGGATAGGTTTAGGATTTAGTGGGTTGATGGTGAAAGTAGACCAAAATCCATTTCCACCAAGCTTTGAACCTCAGTACCTGGACTTAAATGCATGTCTTTTGGGAGGAACTATCCCGGATTTCATATCGAATCTGACCCGGGTTAGATTCTTGACTTTATCCTACAACAACTTGTCAGGATCAATTCCCTCTTGGCTATTTAATCTACCAAAACTCGGTTACTTGGATCTGTCTTTCAATCAACTCCAAGGAGTTCTCCCACCCCACATTGAGTTACACTCATTTGAGGGACCAACAACATTGAATTTAGCAAGCAATCAACTTCGGGGATCCATTCCTCCCCTGCTTGAGAATGTCGAAGCTGTAGACTTTTCGGGGAACAATTTCACAGGCTACATACCATTAGAGCTTGGAACTGGGGAAGTTAAATATTTATCACTCTCTAGAAACAAACTTCATGGTCAGATACCCTCATCTTTCTGTCATTCAAACAAGAAGTTGATGCTCATTGATCTTTCTAACAACAGTCTGGAAGGAACAGTTCCCACCAGTTTGGGAAATTGCACTTCTCTCATTTTTTTGAACCTTGGAGGGAACAACCTTGGTGGAGAATTTCCTGATGGCTTGGAGGGTGCAAAAAGTTTGAGTTATCTTGACATTACAGGAAGTCATTTTGGAGGCCTATTTCCAGGATTCATTCTGAAACTTCAGGATTTGGGTGTTCTTAAGCTGGGGTATAATAGATTCCAAGGAAAGATACCTCCATCCATTGGAGACCTCCAAAACCTCCGAATTCTCGTCCTGGAATCTAATTTCTTCAATGGTTCAATTCCTCCAGAGATAAACAAGCTGGAAAAGCTACAATATGTAGACTTGTCAAGCAACAAGCTTTCAGGTTCCATCCCTGAAAGACTAAATGGTTTCAAGATGATGAGAACTCGACCTCAGGATGGAAATCTCCTCGGTTATGTCATCTCATCCATGTATACAGGAGTAGAGCTAGACATGGTGAGTAAGGGATTGTTTCAAAAACATGAGGTCGTCCGGACGTATCTCAATGGCATAGATTTCTCTGCCAACTCTCTTACAGGACACATTCCTTCAGAAATAGGCCTTCTAAAGGGACTCTATATGCTCAATCTCTCACACAATCAGCTCTCTGGTGAGATCCCAATCACCATTAATGAAATGTCTGGTTTGGAGTCCCTGGACCTGAGTTTCAACAACCTGAGTGGGAATATTCCTACAGCAATCACATTTCTAGACTATCTCTCTGCTTTTAACTTATCCTACAACAATTTCAGTGGTAGAATTCCAACAGGGCAACACTTTGACACAGTGAACATAGATGGATCAGCCTATACCGGAAATGAGTTCTTGTGTGGAGTGCCATCGATATCAAATGTCATGACAATGATTCTTCAGGTTCAGAAACGAGTGTTGATGTTGAGGATTCTAGGCAGGAGATGTTTTATGCAGCTGTAGTTGGCTATGGAGCTGGCTCCGGTGGGTTTTTCACTGTTCTTTCTTTGTTGAAGGAAAACTGGAGGAAGAAATACTGGAGGACTGTGGATTTGATAGCAATGGCAATAATCCAACGTTTCAGAAAACAGGAAAATACTAGAAATCAAATAATTTGAAGCCGAGAATCCGTCCAAGTATTTTCAGTTGAACTTTGTTAGATATTAAAAGAGTATATCTATATTTTTCTTCATTTTCAATGCATCCCAAATGATATAATATATCAACATAGCATCCCAAATTAATTCAAAGTGCCCTCTATATTTGAAACAACAATCACATAAGAAACCTAGCAAAACTGGAGCCATAACCTCTGTAAAATGTATACGTTGTATTAAATTTTAGTCACCAGCTAAAATATAACACTAACAGGGCTTTGATTACAATATACAAACACTAAATTATAGCACAATCAAATGCGCTACTGAGAAAACATGTTAAAGGTTGATGCTGTGCTGGAACTGAAGCTTGAAGATGGTTTTTTGACGCAAACAAAATGGTGTGCATGGTGCTGTACTGAAGGCTAGGGGTGGAAAAAAAAAAACCGAAAACCGAACCGAACCGAAAAATCGGACCAAAAATTAGGTTTTTTAAGGGATTCGGTTCGGTTTCGGTTTACAATAATGGGTAAACCGAATATTCGGTTCGGTTTCAGTTTTTTTAAAAACATAAACCGGTTAACCGAAACCGGATTGTTAAACCGATTTTAAAAAAAAAAAAAAAAAATTTCTTTCATTAAATCCTTCTCTCTTTATCGGTATTATACCACTCTCTTTTTCTCGATTTCTACACTTTTTTCTCTTATTCAATGCCTCTCTCTCTCTCCCTCGATCTCTTCAATCTTCATCTTTCACTTTTACTAAATACGTCTCTCTCCTTCTCATTTTCAAGCTTTCTCTTTTATTAACTTCCTCTCACTCTCCCTCTTCCTCTCTCTCACTCTCTCTACAAATAGCCAAATACGCATCCACCATTTCTATCTTTTTCTTCTCTGCAACTTCAGTTCCAATGTTCTATACTCCAAATAAAACTTCATCATCAAAACCATAAGTCATCTGTATAAGCACCATCAACCATGGTTTCACCATCTCAACCTACCACTCAACCTCCAATCCGAAAAAAATCCTATGGTCTTCCTTTTATTGGTCTTTGGTTTCACCATCTCAACCTCCAATCCGAAAAATTCTTGGAAAAATATGGTCTCCCTTTTATTTGTCCGATCAAAGACCATTTGGAATGGGTGAGTGGCAAACTATAGTAAATTTGGCCAAATTGGAAGGTTTTATTGAATTGGGCCAATTGGTCCAGACCATTTTAAAAAACTGGTTTAAAACCGGTTAACTGAACCGAATTTTCGGTTCGGTTACAAACCGGTTTAAATAAAAAAACCGATTTAGTTTCGGTTAGGTTTTTTATCTAAACCAGAATCCAATTCGATTCAAATATAGGATAAACCGGTTCGGTTAACCGGTTTTTTCTACCCCTACTAAAGGCAATAGTTTAGGACCAGTTTGTCAACTTTTGTATCAAAATTTGTTTAAGTAAATCCAGCTTGATTTGAGGCTTTGTGTCTCCAAAGTGTAGCATGGTTGTTAGATTTGTGTGGATTACCTTGCATTATGTAAAAGGTTTGCTGGATAGTGGTTGTAATAGTAAGCCAAAAAAAAATGTTATATTATGTAGTTGTTAGCTAATGAAAACATGATTTGAACCTTCTTCAGTATTTCTCTCTTTTCTTAGACAATCTGGCATAGCTAAATACCAACATGGTATCAGAGCTGGATTAACACACCACCATCTAAGAAACTCAAAAACCAACCTTTGAATCACCATCAAACTTCAACCTTCTTGAAGAACAACTCTGTCCTAAAACTACAACCTGTTTTCCATGGCAGCTCAGTCAGCTTCTCTCTCACCACCAGTGTTTAATGGGGACCAATACCATATTTGGGCCATTAGAATGAAAGCTTATCTAAAAGGGCAGGGGCTTTGGCAGCATGTGGAAGGGGAGAAACAGTTGGTCCAAACCCCACTCTGAATCAGATAAGGATGTATGAAGAGGAAGTGTCAAAAGCTCCAAGGGCCTTATCTCATATACACTCTACTGTAACAGACCTAGTGTTTACAAAGATAATGGCATGTGAAACAGCAAAAGAAGCATGGGATAGGCTAAGGGAGGAGTTCATGGGAAGTGATACAACAAGAAATATGCAAGTGATAAACTTGCGGAGAGAGTTTGAAATGTTAAGAATGCAGGAGATGGAGAAAGTAAAAGAGTATGTGGATAGGCTTATGAGTGTGGTGAATAAGATCAGATTGTTGGGAGTTGAGTTGAGTGACAAGATGATTGTTGAAAAGGTGCTAGTTAGCTTAGCCGAAAGATTTGAATCCAAGATATCTTCCCTAGAAGATTCAAATGATCTCTCACAAATCAGCCTTACCGAATTAGTCCATGCACTGCAGGCTTAAGAACAAAGAAGGTTGATGAGACAAGAGGACTCCAATGAAGGTGCTATGATGGCTGTTCAAAAGGGAAAGAATATGCAGGGAAGCAATAGAAAGTATGCCAGAGACAAGAGATGAAAAGAGAGAACCAGTGGACAGTAGGGAAAACTGAGTGGAGGAAGGAGTTATCCATCATGTTCTCACTACAAAAAGAAAGGATATCCAGAGAATAGGTGCTAGTTTAGGCCTGGGATCTAGTGTAGAGGGTGCAAACAGTTTGGTCACATTGAAAAGGTGTGCAAGAACAAAAGTGCACAACCATCATAGCAAGCTCAAACTACAGAGGATCAACAGCAGGGCAATGAATCTGAGCAATTGTTTGTAGCTTCATGCTACTCAATTCAGACTAGTGGTGATGTGTGGCTGATAGATAGTGGTTGTACCAACCACATGGTAGCAAATTTAGAGAATTTTATCAGACTAACAGAACCTACAGCTCCAGAGTCAAGATTGGAAATGGTGATTATGTGGAAGCCAAGGGAATTGGAGATGTTGCAATCCAAACACAAACAGGCACTAAGGTTATTTCAAGTGTCTTATTTGTACCAGAAATTACTCAAAATTTGTTAAGCATAGGGCAAATGTTAGAGAAGAATTACACTTTACATTTTCAAAACCATTCTTGCATTGTAATAGACTGTGAGGAAATGAGTTAATGAATGTTAGGATGCTGGGAAAAAGCTTCCTGCTAGAATGGAAAAAAATCAGTGAACTTAGCACTTACTAGTAGGGCTGAAGAATCTGAATTGTAGCATAAAAGGTTTGGCCACTTTCATTACTTGGGAATCAAAGAACTCAAGACAAGAGACATGGTGCTAGACCTACCCAAAATAGAGGAGAAAAAGAATTTATGCACAACCTGCCAACTTGGCAAACTTAGCAGGCCATCATGCCCTTCAGATCAAGCCTGGAGAGCAAGTACCAAGCTGCAACTAATCCACACTGATGTGTGTGGTCCTATGAAAACTGACTCACTAAATGGTAGTAGGTATTTTGTACTCTTCATTGATGATTATTCTAGGATGGCCTAGGTGTATTTTCTGAAGCAAAAAATTGAGGTGGCTGCTGTGTTCAAAAAATTCAAGTTGCTAATGGAGAATCAAGCTGGAACATTGATCAAGACCATAAGGAGTGACAATAGGACAGAATACACCTCAAATGAATTCAGCTCAATCTATAATGAAGCTGGAATTCAACATCACTTTACAGTCCCTTACACTCCTCAGCAGAATGGTGTGTTTGTGAGAGGAGAAACAGAACCATCATGGAGATGGCAAGATATATGATGGCAGAGAAGAATCTTCCTAAAATGTTATGGGCTGAGGCTGTTAACACAGGAGCTTTTCTCCTGAACAGATTGCCAACCAAGGCAGTGAAGAACCAAACTCTGTTTGAGGCATGGAGTGGAGTTAAACCAGCAGTGGGAAGCTTGAAGATATTTGGAAGCATTGGTTATGTCATGATTCCAGCAAGCAAAATAACCAAGCTGGATGACAAGGCTGAGGTTAGGATTTTTATAGGCTACAGCAGCAATTCTAAAGGTTATAGAGTGTACATCTCTAAGTCATGAAAAATTGTGATTTCAAGGGATATAAAGATTGATGAAAGTGCAGTTTGGAACTGGGAAGAGAAGAAGATAGATGAGCAAGCTAAGTCAAGACAGGAAGAGATAAGAGAGGGGCTGATTCGAGAAGTAGATTCTAATGATGATGATGAACATACAGTAAGAGGGACTAGATCTCTGGCTGATGTATACGAAAGTGCAATATGGCTGTGGTGGAACCTAGAAATTACTATGAAGCAGTAAAGTCTAAATCGTGGAACGCTGCAATGCAGGAGGAGCTCAGCATGATTGAGAAGAACCATGCCTGAAAGTTGGTACCAAGACCAAAAAAGAGAAAAGTAATCCATGTGAAATGGATTTTCAAGCTGAAAACCAATCCTGATGGGTCAATCCACAAGCACAAAGCAAAGCTGGTGGTCAAAGGTTTTGCACAACAACCAGGCATTGATTTTTCTGATACATTTTCCCCGGTAGCCAGGCAAGACACTATCAGGTTATT
The DNA here is from genome assembly GCF_008641045.1 of Pistacia vera. Taxonomy (NCBI): domain Eukaryota; kingdom Viridiplantae; phylum Streptophyta; class Magnoliopsida; order Sapindales; family Anacardiaceae; genus Pistacia; species Pistacia vera. Next base: position 932,854 of record NW_022196003.1, read on the forward strand.
GCTAGCACTTGCAGCCCAATTTGACTGGAAATTTTTCTAGCTTGATGTCAAATCGGCATTCCTGAATGGATGGATTTTAGAGGAGATTTATGTGGAGCAACCTGAAGGTTATAAGGTTGAGGGAAAAGAAGATCAAGTGGACTTGCTGAGGAAAGCTTTATATGGTCTGAAGCAGGCCCCTGGAGCTTGGTACAGCCGGATAAATGACCATTTATGTAGCCTTGGTTATATTAGAAGTCCAAATGAACACACACTCTACATTAGGAAAACTGAAAGTGGATTGGTTGTAGTCTCTCTATATGTTGATGATTTGTTGGTAACTGGAAGTAATCCTAAAGAGTTGGACCAGTTTAAGTTAGCCATGCAAACTGAATTTGAAATGACAGATTTGGGGTTGAAGAATTACTTTATAGGCATGGAAATAAGTCAGTCTGCAGGTGGGATTTTTGTGTGCCAACAGAGGTATGCAACCAAGATTCTCATGAAGTTTGGAATGGAGAACTATAAACCAATAGATACCCCACTAGTTCCCAATTGAAATTGAGTAAACTTGATGGTGCAGAGAGAGTGGATGAGGGAAAATACAGGAGTTTGGTAGGATGTTTGTTGTATCTCACAACCACCAGACCTGACCTTATGTTCACTGCAAGCTACCTTTCCAGGTTCATGAGCAACCCAAGTGAGCTGCATTTTAAGGATGCTAAAAGAGTGTTGAGGTATGTGAGAGGAACCACCATGTTAGGCATTTGGTTTAGGAAATCCGAAAGTCTGAAACTGTTGGGGTATATTAATAGTGACTGGGGTGGATCCCTGGATGATGTAAAGAGTACCTTTGTTATGTATTTTACCTGAACCAAGGTGCAATTTGCTGGTTATCAAGGAAGCAAGAGACTGTGGCACAGTCTACTGCTGAAGCAGAATATGTCTCTGCTACAGCTGCTGTAAATCAAGCTGTATGGCTTAGGAAGATGCTGGATGATTTGCAACAAGTTCAAGGAGGTTCTACATTGATCTTGTGTGATAACCATTAGCTGTAGCTATGGCCAAAAACCCTATACACCACAGCAGAACTAAGCATATCAAGATAAAGTATCATGCAGTGAGGGAAGCTGAACAATGTGGTGAAGTGAGTTTAGTGCACTGTAGAGGAGAAGATCAAGTTGCAGACATTATGACTAAAGCTTTGTCCAAATCCAAGTTTGAAGACTTAAGGCTAAAACTTGGTGTTTCCAGCAAAAGCATCAAGGAGGAGTGTTAAAGGTTGATGCTATGCTGGAAGTGCAGTGTGCTGGAACTGAAGCTTGAAGATGGTTTTTTGATGCAAACAAAATGGTGTGCATGGTGCTGTACTGAAGGCAATAGTTTAGGACCAGTTTGTCAACTTTTGTATCAAAATTTGTTTAGGTAAATCCAGCTTGATTTGAGGATTTGTGTCTCCAAAGTGTAGCATGGTTGTTGGATTTGTGTGGATTACCTTGCATTATGTAAAAGGTTTGCTGGATAGTGGTTGTAATAGTAAGCCAAAAACAAATGTTATACTATGTAGTTGTTAGCTAATGAAAACATGATTTGAACCTTCTTCAGTATTTCTCTCTTTTCTTAGACAATCCTATAGGTTTTTCAAGGTTCTAAAGCTAAGAGAAAGAAGGTTATTCGTGCATGAGAGATAGCTAAAACAGAAGAGAAAAACTGATGCAAAACAGACTGCGTTTTTCATTCATAAACAGAGAAATATATGGACATAATACAACACTATTACAACAACTTCTCAGTATAAAATAATCTTTAAAATACTACAATTTGAACTACCATTANTAAGCTAAAAGTATGTTATATTCAATATTTGTTGGCTAATGAAATGTTGATTAAGCTTTCTTCAGTTTCTCTTTTTTCTTAGACAATCCGGCATTACTAAAACACCAACAACTTATGGTTTTCAACCAGAGAATGCAAAGAAAAGAAAGAAGAGTTATCAAGCTTGTGTGCAAAAGTTACAGATTTTCATTCAACTTGATCAATATATACATTAGCTTAACAACTCTCGGCTGATTCAACAACTACAGCAGACATTTACAAATTTAAATTCAAATCTTAACAACTAATATTTCATACACAAAACACAACATAATACTGACTTAATTACACTTAAGCCATTCAACTACAATACACTAAAATGTTACAGCAATGCACGTTGGATCACTGTAGCAAACTAACTTCAACAGGCTCCAAAAACAATTCCAACTGAACCTGCAATGATGATGCATTTCCAGCAAAGTATCACTGCATCAATACTCCTCCTTGATACCTTTGCTAGAAACACCAAGTTTGAGTCTAAGTTCCTCAAACTTGGCTTTAGGCAATGCTTTGGTGATAATGTCTGCATTTTGGTCCTCACCTTGACAGTGAATTAAAGTAACTTCTCCATTGTATTCATCCTCCCTTACAGCATGGAATTTTATCTTGATTTTTTTGGTGCTGTTGTGAAGAACTGGTTTTTGGCAACAGCTGACTGGTTGTCACACGAAATTGGAGTTGGACTTCCCTGATTCTGCTTCAAATCTGCCAACACTTTCCTAAGCTAAACAACTTGGTTTATAGCTGCTGCAGCAAAAATATATTCTGCCTCTATTGTGGACTGTGCCACAATATCTTGCTTCTTTGACAGCCAGCTAATTGCAGCAGAATTGATATAAAATACATAACCTGATGTGCTTTTCACGTCATCAAGTGATCCTCCCCAATCACTGTCAGTATAGCCCAGCAACACCAAATTTTCAGCCCTCCTGAACCAAATGCCTTAACACCCTCTTGGGTGCCTTATAATGCAATTCACTTGGACAACTCATGAACCTGGAGAGATAACTGGTTGCAAACATAGGGTCTGGTCGTGTAGCTGTTAAATATAGCAAGCATCCAACCAGACTTCTAAACAGCCCCTCATCCACTCTTTTCTCACCATCATTCTTACTCAGCTTCAAATTTGAAACCAAAAGAGTGTTTGCAAGTTTGGAATTTTCCATGCCAAACTTTATAAGCACCTCATTTGACCTTTCCTGGCACACAAAGATTCCATTTCTAGACTGAACAATCTCCATACCAAGAAAGTATGTCATCTCCCGCAAATCTATCATCTCAAATTCAGGTTGCATGGACCTTTTAAACTGACTCAGCTGGTCTGGATTGCTCCCTGGAATCAGCAGATCATCTACATACAAGGATATCACAATTAAGTCACCTTTAGCCTCCTTAACATAAAGAGTATGTTTATTAGGACTTCTAACACATCCTAGACTACTTAGGTGATCATTTATGCAGCTGCACCAGGCTCTAGGTGCCTACTTTAGGCCATATAAGGCCTTCTCCAGCAAATACACTTTGCCTTCTTCACTCTTCACCCTTTACTTGATAACCTTCAGGTTGTTCTACAAAAATTTCCTCACCCAAACAACCATTCAGAAATGCTGACTTAACATCTAGTAGGAAGACTTTCCAACCAAATTGGACTGCTATAGCAAGGATCAATCTAATAATGTCATGTCCAGTCACCGGAGTAAATATCTCAGAGTAATCCACCCCTTGCTATTGTGCAAAGCCTTTTGCCACAAGTCTTGCCTTGTGTTTATGGACTGTACTATCAGGATTAACCTTCAGCTTGTAAATCCACTTTACCTCAATTATTTTTCTATTTTCAGGTCTGTCAACAAGCCTCTAGGTATTGTTTTTTTCAATCATAAATATCTCCTCCTGCATTTCATTCCTCCAAGCTTCTGACTTAGCAGCTTCAGCATAATTTCTTGGTTCAAGCACTGCCACATTACACCTTGCATATACACCAGTCAAGGTTCTGGTCCTTCTAACTGGTGGTTTTTCATCCTCTTTTGTTTTAGCTTCTTCAAGTAAGTTTTCGGTTGGCTGTTACACTTTGCAGTTAGCATCAATCTTCTCATTCTCCCAATTGCACACTGCATTTTCATCTACCTTTACATCCCTTGTTATCATAATTCTCTTTGACTCAGGAATGTATACTCTGTACCCTTTTGATTGATTACTGTAGCCAATGAATATACCAATCTCAGATTTATCATCAAGCTTTGTCCTCTTCCCTGCTAGAACCATAACATAACACACACTCCCAAACACTTTCAAGTAACTCACTGCTGGTTTAATTCCATTCCAAGCCTCAGCTGGAGTTTGCCCCTTGACTGCTTTAGTTGGGCAGTCTGTTTAGGAGTTAGACTCCTGTATTGACAACCTTGGCCCATAACCTCTTAGGAAACTGCTTCTCTGCCATCATACACCTAGCCATCTCCATGATGGTTTTATTTCTTCTTTCACTGACCCCATTCTGCTGTGGGGTGTAAGGTGTCGTAAACTGGTGCCTAATTCCAGCCTCCTGACAAATTGAACTGAATTCTCTTGATGTATATTCAGTTCCATTATCACTTATTATGGATTTGATCTTTGTTCCAACTTGATTCTCTACCAGCAGTTTGAAATTTCTGAATACAACAGGTACCTCATTTTTCTACTTCAAAAAGTATACCCATGTCATCCGTGTGAAGTCATCTATGAAGAGCACAAAGTACTTGCTCCCACGCATTGATTCAGTCTACATAGGCCCACAAACATCAATATGGATCAGCTGGAGTTTTGTTGTTGCTCTCTAGGCCTGATCCGAGGGAAATGGTGGCCTACTTAGCTTACCAAGTTGGCAAGCACTGCAGATGGTACTCTTCTCTTCAATCTCAGGTAAGTCTTAAACCATATTCTTATCCTTTAACTCTTTGAGCCCATTGTAATGGAAGCGGCCAAGTCTTTTGTGCTAGATTTCAGACTCTTCTAGTCTAGATGATAAAGCTAAGTTGCTGGAATTTTTCCACTCAATCGGGAAGCTTTTTCCTTGCATTTTTACACACATTAATTCAATGCCTTCAGGATCTAATATGGTGCATGCTTGATTTTGGAAATGTAGAGAATAACCCTTCTCTAACATTTGCCCAACACTTAATAAGTTTTGGCTAATCTTAGGCACATACAATACATGAGAAATGATTTTGATACCTGACAAGGTTTGAACAGCAACATCTCTTATGCCTTTGACCTCCATGAAATCACCATTTCCTATTTTAACTCTGGAACAATATGAGTTGTCTAGGTTAATGAAACTTTGCAGGTTTGCAGCCATATGGTTGGTACAACCATTGTCAATTAGCCAAGCTTCATTGCTGGTTTGTGCTGTGTAACAGGTAGCCACAAAAAGTTGTTCAGCCTCCTGACAGTGCTGTTGGTCTTCTCTAACCTGAGATTGCTGTGTTGGCTAGCTTCTCTTGTTCTTGCAGACCTTCCCTATGTGCCCAAATTGTTTGGAACTTCTGCATTGTATCCCTGGTCTGAACCAGCACCTCCTCTTTGAATGTCCTTTCTTTTTATACTAAGTGCAAGCTGGAAACTCCTTCACTCCACCTGATTTCTCCCACTGATTGCTACTCTTTTCTTTCCCCTTTTTATCCCTAACATACCTCCTATTTTGTCCTTGTATTGGCTTGCCTTTATGGTTTGCTACCATTGCTCCCTCACTTGTGTCTTCTTGCCTCAAAAGTCTTCTTTGCTCTTGAGCTTGGAGAGCATGAACAAGCTCAGTCAAAGTGATCTGAGTCATTTCCTTAGAGTCCTCAAGGGAAGAGATTTTGGACTCAAATCTCTCCGGCAAGCTCACCAAAACCTTTTCCACCACTCTTCTATCTGTCAACTCCACTCCCATCAGCCTTATTTTGTTGACAACACTCATTAATCTGTCAACATAATCCTTGACTCTTTATGATTCTTGCATCCTTTGCATCTCAAATTCTCTCCTTAGATTAAGCACTTGCATGTTCCTTATTGTGGTGCTGCCCATGATTCCTTTGGAGTCTCATACACCATGATCCTTGTGAATACAAGGTCAGTCACTACTGCATGAATGTGAGAGAGAGCTCTTGGTGCTTTGGCTATTTCTTCCTCATGCAATCTTATTTGATTCAGGGTGGGATTCTGTCCTAATGAAGGTGGCTGCCTGTTTTCTTCCATGTACTTCTACAATCCCTGACCCCAGAGGAAGGCCTTCATTTTAACAGCCNAAACTGCTAAAAGATCCAAATATAACGAGCATTAATTTCCCTGGAAAATCAAGTGTGACACATGAAACATAACATTAGAAATCGAAAATAACAGTCTTATTTAACTCTTGGGTGGAGGATTAACAATCAACAAATGAACACACTCACCTCTATTGGAAACCCTTCCCACATGCCAAAGTTGACAAAAGAAGATCCCACCTTTCGCATGAACAGCATCCACAATTTGTTTCCATGCTTCAACTTGCTCTTTTGTCCACATACCGGGTGTATTCGGATACCTTATATATCGAAGAAACAAAAAAGCGAATATAATTTCAACCCAGAAAATATACATCAGAAACTAAAATGTATATAGTCTCCGAGTCAAGTACATGGTAGTGTAGAGATAAAATTAACCTTGAGCGGTATCAGAAATACAAGTTGCTTCACTTATGAGAAAACCACTTTTACTGGTTCTCTGTGAGTAATATAAGATGGCATAAGGTTGAGGAAAATTGCTGAAAGACTTCTGTCTAGTCAATGGTGCCAGAACCACTCTGAAACATGCATATAAAATCAACCATAAAGTTGAGTTACGAATTTTCCTTTGTGAAACCCACAAAAAAGCAACGCATTTTAGCAGAAAATACATTATTCAGTGCATTGTGTTTGCCAACTATCCCAAAGAACTCAAACTGCCCTGATAAGTTGATCAGCTGATGCTAATTGTTTTTGTATTGGTGGTGTCGTCGAACTTGCTCCAATGATAGTCGTCAATAATCGACTCCAGGGTGGATTTACCCACCAGTCAACACATCAATTAGGCTTTATATATATATATATATATAGACACACACACACACAAAGCTGTTGAAAATCACAGCAACTTCAAAAATGAAGTTTACCAAACACAAAATTTCTGAGTTAATTATTTCCACATTACAATCATAAATAATTACATACAGATTCATAACTGTCTCTTCTCAGTTTCAGATTCTCTCTATTGTTTTTTTCTCCTCATTTTCTTAGCACTTTCTTGACAACCAAACACTCTTGACATAAAAATTAATTAAAGAGATCAAACTGGGACATTCAGAAACCCCTTTCTTTACAACCACTAAAAGCACACCATTATAAGAAGCTAAAAACCCAACTAACAAACCAAAAGCTTCACCAGAACATCATATTGATTCATAGGCCATAGCCATTACAAACAATATCAACAAATAAGTAAAAAGGGGGTAAAATGTAAAACTTAAAAGTTAGAAAAAAGCACCTCTGATGTTGGTTGAAACGACCCATCTTGTATGGAGTAAGAAGAGAAATAACTGCAGTTTCTCCACACATGTTTGGACTGCTGTGCTGGTATTTGAACTTCCCCTTGTAGAAATATTAACTTGATCTAAACTTTTCTCAGTTTTTAAGCATACTCCATTTATAAAAGATTTTTGATAATTTTATAGATGATTTTAATAATTTTAAAAGACCTTTGAAGTTTGATTTCTCTTGCATTGTTGTATTGCGATACAGGGTTTCGCTTAGTAATATTAAAACCACAACACATTATAAATTTAATATTATAAATTAATGAAATACTGCCATGATATATACAGACAAAGTAGCACCTGACTTTATAATTTTATTATCAGAACAGGGTTAGTTTTATAAACCTATGCAGTTCAAAAAGTAACAATATATTGTAAGAGAAAATGTAGTGGAATCAAAATAAAAATCTAAACAACTTCGAACTCTCTTTCATTAAAAGCTTAAGATGTGGTTTCAAGAAATGGATAATCAATTCTCTTTCATTATATATTCGTTCTGGGTTCGACCATGTGGCAATAGAGAATACCATACTTATTAAAGGACTACCATGTAGAGGTCTAATGCTTTCGGGTTAGAGTGAGCTGATTCCAAAAAGTCAGCGAAGGGAGATAGCCTTATCCCAATTTTCTATGCTCCTATCTCATTAGCAAACAGCTTCAACAATCTCTAGAGCAAATCCACAATGGTTTTCTAGAGATCCACCATATTGGTCTGTCCAATCATTTATTTGATCCTTCATAAACTGGTCAATTAGGTAACCATGTGCCCTGTGACTCTCAACTCCATCTAAACCTACACAGCAAATACACAACATTAGCGAATTATAATAACCCAATTGAATCTCATATTAGTATTGAACTAAGATTGGGTGTTCTAAGCAGTTGGCAACTCTTTCCTTACAAGTCGGATTTTAAGGGTGATTTCTATCTAATATAGTCCAATGTGCCTAACTGTTTTCTGAAAAGGAAGCCTGCAATCCATCTTTAATTTTAGAAAAAAGAATATCACCCTCAATAGCATTCCTTGCAGCAAGCCTGAAATCATTGACAATTTGTGGAACTTCATCCGTCCCTAGCCGCCTTGGAGGTGTGAAATGTGCAATTTCAATGCCACTAGCTTGAATTCGATGCATCAATGGCTTATCAGTACTGGAGATTGGAGCTTGACCATTTGGCTGAAAATCTGCATAGAGAAGGGAGGGAGAACTCATACAGATCAAAATAAAAATAAAAAAAGTAACAATTTCCTTGAAAATCAAGTGTGACATGAAATATGACATTAGAAACCGAAAAGAACAGCATGTGTTCTCCCTCGGGTTGAGGATTACATTAACCTCAACTAATGTAGTCTTTTAAAAACCCTTGGTTTCCTGGTGTTGCATAAAACAAGTTCACTGCAATTCGGTAGCGTAATCTCACCACAGCCGATTGTATACTTCATAAATGTGTCTCTTCACTCAATAGTTTATTACGAACAAAAAGAACAATAACCTCTCCTTTCTCTCTTTCCCTCATATTTTCTGTTACTATAATATGTCTATGAACAACCGTCTGCAGTTTCAATGTGCCTACCGTATGCTTTAAGTATTAATTTTTAATTATCATCACACAAAAAATCTATTGTCTAACATCAGCATGAAGAATCTCATTCATACGATGAGTAAAATCCAGTTTGCGATTCAATCATTACAATGTAAAAAACTTGCAAGATACAAAACTAAAATGACATAAAACACACCTTCGTTTGAAAACCTTCCCACATGCCAAAGCTGACAAAAGAAGATCCCACCATTGGCGTGAACAGCATCCACAATTGGTTTCCATGCTTCAACTTGCTCTTTTGTCCAAATACCAGGCATATTCGGATACCTTATATATATCGAAGAAACTAAAGAGCTTATCAAATTTCAACCCAGAAAATTTCACATTAAACCTGAAGCCAAAAAGTAGAGATCAGAAACTAAAATGTATGTTGTTTCCTTCTTAATCAAGTACATAGCAGTGTGGAGGTAAAATTGCCATCGAGCGGTATCAGAAACACAAGTTCCTTTGCTTATGAGAAAACTACTGTTACTGGTTCTCTGTAAGTAATATAAGATAGCATGAGGTTGAGGAACATTGTTGAAAGACTTTTGTCATCAGTGATGCTAAAACCACTCTTAAACATGCATGCAAAATCAAGCATAAAGTTCAATTAGACACAACAATAGACTAACTGGAGCAAATACAACTAAAACCCCACAATCATAAGAAGCTAAAAACTAAATTAACAAACAAAAAGCTTATCCAGAACACCATTCATTTTAATTCATACCCATCAAACAAAACCAGCAGAAAACAAGTTAAAAGGGTGTAAAATGTAAAAGTTTAAAGTTAGAAAGTTCACCCATTAGAAAGGTTGAAACTTCCCATCTTATTTGGGGTGAGAAGAGGAATAACTGGAGTTTCTTCAGACATGTTCGGAGCTTCCTGTTTGATTCAGACAAGTTTCAAAGTCAAACTTGAAGGATGCTATTGCTGTTCCAGTAGTGGTTTGGTTTTAGAAAACTTTTAATATTTAAAACAAAACAAAAAAGTTATAAATAAACTACTAATAGATTATGAAATTGACACAAACACAATCATCTAAAGAGGATTATTGCCATTGTAAAACCCTTGGCCTTAGAATTTTATTATCAACATAGAGTTGTTTTCTAAACATATACAGTTCAAGAAAATAACAAACTCAAGGTAAGAGAAAATACAACAATGAATGATTAAACAACTTTGAATTCTCATTTATTAAAAGCTGAGTGGTTTCAAGAAATGGATAATCTGTGTAACCGGTAACGGGATTATTTATATAAAATGTCTCTTTGTTATGATCATTGAGAGGAGCATTGAGCTCAAATCTCTTTGACAAATCAGGATAAGCTAAGAACCAACGACCATAAACAACATTCGCACGACCCTTGGCTATAGCATCGGTTTCATCTTTCCTGTCGTAACCACCTGCGGTGAGAAAAGTACCATTGAAAGCCTTTCTCATGGGCAGTAAACAGTAAGGACTGTTGGAGATTGTGATATCATGCTAGAAATGATAAAGTTGACAGAAAATTCGAATTGCATGTTTTGCCGCTGCCGTTTGAACTTCCACTGTGCATGGAGAAGCAGTTTTTTGGTTATCGTTTAGAATGATTTCAGTGATGTGTTTAGGTGAATTAGGTTTGATTAAGTGATGTTTTTGATAGGTTTGTACGGACATTAGTGAATGTGCCTTGTTCAAATTTTAAATTTGCAAAACTTTAGGTGAAACAGTGGCGGATTCTTGTATAAATTATCCCTGTTTTTTGAATGCAAAATAGAGCATTGTTTTCAACCTTCGTTTTGTCTCTCTTTCATCGGTTTTCTCTCTTGTATTCTCTTGCAAAACCAACAATTGGTATCAGAGCTCATACTGATCTTAAAGGGCTTGATACACTCATCTTCCTTATTCAACCTTTCAACCCTTGTTACGACATCTTCACTGTCAAACTCCAAATAATTTGTTTTAATGGCATAACCTACGGCTTCTCTTACTCCTCTAGTCTTCAATGGCGAACAATACCACATGTAGCCTGTCAAGACGAAGGCATTCCTTTGTGGACAAGGCTGTGGCAATATGTGGAGGAAAATCGTCAAACACCTCAGTTGGGACCAAATCCCACCCTGAATCAAATTAGGATACATGAAGAAGAAGTTGCCAAGGCACCGAGAGCCCTATCTCACATCCATGCAACCGTAACTGACCTTGTTTTCACAAGGATTATGGCGTATGAAACACAAAAGGAAGCATGGGATAAGTTGAGAGAAGAGTTTATGGGAAGTGACACAACAAGAGGCATGCAAGTGTTGAACTTGAGAAGGGAATTTGAAATGCTAAGAATGTAAGAATTCGAGAAGGTGAATGAGTATGTTGACAGGTTGATGAGTGTGGTTAACAAAATTAGGCTGCCTGGGGTGGATTGACAGGTAGAAGAATAGTAGAGAAAGTGTTGGTGAGCTTACCCAAAAAATTTGAGCCCAAAATCTCTTCTCTTGAGGACTCTAATGACTTGTCTCAAATCACTCTCACTGAGCTAGGCCATTTCTTACAAGCTCAAGAGTAGAGGAGACTTTTAAGACAAGAAGATGCAAGTGAAGATGCTATGATTGCAACTCACAAAAGGAAGTTTGTGCAAGGAGGCAATAAGAGGAACGTTGGAGACAAGAAGGGGAAGGAAAGGGCAAACAATCAATGGAACAAATCAGGTGGGATGAAAGAGTATCCACCGTGTTCTCACTGTAAGAAGAAGGGACACTCAGAGAAAATGTGTTGGTTCAGGGCAGGAATCCAATGCAGGGCCTGCAAGCAATTTGGCCACATAGAGAGAGTCTGCAAAAACAAAGTAGAACCTTCCCAGTAGTAAGCTCAAATGGTCGAAGACCAGCAGCAAGGCCAAGAAGCTGAGCAATTGTTTATGGCATCCTGCTGCACAACTTCACTTTACAATGAGACCTGGTTGATTGATAGCGGTTGCACCAACCACATGACTTCGAATTTGCAAAGCTTCATCAGCTTGGACAAGGCATATCAGTCCAAGGTTAAGATAGGGAATAGAGAGTTTGTAGATGTCAAGGGCAGAGGTGATGTGGCTGTGCAAACTCAATCAGGTACTGAGCTGATTAATGTTCTTTATGTTCCTAAAATAAGCCAAAGTTTGCTTAGTGTAGGACAAATGTTAGAGAGAAAATATGTCCTCCATTTTCAGGATCAATCTTGCAAAATTTTAGATAGTGAGGGTTGTGAACTTATGGAGGTTAGAATGATGGGAAAGAGCTTCCTCATTGACTGGAAAAAATCAGAATTTAAGGCTCATAATGCTAAGGTAGATGAATCATAAATATGGAATAAAAGATTTGGCCATTTTCACTACCATGGCCTTAAAGAAATTTAGACCAAACAGCTGGTTCAGAACATGCCCGAAATTGATGAAATCAAGTCTATATGCCCTGCATGTCAACTTGGCAAGCTAAGCGGATAACTCTTTCTCGTAAATCAAGCTTGGAGAGCTATAGAGAAACTCCGACTTATCCACACATATGTATGTGAACCTATGCAAACACTTTCATTGAATGGGAGCAAGTACTTTGTCTTGTTCATTGATGATTGGTCTAGAATGTGTTGGGTGTACTTCTTGAAGCAAAAGAATGAAGTGGCTGGAGTTTTTGGGAGGTTTAAGCTGCAAGTTGAAAACCAAACTGGTTTGAGTATTAAAATAGTGAGGAGTGACAATGGGAGTGAGTACATTTCAAAGGAGTTTAAAGCAATTTGTATAGACGCATTGATTAAGCACCAATACAACAGTCCTTATACTCCACAACAAAATGGAGTAAGTGAGAGAAGGAATACGAATGTTATAGAAATGGCGAGATGTATGGTTGTTGAAGTGTTTCTGGGCAGAGGTTGTTAATACCTCAATCTATCTACTTAATAGGCTCCCCACTGAAGCATGGTATGGAGTCAAGCCAGCCATGGACTATCTAAGGGTCTTTGGAAGTATTTGTTATGTTCTTGTTCCAACAGTCAAAAGGAGTAAGCTAGATGACAAATCAATTATAAGGATACTCATTGGATATAGCAATCAATCCAAGGCCTATAGAGTGTACATTCTAGAAACTAAGAAGATACATATTACTAAAGATGTTAAGGTTGATGAGAATGGTGTTTGGAATTGGGAGGAGAACAAAGTTGATGAAGAGGCAAGACCACGGCTGACTGAAGCTGCTAGTGGTCAAGTTTTTGAAGAAGATGAAAGTGAAGCTGAAGAGAATTTCCTAGTTAGAGTTACCAGATCTTTGGCTAAGGTGTATTAGAGGTGCAACATGGCTGCACTTGAACCAACAAGCTTATCTGAAGCAGCAACATCAAAAGCTTGGAGAGTTGCTATGCAAGAGTAGTTAGCAATGATAGAGAAAAGTCAAACCTGGAAACTAGTGGATAGACCAGAGGATAGAAAAGTGATTCAAGTCAAGTGGATTTTCAAGAGGAAACTTAATCTGGATGGTTCAGTTCATAAGCATAAAGCTAGGCTAGTTTTTAAGGGATTTGCTTAACAATATGGAGTTGATTTTGAAGATACATTTGCACTCGTGGTTAGACATTATACAATTAGGTTGCTACTTGCTTTGGCGGCACAATTTGGGTGGAAAATCTCTCAATTGGATGTCAAGCCTGCATTCTTGAATGGTTGGCTCAATGAAGAGATTTATATTGAGCAACCGGAAAGGTACCAAGTCAAAGGTCAAGAGAACAAAGTATATCTTTTAAGGAAGACTTTGTATGGCCTAAAGCAAGCTCCAAGAGCCTAGTACAGTAGGATCAATGATTATTTGACCAACTTGGGTTATTTTAGGAGCCCCAATGAGCACACCTTATATGTGAGAGAGTTGGAAGGAGAATTGATTATTGTCTCACTCTATGTAGATGATCTTCTCATCACCAGAAGTAGTCCAAGTCAGTTGAATGAGTTTAAAGAAGCCATGCATTGTGAATTTGAAATGATAGACCTCGGAGAAATGTCTTACTTCCTTGGTATGGAAATTAGTCACGTTTCATGTGGGATTTTTGTCAATCAGAAGAAGTATGCTAATGAAGTTCTTAAAAGGTTTGGCATGGATAAGTACAAATCAGTGGATACTCCACTGGTTGCAAATCAGAAACTAAACAGAGAAGATGGGACTGTGAAGGTAGATGAGGGTTTGTATAGAAGTTTAATAAGTTATTTGCTATACTTAACAGCAACCAGGCCTGATTTAATGTTTGCAACAAGTCTTCTCTCCAGGTTCATGTGCCAACCGAGTGAAATGCATCTCAGGGCAACAAAGAGGGTGTTGAGATATATTAAAGGCAATCTTGAATTTGGTGTGTGGTTCAAGAGGTCTAAAAATTTTCAGCTTGTTGCAGACTCATACAGTGATTGGGCTGGATCCATTTATGATATGAGAATTACTTCCGGCTATGTATTTTTCTTGAATTCAGGTGCTATTTGTTGGCTGTCCAAAAAAAAGAAAACTACAACTCAGTCCACAGTTGAAGCAAAATACATTTCTACTGCTGCTACCGTGAACCAAGCCATTTGGTTAGGAAAATTCTGAATGATTTAAAGTAGACTAGAGGAGGCCTATTGTGGTCTTTTGTGACAATAAATCGGCAGTAGCTATGGCTAAAGAACTAGTTCTTCATGGTCGAAAGATAAAGTTTCATGCTGTAAGGGAAGCAGAACAAGATGGAGAAATTGAGCTGATGCATTGCCGGGGTGAAGAACAAGTTGCATATATTATGACCAAGGCTTTATCCAAAGCCAAGTTTAAATATCTAAGGCTCAGACTTGGTGTTTCCAGCAATGATATCAAGGTGGAGTGTTGAAGATTGTGATATCATGTTGGAAATGATAAAGTTGATAGAAAATTCAAATTGCATGTTTTGTTGTTGCCGTTTGAACTTCCACTATGCATGGAGAAGCAGTTTTTTGGTTACTGTTTAGAATGATTTCAGTGATGTGTTTAGGTGAATTAGGTTTGATTAAGTGATGTATTTGATAGGTTTGTACGTGCATTAGTTGAATGTGCCTTGTTCAAATTTTAAATTTGCAAAACTTTAGGTGAAACAGTGGCAGGTTCTTGTGTAAATTATACTTGTTTTTTGAATGCAAAACAGAGCATTTTTTCAGCCTTCATTTTGTCTCTTTTTCATCAATTTTCTCTCTTGTATTCTCTTGCAAAACCAACAAGGACATTCATATTTTTCTCCCATTTTTTTTCATTTTGGGCTCAATTATATGACAGTAGAGAATACCATACTTATTCAAGGACTCTACCATGTACAGACCTAATGCTTTTGGATACGAGTCCCCGGATTCATTATATTCAGCAAAGGGAGAAAGCCTACTATGAACTTTCTCTGCTCCTATCTCGTTTGCAACAGCTTTAACTATCTCCAAAGCACACCGACAACGGTTCTTCAGGGATCCACCATACTAGTCTATCCGATCATTCAATTGATCCTTCATAAATTGGTCAAAAATGTAACCATGTGCGCCATGAGTCTCAACTCCATCGAAACCTATCGAAATGTACACAACGTTACCAACCTGAATCTAAAGACTAAATGTGGGATGATAAATGATCATTCTTTGATTTAATTGGTTGTAGTATTATGCAAAAAAACTTATGTTTTAATTTTAGAAAAAGAATTACCGGCCTCAATAGCATTCCTTGCAGCAAGCCTGGAATTATTCACAATTTGAGGGATTTCATATGTCTTTAGTCACCTTGGAGGTGCAAATTGTGTAACGTTAATGTCATTGGATCGAATTTGACATGTCAATGGCTTGACTATTAGTTCACGAAGAATCCTGAGTAGCAAGATGATTACATGAAATCCCAAGGAGATTGGAGCTTGACCATTGGGCTGAAATTCTGAATAGACAAGAGAGGGAGAACTCATAAAGATCTATAATCTAAAGCCTATAAAAAAGAAATATACCATTAAAAATCCGAAATGAAAAGGTAAGAAGTAAGCATCTCTTTCCTGTACTAACTTATTCTCTCAAGTTACATGCAATTAAATCTTTCTCCACTTTGTAACAAAGTAAATTGTAGTAGGGTTTTTCAAAACCAGTTAACCGAACCGGTTAACCGATTTTGTGAGCTGAACCGGTTTTTCAGTTCAAGAATTTGCTTGAACTGAAACCAAACCGATTAACTAAAAAACCGGTTAGTACAAATCGGTTAACTGGTTTTGAACCGGTTTTAATTTAATATTTTATATATTTTTTTTAATTTAATATTTTTATAATAAACCGGTTAGTAAACCTAGTTTTGGTTAACCATTTTCCACATTCTCCCAAACCGGTAACTGAACCAAAAATTTGGTTTTTTAATTTTTTTGAACTGAAATCGAACCAGTTTTTCAGATAATTGGAATTTGGTTCGGTTACCGGTTTGGTTCGGTTCTTGTACCTTTTTTAACACCCCAAAATTGTAGAACAAGAGATTACTAACAAAATAGAATAAAAATCTTTCCATTATCTGCTTTCCATAAATCTAATATAAAATTTCTACACTCGACCTTGAAAAACCCCAAATTACAAAAGAAGTCTATAACATTAATCTTGTGATTCAATGATTACAATGAATAAACCTTTATTTGAAACTCTTCCTACATGCCAAAGTTGACAAAAGAAGATCCCACCTTTGGCATGAACAACATCCATGAAAAGAAACAGTTAAGGTTGAGAGAGACAAGAGGAAGAAACATTTGGAAAACTCCTCTATTTGATTTGTATTTCATTAAGAGTAAAGTAGCTACAGTGATAGTTGTGAAACAGTATCAAAAATTCAGAGAAACATGAAGAAGAGCAAGAAAAATTGGATTTTACTTCTGTTTTTAACTAAACTAACCGACAAGGGAATCATTTTTCCCTTTTTGTACAATTCAAGCTAACATAACAAACTAGCATTCCTTTGTAAAGTAAAACGACATCACTTAGGTAAAGTTTAGTGTGCACCTACTACTTGACAGTTTTGTATTTACATCCTCTTTGGTCAACACTTCCCCTCAAACTAAACTGGGGATTTTTAGTGCTTTCACATTTGATCTTGACACTTTTGCATCTGCATCACTTTTTGGTCACCACTTCCCTACAAACCAAATTGGGAAAATTTAATACTTTCACACTCGCATCTTTTAGTCAATACTTCCAGTAGTAACTCAGTGCAGTATAGCAACACCTTTAGGAGGTTCTCAGTATAGCAATAGATCCTGGCATCAATGCAGGACATCAATGTATTTTGTAGTTTGCAATGTGCCATAAAAGAAAAATGAATCATGTTGAAAACAAGGCTGAGGAGCTGAGTAGTTGTACATGTCGAACTTCATACTTTCTCAAAGGAAATGAAATGAGCACAGATAAAAAAAGACTGAATCCAGAGCAGATTTCAGAATATTATTTACGCTGCTACTTTAATCTTAAGCAAGATGCAATTTTCGGCTGTGTTCATCTGGCAGCATTAGTTATCCAACTCTGAATGATGACAAAGTCTCCAGCATACCAATTCAGTAACCTTCATTGCATAAGGTTAGAATTTTGCAATGCACTTTGACAGACCAGAAAGCATAACTCCAGCAACAAACCAAAAGCATACCATACCAAGATTAGTAATCTTTATTGCACAAGGTCAATAACCTGCATTGCATTTTGACAGACCAAAAACAAAAGAAACACTTCATATTAAGAAGAGAAATCAAGGGCAGCCATATGCATATCAAGAAGAGGAATCATGGGCAGCAACATTCAGCTTCTGTCTTAACTTAGAAAACTGTGCAACAGACAGGGGTTTGGTCAGTAAATCAGCAATTGAAAGCTTTGAGGGCACCTATTGGACAACAAGACTTTTGTCCAGGACTTGTTCTCTAATGTAGTGAGCATCTATTTCTATATGTTTAGTTCTTGCATGAAAAAGGGGATTTGAAGCTAAGGCTCCTGCACTATCATTGTCACACCAAATAACAGGAGTTGTATGAGGTGTGATCCCTAGTTTAGTAAACATGCTTTGCAGCCAAGCCACTTGTGTAGCAGTTTGTGCCAAGGCTCTGTATTCCACCTCAGTTGAGGATAAAACAACAGCCTTTTACTTTCTTGAACTCCATTGAATCAAGTTAAGGCCCAAGTAAACACAATACCCACTAGTTGACTTTCTATCTTCAACATTGCTACCCCAATCTGCATCAGCATATCATTCCACATGCAAGGAGCTTGCTGGTTTAAATTGTAGCCCAAAATTTAAAGTCCCTTTGATGTACTTGAGTACCCTTTTATGAGCTTGCCACTGTAAATCAGTAAGGGCTTGTAGAATTGACTAAGGCAATTAACAATGAAGCTAATATCTAGGCGAGTAAGGGTCAGGTATTGTAAGGCTCTTATGGTGCTTTTGTACAAGCTTGGATTATCAAAAAGTTCACTGTCATTGCTACTTAGTTTGGTACCGATGGCCATAGGTGTGGAGCAAGGATTAGCTTCAATCATTTTGGTCTTAATAAGCAGGTCAGAAGCATATTTGGACTATCTGAGATGAATGCCAAAATGTGACCTGGTTGCTTCCAATCCTAAGAAGTACTTTAGAGAGCCTAAAGTCTTGAGTGCAAATTGGTCATTTAAATTCTTCACCAATTGACCAATGTAGATTAAATATGACCCTGTTATGAGGATATCATCCACATACACTATAACATAAATGAAACCAGTTTGCAACTTGAGAATGAATAGGCTAGAATCGAACACTGAATTTTTGAATCTTTATCTTGAATGCCAGTTTTCAGCTTATCAAACCAGGCTCTAGGAGCCTATTTGAGTCCATATAAAGCTTTGTTCAATTTGCATACAAAAGAGGGCTGAACAGCTGATTCAAATCCTATTGGTTGCTTCATATATACTGTCTCATTTAAGGTGTCATTGAGAAAGACATTGTTCACATCAATTTGTTGCACATCCCAAGCAACAAATTTGTATTGCCAACAGATTTGGTGAGAACATCAGAGAACTTTGATGGGTTAAGATCAACTTTAAGTGAGCAGGCTGGTAAGTAATCTGAATTGACTGTTGGAAGTTTTGATATTGGATGAGGACTTTTTGGTGAAATTGAAGTGAGTGAGGGCATTTTGGTTCAGGGAAGCCAGTATCTGTATTGGATGCAGGATAATTTGGTTCAGGGAAGCTAGTATGGGGCTGAATGTAGAGTGAGATCTATTTGGTTCTGTTGAGCTAAATGGTTCAGGTAAGCTAGTATGTGTGCTGAATGTAGGAGAAAAGTTGCTGGTTTAGTTGAGTTATATGGGTTAGGTAAGTTGGTATGTGGGTTGAATGTAGAGTGGGATCTGTTTGGTTCTTGAGCTAAGTGGTTTAGATAAGCTAGTATGTGTACTGGATGTAGGAGAAAGGCTTTCTGGTTCAATTTATCTATGTGGTTCAAGTAAGGTAACATGGGAAGTCAATGGGGAAGAATTAATGTTTATTGCTTTAGAATGAGTACCAACTGTTGTATTGTGCAAAGGAGCTTAAGATTTAGAGCTAGCTGTTATTTGTGGAGTAGATGCAATAGGAGAAAAAGCATTGTGAACAATGACACAAGGTAAAATAGAGGAATTATTGGTTTGAGGGTCAGGACTAAGAGTAGACACACTTGAATTATCATCAAAGGTACCAATTGAAAAAGGAAATTCTATCTGATTGAATTTAACAGTCGGGGTAATGAAGATCTCACCATCAACTCTAAGACATTTGTACCCCTTGTGTACTAAACTGTAGCCTACAAAGACACACTTGGAAGAGTGGAAGTCAAACTTATGGCTATTGAAATTTCGCAGAAAAGAAAAAAAGTACATCCAAAAAATTTAAGGCTATCATAGGAAGGAACTGTTTTGAAAAGTTTGAAATAAGGTGTATCATTTTGAAGAACCTTAATAGGCATCCTGTTAATGAGAAAGGCTAATGTTTCAAAGGCTAACCACCAATATTTTAGAGGCATGGAGGCATGAGCAAGCAAGGTGAGTCTTGTTTCTACTATGTGTTTATGTTTTCTCTTACTCCTACCATTTTGTTGGTGGAAATAAGCACACAAGTGTCTGTACTAGATACCAGTATCATGAAGATAAGGGAGAAGAGATTTGTACTCTCCTTTTTGGTCAGATTAAAGACATTTTAATTTGGTGCCAAATTGTCTTTCAGCAAGTTGATGAAACTTAATAAAAATGGACTTAACCTCAGCTTTTGTCCTAAGAGGGAACAACCATGTGTACCTACTAAAATCATCTAAAAATTGGACATAAAATTTGAAGCCTTCTACCAAAGAAACAGGGGCTGGTCCAAATCTTTTATGCCAACTTATGTATTGGTGGGAATGCTTGTCCACTATTAAGCAATTAGCATTTGAGACATCAAATTCACATTTAATAGAATTAAGATTATGAATAGAATCAGAAGTTACAAGACCAGAATTTACATTGGAAGAATAAGAAATCAGAGTTTTATTGATAAAAGGGATAGTACAATGTGAGCTAGTAACAGTTTGATTGTTATTAGAACCGATGATAGACTAATTATTGTTCGAAGTACTAATTGCTTGAGTCTTTGTATAAACAGACTCAACAGAATTTTGCAACCTGGATAAGGATTCATCAGGAGACCATAGAGCTTGTGCAGTAACTGCATAGTTCTGCGATGGATAGAAAGAAGACAAAGTAGGCAAGCAAGGAGAATTATAGGGCTTAGATGGAATGTTTAGCTGATAGAGACCTCTTTTAAGGCCCCCTTGTAGCAACATGGCTCTTGTTGATTTGTCCGTGACAATATAGCAATTAGCATCAAACTCTACAATAACATTATTGTCTTTTGTAAACCTAGAGATACTAAGGATATTTTTAGTGATTTTGGGAACACAAAGTATATTCTTAAGATGCAAGCATTTGGAATGTAAATTGCTAGGGAAAATTGAATGTCCACTGCGGGAAATAGAGAAATACTCACCACTGCCAACTTAGAGCTGCTCCTCACCATGGTAGTTCTTACAAATATTCAGTTGATTCAGGTTTGAGGTTACATGATCTGTTGCTCCTGAGTCTATGTACCAAGCAGGATCAGTTGGTGTAAAATTTGTTGCAGAAGGTTGAGCTTGTTGAGTATGAAATGCTACTGATGTAAAATTTGTTGCAGAAGGCTGAGCTTGCTAAGTGTGAAATGCTACTAAGATGTTGTGAGAGACACAAGGTAAAGGAGAGTACCACTTCGGATCAATTGGCCCAGATGTATATTAAAGAGATAGTGAGACTTCATGGTGTACCCAAGACAATAGTATCAGACAGAGATTCCAGATTTGTCTCAGCTTTCTGGATGAGTTTACAGAAGAACTTGGATACCATGTTGGCTTTTAGTACTGCTTATCATCCTCAAACAGATGGCCAGACAAAGAGAACAAATCAAGTGCTTGAGGATATGTTGAGAGCATGCTGTATGGATTATAAAGTATCCTGGCATGAGATGTTACCCTTTGTGGAGTTTGCTTATAATAATAGCTACCAGTCTATAATTAAGATGGCTCCTTATGAGGCTTTGTATGGTAGACGGTGTAGATCTCCACTGCATTGAGATGAGATGGGTGAGAGAGATGAGTTGAATATAGCTCTTGGTCCATAAATGACTCAGAAAATGATAGAAGATGTAAAGCTAATCAGAAGCAGAATGAAACAAGCCCAAGATAAGCAGAAAAGCTATGTTGATCTGAAAAGAAAAGAAGTTGAGTTTGAAGTGGGTGACAAAGTTTTTTTGAAAGTTTCCCCTACAAACGGGTGATGCGGTAAAGGAAAGTTAGCACCGAGATTCATTGGTCCATTTGAGGTGTTACAGCGAGTAGGAAATGTGGCCTACAGATTAGCACTACCACCCAATATGGACAAAGTTCATAATGTATTTCATGTCTCGATGCTTCGAAAGTATATAAGTAATCCCTCCCATATTCTGAGTATAGAGGACGTAGACTTGGAAGAGAATCTTGTTTATGAGGAGCATCCAGTGCAGATTTTGGACAAAAAAATTAAAGAGCTCTGGAACAAAAATATCCCTTTAATAAAAGTCCTCTGGAGAAATCATAAAGTTGAAGAAGCTATATGGGAGACAGAGCAAGACATGCAGAACCGTTACCCGGAGCTGTTCGTTTGAATTTCAAGGACGAAATTCTTTTAAGGGGGGGAGAATTGTAACACCCAACATGGAGGTACATGATTTAAATTATGTTTTATAGCCCTTAGTTGATTTTTGTTAGAATTATTTTAAGAGAATATGAAGAAAATGCCTTAAAACTTGCATTAAGGGTAAAATGGTCTTTTCACTCAAAATTAGTTGAAAAAGTGGGGAGTGAAAAGAGAGAGAATTTAATGTAAAATGCAATAAAAATGAGGGCATTATAGTAATTGACTAAGGGACATAGATGGAATTTCTAAGAAAGAGTAAGGGCAAAATGAGAAAGTGTGTTTATAAAATAAAATGTTAAGGGTTTGAAACCCTTATTTCTCTCATTCCACCGCCACTCTCGTTATCCATTTTCTCTCAATTGTTCACTCAATTCTCCAAGGATTTTGAGGGTTTTTGAGTGGATTTTAATAGGGTTTTGATCCTAGGCAACAAGAGGTGAGAATTCTTACTCTTTATCTATGATTTATTTATGTAAAAGTTGAGTTCTTATGAAGTTTATGCTTAGGGTTAAGAGAAGATTTGAATCCAAAAAGAGTAGAGAGCTTAGTAGAGATTACTCAAGTATAAGGTAAGTAAATTCCACTCAAAATCCAACTTAAATTAAAGTTTAAGAAATCAAGTGAGTAGAGATTTCTTTTAAGCGTGCATATGTTAAGATTATTGATAAATTGAGATGAGATTGATGATTATTTATGCTTGTTGTTGGATATATTTGAGTATGAGAAGTGTATGTGATGGGTTGAAATTGGAAGAATTGGAGAAAACTTTTGGGAGTGTTTTTGCCGTGCAGGTATGATGATGGTACAAGAGAGTTTTTCCCTCAATTTGGATGGCTTAAGAAACAAATAGAATGATAATTAAATTAGGGTTTGTATATACACATTTATTGTTTGATGAAATGCCTAAGAGAAGCATGAGTATGAGTAGAAACCTTAATTTTATGCAACATTGCATATTTGCATTTCATGAGTGCATTTAAGTAAGAATTTTAAGAATGAGCCATCCACATGCATATATTTGTATATGTGTAATAATTTAAGAAAGAATGAAGAATTTTTAGAATAAAACACTTTAAGAGTAAAGAGAAAGAAAGAATAAGCATTAAAGAATTAAAGAAAGAAAAAGTGGTGAAGAAGAGAAAAGAATAGGTTGGTGTGATGGGGAACTGTGAGTGTTAAGAAGAAATTCTCACATACACGCCACCTTAATTGAGTGGCATAAGAAGAAGAAGAATTGTACGACCCGTAAGAGTGTATGTGGATAAGAAGAATTTTCTGCATGCATGCCACCTTAATTGAGTGGCCTAAGAAGAAAGAAGAATTTGTACGGTCCGCAAGAGTGCATGTAGATGAGGACTATACTCACTCACACGGCCAAGGTTCCAAATCCACGCATCAACCAAGATCGATTGGCAAAGAATAAGAAAAGAAAGAATAAGAAAGAATAAGAGAATAAGAACAAGAAAAGAAAGAATAAGAGAATAAGAATAAGAAAGAATGAGAAAGCTTGAACAAGCAAAGAAAAGAAAAGAAAAACAAGAAAGAAAAGAGAAGCTTGAGCAAGCAAGACAAGAAAGAAAAGAATAAGAAATAGAAAGAAGAAAGAAAATGCATTTTTATGCATTATTGCACATGCATTTCATTCATGCATATTACCATGTATCCCATCATGGTTAGAAAGAATAGAAAGAATAGGAAGAAAGAAAGAACAGAGAGAACGGAAGAACAGCGAGAATTAGGAAGAAAGAAAGAACAGCAAGAATTAGAAACCGAGAAAGAAAGGAGAAAGAACTAAGAATGAAAGAAAGAAGCAGAGAATTAAGTAAGGAAAAAACCAAAGAAGGAGAAGAGATAAGGGATTTACTTACTGAGCATTTTTGTGCTCACCCCGTTGTTTTTCTATGTTTGGCAAAAAATAGGTGAGCAACGATCGGAAGGAAGTCGACAAGCGAAGAGAATTGGCATTACTGTCCACCGTTACTAAGTTTTTATACTTGTTATTTTAGTATATGTAAAGAATTATATTTTATAAGTAAAGAAAAATTTGGGCCCAACTATTTTCATATGTTTATGTATGTTTTCATTGTATATGTTATAAAGTATACTAGTAGAAAGAAGTCATTACACATTTGCATCATTGGAGGTTGTCCATGGGAATATTGTTAAGGAATTCCCCTGGAATATTGAGGTCTTCGAAAAGATTCTTGTGAGGAAGAGTAGCCTGGAGCCATAAAGTTGTTTCTGTTGCAGTGAAATGCACATCAAACCGATGGTAGCAATTCAATGCAAGATGGCCAGTTTTTCCACAAACTTGACATATAAATCTGGTTTTGTTTCCACTTCTGCCTCTTCCTCGACCATTATAGAAACCTCCAGGAAAAGGTTGAGGATAAAACTGATTATGAAGTGCAGAATTCATCAATTGATTTTGTTAAGTGGTAGAGTGTGAAGACATAAAATTTACAGATTGCACAATAGGTGTTGGAGAGAGTTGAATTGAGTTTGACTAGTAACAAACTAAGATTGTTCAGATTGTGTTTTCTTATTCACTGCATCAGATGAAAAGTTTTCAATTTTGACAGAACTCCCATGAAATTTAGCATTAACAACAAATTTCATCATTGCATTTGCCTTTTTTGTTTGAGTTCAAACTTTTGTAGTATAATTTGAGCTTCTTGAACAGACAGATCAAGATCCAGCTTTGATTCTAACCAAGTGTTTATATTATATTTACAACTGCAACATCATACTTAGACTCAAGTCCATCTAAGATGTAATTCAGTAGTTCTTCATCTGTGACAACTACTCCACTGGCTGATAAACTTTTAGCAAACCTTTTCATTTTCACAAAGTAATCATGCATATTCAAACTGTCATTCTTAGTATTATGTAATAAACTCTTGACATGCTGTGTTTTTGCCCTAGACTCAGTAAGAAATTCCTTTTCTAGACTAAACCAAATATCAGTAGAATATTGACATTTAGAGATCAAACTGAACATAGATATAAATATGAAGCAAGTAACCAACTAACTAAGAGCTTGTCAACCTTTTTCCGAAGAGCATAATCTGGATTAGGTTTTGTAGTCAACATTGAATTCAAACTATCTGACTGCACTCTGATAAACTGAGCTGGACAAGAGTTTAATCCAGTAAGATGTTCTTCTAAATCTTGAGAACCAATAGCAAATAGAATATGCGATTTCCGAAATTGATGATTTTCTCTTGTCAATTTGGGCGAAATCACTAGAAGAGTTGATAAGGACATTGTGTGAGAATTTTCAAGATTAATGGACTCAATTGCACGATTGGAACTTGAATTATTGTCTAAGCTATTAATGGAAGAAGACAATGCATGAATTTCATCCATTGTTGACGTTTGCCAATAGGTCTGATACCATGAGAAGAAACAATTAAGGTCGAGAGAGAGAAGAGGTAGAAAAATTTGGAAAATTCCTTTATTTGATGTGTATTTCGTTAAGAGTAAAGTAGCCATAGCGTTATTTTATATACTAGCATAAGCATAATAGATTGTAACAGACTTAACAGTCTTTTAATAGAAAGTTAACAGTCCTATAATTGTGGCTTAACAACTAGCACTTATACATTTTCGTTTCTCTTTTACAATCCACAATTGGTTTCCATGCTTCAACTTGTCCCTGTGTGCATATTCCAGGAGTATGTCGATAACTAAAATATCAAAGAAACAAATTAAAGAGCTTATCAAATTTCAACCCAGAAGGTAGACATTGAATATTCAAATGTTGCCAACCTTTTACTCTAATACATATGTATAAACAAAATTACCCTTGAACAGTGTCAAAAACATCAGTGACTTCAGCTATGAGAAGACCACCTTTAGTTGTTCTCTGAGGGTGTGTTTGGTTGGAGGTAACAGGGGATTACTGAGGTAATATCATCTTATGGTTGGAGGTAATAGAGAATTACTGAGGCAATGTCATCTTATATTACTTGATTAATTATCACATTTGGTTGTCAAGTAATATAACATTCCAGTAATCTTCTAAAACCAATAGTAATTAATGTTGGTAATATAGGAGGTAATCTGATTACCTCCATTTTCTTAGGTATTTCAAGATTATTTGGTAATCTTATTTTTGTTATAATTTTACCCCTTATTAATAAATTTTTTAGACAAAAATACCCTTATTTTTAAATTAATTTACCTGAACCTGCCATCACAATTTTACCACTAATTAATTAAGCCTTTGGACATTAATGTCCTTGTATTTAAAACAAATTCCAGCCCACCAAAACTACCACCGCGGGCAGGCTGGCCACAACAACCAAACGGCGCACGGACGGTTGGATCTGACCAGTCATGTGTTGACATGGCCATTTCGGCTAGATCTCTAGCCAAAAATGGCCAGAATTGATTTGGCCATTTTCGATCAGATTTTTCGATTTGGCCGTTTATGGCCAGATCGTTAAATTTGGTTGGAAACGGCCAGATCTGTGGCCGTTAATGGCCATCTATCTAGCCATTAACAGCCATATCAATAAATCTAGCCAAAAACGGCCAGAATAGATCTGGCCATTTCCGGCCAGATTAACAGTCAGATCGATAAATCTAGCCAAAAATGGTCAGAATAGATCTGGCCATTTTCGGCCAGATTTATCTGGCCGGAAATGACCATATCGATGCACAACTGGCTAAATCCGGCCAGCCATGCACTGTTTGGTTTTCGACGGATGATAGACAGTGATGGTGGCCCTTGACCGATAGTGGCTGGGTGGGTAGGGGTGTCTTTATTGATTTTTAAACTTTTATTATGAGGTGTTTTAGCTAAAATTTTAAATGTAGGGGGTTAATTAATAGTCTAAATAATTATATTTAGAAAGAAGGCAATTCAGTAATTTAAATAACATATCCACCAATTTATTCCTCCCAACCAAACACATTAAGATAACATTTCCAGTAATCTTTCAAAGTAATCTATCTTCCCCTTAATATAACATTCTCAGTAATACAATATTTTCTGAACCAAACATACCCTGAGAGTAAAATAAGATGGCATGAGGTTGAGGAACATTGTCGTAAGTAGGGGTGGGATAAATAATCTGAAACCGAACCGAAACCGAACCGAAAATTAGGTTTTTTTACAAACCGGTTTGGTTTTCGGTTTATAAAATGCAAAAAATCGGAAAACCGGTTTGGTTTTCGGTTTGAAAAATATTTTAAATCGGTTTTTAAACCGGTTTTACCCTAAATATAAAAGCAAAAAAAAAATTAACACTCCTCTCTATTTTCTCTTCACAGTTCGTCTTTCTCCGCCTCCAAATCTAAAGACAAAAATCTCCATTCTCCACACTTCGTCACTTCCAAAGTTCCAGTTCGGCAGTTCCAGTCTTCCACAGTCTACACCTACCAAATTGATCTTCTTCTTCTTCAAACTCGCACCCTGTTCTTCTAGACATAAACCCAATCATCTCCTCAAGTTCCTCTATTCTCCTCTTCGATTCCGCCTTCTCCTTCTCCATTTCCTCAATCTTCGATCTCAGATTCGGCATCTCCTCATTCGCGGCGTCGATCTGTTGCAGCAGCCGCCTCTCCTCTGCCTGCCACGTGTTCCTGTGGATAGCAAAGATCTCCACCACCCTCACATTCGCCTTCAAGTCCTCCTTCCTCTACGACTTCATCTGCCTCAACAGCTCCTCCGCCATCACCAGCAGCGTTGAAAGCTCCGATCTGGCGATCTTTAGTTCTTCACAGTCCACAGATCACTCTCCAGTCACGCCACCCTGAAGAGACTAGACCGTGAGCAGACCCACCCTGGATGCTAGCTGAAGTTTATCTTTTCAATTCTCTGAATTTGTGTTGTGTTGGAACTAGAATCAAGTACTTTCTCTATGTTTTATAATATTCATTTTTGTTTCGTTAATTTTTCTTTGATTAATTGTTGGGATGATTGTTGATGGCAAGCAAATAGTAACTCAAAGTTACAACATTAGACTAAAATCAAGTACACACTACTGCTTTTAGTGAACATTTCATATTATATGTTTAATGCCGACACTTATGAGATTATTCACAAAGAAGATTTACTGACAACAAAAGGTTAATTTTCATGTTTAAATTCAGAGGAAACTCAAGAATTTTCAAGCAGCTGTATATCACCTCAACATATTGTTTGTAGAAAAATGTGTGAAAAGGAAGAAATTTGGGACTTAAATCAAACATTGAAGAATTTTAAGGATTAAAGATTAATTTAAAAACCGGTTTGAAACCGGTTAACAGGTAACCGAACCGAATATTCGGTTTGGTTTACATTCAGTTTTTAACCGAAACCGGTCCGATTTTTGGTTTGGATTTTCTCCAAACCAAAAAACCGGTTCGGTTTTCGGTTTTGATAATCCGGTTCGGTCAACCGGATTATCCCACCCCTAGTCGTAAGACCTCTGTCTCGTCAATGGTGCTAAAACAACTCTGAAACATACATATCAAATGAATCATAAAGTTCAATTATACTCATCACAATAAACTCTTTAAATTTTATATACAAAGTCTTTTTATCAAGAGATAAATATAAAATGCTATGATATTATTCCATAAATGACGTATTTATATTCTATTACTTATATTTTATAAAATTACTTTATATTTACATTTAATAAATGTAATAACAGTAGGGAATTATCAGCTATTATCAGAGCTCATGGGTTTAGTATTTTGGTTTAAGGGGTTTAGTGAAAGTTTTCCTTTTAATAAAAAGAAACCTCAGCTGATCAGTGTGATTTCAATTTTTTTTAAGTGATTTTTATAGAAGTACTTAACACGTGCTCTTTTGAAAGAAAAAACTTATTTCAGAAAACAATGAATTTTAACTGTAAAATAAAAAATACATTTTCTAATGCATATAAAACAAACAGTCTTTTTATGTGGATTTAATATTCTCCTAGTCTCTTCCCAATTTCAGATTCTCAATTTAATATTTCAGAAAACAATGAATTTTAGTTTCTCTATTTTTTATTTTTTTTTTAATTCTCATTTTCTTAACACTTTCTCAAAAGCCAAACACTCTTAATTGAAGAGATGAAACAGGGACTTTTCACAAATACCATCTTCACTAAACCAATCAAAGAACCCGACAAAACAAGAGCTTAATTACCCAGAACAATCGTGCTAGTGTGGCTTTATTTTAATCAACCCTTGAGAGATAGTTGTCTACAAGTACCATAGCAATTTTCAAAAAGCATAAAAAATCTCCCTGATTGGGGGGTTCTGATATTTATAAAGAGCTTTTTGATATTTTTTAAGGGGTTTTATAATATTTTTAGGGAATTTTCGATAATTTTAAAGAGGTATCTTATACTCTCCGAAGATTACAAAACGCTTAGCTATTATCGGAGCGAATGAAATAAAGCCTATTAATCCAAACCCATCAGAGATTAAAGTAAAAACAAGAAACGGTGTAAACTGCCAAAGTTTAAAGTTTGAAAATGTACCTATAAAAAAGATTGCAACTACCCATCTTGTACAGGGTGAGAAGAGGAATAACTGGAGCTTCTTCAAACATTTTTGAGCCTGCTGAGTTTGTGTTTGGTTTAAGAAAATATCAGTGTTATGCCTGGGAAATCAAGGGCTGACGTGGGAAATCACATGATGGGGGGGTGACCTACTCCCGTCAGAACGGTAAGTGCACGTCAGGCCTGCAAGACGCCGTGGAGCTCCCACGTGTCCATTCCCTGCTCCAAATCACGTGACATCAGCTTGGAAGGTGGGCAATTTGACATAAAGCCGGATTTAGTCCTGACATTCGCACCAACCCACGGATTTAATGATGATTATCTGCATTCATCTCACTATAAAAAGGAAAAACCCTTTCATTGAGGGGATTCGGCCTTTCTACACTCTGAACTTGCTTTCTCTCTCTTGTATCTTTGTATTTACTTTTCCCTAATCATTTGTAAGTCAGTCCGCTGTTGCGACCTGACCCACGATTCTAATACAACTATCAATGGACGTAGGATTTGCTACCTTAGCATCCGAACTACTTTAAAAAGCTCTCATTGTTACATTTACTCTACATTTCATCCATGATCACATGTGTCTCTTGACCAATCAACGTTACGCACGTGTCAATTAGTTGGTGTCAAAATCACGCATCAACAATCAGTTTGGATTTCTTTGAACTGTGAAACTGAGTCAAGCTGAGTTGAATGCGTGTTTATAGAATGAAAGTGGAGCCTTTGTACAACCGCTGAATCATTTCTAGTTAAGCCCAAAAGGGTCACGCGACATGCCGGAACCTGAAAAATTCGAATCGGATTGAAGGCAGAATTGAAAATTTTGAATTGAATTCGATAGAATTGTACAATAATCACATGAAGAGAATTATTGCCATGATATATTACTAGAACAGGGTAGTTTTCTATACATATAGAGTGCAGAAAAGTAACACTATGGTAAAAGAAAATACAGTGAATTACAATGGAAACCACAACAAATGATAAAAGCAAGTTCAATATCTGTAACTTAAAGGTCTAAGAAGTGGTTTCAAGAAATGGATAATCTGTGTAACCGATGACAGGATCATTTGTATAAAATGTATCTCAGTTGTATAGGTTTCGAGGGGCATTGAGTTCAAATCTCTTGGATAATAATATTATTATCAAGATTTTGCTAATTAACTTTTGCTCAAAATAAAAGCATCAAAAATTGGAGAGAAAGTCGGAAATGATAATTTTACGAGTGGGTTTAATAAGGTGGGGGTAGTGGCGTATGATATTGTTGGCGCCAACACTTGCTTTGTCGGTTGATTTTAGATTTATGAGCACAAAAACAGTGGATTTTTAGAATCTTGAGATTAATTTCAAGGTTTTTACGCAAGGTGAGTTAGAATTTTGACAGATCAAGTGTCTAATATTCGTAGATTTACTTAAATATGATAAAGAAAGGTATAATGTCTATATCCGTTATGATTATCTTGGAAATGTTCATTATTTCAAGCCCCACTTCTTGTAATCAATACTCCACAATTTCACCTTCACGTCTTCCCGTTACATGTTCGCAATCCAACATTTGCTGTACAATTCTCTTCCAACTACATTCTTTATATCACACGAGTCCATGACATGACAACTACAATTGCCCTTTCATTCTATCAAGATTTTAACAAATATCGTGCCACTAGACATATTCATTTTTTTTTTTTTGGGTCATTTTTAATAATAAATCCTCTTTTGTTTACTTTCAACGTTCTCTGGGCTATTTATTGGGGCGAATGAAATAAAGCCTATTCATCCAAATCCATCAGAGATTAAAGTATAAACAAGAAAGGGTGTAAACTGCAAAAGTTTAAAGTTGGAAAAAGTACCTATAAGAAAGATTGAAACTACCCATCTTGTACGGGGTGAGGAGAGGAATAACTGGAGCTTCTTCAGACATTGCTAAGCCCAGGGGCGGATCAGAAATCTTTATTAGGGTGGGCTAAACAAAAATTTTTAGTTCTAAAATTGAGAGTGGGACACAATTTTTTAATATTTGACAATAAAAATTAAGGATGGGTCAAAGTCAAACTAAATGGAATAATGTATTTAATTTTTGTTTTTTAAAAATTGAGGGTGGGCCATGATACACTTTGGATCCGCCCCTGGTTAAGCCTGTTGAGTTTGTGTTTGGTTTAGGAAAATATCAGTTTGGATTTCTTTAAACTGTGAAAATGAGTTGAGTAAAAAGCGTGTTTATAGAATGAAAGGAGACAATGAAAGTGCGGCTTTTGCAAGAATCGTATGACGTTTTGAATCACGTGGCACCGTTTGTCAATCTTCACAATCGCCTAATCATTTCTAGTTTAAGGCCAAAAGGGTAACGCGAGATGCCGCATTGAAGACAGAATTGAAAACTTTGAATTGAATTCGATAGAATTGTACAATCAACAAAGCTACGGACACCGATTATTTTGCACCAAAGATTTATACCGGCCTACGTGTACCCCTGACTCAAACCCGTAATCCAGACGCTTGATTTTTTATAAATATTTTTCTAGTGAACAGCTGTCTATCAAATATGGACAGCCGTTCACTTACATGGACTCTCATCTATATTATATGGACGAGCGTCCATTTACTACGAATGGGCGTCCATAAGTAAAATGGAATAAATTTTTTTTATAAAAATTAGAGACGGTCGTTTATCCGTTATGGACGGCCGTCCTTTATTTTGGACGTTCATCCTTAACCAAAATATGAAAAAAAAAATTAAAAAAAAAAACCTTTGGGGACACCTTACATTTGGACGGGGGTCCCCGTCCCTTACGTTTGGACATGTGTCCACTAGAAATGGACACCCGTCCATACTTTAAAAAAAAAAAAAAAAAATTCTAAACAAAAGTCTTCTTCTTCGTCTTCATTCCCCATCTCCTCTCTTCTTCTTCGTCTTTGTTTTATGAGATAGGCGTGCCAAATCCAAAGGCTTTAAAGCCCAGAAAACTACAGAGACAAAACAAGGAGAGCTTAAACATTGCACCTATTTACCCAACAATACAGTTAAAAGATAACTCTTTTTCATAAAAGCTCAACATGATGAGTCCATTTATTTATTAATATTCAGATGAATTTACAAAGAGCTGGTGTAATTTCGGTAGATGCTGCAAATTTCTGATCACCATCTTCATACACCATGTTTAGCGAGAGGGAAGGAAAAGGAACTCATTTTAAATATTTCCAGAAGAGCAACTTGGCAGTGAACTAGATATGAATAAATTTTAATATATCTTAAACTTTAACTATTCTTAATCCAAGCTACCCACAAAACAAGTCTTTCACAAGGCTACATTCCAGCAAGAGAAAATGTAATGGCCTTAAAGTATAAATTAAAAGACTGATTCACGTGCCTGTTACCCGGTTTACACATGCTGCAAGCCTCTCTTTCACTATGCTTTCAGCCAGCTTCTTTCCTGAACAAATTTTTAAATGAAATATTCAGCTCAATTCCGTTGAAGAATAGAAAATTAAAAAACGATGACGTGCTGCCAAACAGAATAAGGAAATAATACCTGCTTCTTTGTTAGGTACAGTAACGTAAACTACAATCATCGGTACAGTGTCGTTGTTCCCCTCCATTTTGATGGCGTTAAAGCTCTTTGATGGTGTTTTAGTACCAAACTTTGATCTAAAATTACAATTATGTAAATGCTACAAAGCGATAATTCAATTACAATAAAACTACGGAGAAATTGATTCGAAATTTAAGGTATGTACCTTAAAAGAGAAATTGTTTTCCCTTCTTTGCTTCTATAGTTTTCTGGGCTTTAGAGCCTTTGAATTTGACACGCCTATCTCATAAAACAAAGACGAAGAAGAAGAGAGGAGATGGGGAATGAAGACGAAGAAGAAGACTTTTGTTTAGAATTTTTTTTTTTTTTTAAAGTATGGATGGGCGTCCAAACGTAAGGGACGGCCCTCCAAAATTTATGGATGACCATTCCCAAAGTTTTTTTTTTATTTTTTTTATTTTCATATTTTGGTTAAGGACGGGCATCCCTTATTTGCGGGCGCCCATCCAATATGAAGGGACGACATCCATAACGAATGAACGGCCGTCCCTAATTTTTATAAAAAAAAATTATTTCATGTTACTTATGGACGGGCGTCCTTTAAACAGGAATGTCTGTCCGTAGTAAATGGACGCCCGTCCATATAATATAGACGGGAGTCCATGTAAGTGAACAGCCGTCCATATTTGATGGACGACCGTTCACTAGAAAAATATTTATAGAAAAATCAGACGTCTGGACTGCTGGTGTGAGTCAAGGGTACACATAAGCCAGTACACATTTTCGATGCAAAGTAATCGTGTCAATAGCTTTGTTGTTGTACAATAATCACGTGAAGAGAATTATTGCCATGATATATTACTAGAACAGGGTAGTTTTCTACACTTATAGAGTGCAGAAAAATAACACTATGGTAAAAAAAATACAGTGAATTACAATATTAAGCACAATGAATAGTACAAACAAGTACGACTTCTATAACTTAAAGGTCTAAGAAGTAATTTCAAGGAATGGATAATCTGTGTAACCTATAACAGGATCATCTGTATAAAATGTATCTCTGTTGTATGGGTTTAGAGGGGCATTGAGTTCAAATCTCTTTGGTAAATCAGGATTAGATATGAACCAGCGACCATAAACAACAAGATCTGCATGACCTTCTGCTATAGCCTTGATTCCATCTTCCCTGTCGTAACCACCTGCAACGAGGAAAGTACCGTTGAAAGCCTTTCTCATGGGCAGTAAACTGTGAGGACTTTCGCATTTTTCTCCAACTGATTTCATTCTAGGTTCAACCATGTGGCAGTAGACAATATTATACTTATTCAAGGACTCTGCCATGTAGACACCCAATGCTTCTGGATTTGAGTCCCCTGCTTGCGCGTAGTCGGCAAAAGGAGATAGCCTTATCCCAACTCTCTCCGCTCCTATCTCATTAGCAACAGCTTCAACTATCTCTAGAGCAAATCGGCAACGGTTCTCAAGGGATCCACCATATTGGTCTGTCCGATCATTCACTTGATCCTTCAAAAACTGGTCAATCAGGTAACCATGAGCACCATGAATCTCAACTCCATCGAAACCTGTACAACATATACACAAAATTAGCAACCTGAATCATAAGACTAGATGTGGTTTACTACAAGCCCATATAGAAAATTAAAGTGATGATAGCTCATCAATTCTTCCATTTACTTGGTTTGGAAAAGAAAATTAATTCTCACAATTTACATTTTGGTTTTAGAAAAAGAATTACCAGCTTCAATAGCATTCCTTGCAGCAACCCTGAAATCATTCACAATTTGAGGGATCTCATCTGTCCGTAGCCGCCTCGGAGGCGTGAACTGTGCAACATCAACGCCATTAGCTCGAATTTGAGGCGTCAATGGCTTGTCCGTACTGGAGATTGGAGCTTGACCATTTGGCTGAAAACCTGTATAGGCAAGAGAATGGGAGAACTAATAAAGATCTGATGAAAACCAGTATTGGTTTTCCATAAGATCAAGAGTGTCAACATGGAACAAAACATTAAAAACCAAATGAGAAGGTAAGAACTCAGTCTCTTCAATTCCGTTGCTGGCCTTGCGTTGCATAACACAAGTTACTGCAATTCAATTGTTTAACCTCAGCATAGCTGATTGTACATCCATAAATATCTTCCCCTCAACAACAAACTAAATTTTAGATCAATAGCAAAGAAAAAACATTAATCTTTTCTTTCACTCTTCCACATATTGTCAGTAACTCAAAAATAAGATCTCTATGATCAAACATGAAAAAATAATGAAGCTTCAGTTTGAGGCTATATTTATTTATCACAGTTCACCACTTAATTATAGGTTCTTTTAGTCATGTTTACATGATAAGAGGCAAGGGGTAATATACTACCCAAGTTCCTGACTAAAACAACTACATAACTCAGGATAGTGACAAACCCTAACTTTTATAGTATAGCAATTTAAGTATATCCATTGTATATAAAATTACAAGGAAAGACTTAAAAGTGAATACATAGGCAAAAGAGACGAGGATGGGTGTAATAAGCAATGAAATGCTTCAGGGAGTTAATATAATGTATATAATGATGCAAAATATACATTACAAAAGACAGTGAACACAGGAGTTGCACAATGGCAGTAAAGGTTCTAACAAAACTTGATTCATCCAATCTGAATGTATGCAACGGAATATGAAACGGAAAACATTAAAGAGTCTGCAATATTAACCCAGGAATGATTCCATCGTTACAACTTACAATACACAAAAGGCAAAGACATAGAACACACCTCTATTTGAAACCCTTCCCACATGCCAAATCTGACAAAAGAAGATCCCACCTTTAGCATGAACAGCATCCACAATTGGTTTCCATGCTTCAACTTGCTCCTTTGTCCATATACCAGGCGTATTTGGATATCTAAGAAATCAAGAAACAAAAGAGCTTATCAAATTTCCACCTCAAATGGTGCTACCGTTTTAATCTTATACATCTATAAAACAAAATTACCCTTGAGCAGTGTCGGAAACACCAGTGGCTTCTGCGATGAGAAGACCACCTTTAGTTGTTCTCTGAGAGTAATATAAGATGGCATGAGGCTGAGGAACATTGCCGTGAGACCTCTGTCTAGTCAATGGCGCCAAAACAACTCTGAAATATAAATGCAAAATCAACCAGAAAGTTCAATTATTCCCAACAAATAAACTGCACTCTCTAACCCAAACAAAGTCATAGAATTGCATAACAATTCTCAAATACACCACTTCTATCACCAATTTTGTAACCAATCAACCATATTCAACATTCATAGAGGATCATTTCTTCAGGAAATGTATTTTTATAAACAGAAAAGTGACAACTAACCTGATGATTCAGCTTGTGCCACTGTATAAACGGATATAATTACACATAAATGAAAAACAATGAATTTTACTTTTATAAAAAAACACACACACACATGTTTTTCAAAACAATCAAAAGTCTTAATATATAAATCAAATATGTAGACATTTCTACTCAATTTCAGATTTCCTCTTTTGTTTCTTGTTCTGATTTTCCCAGCACTTTCTCAGCAACCAAACACTCTTAAAATACAAATTAATTGAAGAGACAAAACAGGGATTTTCCACAACCATTATTCTTCAGTAAAACAGTCAAAACAAAAGCCTACCCACTACCCAGAACATCAAGTTAATAAAAACCCATCATACAAAACCATCAGAAATATAAAGTAAATAGGGTGAAAACTGCAAGATTCCAAAGTAAGAAAATGCCCACCTATGAGAAAGATTGAAAGGACCCATCTTGTAAGGGGTGAGAAGAGGAATACGTGGAGTTTGTTTTTCTTCAGACATGTTTGAGCGTCCCGTTTTACAAAAATAAGTTCGGAATTGTTGAAATTGTGGAAATGAGTGAGGTGAAGGAGAGAATTTATAGGTGATGGGAGACGAAGAAAAGCCATCAGTGTGGAAATTAAAATTAAATGAAATTATAATATGAAGGGAATTTTGCAAGAATTTGATGACATATTGAATTACGTGAGTCAGTTTGTGAATCTTGACCGACTGCCAAGTGCCGACTACTTCCCCAAAACGGCGAAGTAATCAATTTTTATAATGCAAAACGACGATTATGAATAATCTATCTATTTAGTTCACCTATGTAAATGCAATGTGGTATTAAGGAAATCTTTGTTTAATTGAAAGTAAAAGATATTATTGTAAACGATGTTGACACTTATTAAGGAACTTGCAATTGGAGCACTGACTGACGTTAGCCGTTACGATTTTATGTTCTGAGAACAGCTGAATTCAACTCCAAATTCAAACTGTTCAACACCTGTACTTTACACATGGGATGAATATGAACAAATTGATTAGCAATTCTCTCATAGAATTTTCGTTGCCTTCTGGAATGTTCTCTTATGCAATGTTCTGAAATCTGAACTAGAAAGTGACACCGTCAAGTGACCGGTTTCGTTGGGTCAGACGATGATATCATCCAAAATATACAGTCTATATATATTTTTCATATGTCAATTCTATCTTCTCTTTCATACTTTTTTTTCCTCTCTCTTTCTCTCCGTCCTCTCTTTCTTCTTAATATATATATTTCTCACATGTCAAATGTTACGTCATCTTTTCTTTTTTCTTCTCACTCACTGGTCACTTCATCTTCCCTCTCTTTTTTACTTCTTTCATATTCTCTCCTCTTTTCTCACCTCCTCTTCTCTTATTTCTTCCGCATCTTCATCTTTTTTTTTTTTTTCCTCTCTCTCTCTTTCTTCTTCTGTTTCTTCAGATCTTCTCCATCCTTTTTTTCTTTCACTTTCTAAGCTCGAATCTAACCAAAGATGAATAAAGGTGAAAGAGAAGATGAACAAAGTTGGATTGGAAGCCGAAAAAAGAAACAAATGAAGATTAAAGAAGCGAAGGCTCAAGCAAAAAAGGCAGGGATTTTGCCTTTCAAAACAGTCACACATTTGTTGGACCAGATTTTCATCTGATCTGGTTAGACAGGCGGTCTGACACTATTTTGCTGGTCCAGTAACGATCAGAAACGATTTAAATAAAAATACGGATTTTAATACTTAATGAACCAGAATCATTGGCAAAACCTGCTCGGATCGGTCAGACCGACTGGTCCGGTCTGGGTTTCAAAACATTGCTCCTGCGCATTAATAATGTCACAACATAACTAATTTCATAAGAATTGAGTACGGAGACAGGGATGGAAATATACGAAACAAAATGACGTGATTATATAAAAACACAAAATCCCTACCACCAACGCTTTCAATCCTCATCATTAACAACAATAACACAAAACCAATTCAATATTTCCAATGAAAAAAATAATAGAAATTTATTTAACTCTACCAAAAATGTTATGTTTATAACTTACTTTCATAACTTTCTTTTCCAATTCTAACGTGGCAGCAAATTAGCACTCTTAAGTTGGCTTTCACTACATCTAAGGCAGCCAATACACTATTCAGAAGGAACATTTAGTTATTTTTTCATAAGGAACGATCATTCTTTCCATGAGTAACGATCATTCTTTCATAAAGAACTATCGTTTCCTATAAAGAAACAACCGTTTTTTTATTCTAGTAAAAATTATTTTGTACCTTCGATATGGTGGAGCTAACTTGATAACACCAACTCAACTGTTACGTCGAGGTTATAAAAAAACTTTATGAGAAAAAGTTATGAACCTATCATTATTGTAAATCTAAAAAAAAAAAAAATTAATTGTTGTTCGATTGGTATTCAATCAGAATTCGGTCAAGTGGTGGTCAATTCGCGGCCGCCCTCTCTGGTTCTGAAGCCGACAAGATCAGACGCCAAAACCCAAAGGTGGCACTTGGAGGAGTGAATGGGGAGGAGGAACGAAAAAAAAGTTGCAAGTATTTTTTGTCAACTTATGATACCCATATGATAAATTGAATTTATTACAACATTATTAAGAAAATAAATACAATTGAAAATTTGAGAAGAATAGAAAAGATAGGAGAAAAAAGAAGATAAGAGAGGATAAAAAGTGTTTGAGAAGTTTTAGAAAAATTAGAATTACTTATTAAGATTATAAGATTTTATTTGCAAATGGTTACAATTCAAAATTTTAAATATAATTTAAATTTCTAAAAAATCATAATTTTCTTTTCAAAAAATTTTACTAGGTTAGGTCCGGAAGAGCCACCCCTGACACCCCACCCACAAGAAAACTCACTACTAAAACTTATATTATATTATTTTTTACTACACAATGTTCATAGGAAATTGTTTTAAGAAATGGATAATTTATGTAACCGATAATAGGATCATCGGTATAAAAAGTATCTTCATTTCATTTATTAAGAGGCACATCAAGCTCAAATCTCCTCGACAAATCAGGATTAGGCAAGAACAAACGCCCATAAGCAACAAGATCACCATTTCCATCACCCGCAACCTTATTTCCTTCTTCCCTATCATATCCTCCAGCCACAATAAAACTACCATTGAAGGCCTTTCTCACCGGCTTCAAACTCTCATAATGTTCACATTTTTCCCCGGATTTCAGCGTTCTGGGCTCAACCATGTGGCAGTAAAAGATCCCAAATTTGTTTAAGAAGTTTGCCATGAACAGGCTCAATGCTTTTGGATTTGAGTCCATGTAGTCCGCGAAAGGAGAGAGCCTTATGCCAACTTTTTCGGACCCAATTTCATTTCAAATGGCTTCAACTTTTTCGAGAGCAGAGTTCTCTAGGATCCACCATATTGGTTTGTCTAATCATTCACTTGATATTTTANCCGCGTGAAAATATTAATGAGGGGCCCTGAGTCATGAACCAGGCCGTAAACTGGGGAACGTACAGAGGGGTATAGTGGGAATTGTGAGCAGTGACTGTCACTGACGTTAGCCGTTACGACTTTATGTTCTCAGAACAAAAAGGGGCAACAGGGACCCATATGAAAAGTCAAAACTGCTCAACGGCCAACGCAAGTACTTTACGTATTGGATAATATGGACAATTTGATTACCAATTCCCGTTAATTTCTTGAATATTTCGTTCAATTCTGGAAAGTTCTACCCAATGATAATGTCACACCATAATAAGAACGAGGATGGAGATGGGAAAGTAAATACACGAAAGAATAAAATGTGATTATATTGTTTATTTTATAAATAAATAGTATTTTTGGACGAAAATACCCTTTAATATAAATGATTGTACTGTATATATATGTTTAACTTGTACATTTTATCACATGATGAAATCCATTAAAAATTCCTCAAACAAAATTCATCTCATAATTTAAAATAGAAGAATGTTAAATGTATAAAAACTCTTACAAAAAGTCTTTGTACAAAATAGTGTAGCAATTATCACAACACCTATTTATGAAAAGAAAAAAAATATTGATATGAAACTTATAATATGACAGTTGTCACATCACTTTATACAAAGATTATGTGTACATCTAACATTTCTCTTTAAAATATTTCATAAAATACTATAAATAAAACTAATATGATATTTTTTTTAATTTTATTTAACAAAGATAAAATTATTCTTTTTTAATCTAAATAAAAACTAAAAAATTTAAAAATTGGTTAACATTGTTAGACAACGACATTCTTTCACGTTATCGATGTCATTGTCAATGCGTGCAAGTCCAATGGTTGATGATTTGGTATTTTAATCATGGAACACCTACAGAATGACATCATGCATGATGACCAATAGGTCAATAGCCGTGCATCACTTTAATCTGGCGGTCTTTGATGGCCAACACTTGCGTTAATCGATAGATCGTTAATAGCTAGTCTCTCAACACGTCAACGGTGATTTTGACAACAATCATGCCAACAATGGCTATAAGCAACTGACAAT
Source organism: Pistacia vera (assembly GCF_008641045.1). NCBI lineage: Eukaryota > Viridiplantae > Streptophyta > Magnoliopsida > Sapindales > Anacardiaceae > Pistacia > Pistacia vera. The sequence goes on from NW_022196003.1 coordinate 973,971, forward strand.
TGTCCTAGTTGTAATGGTGAGGCAAAATAATAATTTAATTTTTTTAATATTTTAAGTTAATAAAAAAATAATTAAAGTTTAAATAAAATATTTCAAACGGTAGAAAAAAAAAAAAAAAAAAATTTGAAACGGGGCAAAGTGGGCATTTTGACCCAACAAATGCCCTTAAAATTTTAGAATGGGCATTCCACCCAAATTAAAATTTTAGGGTGAATGCCATTTCTCTATTAAGTATTAACCTGTTGAAGTAAACAAGAAAGGGCCATTCGTTGCCCATTCCCCTGAAAGTAGAGTGAAGTAAACATTTCATAAAGTGAACACTATTGGTTAGTACTCAGTGCAGTAGTAAAACCATTTAAATGAAAGATTAAATAGTAAAATATGAGAAAATATATAATTCTATATCATATAGTTGTTTGTAAATTTACTTTATAAGCATCAAAATAACTGTAGCTATAAATATATGCCCCAAAAAAAAAGTTGCCCTTGGCCTTATAATTTTATTACCAACTGGGTGATTTTCTGAACTTATACAATGCACAATAATAACACTCAAAAGGTACAAGAAATAAAGTAGAATTAAAATACAAATCACAATGAAAAATAAAACAAGTTCAAATTCTCTAACTTCATTAAAAACCTAAGCAATCCTTTCAAGGAATGGATAATCTGTGTAACCGATAACAGGATCATCTGTATAGAATGTATCTCTATGGTACTTATTGAGAGGGGCATTGAGCTCAAATCTCTTAGGCAAATCAGGGTTAGCCAAGAACCAACGACCATAAACGACAAGATCCGCACCACCCTCAGCTATAGCCTTGATTCCATCTTCCCTGTCAAAACCACCGGCGACGAGAAAAATACCTTTGAAAGCCTTTCTCATGGGCAGTAAACTGTGAGGACATTCACATTTTTCTAAAACTGCTCTCATTCTGGGTTCAACCATGTGGCAATAGAGAATGTCATACTTGTTTAAGGACTCTGCAATGTAGAGACCTAATACTTTTGGATTTGAGTCCCCTGATTCCATGAAGTCTGCAAAGGGAGATAGCCTTATCCCAACTTTCTCTGCTCCTATCTCATTTGCAACAGCTTCAACTATCTCTAGAGCAAACCGACAACGGTTCTTGAGAGATCCACTGTACTGGTCTATCCGGTCATTCACTTGATCTTTCATAAACTGCTCAATTAGGTAACCATGAGCACCATGGATCTCGACTCCATCAAAACCTATACAACATGCGCACGACATTAGCAACCTGAATATCTAGACTAGAAAAAAATTTATGTTTTCATTGTGGAAGAAGGATTACCAGCCTCAATAGCATTCCTTGCAGCAAGCCTGAAATCATTCACAATTTGGGGGATTTCATCCGTGCTTAGTCGCCTTGGACGTGTGAACTGTGCAACGTCAATGCCATTAGATCGAATTTGAGGCGTCAATGGCTTGTCCGAACTGGAGATTGGAGCTTGACCATTAGGCTGGAAATCTGCATAGACAAGACAGGAAGAACTAATAAAAGATCTGATCAAAACAAGTACAATTGAAACATAACACTAAAAACTGAAATGAAAAGCTAAGAAGTATGCATCTGATCTGTACATCTATTTCAGTTCTTAGGTTGAGGATTCCATTAACCTGAATTAACTTATGCTCTTAACATTTCAGTTCTCACATTTTGCTGCTTAGAGGTGTTATGCCACCCAATTTTCTCAGTAATGCGACTACATAACTCAGTATGAAGATAAACCCTGACACAAGAAAAGACATAATACGCGACGAAATGTTTCAGGGAATTGAAAACATGTAACGTCCAACCTCAAACAGTGGAGCTCACAGTGCGTCCCCCTTGATCTGAACTCATGACTTCATTATTGTAAACAAATCAAGAGTAGCAATTGAGCTCTTACAAAATTTGATAAACCCATGTATCATTCAACCATTACAATACACAAAAGACAGAGAAATAGAACAAACCTTTATTTGAAACTCTTCCCACATGCCAAAGCTGGCAAAAGAAGATACCACCTTTGGCATGAACAGCATCCACAATTGGCTTCCATGCTTCAACTTGCTCCTTTGTCCAAATACCAGGCGTATGTGGATACCTAAAAAATCAAACAAACAAAAGAGATTATCAAATTTTAATCCAGAAAATTCACATTGAAACCTCAAATGTAAGTACCCTTTTAATCTAATACATGTATAAACAAAATTAATTACCCTTGAGCAGTGTCAGAAACACCAGTGGCTTCAGTTATGAGAAAACCACCTTTAGTGGTTCTCTGAGAGTAATATAAGATGGCATGAGGCTGAGGAACATTACCGTAAGACCTCTGTCTAGTCAATGGTGCCAAAACAACTCTGAAACACACACAAAATCAACCACAAAGCTCAATTAGATCCAACAAAAAATTAAAACTGAACTCTCTAACCCAAACAAAGTCATAAAATTGCAAAACAATTCTCAAATATACACGATTTACCAAATTTAACATGCATAAAAGATCATTTTTGTAAATAATGACATCTCAATGTAAGTTAGACTATCTCTACATATTTGTTAAGTGATCCTAGTGCCCAGTATCAGAGCCAAGATTTTGTTTCAGTGGGGGCAAATTAGAAAAATAAATTGACCATAAAATTAAAAACTTGAGGCATCAATTAATACTCATATTTTGAGTAGATGAAGAATTTAGTCATAAGATAGAAAATATAGTAGTTTTTTTTTATTGATGTACTCTGATATGCAATCATAAGAGAAAAAGAAAAAAATCAAAGCTTAAAATATATTAGAGGTTGAAGAAAAAACAAAAATCAAAACATGGAAAATTGGGTGCCACAAAGACTTATCTACTTTCATGGAAGAGAGAGGGCTTCTCTTACAAAGACAAAATAGAAGGAAAATAACAGAATTTTCAAAGGTCAGTGGGTTGCATGAGCCCCCACTCAACCACTCAGCACTTAGTGGCCCCTTCTCTGCTTTTGCCACTATATAATCCAAACAACAAATCAAAAGCTTACCCAGAAGTCAGGACATCATATTAATCCAAACCCATTAAACAAAACCATTATGAGTCAGTGGGGGCATGAGACCCCACTCAGCACTTAGTGGCTCCTTCCCTGCTTTTGCCAATATATAAGAAGTTAAGAACCCAACAAAGCAAAAGCTTAATAACCCAGAAGTCAGAACATCATAAAAATCAAAACCCATCAACGAAAACCAACAGAAAATGGAGTAAAAAAGGGTGCACAATGTAAGATTCCAAAGTTAGAAAATGGGCCCACCTATGAGAAAGATTGAAAGGACCCATCTTGTAAGGGGTGAGAAGAGGAATACGAGGACTTTCTTCAGACATGTTTGAATTGAGCTTAATTCCCGTTTTAGAAAGAAGAGTGTTGAATTGTTTTGAGTTGTGAAAATGAGTGTGGTGAAGGAGAGTATTTATAGAGTGATGATGTTAGGAGACAAAGAAGAAGAGCAATAAGCGTGATAAAAAATACGAAAATGCGAAGATGAATCATGCACCTGACAGTGGTGGGGTTCCCAGAAAAATTTCTGACGCGAGGAATTACGTAACTTCCTTTGTTAATTGACCAGCCGCCAGCCACAACTAGGGCATTGCAAAAAAATCCGATGTCCGATATCCGATCCTAATCCGTTCTAAAAAATTTGGATATCCGAAAATTTAGATCGGATACGGATTAGAATTTAGCAAAATTTGAATATTCGGATCAGATACCGGATCGAGATTATTAAAAAATCGGATATCCGTATCCGATCCGGATTTTGCTAAACTACGTCGTTTTGAGTTTTCAAAATTAAATTCACCATAACACAGTAACACTAAGTCACTAACAGTCTGTCTATAGTCTATACTCCAAGTCTCCAACGAAAAATACTCACTCTCTGTCTCAGTGTCTTTCTCGCTCGATCACGAACACGCAGTCTCGCTCTCATGCACAGTCGCACAGCCTCTCACGGAGTCACAGTTTCACTCTCTCAGACCAGATCTCGTCTGTCGTCTCAATCTCTCACTGCCTCTCTCGCTGAAAGCCTCAAACACGCACAGCCTTAAGCCTTTCACTCTCTCAGACTAGAATCACCAGATCTCATCTCAATCTCACTCTGTCTCTCTCGCTCAACTCTCTGACTCACTCGGTCTCTCTCGCTCGAATACGCACAGACAGACACACAGTCAGTCAGCCACTCTCTTGGTGTCTCACTCTCTCTCGCTCTAACACTCTCAACTCTCTTGGTGTCTCACTCTCTCTCGCTCGAACACTCTCAGATCTCAGTCTCTCTAACGATTGAAGCCCCAAATCGATTGTTGTCACAGCCTAGGGCGACTGCCACCACGCTGTAATAGCCTGGTGCGATTTCGTGGTGCTTATTTCTTTATTATTGTTGGTGATGGTTTGTTAATGACTTAATGGTACAATTTGATGGGTGTTTTTGTTTTGATGTTGATTTAAGTTTGATGTTAATGGCACAGTAATATGGTGCCTTCTCTCTTTGTCCCGGTTACAAACCTTCTATTGTTCATTAGTATTGAATTATTGATCTGCGTTTTGAATTACAAGGTTGATGGAGGCTGGGTTTGATTCAAACTGTGCCGATTGGGTTTGGTTTTATGTGTGTTTCCAAAGATTGTTGGTGGCTGGATTTGATTCAAACTTAGTGACTGGTTTGATTTTGTTTGTTTGATTTGTGTTTCTAACCACCTGTTGTGGTTAATTTGGGTTGGATTGTGTAATCTGAACATTACAGTGATGAATATTGTCAATGCATGGCGCTGGCTTAAGTAAATTTTGACCACCCTTCAGTTGGAAGCATCATGGACGTTTATTTATGCATGTCAAATGTCAATTACGTTAATTTAATAATTTCAGCATATTGTTGATTGTTTGATAAGTTATATCTACAAAATGGTTAAGATCAACCTACCCTTTCAAGACAACGTTCTACTACTTCTAACTGCTAGCCAAATTATTAAGAACAGCTCAGTTCTTTATGCATTTATATTCATACTGATTTCTTTTAAGAACAACTAAGTTAGATGGAGATATCACAAGACTTAAAACCCAAATTGCCCTACAGAATTGATATATTACCATTTGCATTATATATTGTGAAACTTATTAAGTCTTGTCTAATTTGCGTGTCTACGTGATTCAAATGTCTTATGATATATTCTTTTGTATTGATAATGTAGATGTCATCTACCTGTGAAAATAATAGTACTACTTGTGGGACTTCAAATGCCGTTCATACATCGACACGGTGACAAGTGACAATGTGAGTCCTACTCCTGAAAATGTCGTGTCTCTACCAGGAACACTACCACTACCACCACCACCACGAGCACCAAACGTGTAAGTTCTACTACTATAGTACAGGAAAAATGCTTCTGATGTGTGGAACCATTTCTCTAAAAATGATAGTGAGAATAAGGAGAAAATGACGGCTTCATGTAATTATGTGGACTAGTCTTGGTTGTGCAAGTAAAAGTGGTACTACTGTGTCTACGTAATCACTTAAACCGTGTAATAAATACCCTTTAATTTAGCGGACAAGAGACAAAAAACTTTAGTTTTTCAACAACTCTCAGGTGACTTTGCTAGTGGTGTTGCACCTACTTCCCCCTCCACACCCCATTCCATTATAACTTGGATTCGATCAAGATATGTAGTAGACAGGCTGTAGATAAAATGATAATTATTGATGATTACCGTTTAGGCAGTGGAGCATGAGGGTTCCGATACATGATGAGTGTAACACAACGAGGTTTCAAGTTCCCTCTCGTACTACTGTGGCTAGGGATTGTTTGAGTATTTAGTTGTGAGAGACAAAAGTTGAAAAACTATTTTAGTAAATACTCTCATAGTGTTTGTCTAACCACTGATAACTGGACATCTTTCAAAATCTTAATTACATGTGTCTTACGCTCACTTTATTGATGATGAGTGGAATAACAAAGAATTTTGAACTTTTTGCCGATTACGACCATAAGGTTTAATTATTGGAAAGTCAATTGAAAGATGTTTGATTGATTGGGGTATTTCTAAGTGTTCACCGTGACGGTTGACAATGCAAGTTCTAACTGTTGGGATAGCTTATCTTAAAAAACGGTTAGAACGTTGGAATGGAAGTTTGTTGAATGGTTCTTTTCTTCACATGAGATGTTGTGCACATTTATTGAGTTTAACTATCAAAGAGGGGTTAAAATATGGATGACTCAATATTTAGAATTCGTTCTGCAGTTGAGATATGGGAGGTCTTCTCCAGCGAGATTACATAGGTTTAGGAGTGTGTGGAGCAAGAAAAAATTGAAATAAAAAGTCTTTTAGTTCTTGATGTAGAAACAGGTGGAACTCCACTTCCTTGAGGTTGGATGTTGCTTTAAAATTTAGGAAAGCATTTACTTGTTAGATCCAAGATATAAGTATAGAGAAAGCTTACTAGCGGGAAAAGTCAAAGGGTTGCCTACACAATTTGATTGGAATATGCTCGATACTCATTACCTTTTTTGAAAGTTTTTTATGATGCAACTCTACGTGTGTCAGGTTCCCTTTATGTTACCACTAATGTACACATGGAGGAGATATATGGCATTAGCTTGAAGATTTTGATATGGTGTACAATGATGATCCGAGCTTACGTTTGATGGTAGCGAAAATGAGAGGAAAACATGACAAATATTGGGGAAGGTTGATAATATCAACATAATGCTATTCATTGCAGGAGTATTGGATCCCAACAAAAAGTTAAAATATGTATATTGGGCTATTGATGTTGTAGATGCTGAAAAAGCCAATAACTCAAAACAAAAGTGCATGACACTTTGTTTGCTCTATTTTAAGGAATATAGTTTGGCTAAGGCTTCTCCCAGTGTGCAATCAAGTCAACAAACTAAACTTGCAAAAACATTTATTTGACTGATGCAAATGTTGCTCCTCAAGTCATCATGAAGGCATTTTTAAAGATGAAAAGGCTAGACAACATGCTTTGGAGCCTAATCTGAGTTGGAAAAATATTTAAATAAAGCATGTGAAGATGATGAAACGAGAACTTTGATATCTTGACTTGGGGGAAGTGAATTCACCAAGATATCAAATTCTCTCTTTGATAGCACGAGATGTTTTGGCTATGCCTATTTCTGTTGCATCGGAGTCAGCTTTTAGTACTGGGGGTCGATATTAGATTCTTTCGTAGTTCTCTTACTCCTAAGACAGTGGAAGCTCTTATTTATACACAAGATTGGATTCGGGCTACGCGTACACCGTTTGTCAATGAGGAGAGCTTGGATGAAATATTGGAAATTGAGTCAGGTCAAAATTTTGCTTTATTTTCAAATAATTAATATTTAGTTATAACTTATATCTTTCGTGTTGAATATATTTGGTATCATTACTCATATTGTGTTTTTGTCCAACTTTTTGTAGGGATTTCATCTTTGGCAATGGAAAATTCTTGTGTTCATCTAGATGATTGTTACTAAGACCTTTCTATGTCATTTTGTATTGCAGCCTCCCAAAAGGTACAATATGATTTTTATTGTTTAATTAGTTTTACCAAGAATATGATTCTTTTCTCACATACAATTCAATTATATTGTTGAATAAAAAATGTTGTTATGTTATGTTGTTGATGGTTATTTGATGTTGATTATGTAATGTGTTGATTGTTGATGTGGTAAATCCAGCCATTGGTGGGCTGTTTGTTTGATTGGAAAAATAGAAGTGTTTTAATTTATGAGTATTGGAGGTGAAGATAATTTGTCCTGAACAGGCATGAACTCAGTATTTTGCCCTGAGAAAGATTTATAATCAAACCCTTCAATGTTACAAGACCCAGGTGTTTCAAAGCCAAGCATCTGAGATTTCTCTCGCATGTGTTAGGACCTTGGGCGAATGAGCTGCTGCATATATTAAAGAAAAATGAAAAATGAAAATACCCATTTTTACTATCAAAAGCTAATCTGGTTCTAGAAAATGTAATCACACAAGACCATAAAACTTAAGAATGGTGACAAAAGCAAAAAAAAAAAAGAAAAAGAAAAATACCCATTTTATTTACTAACCCAATTTAGTTAAGTTTACTGTTATTTACCTAATGACTAGTGTGTACCAAAAGGCTGTCATTACTGAAGGATTAGTTTCATCTAAGTATGCAGAAAGATTTTATGGGAGACGGTGACTAGAATATGTGGGAGTTGGTTCAGAGATGTGTAGGGATGGTTTGTTATAGTATAAGCTAGGCATTGAGGAATTTAGAGATTCAGAATCAATGGATGGTTAATCTCTTATACCAGCTCAGGGGTTTGTTAGTTTGATTAAGATCTTCGTCTAATTCCTCTTATTTGTTACTGTAACAGAAGATGCCCAGAGGTGTGAATGGCAATACCAAAGTTGGTGGGGAGAGATGCAGATGCAGAGGTGGGTTTACTTGTTTCAAAGCAATATTATTGTTGTTATTTTTCATTGTTTGACATAATATTTTTCCTTTTGTGTAGTGATGAATTGGAGCACCTTGGTCTTTCTACGTGGGGTGGCAAAGGACAAGACTTATGGTCAATCTAGCATTTACTTAAAAAGTCCCTTGTTTTTCTCTTGCTGTCTTTTTGATGTAAATGCCACAGGAGCATTTTTGCCCTTTGGTTTTCCTTGTGCTGCAGTGATGCTTATTGTTTGTAGTTCATTGAAACTGTTTGCATCTTAGATTATTATTATTGTTCACTTTGATGTTGTTCCTATGAAATGTGACACATTCTAACTGCTTATGTTTGTAGTTCATTGAACGCCCAATGAAGGATTGAATTATTTGATTTTAATAAGGAAATCTTAAAATTCGGATAAAATTCGGATATCCGATTATCCGATCTGAATAATTGGATATCCGGAAAACCGGATATCCACATAACTCGGATCGGATTTGGATCAACAAATAGCTTGATCCGAAAATTCAGATCGGATCAGAAAAAGCCCTATTCGGATCGGATATCCAGATTTGCACAGCCTTAGCCACCACCAATAATGCCCATGAGGAAATAACAAGGTAGGATATGAAAATTACCAAAAACACCTTCTAGGTTTGTGAATTTATTAAATAACCCTGTAATAAAAATATTAAAAATTAAAAAAACACCCCCACCACCTATTGAATACCAGCAATCGTCCACTGCCGTTGGAGGGTGGTCAGAGTCACCGTATCGACATACGACTGACTAGATTTGGTCGATCATGTACCGAGGTGGCCTTTTCCAACCAGATCCACTGTGAATCTGGCCGAAAAAGGATAGATGTACAACTAGATCTAGTCATTGACGGCTAGATCTAGCTATGTTTGGTCGTCAACAACAGCCAGATCCACCGTAGATCTGGCCGAAAAATGTCAGATCTACGGCTAGATCTAGCCATTGACGGTCAGATCTGGCTACGTTTGGTTGTCAATGACGGTTATATCTTGGCCATCATTGACGACTATCTTTGGTCGTAGATTTGGCATTTTCCAGTCAAATCCACGGTGGATCTGGTCGAAAAAGGCTATATTGGCACACTACTGGCCAGATCCAGCCGGTAGTGCGCCATTATACCAGATTTCGGCCACCTTTCGGCGATGGTAGTCAGAATATGGCAAATGCGGGTGGGTGGAGGTGTTTTTGTCAATTTCTAAATTTTTTTTGGATATTTAGTTAAATTAATAAATTTAGAAGTTTAAAAATAGTTGAATAAAATATAATAGTATTTTCAGGACAAGGAAACAAACGTGTTTTTGGAAATAGTAAGAATAAGATATTGAAAAATATTAAAACAAACATAATCAAATAATATAATAAAACAACAATGGATACTCCCATCAACTGTCCTGGTCTTAGGGTTATTTTAAAAAATTCAGTTTAACTCACGTTTAAACTATGGTTAAACTCTCTACTATGTTTCTAATTATCATATAAGTTGAAGTTGAATGGAATAAAAATATTGTGTGTAAGAAATTGGAAGAGAAGTTGACTATGAACAAAACTGAAGGGGAAATAGACTATGAACACGAATGCAGGATTTAGATTTTACCAAAAAATAAAAGAAGAAAAAAAGAAAAGAAGAAGAAATTATTGTTAGTGGGGCTCACTAATCTGGTTTCATTACGCGAGCTCACTCGCCACAGCTTGCAAGCTCACCAGACAGGATTCGCCATGCCATAACATGCATAGCAGAAGAGCTTGAAGTGGAGAAGAAGCTTAGGCGACAAACAGAGAGATTAAACAAGAAGCTTGGAAAAGAATTGGCGGAGACGAAATCATCATTGTCAACAACAACAAAAGAACTGGAGATTGAGAAGAGGGCGAAAGAAATATTGGAGCAGGTTTGTGATGAGTTAGCTAGAGGCATTGGAGAAGACAAATCCAAGGCAGAAGAGCTAAAGGGAAGGAGAAGGAAAGAGAAGAAGAAAAGAGAAGGAGAAGTGTTGGATGAAGAAGAAGTTAGGTTTTTGAAAATAAAAAAAAATCTATATGCGAAATGGTAAAAATTATACCCCTCATACTTGAAAAAATTGCACCTATACCCTTTGGAGCTTGTGGAGGCTCACGAGCCTTGCTTGAATCGGCACCCAAACCTCTCAAGTCTCAAGCTTCTCTCGGCGACTCAGCTCAACTGCACCTTTATTTGCAGCCCTGTGAACAACCTCTAAAAGAAAGTACATAATTAATCAGAATCAGTACTGGGAAATCAATCTATCAATTAATGTATAAGGGGGCGTTTGGTTCGGGGTAATATGAGATTACTAGAGTTATGTCATCTTATATTACTTTATTATCACGTTTGGTTGTCAAGTTGGTTGTCAAATAATATAAAATTCTGGTAATCTTCAAATACCAATAGTAGTTACTGTTGGTAATATTGGAGGTAATCTAATTACCTTAATTTTCTTAGGTATTCTAAGATTACGAGGACAATCTTTTTTTTTGTTACAATTCTATCCCTTATTAATAAAATTTTAGAACAATAATGTCCTTATTTTTAAATTTATTTACATGAATATAACTTTTACTATTTCATCCCAATTAATTAACTTTTTGGACAAAATTACCCTTGAATTCAAAACAAATTGCAGTTCATCCCAAGCCGCCACCCCCACCCACCTACCGCCGGCAACCACCACTGCGGCCAACCGTCGCCGCAGCCGAAACGGTGCATGGAAGGCCGAAAATGGTCGTCGTGTGCTGATATGGTCATTTTCGACCAGATATCTGGCCGAAAATGGCCAGATCGATGGCCGTTAACGGCCACGTCTATGGCCGTCGACAGCCAGATTTGTCACGTCTGGACATTTCTAGCTAGATCTATTTCCTGCCTTCCATGCGCCGTTAGGTTGTCAGCTGTCGGCAGCCTGCGGTGGTTGTCGGCGGCTAGTAGTGGCTGGGTTGGTGGGGGTGCTTTGTTAATTTTCCAAACTTTTATTATGGGGTTGTTTTTGCTAAGTTTTTAAATGCAGAGGGGTTATGGTAATCCAAATAATAATCAATGTTAAAAAATAATATAATAATAATATTTAATTAAAAGATAATTCAGTAATTTAAACAACATACCTACCAATTTATTCATCTCAACCAAACATATTAATATAACATACCCACCAATTAATCAAACACATTTTCCTAAAGATTCCTAATAATCTTCAAGGTAATCTAACTTTTCAGTAATCTAACATTTCATGAACCACGCCCCCCAAATGGGATAACGATTAACCAGTAAAAATTTAAAGTTCAAAACTAAAACTTTTAAAAGGAAACACATCATAATATATTCGATAGTGTTTTTTATTTTAAAGAACATCTATGTATAAATGAAAAACATTTCATTAATTTCTAAATATAAAAAATAATTTTTTTATTCAAATCAAATTGTCCTCTTTATTTTAAAGAACATTGTAGGAAGGAAAAACTTTTTTTTTTTTTTTTTTTCCTTTAAGAAAGGTACTTAATAAAAGAGAAAATTAATAAATAAAATATAAAGAAACTTGTAATTTATTAATTAAAATTAGAATAGAGAATGAAATTTTACTCTCTAGATGTGAAAAGTCAAACTCACTTTTTAATTTATATTTAAAAATTAAAGAGTATGTAGACTCTTGTTTTATGGATAAACTATTTATAATAAAGAATCTGAATCATATAAAAAATCATTTGAAAATGCACTTAATATATATATATATATAGTTGTGTAGTTGTAGTTAGACAAACACAAACACAAACACAAATCGACACAAACGGAAGATAAAAAGGCTAGTCACCTTACTACATCGGATGATTCCCAAGGTTATTTTTAGGATAATAATGCCCTTATTTTTAAATTTATTTACATGAATATGACTTTTATTATTTCACCCTAATTAATTAATTTTTTTGACAAAATTACCCTTGAATTCAAAACAAATTGTAGCCCACTCACGCCACCAGCCCACCACCCCTACCCACCTGCCGCTGGCAACTATCGCCCAACATTTTCTTAAAGATTCTCAGTAATTTTCAAGGTAATCTAACTTTCAAATAATCCAAAATTTCTTAAAGAATAATTTTTTTATTCAAATCAGATTGTCCTCTTTATTTTAAAGACCATTGTGGGAAGGAAAAATGTTTTTTGTTTTTTCAAGAAAGATATTTAATAGGAGAAAAAATTAATACATAAAATATCTAAAAACTTATAATTTATTAATAAAAATTAGGATAAAAAGTAAAATTTTACTCTCTAAATATGAAGAGTTAACTTATTCTTTAATTTATATTTAAAAAATAAAGAGTATATAAATTTTTATTTTATAGATAAATTATTTATAATAAAAAATATGGATCATATAAAGAGTCCTGCATATTATTGAGCATAGTGCAGTTAGTAGTTACACAAAAACAAATCGAAGATAAAAAAGACTAGTCACCTAACTCACCTTGCAACATCTGATGATTCCCAAGGTTATTTGCATCTTCAATTTGGCATAACACTACTTTGTGCGGATGATAAATGATTTGGAAAGAGATTCGGTGGGATTTAAAGTATATTTATGAATAATTATTATTGTTTAAATTATCTTATGGGTTATTGTTTTCTTTTCCTTTTGAAGTAAAATACTGTATATATTTATATGAAAATTATATTATGAATTATATTTTAATAAAACGTTTTTAATATACAAGCCGCCCTACCAATTTGGCAATCAAGGAAGGATGGCTTAACCAATCAACAACTCCTCCCCTTCACAATTCTCAAATCCCCTCTCAAATTCAGTCGAAAATGTTTGTTAAAACTTCGTTGTTTCTTCAAAATCGCTTTAAAACTTAGATTTTCATCTTCATTTTCAGTTTCCCAAAATCAACTCACAAAATCACCCAACACACACCTTACTTTTAAACACCATCCTCAACTTCATAATTTCCTCCATGTAAACTGCAAATTTGGTAACTTCTCCCTTGAGGAAGCTCTTTATTTCTTCGATTACATGATTCATATGCACCCACTCCTGCTATCTCATTCCGTGTTTTCTTTACTGCACTCGCTAAGAAACAACACTATGATCAACTCCTTTCGCTGTACTCGAGGTTCGTATCGCGGTGGGCTATTGTCTGATTTTATTATTTGAACATTGTCATCAATATCTTATGCAAAAGAGGTAGGGTTTATGATGGTTTTGTTATTTTTGGGAGTATTTTTAGGAGGGCTTTTTACCCAGATGCTGTGACTTTTAATTGTCTCATTAATGGTCTTTGTATGGAAGGTAAGATTAAAGGTGATTGAGTTGCTTAGGAAAATGGGTTCTTTTGTTGTACGCCTAACGTAATTACATTTGGGACTTTGATTACTGGTTGTGTCGAACAGGCAATATCACTGATGCCCTTCAGTTATTGAAGAAATGGTTAATGGGAATGGTGAATTGGTGTCATTTGTAAGCCTAATCTGTTTGTTATATAGTATCATTGATGGTCTTTGCAAATATGGGTTAATAGACAAGGCAAAAGAACTGTTTTCAGAAATGAAGACTAGGGCATTAATCCAAAAGTTGTTCTTACAGGTCTCTAATTTATGGTCGTTGTAACACATCTAATGGGGAGGAGGCGAAAGCTTTGTTTATGGAGATGTTGGATGAAGGTGTACAACCTAATGTAGTGACATTAGTGTGGTAATGGATGATCTTTGTAGAATGGAAAGATGGATGAAGCCAATGGATTGCTCCAACTGATGATTAATAGAGGTGTTCATCCCAACAATAACTTGAACCAATTTGAATGGTTATTGCTTGGAAGGTAGAATTGATGATGCAAGAAAGCTATTTGATTCTATGGCGAGTAAGGGCGTAAGCCTGATGTTTTAGCTACAATATTTTGATGGACGGTTTTTGCTTGGCAAATAAAATTGATGATGCTAAAGAGTTGTTTGCTTCGATGTTGAATAAGGATGCTTACCTAATGTAGTTACCTACAATACTCTGATCAATTGGTATAGTAAGAATAGTAAAGTTGATGAAGCTATGAGTCTTTATAGGGAAATGACTTCAAAGGCAGTTAGGCCAACAGTTGTTACTTATAGCACCTTGCTGACTGGCTTTTTATGATTGGTAATGTCGACATGCAAGGAAACTATTTGGTGAGATGCAACGCAATAATGATCATCCCGATTTAATTACGTATAATATTCTCATTGATGGATTTTGCAAAATGGTTGTGTTTTGGAGGCTGTTGAACTGTTTGATACTTTAAAAAATGGAAACATTCAACCTGACATAAAAACTTTCAGTTGTCTCATTGATGGGTTGTGTAAAACAGGGAGACTCAAAATTGCTTGGGAACTGTTTCACAGATTGCGAAATAAGGCTTTGTTCCAGATGTTGTGCAATAACATTCTGATGATGGACTTTGTAAAGAGGGAAATAGAAATGGCAAGTAATTTGTTATCAATATGGAGCAAAACGGTTGTGCTCCAGATGTACTCATATTTGGTACACTTATGTCTGGTTTCTTGCAGAATAATGAGACTTCAAAAGTGGTTGAACTTCTTCACAAAATGAATGAGAGAAATCTGAAGCTAGATGCATCCATAGCTTCAATAATTGTAGATTTACTGGGAAGGATGAAAATTATCTCAAATTCTTAAAGTTGCTTCTGTCATTCTCTAGCCAAGAACCAACAGGACGTTGATTGTCGAGTAATTGTATCTCCAGGGGAGTACAACTTATGACGAGAGCCTTGTCAGATGTCAAAGTTTCCATGTAAAGGTTTGTTGCTCATCATAGTGGTAATTGTATTTATGTGAATCCTTTAATGAAGAAGTCAATATGTGAAGTTATTTTGGAGATAGGTCTTACTAAAAACCTGATGGGTAAATTAAATCATGTTGTTTTATTGACTGCAATTCACATTTCAATCCTCTTAATTAGAGTTAATCTTGAGATGAATGGGCGATGGTGAATTTTTCATTGATTGTGTCCACTCTAGTGTTGCTTCTCAATCCCAAAAACCATGAGAGGGTGGGTATACTAAATAATATGTTCAGTATTCAATTCACAGATGCTGTCTGTTGATGTTGGTGAAAATCTCTTTTATTATTTTGAATATTAGAGTCTTGAGCCTTTAGGTACCTTTTATGTTGAGTTTTGTAGTTTTTCTTGTTGGATTAACATGTTTCACAGTAGCCGTGAACACCAAGCAGTGTATTAACTTCTGAATGTAATTAATTCTGATATGATATTAGGTTAGAGTAATGATACTCAATTTCATCTTCATCTTGGTGTAATTGTCGTCTTCATCTTTTGTGATTTAGCATGACCATTGAGTGCAACATTGTTATATAGCTGACACATCTTTGTTTCTGATAGGTGCGTATGATGTTTTCAAAACAACCTTGATGAAGATGTGCTAAAGGTGTAGATGGTGTAGCACCCAAGGCACGATAGAATGATACTATTGAACTAGTAAAGAAATTGTGGTAATCTTTTGTAAGGGCATTAATGGAAGTGAGCATAAACTTAATTGTATGGTAATAGTGCTGGATTAGCAATGGTACAATTCTCTAGACGTAGGCAGGTAATGATTAATACTCTGTTTTACTGTTGTATTGTGTTAGTATTCCGCTCTGTCAATGATTTTGAATAAGAGGGCTGGTCTGACCATCCAGTAGTAATGTATTTATTTTTTCTTTGTGCCATCTGGGTTCATTTTTTATTCAATAATTATGTGGAACAGGTGGCTGAGGCATTTATATTAACTTCCATGGAGAAAATTTAACCAATTTGGTAAACATATTTGGAGGAATAATGAAGGGTGATGTAATTGCGAGCGGAATTGTCAATACTGCTAAACAGTTGAGCAGTGCATTAAATTGTTTTGGATTTTATGTAACCAATTCTTACCATTTTAAATGCATGAATTGTACTGGGTTGTTTTAGGTTCTACCCTTTAAACTATCTCCCCTTTTCAGCACCTGAATTTGTACTTCAGTCATTTACTCATCTCTCTATAATAGTTACATTTTCGCCTTTTATTCCAAACTTTTTCTGTGAATGCTAACTTGGAATAAGTGGAAGGATGGCCTATTTCTCCCATAATGTGAAAATGGAAAGAACAACAGAAAATTGTTGGTGATGGCCAGCATTGAATATTTCAATTGTCTGCAGGAAATATACAGCGAGAAGATCTGGATGCTGCTGCTGAGAAAGCAGTTAAACCAATTGTCAAATGAGTAAATCGATGATACAAGCCTGTTGTTCCTTTCTTCATACTTTTGGGAAGTGCATGTAATTTCCTACACGAGACTGTTTTGTTTGCCATCTTTTCCATCCAGTGGAGATAGAAGGCTTCGGAAAAAAAGGATTATGAAATGAAAAAGTGAAGATACAGAGTCGGATTTGTATTCTTATTGTATAACTTTAATATCAATGTAAAGAGGTGAATGATTTTCAAGAGCATTTTTGTGCCAATGGTTGTGTTTGTGCAATCTTCGTGGAAATGCAATAGGCAGTGGATTGAATAGTGTGATCATTGGATTCTCACGCACAAATAAGCCTTAGCTACCCATCTTTAGCCATTCAAATCTTACAGCTTCTCTTCCTCATTCACACCCATCCTGCGACTTCCCAACTGATGTGTTGAAAAATATAGCTCCAACTGCATCAATGGTGTTCAAAAACTCATCAACTCTGCTCCTTGGTCCCTTTGTATTTCCTTCTCTGGCCGTTTTTCCTGTGAACCTTATCAAACTCTTACAACTGCCTCTACGAACATAAGATTTCAATATGCATTTGCTTGAAACAGGCATCTGTGTAGTTTAGCGGTTAGCCTATTGAAAAAGTTTTTCTTTACATAACATAGTTGGAGCTTTGCATTCTGTTATTATAATCATTATTTTAAAAGACCCGGTCAATTGATCGGATCTTGGTTCGACTAGTTGGTTGGACAGGCTGATTGGATCAGAGACGTCATAAACCAAGGGTAATAAGGTTAAAAGATTGATGTTTTCAAAGAAATAGACCAAGTCACCAAGGTCATAAGTTAAAAAACGGAGATGTTTTCAAAGAAAAGTGATTGATAGAAAATTCATATGGCATATGTATGACATTCATATATTGAAGATTTGGTGATAAGGGTTATTTAAATTTTAACACTTTTTAGAATATATTAAGGTTAAAATAGAAAAGAGGAGGTTCGAAATTTTTTTTTTTAATAGAAAGTGAAAACAAGTGTTTGCATGAAAAAATCATTTCTCGAAAAAATTTTAGTGAATCCAGCATGTAAGGTCTATTTTCTTGGCTGACAGAATTTCAGGCTTTATTCTATTTTTTAAGTTGTTGTATGCGGAAGTTTATAGAGACAAATGAGATTTTGACCGAGATTTAATTGGATTTTGATGCAGAGAGGTGAGATCTGGCTCTCTCGTTGAGATGATAATAGGTGAGATTAAAGTATGTGACAAAATTTCAAGCTTTATTCCATTTCTGCGGTTGTGGCTTGTTGGAGATTTTGGATTTGGATTCGATCTTCTTTAGAGTGAACATAAAGATTGAAGATGCAGAATGGAGATTGAAGGATGCAGAGCATAATTGGAAGATGTGAGATTGTTTTGTTTTTAGGGATTATACTTTTAATTGACTTGGTTTAGCTATCGAGTCAGTGGACCGACGGTTTGGTACTATTCCACCAATCCATAACCGCTCAATCCAGGTTAAATACAATGACCAGGCTTAGGGGCAACCAGACTGGATTTAAAGTTGGTTCTCGGTCAAACCGGTTGGACCAATCGATCTGATTCGGGTTTTAAAACATAAATTATAAACTAGGATTTAGATATATCTCATTGTATTAATAAAGTTTGCCAATTACTACAAAAACATTGTATTACATTGGAAGGCAATTACAAGATATTTAGATATCTAATAGATGCCATTGATCATGGTCTATCGTTAAAAGCCAAGTAGGCAATTGATCTGATGATAAAAGGTCAATTCTAGATATTGTGTATATTTGAGAGAAACTTGAGATCTTGGAGTTTGAAAAAGCAACTAATAATAAGGGTGCGTTTGTTTTAATATTTGGGATAGTATTTTTGATATTTTTAGAATTTGGAGAATAACGAGTGTAGGATTTAAAAATTAACAAAAACACCCTAGGTTTGGTGATTTACTAAACACCCCTGTAATAAAAACATTAAAATTACAAAAATACCCCACTCATCCATTAAATACCGATAGCCAACCACCACCATCGAAGGGGTGGTCGAAGTGCCGTATCGGCGCACGACTGGTTGGATCTGGCAGTCGTGTGCCAAGATGACTTTTCCAGCGATCCACAATGGATCTGGTTGGAAAAGGCTAGATCTACGACCAATCTGGTCGTTGATGGCAATATTGGTTGTTGTTGAAGACTAGCTACAGCCAAAGATCTAGAATTTTTCGGCCAGATCCACTATGGATCTGGCTAGTAAATGATAGATCGGTGCACTATTGGCCAAATCCAGGTGGTAGTGCACCATTATACCAGATTCCGACCACCTGCCGCGGTGGTGGCCAAAATCTGGTAAATGTGGGTGGGTGGAGTGTTTTTGTCAAATTTTAAACTTTTTTTCGAGGGGTGTTTAGTTAAATTAATAATCTTAGAGAGTTTAAAATAGTTGAAAAATATAATAGTATTTTCAGAATAAAGAAACAAATGTACATTTTGGAAATAGTATCAATAGAATAGGGAAAAATATTAACCAAACAGACCATATCAGATCTTAACTCATGTAAGTGTGACATATTCTGGCTACAAAGTTTAATCACAGACTTAAAATTTGTGACAAAGCCTCCCTTAATATGGTATGATAATCTCAATGCTATTTCATTAAAGATACTCCACAAGCAAGAACCAAATTTATCTTCTCTTTTAAACGAGGGTTTGGATTGGGTTTTTTTTTTGTTTTCTGGTGGAAGGTGTGGGAGAAAGTGGGTTTTTGTTTGGAAACTGAAACTTGTATATACCCTTGTGTTTTTATTTTATTTTTCAAAATTATATGTAGATTTGGGTAAGGATGACAAAATGTCCCACACGTTTGGGTACATGTAGGAACACCTTTATTTGTGATGAAGATGTGGGGAATTAATATAATATTTACACTTGTTATAAAACAAAAAAATAAATTTTATTGTTATAAAAAAAAAAAAAAAAAAAAAAAAAAAAAAAAAAGTTATTCCAATAGTATAGTTGGAATAAACATAAAATTCTATATCATAGAGTTGTTTTGTAAAATAACATTGACATTACTTTTTTGGTAAATAACTATGATTGATTGCCGACCTTACTTTTAAATATAAACAAGGGGCTCAATTATTCATGAACCAGGCCAACTTCGGGAAAGTGACGTAATTTTGTGGCCAATTTTGACTCACCAAAAACTCAAAATGACAATTTGATTAAGCATTTGGAGTGCGTTTGATTTAGGGAAATTGTATTAATGAAAACGTTAAATTAATGAGAAGATAAATTACCTTTAAGATTATTGAGAATGTTATATTAAATGTGTTGGTTAGTTTGGAATAAATTGTGGGAGGAATAAATTGAGGGTCTGTTATATGGATTACTGAATTACCCTTCTTTTTAATATTATTAAATTAATTAGAATATTTTTTTAACTCCCTATATTTGGATTTTGCTAAAATACCCCAACCACAATAAAAGTTTAAATTTTAACAAAACACCACCACCCCACAAAGTCACTATCGGTCGCGGTTAGCGTGGCCTGAACGGTGCATGATCGACTGGATAGGCTGGCCATGCGTTGATTTGGCTGTTTCTGGCTAGGTCGATAGTCAGACATAGTCAAATGGCGTGGATCTAGCCAAAAACGGCTAGAGCCGTGGATCTGGCCAAAAACAACGAGATCCATTCTGGTCGCAAATGGTTAGATCCATTTTGGTCACTAACGGCCAAATCTATGGTTGTTAACGGCGAGAATAGATTTGGTCGTTTCCAGCCATCGATCTAGCCAGAAACGACTAGATTGACATACAACCGGCCAGATCTACGGTTGGGTGCCGTTTGGACTAGAGGTGGAACCTAACCTGGCCCAGATTAAAGAGGGTTCAATCCGGATTGCCTATAAGGTGGGCGGGGTTGAACCGACCCGCATGCAACCCCCAACGGGCCGGGTTGTTGGCGGGCTGGGTTAGGCCCAACCCGCCTTTGTTGGCGGGCGCGCGGTTAGGCCCGACCAGCCAAAACCACTAACCCGCCGAGGCCGCGGGTCGGGTTACTTTTCGAACATTAGTTCCGACGATGTCGGTCAGCTGCCAGGGGTGGCGGCTGGCGGTTGTGGCCCACACTGGTGGCCAAATCCAGCCATCTTTCTTGGGTAATTTAGTTCAAGTTCAAGGGTCTAAAACTCTTGTGTATAAGGATAAAATAGTCTATGAATATTCTTGTAAATTATGTTAAGAACAAAGGCATTACTGTCCAAAATTTTAATAGTTAGGGGTACTATTGTAGTAAAATTAAATTACCAGTAATCTTAGAATACCTAAGAAAATGGTGGTATTCAGATTACCACTAATAACAAAAAATAATATCTATTGGTTTTGAAAGATTATCAGAATTTTTATTCTGACAACTAAATATGATAATATAAGTAATATAAAATGACATTACTGAGTAATGTCAACTACCCCCGAACCAAGCGCAACCTTAAAATGGGTGGTGTTATTTATGCCCACAGTTTTTCTTAAGCTTTAATAATATATATTTTTTTAAAGTGGTAATTATCTTTTAGTACACCCATATGTTAATTGATTCTTATCTTTTTCAAACCCTAAATTTTTTTTTTTTAATTTTTCTAAAATATAATTGAAACTTTATGTTGGAAATTATATTTTAATTTTGTTTAATGGGTTGGAAGATAAGATCAAACAATATAATAAAACAACAATGGAGTAGATACTCCCGTCAACTGTTACTGTGTTAGGGTTACTTGAAGAAATTCAGTTTAACTCCTGTTTAAACTTGTAAATTTAAACTACGATAAATGCTCATTAGGTTATAATACAGAAATTTTTTTTATTGTGATACTTCATATAAGAATAATCTCTACATAGTAATAAAAAAATTCTAATCTAAACTTGGGATAGTTATAAATAAGAATAAATTTCACATTATAATAAGTTATAATTTTTTAATTCCCGTCTTAGAAAGTTGTCAATTTATTAACTTCTCAAACATTGTTTAGAGTTTATTGGCACAAAACTGTTTGTACTTTTGTACAATCATCCTCAAGATTACTTCATTTCTCTTATTGTCTAATTGTAGCAACGCTCTAAAATAATGAATTGAAATCCTAATACATATTACTAAAACGTGAATTTAAAATAAGAAATCAAAATATAATTTTGTAGCTACACCTCTATTAAATTGTAACTTCTTTATATTGATAAATTAGTTTGATCCCATTATTATGATTATGGAGGATTTTAATGTGTATAAGAGAAAATGAAAACAAAAAGAAGAGAAGAATATTATTTAATACTTATCCATTGTCGATAGATATGCTTGGTGGAAAGTCTTTAACTTTTTTTTACTATTTTATTTTTTTTTTTTTTAGTTCTCATGGAAGTTAAAGTTGATAGAAAAAGTACTCTGTAAGAAATTGAAGGAGAAGTATGAACGGAACTGAAGGGAAATAGACTACGAACGAATGCAGGATTTAGATTTTACCAAACAGAGAACAAAGAAAAAAAAAAAAAAAAAAAAAAAGAAGAAGAAGAAGAGAAGAAGAAAAATAGATACTTAATGCAAGTGAAAAAATGGAGATGACGAAGTTAACAAAGATATGTCGAAGAAAAAAAAAGTTAAAATAATCTAACAATATATATTAATTTTAAAAATTGTTTTTTTATCTTATACCCTCTTTTCTCTTTTTTTCTTCATTTCTTCGTTACTTTATGAAATTCTTAAATTAAAAATATTCATACAAGATTATATATTTATATTAACAGCATAGGGCACAAGCCATCCTACCAATGTGACAATTAAGGATTTGCTTATCAAATTGTAATCAATTATTGATCCATTAATTATGATTTTTTATTTTGGTTTATTCTTCTTTTTCTTTTTATGTAAAACGTTATAATTATATCATTATTTCTAGTAGTACCAAACTAATGTACAACGTCTAGTATTTGACCTGTACCAAACCTTTTTTACTCTTAAAAAACTTTATTATAATAATGAGTGAAACTTTTAGCCCCCTAAATTAATAATATGAAGATGACCATCTCTATTTTAACTTTTATTCATCAACACCTTCTTTCTTCTTCCATCTTCTTTCTTCATGTTCAGGAGGGATATTTCAACTTTCAAGTAAACTCCCATAGTTTTGTTGATTTTATGCCACCCACTACTATGAAAAATAAGAGGGTAGCCCCATAACGTTAATTTTGTCTATTAACTTTAACACACAACTAAGTATATTTAAAATTATTTCTTAAAGATATTTTTCTTAAGTTTTTTGTCTAAAATAATTAAAAAATGAAAGAAATTGTAGGGGGCAAATCAGATATTTCAATAGTCAAATGAGTTGGATATCCCCCTAAAAAATCCTTCAGTACACTCATATGTTAATTGATTCTTATATTTTTCAAACCCTAAACCCTATCTGACCATCGACGGCCGCAAAAGTCAATCTTTGGCCATCGCAGACGGTCATATCTGACCGAAAAAGGTTAGATCGGTGAATTACCGACTAATTCCAATCGTGATCTAGGCCGTTATGATAGATTCCGACTATTACCGAGGTTGTTGGAATTTGGCAAGTATGGGTGGGTGTGGATGTTTTTGTTAATTTTTAAATTTTTTTTCTAGGGATATTTAATGAAATTAATAAACTTAAAGGGACTAAAAGAATAAAATATACTAATATTTATCAAATAATTTGCCAAACAATATTTTTATCTTTTTTTTTTCACACATTTCTTCCTTTAGTTATTAAAATTCTTAAATTAAAGATTATAATAAGTTTAAAATTTAAATTATTTTTTTCTTTTCCTTTTGAAGTTAAATATATATTTATATGAAAAATATATTATGATTCACATAGGGCACAACCGTATATGCATCAAGGATTTGCTTATCCAATCAATAACTCACAAATTCAGTCGAAAATGTTTCTTAAAACTTCACTTGTTTCTTCAAAATCAGCTTTAAAACTTAGATTTTCATCTTCATTTTCAGTTTCAGTTTCCCAAAATCAACTCACAAAATCACCCAAACACACCTCTACTTTTAAACACCATCCTCAACTTCATAATTTCCTCCATGTAAACTGCAAATTTGGTAACTTCTCCCTTGATGAAGCTCTTTATTTCTTCGATTACATGATTCATATGCACCCAACAACTACTATCTCATCATTCCGTGTTTTCTTTACTGCACTCGCTAAGAAAAAACAATATGATCAACTACTTTAGCTGTACTCGAGGTTCGTATCAGCTAGGATATTGACTGATTTAATTATTTTGAACAATGTAATAAATAACTTATGAAAAAGAGGTAGGGTTTATGATGGTTTTGTTATTTTTGGGAGTATTTTTAGGAGGGCTTTTTACCCAGATGCTGTGACTTTTAATTGTCTCATTAATGGTCTTTGTATGGAAGGTAAGATTAAGAAGGTGATTGAGTTGCTTAGGAAAATGGGTTCTTTTGGTTGTACGCCTAACGTAATTACATTTGGGACTTTGATTACTGAGTTGTGTCGAACAGGCAATATCACTGATGCCCTTCAGTTATTTGAAGAAATGGTTAATGGGAATGGTGAATTTGGTGTCATTTGTAAGCCTAATCTTGTTTGTTATAATAGTATCATTGATGGTCTTTGCAAATATGGGTTAATAGACAAGGCAAAAGAACTGTTTTCAGAAATGAAGACTAGGGGCATTAACCCAAAAGTTGTTACTTACAGATCTCTAATTTATGGTCTGTGTAATACATCTAATGGGGAGGAGCCGAAAACTTTGTTTATGGAGATGTTGGATGAAGGTGTACAACCTAATGAAGTGACATTTAGTGTGGTAATGGATGATCTTTGTAAGAATGGAAAGATGGATGAAGCCAATGGATTGCTCCAACTGATGATTAATAGAGGTATTCATCCCAACACAATAACTTGTAACACAATTTTGAATGGTTATTGCTTGGAAGGTAGAATTGATGATGCAAGAAAGCTATTTGATTCTATGGCGAGTAAGGGGCGTAAGCCTGATGTTTTTAGCTACAATATTTTGATGGACGGTTTTTGCTTGGCAAATAAAATTGATGATGCTAAAGAGTTGTTTGCTTCGATGTTGAATAAGGGATGCTTACCTAATGTAGTTACCTACAATACTCTGATCAATTGGTATAGTAAAAATCGTAAAGTTGATGAAGCTATGAGTCTTTATAGGGAAATGACTTCAAAGGCAGTTAGGCCAACAGTTGTTACTTATAGCACCTAGCTGACTGGCCTTTTTATGATTGGTAATGTCGGACATGCAAGGAAACTATTTGGTGAGATGCAACGCAATAATGATCATCCCGATTTAATTACGTATAATATTCTCATTGATGGATTTTGCAAAAATGGTTGTGTTTTGGAGGCTGTTGAACTGTTTGATACTTTAAAAAATGGAAACATTCAACCTGACATAAAAACTTTCAGTTGTCTCATTGATGGGTTGTGTAAAACAGGGAGACTCAAAATTGCTTGGGAACTGTTTCACAGATTGCGAAATAAAGGCTTTGTTCCAGATGTTGTGACAATAACATTCTGATGCATGGACTTTGTAAAGAAGGGAACATAGAAATGGCAAGTAATTTGTTATCAGATATGGAGCAAAACGGTTGTGCTCCAGATGTACTCATATTTGGTACACTTATGTCTGGTTTCTTGCAGAATAATGAGACTTCAAAAGTGGTTGAACTTCTTCACAAAATGAATGAGAGAAATCTGAAGCTAGATGCATCCATAGCTTCAATAATTGTAGATTTACTGGGAAAGGATGAAAATTATCTCAAATTCTTAAAGTTGCTTCTGTCATTCTCTAGCCAAGAACCAACAGGACGTTGATTGTCGAGTAATTGTATCTCCAGGGGAGTACAACTTATGACGAGAGCCTTGTCAGATGTCAAAGTTTCCATGTAAAGGTTTGTGCCATCATCATAGTGGTAATTGTATTTATGTGAATCCTTTAATGAAGAAGTCAAATATGTGAAGTTATTTTGGAGATAGGTCTTACTAAAAACCTGATGGGATAAATTAAATCATGTTGTTTTATTGACTGCAATTCACATTTCAATCCTCTTAATTAGAGTTAATCTGTGAGATGAATGGGCGATGGTGAATTTTTCATTCGTAATTGTGTCCACTCTAGTGTGCTCCTCAATCCCAAAAACCATGAGAGGGTGGTATACTAAATAATATGTTTAGTATTCAATTCACCAGGATGCTAGTCTGTTGATGTTGGTGAAAATCTCTTTTATTTATTTTGATAATATTAGAAGTCTTGAAGCCTTTAGGTACCTTTTATGTTGAGTGTTTGTAGTTTTTCTTGTTGGATTAACATGTTTCACAGTAGCCGTGAACACCAAGCAGTGTATTAACTTCTGAATGTAATTAATTCTGATATGATATTAGGTTAGAGTAATGATACTCAATTTCATCTTCATCTTTGGTGTAAATTGTCGTCTTCATCTTTTGTGATTTAGCATGACCATTGAGTTGCAACATTGTTATATAGCTGACACATCTTTGTTTCTGATAGGTGCGTATTGATGTTTTCAAAACAACCATTGATGAAGATGGTGCTAAAGGTTGTAGATGGTGTAGCACCCAAGGCCACGATAGAAATGATACTATTGAACTAGTAAAAGAAATTGTGGTAATTCTTTTGTAAGGGCACATTAATGGAAGTGAGCATAAACTTAATTGTATGGTTAATAGTGCTGGATTAGCAATGGTACAATTCTCTAGACGTAGGCAGGTAATGATTCAATACTCTGTTTTACTGCTTGTATTGTGTTAGTATTCCGCTCTGTCAATGATTTTGAATAAGCGGGCTGGTCTGACCATCCAGTAGTAATGTATTTATTTTTTCTTTGTGCCATCTGGGATTCATTTTTTATTCAATAATTATGTGGAACAGGTGGCTGAGGCATTTAATATTAACTTCCATGGAGAAAATTTAACCAATTTTGGTAAACATATTTGGAGGAATAATGAAGGGTGATGTAATTGCGAGCGGAATTGTCAATACTGCTAAACAGTTGAGCAGTGCATTAAATTGTTTTGGATTTTATGTAAACCAATTCTTACCATTTTAAATGCATGAAATTGTACTGGGCTTGTTTTAGGTTCTACCCTTTAAACTATCTCCCCTTTTCAGCACCTGAATTTGTACTTTCAGTCATTTACTCATCTTCTATAATAATGCTTACAATTTTCGCCTTTTTATTCCAAACTTTTTCTGTGAATGCTAACTTTGGAATAAGTGGAAGGATGGCCTATTTTCTCCATTAATGTGAAAATGGAAAGAACAACAGAAAATTGTTGGTGATGGCCAGCATTGAATATTTCAATTGTCTGCAGGAAATAACAGCAGAAGATCTGGATGCTGCTGCTGAGAAAGCAGTTAAACCAATTGTCAAATGAGTAAATCGATGATACAAGCCTGTTGTTCCTATTCTTCATACTTTTGGGAAAGTGCATGTAATTTCCTACACGAGACTGTTTTGTTTGCCATCTATTTCCATCCTGTGGAGATAGAAGGCTTCGGAAAAAAAGGATTATGAAATGAAAAAGTGAAGATACAGAGTCGGATTTTGTATTCTTATTGTATAACTTTAATATCAATGTAAAGAGGTGAATGATTTTCAAGAGCATTTTTGTGCCAATGGTTTGTGTTTGTGCAATCTTCGTGGAAATGCAATAGGCAGTGGATTGAATAGTGTGATCATTGGATTCTCACGCACAAATAAGCCTTCAGCTACCCATCTTTAGCCATTCAAATCTTACAGCATTCTCTTCCTCATTCACACCCATCCTGCGACTTCCCAACTGATGTGTTGAAAAATATAAGCTCCAACTGCATCAATGGTGTTCAAAAACTCATCTAACTCTTGCTCCTTGGTCCCTTTGTATTTCCTTCTCTGGCCGTTTTTCCTGTGAACCTTATCAAAACTCTTACAAACTGCCTCTACGAACAATAAGATTTCAATATGCATTTGCTTGAAACAGGCATCTTGTGTAGTTTAGCGGTTAGCCTATTGAAAAAAGTTTTTCTTTACACAACATAGTTGGAGCTTTGCATTCTGTTATTATAATCATTGTTTTAAAAGACCCGGTCAATTGATCGGATCTTGGTTCGACTAGTTGGTTGGACAGGCTGATTGGATCAGAGACGTCATAAACCAAGGGTAATAAGGTTAAAAAGAATGATGTTTTCAAAGAAATAGACCAAGTCACCAAGGTCATAAGTTAAAAAACGGAGATGTTTTCAAAGAAAAGTGATTGATAGAAAATTCATTAATGGCAGTGATATGACATGTCATATATTGAAGATTTGGTGATAAGGGTTATTTAAATTTTAACACTTTTTAGAATATATTAAAGGTTAAAATAGAAACAGAGGAGGTTCGAAATTTTTTTTTTTAATAGAAAGTGAAAACAATTGTGTTTGCATGAAAAAATCATTTCTCGAAAAAATTTTAGTGAGATCCAAGCATGTAAGGTCTATTTTCTTGGCTGACAGAATTTCAGGCTTTATTCTATTTTTTAAGTTGTTGTATGCGGAAGTTTATAGAGACAAATGAGATTTGACCGAGATTTTAATTGGATTTTGATGCAGAAGAAGGTGAGATCTGGCTCTACGTTGAGATTGAATAAGGTGAGATTAAAGTATGTGACAAAATTTCAAGCTTTATTCCATTTCTGCGGTTGTTGGCTTTGTTGGAGATTTTGGATTTGGATTCGATCTTCTTTAGAGTGAACAATAAAGATTGAAGATGCAGAATTGGAGATTGAAGGATGCAGAGCATAATTGGAAGATGTGAGATTGTTTTGTTTTTAGGGATTATACTTTTAATTGACTTGGTTTAGCTATCGAGTCAGGTGGACCGACGGTTTGGTACTATTCCACCAATCCATAACCGGCTCAATCCAGGTTAAATACAATGACCAGGCTTTAGGGGCAACCAGACTGGATTTAAAGTTGGTTCTCGGTCAAACCGGTTGGACCAATCGATCTGATTCGGGTTTTAAAACATAAATTATAACTAGGATTTAGATATATCTCATTGTATTAATAAAGTTTGCCAATTACTACAAAAACATTGTATATACATTGGAAGGCAATTACAAGAATATTTAGATATCTAATAGATGCCATTGATCATGGTCTATCGTTAAAAGCCAAGTAGGCAATTGATCTTGATGATAAAAGGTCAACTTCTAGATATTGTGTATATTTGAGAGAAAACTTGAGATCTTGGAGTTTGAAAAAGCAACTAATAATAAGGGTGCGTTTGTTTTAATATTTGGGATAGTATTTTTGATATTTTTAGAATTTGGTGAGAATAACGAGGTAGGATTTAAAAATTAACAAAAACACCCCTAGGTTTGGTGATTTACTAAACACCCCTGTAATAAAAACATTAAAAATTACAAAAATACCCCCACTCATCCATTAAATACCGATAGCCAACCACCACCATCGAAGGGTGGTCGAAGTCGCCGTATCGGCGCACGACTGGTTGGATCTGGCAGTCGTGTGCCAAGATGACCTTTTCCAGCCAGATCCACAATGGATCTGGTTGGAAAAGGCTAGATCTACGACCAAATCTGGTCGTTGATGGCAATATTTTGGTTGTTGTTGAAGACTAGCTACAGCCAAAGATCTAGAATTTTTCGGCCAGATCCACTATGGATCTGGCTAGTAAATGATAGATCGGTGCACTATTGGCCAAATCCAGGTGGTAGTGCACCATTATACCAGATTCCGACCACCTGCCGGCGGTGGTGGCCAAAATCTGGTAAATGTGGGTGGGTGGAGGTGTTTTTGTCAAATTTTAAACTTTTTTTCGAGGGGTGTTTAGTTAAATTAATAATCTTAGAGAGTTTAAAATAGTTGAAAAAAATATAATAGTATTTTCAGAATAAAGAAACAAATGTACATTTTGGAAATAGTATCAATAGAATAGGGAAAAATATTAAACCAAACAGACCCAATATCAGATCTTAACTCATGTAAGTGTTGACATATTCTGGCTACAAAGTTTAATCACAGAACTTAAAATTTTGTGACAAAGCCTCCCTTAATATGGTATGATAATCTCAATGCTATTTCATTAAAGATACTCNCAATTTTAACTTCCCATTAATCCATTAAATTATTTAAATCAAAAACTAAAATTTTGTCTCACAAATCTATATAAAATATTAGTGTTGCAATAGTTTAACTATTATTTTATACCTATAATATATGACAGTTTTTTTTTTTCATAATAAATTATTATTTTAATTTTATTAATCCAATCTAATTTATTAGATAGCATGGAAATAATTTAAAATATGAAATGTGTTTTGACTCAATATCATAACTAAGCAAATTACTATTTAATTCAAGAAAATTATTCATCCCAAAATGAATACAAAAGAGGTAGGTGAAAACGTGAAATCTCCATATTACTTTTGAGTTTAAAATGTAAAGGTGTCAGGTGTGAGGAATGGGCGGAAAAGTGGATGTCTTTGAGCGGGTTAGTTTTTTTTATTCCCCCATTTTCCAATCTCTCCTCTCAGGCCTTACCACTGACTTCTTCTTCCCCACTAAAATGACGTCGTTTCAATTATTTTTTTTCTTTCATCAATACTCCAATAATTCGTGAATAATTCTACAGACCTTTATAAAATACGTAAATACATATTTTATAAGCGCATATGATAAAAAACGGAGATGTTTTCAAAGAAAAGTGATTGATAGAAAATTCATTAATGGCAGTGGTATGACATGTCATATATTGAAGATTTGGTGATAAGGGTTATTTAAACTTTAACACTTTTTAGAATATATTAAAGGTTAAAATAGAAACAGAGGAGGTTCGAAATTTTTTTTTTTTTAATAGAAAGTGAAAACAATTGTGTTTGCATAAAAAAAAAAATCATTTCTCCAAAAAATTTCAGTGAGATCCAAGCATGTAAGGTCTATTTTCTTGGCTGACAGAATTTCAGGCTTTATTCTATTTTTTAAGTTGTTGTATGCGGAAGTTTATAGAGACAAATGAGATTTGACTGAGATTTTAATTGGATTTTGATGAAGAAGAAGGTGAGATCTGGCTCTACCTTGAGATTGAATAAGGTGAGATTAAAGTATGTGACAAAATTTCAAGCTTTATTCCATTTCTTCGGTTGTTGGCTTTGTTAGAGATTTTGGATTTGGATTCGATCTTCTTTAGAGTGAAGAATGAAGAACGAAGATGCAGAATTGGAGATTGAAGGATGCAGAGCATAATTGGAAGATGTGAGATTGTTTTGTTTTTAGGGATTATGCTTTTAATTGACTTGGTTTAGCTACCGACTGATGGTTTGATACTATTCCACCAATTCATAATCGGCTCAATCCAGGTTAAATACAATGACCAGACTTTAGGGGCAACCAGACTGGATTTAAGGTTGGTTCTCAATCAAACCGGTTGGACCAATCGATCTGATTCGAGTTTTAAAACATAAATTATAACTAGGATTTAGATATATCTCATTGTATTAGTAAAGTTTGCCAATTACTACAAAAACATTGTATATACATTGGAAGGCAATTACAAGAATATTTAGATATCTAATAGATACCATTGATCATGGTCTATCGTTAAAAGCCAAGTAGGCAATTGATCTTGATGATAAAAGGTCAACTTCTAGATATTGTGTATATTTGAGAGAAAACTTGAGATCTTGGAGTTTGAAAAAGCAACTAATAATAAGGGTGCATTTGTTTTAATATTTGGGATAGTATTTTTGATATTTTTAGAGTTGGGTGAGAATATATCGAGATAAGATTTTAAAATTAATAAAAACACCCCCTAGGTTTGGTGATTTACTAAAAACCCCTATAATAAAAACATTAAAATTACAGAAACACCCCCACTCATCCATTAAATACTGATAGCCGACCACCATCGTCGGATGGTGGTCGAAGTCGCCGTATCGATGCACGACTGGTTGGATTTGGCAATCGTGTGCCGAGATGACCTTTTTTAGCCAGATCCACAATGGATCTGGTTGGAGAAGGCTAGATCTACGGCCAGATCTGGTCGTTGATGGCAATATCTTGGTTGTCGTTGAAGACCAGCTACAGCCAAAGATCTAGCCTTTTCCGGCCAGATCCACCGTGGATTTGGCTAGTAAATGATAGATTGGTGCACTATTGGCCAAATCTAGCCGGTAGTACACCATTATACCAGATTCCGACCACCTGCCCGCGGTGGTGGCCAAAATCTGGCAAATGTGGGTGGGTGGGGGTGTTTTTGTCAAATTTTAAACTTTTTTTCGAGGGGTATTTGGTTAAATTAATAAACTTAGAGGGTTTAAAAAGTTGAAAAAAATATAATAGTATTTTCAGAATAAGGAAACAAACGTACATTTTGGAAATAGTATCAATAGAATAGGGAAAAATATTAAACCAAACAGACCCAATATCAGATCTTAACTCATGTAAGTGTTGACATATTATGGCTACAAAGTTTAATCACAGAACTTAAAATTCTGTGACAAAGCCTCCCTTAATATGGTATGATAATCTCAATGCTATTTCATTAAAGATATTCCACAAGCAAGAACCAAATTTATCTTCTCTTTTAAACGAGGGTTTGGATTGGGTTCTTTTTTAGTTTTCTGGTGGGAAGGTGTGGGAGAAAGTGGGTTTTTGTTTGGAAACTGAAACTTGTATATACCCTTGTGTTTTTATTTTTATTTTTAAAAATTTTATGTAGATTTGGGTAAGGATGACAAAATGTCCCACACGTTTGGGTACATGTAGGACCACCTTTATTTGTGATGAAGATGTGGGGAATTAATATTAATATTTACACTTGTTATAAAACAAAAAAATTAAATTTTACTTATTATAAAAAAAAAAAAAAAAGTTATTCCAATAGTATAGTTGGAATAAACATAAAATTCTATATCATAGAGTTGTTTTGTAAATGTAATATTAACATTACTTTTTTGGTAAATAACTATGATTGATTGCCGACCTTCCTTTTAAATATAAACAAGGGGGCTCAATTATATTCATGAACCAGGCCAACTTCGGGAAAGTGCACGTAATTTTGTGGCTAATTTTGACTCACCAAAAACTCAAAATGACAATTTGATTAAGCATTTGTAGTGCGTTTGATTTAGGGAATGTTGTTTTAATGAAAACGTTAAATTAATGAGAAGATAAATTACCTTTAAGATTATTGAGAATGTTATATTAAATGTGTTTGGTTAGATTGGAATAAATTGTGGGAGGAATAAATTGATGGGTCTGTTATATGGATTACTGAATTACCCTTCTTTTTTAATATTATTAAATTAATTAGAATATTTTTTTAACCCCCTATATTTGAGATTTTGCTAAAATACCCCAACCACAATAAAAGTTTAAATTTTAACAAAAACACCACCACCCACCAAAGTCACTATCGGTCGGCGGTCGCGGTTGGCCGTGGCCTGAACGGTGCATGATCGACTGGATATGGCTGGCCGTGCGTTGATTTGACTGTTTCTGGCTAGATTGATAGTCAGACATAGTCAAATGGCGTGGATCTAGCCAAAAACGGCTAGAGCCGTGGATCTAGCGAGAAACAACGAGATCCATTCTAGTCGCAAATGGTCAGATCCATTCTGGTTGCTAACGGTCAAATCTATGGTCATTAATGGCGAGAATAGATTTGGCCGTTTCCAGCCATCGATCTAGCCAGAAACGACTAGATCGACGCACAACCTGCCAGATCTAGTTGGTTGGGTGCTGTTCTGACTAGAGGTGGAACAAATGGGTTGGGTTAGGCAGGTCAACCTTAACCCGGCCCGGATTAAGGAGGGTTCAATCCAGACTGCCTATAAGGTGGGTCGGGTCGAACCCGACCCGCATGCAACCCTGGACAGGCCGGGTTGTTGGCGAGCTAGGTTAGGCCCGACCCGCCTTTGTTGGCGGGCCGGGTTAGGCCCGACCAGCCAAAACCACTAACCCACCGTAGGCCAGGTCAAGTTACTTTTCAAACATAAGTTCCGACGATGTCGGTCAGCTGCCAGGGGTGGCGGCTGGCGGTTGTGGTCGACACTGGTGGCCAAATCCAACCATCTTTCTTGGGTAATTTAGTTCAAGTTTAAGGGTAATAATGTGCTAAAACTCTTGTGTATAAGGATAAAATAGTCTATGAATATTCTTGTAAATTATGTTAAGAACAAAGGCATTAATGTCCAAAATTTTTAATAGTTAGGGGTAATATTGTAGTAAAATTAAATTACCAAGTAATCTCAGAATACCTAAGAAAATGGTGGTATTCAGATTACCACTTAGATAACAAAAAATAATTACTATTGGTTTTGAAAGATTATCGAAATTTTTTATTATTTGACAACTAAACATGGTAATATAAGTAGTATAATATGACATTATTGAGTAATGTCAACTATTCTCCAACCAAGGGCAACCTTAAAATGGGTGGTGTTATTTATGCTCACCAGTTTTTTTTTAAGCTTTAATAATATATATTTTTTTAAAGTAGTAATTATCTTTTAGTACACCCATATGTTAATTGATTCCTATCTTTTTCAAACCCTAAATCTTTATTTATTTCTTTTTCTAAAATATAATTTGAACCTTTATGTTGGAAATTATATTTTAATTTTGTTTTAATGGGTTGGAAGATAAGATCAAACAATATAATAAAACAACAATGGAGTAGATACTCCCGTCAACTGTTACTGTGTTAGGGTTACTTGAAGAAATTCAGTTTAGAAACTAATAATAAGGGTGCTTTGTTTTAATATTTGGGATGATAGTATTTTTGAATTTTTAGAGTTGGGTGAGAATATATCGAGATAAGATTTAAAATAAATAAAACACCCCTAGGTTTGGTGATTTACTAAAAACCCCTAATAAAAACATAAAATTACAGAAACACCCCATCATCCATAAATACTGATAGCCGACCACCATCGTCGGAGTGGGGTCGAGTCGCCGTATCGATGCGACTGGTGGATTGGCAATCGTGTGCCGAGATGACCTTTTTAGCCAGATCCACAAGGTCTGGTTGGAGAAGGCAGATCTACGGCCAGATCTGGTCGTTGATGGCAATATCTTGTGTTGTCGTTGAAGACCAGCTACAGCCAAAGATCTAGCCTTTTCGGCCAGATCCACCTGGGATTTGGCTAGTAATGATAGTTGGTGACTATTGGCCAATCTAGCCGGTAGTACACCATTATACCAGATTCCGACCACCTGCCGCGGGTGGTGGCCAAATCTGGCAAATGTGGTGGGTGGGGTTGTTTTGTCACAAATTTATATCTCATTGTATCAATAAAGTTTGCCTATTAATGCAAAACCATTGTATATAAATTGGAAGGCAATTAAAAGAATATTTAGATATCTAACCGATACTATTGATCATGGTCTTTTAGTCAGATGCTAAGTAGGCAATTGACCTTGATGATAAAAGGCCAACTTCTGGATATTGTGTATATTTGAGAGGAAACTTGAGATTTTGGAGTTTGAAAAAGCAACCAATAACATTTTAAGATCGTCAACTCAAACTGAGTATCAAAGCCTAACTCATGTAAGTGTAGAGATATTATGGCTACAAAGTTTAATTATAGAACTTAAAATTTTGTAGACAAAGCCATCCTTAATAATTAATATGGTGTGAAAATCTCAATGCTATCTCATTAAAGATATTCCACAAGCATGAAAAATTTGATCTTTTCTTTTAAACTTTAGTTTGTTGGTGGGAAGGTACAGGAGGAAGTGGGTTTTTGTTTGGAAACTGAAATTTATATATACCTTTGTGTTTTTATATTTATATGCATGGTTTTAAAAACTGGACTGGACCGACCGATCCAACCGGTTGGACTGGGACCCAGTCACATGTCTGGTTCGAGTCAATATAAAACCCGGTCATATTCAATAACCCGCTATGAACCACCATTGAATCGGGAAAATAGTGCGAACCGCCAGTCCAACCGGACAACTTTACCAATGTTTCAAAAGGAGAAAAAATCCCTAACTCTTTCCAGTTTCTCTACTTTCTCAGTTACTCTATGCAAAATCCTCTCAAAATCTGAAATCTAAGCTAACCACTCAAATCGCCACTCAATCTCAATGAACTCCACTCTCTGAAGTTTGAAATCACAACCATTGTGTCAATCGCAGCTCTACTCTCTGAAATCGACGACGGCGCCTTCCTCCCTCATCAGAAATCGACGATGACAGCTTTATTCCTCACTGGAAATCGATGACAATGACGATGACAACTCAATTCCTCGCTAGAAATCGACAACAACACAGCTCCATTTCAGAAAGTGTAAGTTTTTCATGAGTCACGACCCTTTCCAATTTTGTAGATCTAGTTGATGTATCTAAGTTTTTGTTATATGATGATGAGTTAGGAAATAATTTATAGCTTATCTAGATTGTTTCACTAGTCATGCCTATCTTGAATTAATTATGCGGATGAGAATAGGCATTTGACTGATGCCAATCTCTGTTTTAAAAACCGGACCGAACCGGTCGGTTGGACCAGGACCCGACAACTTCTCTAGTCCGGTTCAAGTCTTAGGGGGATTTTTGCAATATTTCAAAATTATAAGGGTTATAGGCATGTTTTGAAGATATGTCAAAAGTTTAGGGATTTATTGGTAATTTTATTGGGTATTTTTGAAATAAATAAAAATTTGAGGGACTAATAACTTTTTAGGGATATTTTTGTAGTATATTAAAGTTTAAGGGATTAATATGTAATTTTTTAAAAATAAAATTGTCGCTGACATCATCGGTCTAACCGGCCGGTCCCATCGATTGGACCGGTTCACCTGTGACCTGGGCAATGAAAGAGGTTACTCTTCGGTTCGGGTTTTAAAACAATGATGCCAATGCTGTTACTCACAATTTGAGGAATACATTATCTTAAACAATTGGAAGAGCTTACAGATGGCAATCTTAAAACAATTTCATTCACTTGATAGATCCGATTGCTCCATTGACGATGACAACCTAGGTTCAATCATTTCTTTAACCAGAATCAGATTTTTTGAACACAACAACCTATAATGAATGTAAAACACATCATATTGTCAAATGCCTAAAGGCTAAACTTTTATTTTATTTTTTAAATCAATCAACCAAGTTAAAGACCATATTACTCATGGTAGATTTTACTCAAACACATGTTAAATTAATGATTCATTATTAAAATTAATAACAGAATAAATCATAGAATAATTTTTGAAATTCCTTAAAGCTGCTAGTATTATTGATGGTCTTTGCAAATATGGGTTAATAGACAAGGCAAAAGGATGTTTCAGAAATGAAAACTAGTGGCATTAACCCAGACGTGGTACTTACAGCTCTTAATTTATGGTTTGTGTAATACATCTAATGGGGAGGAGGCGAAAACTTGTTTATGGAGATGTTGGAGAAGGTGTACAACCTATGAAGTGACATTAGTGTGGTAATGGATGATCTTTGTAGAATGGAAAGATGGACGAAGCCAATAGAGTGCTCCAACTGATGTTACTAGAGGTGTTCATCCCAACACAATCACTTATAACACAATTTTGGGTGGTTATTGCTTGGAAGGTAGAATTGACGATGCAAGAAAGCTATTTGGTTCTATGGCAAGTAAGGGGTGTAAGCCTGATGTTTTTAGTGCAATATTTTGATGGAGGTTTTGCTTGGCAAATACAATGATGATGCTAAAGAGGTTGTTGCTTTGATGTGAATAAGATGCAGCTGATGTAGTTAGCTACAATACTCTGATCAATTGGTATTGCAAGATAAAAAAGTTGATGAAGCTATGAGTCTTTATAGGGAAATGACTTCAAAGGCAGTTTGGCCAACAGTTGTTACTTATAGCACTGTGACTGGCCTTTAGATTGGTAACGTCGACATGCAAGGAAACTATTTGGTGAGATGAACGCAGATATGTTCATCCCGATATAATACGTATAATATTTCATTGATGGATTTTGCAAAAATGTTGTGTTTTGGAGGCTGTGAACTGTTCATACTTTAAAAAATGGAAACATTCAACCTAACATCAAACTTTCAACTGTCTCATTGATGGGTTGTGTAAAACAGGGAGACTCAAAATGCTTGGGAACTGTTTCCAGATTGCGAAATAAAGGCTTTGTTCCAGATGTTGTGACATATAACATTCTGATGGAGGGCTTTGTAAAGAGGGAACATGGAAATGGCAAGTAATTGTTTTGTCAAATATGGAGCAAAATGGTTGTGCTCCAAATGTAGTATATTTGGTACGCTTATGTCTGGTTTCTTGCAGATAATGAGAATTCAAAAGTGGTTGAATTCTTCACAAAAAGAATAGAGAGAAATTGAAGCCAGATGCATCCAGCTCAAAATAATTGTAGATCAACTGGGAAAGGATGAAGATTATCAGGAATTCTTAAATTGCTTCCGTCATTCTCTACCCGAGAACCAACAGGATGTTGATTGCAAGTAAATGTATTCCAGGGGAGTACAACTTATGACGGAGCCTTGTCAGTTATCAATGTTTCCATGTAAAGTGTGTGTGTCATCATCATATTGGTAATTGATTTATATGAATCCTTTATGAAGAAGTCCAATATGTGAAGTTATTTAGAGATAGGTCTAACTAAAAACCTGATGGGATAAATTAATCGTGCTGTTTTATCGACTGCAATCCACATATCCATCCTTTTAATCAGAGTAAATTTGCGAGATGAATGGCCGATGGTGAATTTCATTCGTTTTTGTATCCACTGTGTTCTCCTCAATCCAAAAACCATGAGAGGGGTGGTATATTAAATAATATGTTCATATTCATTCACTAGTATGCTTGCTGTTGATGCTGGTGGCAGTCTCTTTTTTTATTTTGATAATATCAGAATTCTTGAAGCATTTAGGTACTTGTTCTGTGAGTGATGTAGTTTTCTTGTTGGATAACATGTTTCACAGTAGCCGTGAACACCAAAGTAGTGTATTAACTTCTGAATGTAATTAATTCTGATATGATATTAGGTTAGAGTAATGATACTCAGTTTCATCTTCGTCTTGGGTGTGTCTTCATCTTTAGTGACTTAGCATGACCCTTGAGGTACTATATGTTATGTAGCTGACACATCTTTGTTTCTGATAGGTGCCTATTGATGTTTCAGAAGAACACTGATGAAGTATGCTAAAGGCGTAGTAATGTAGCACCCAGGCTGCTGATAGAAATGATGCTATTGAACTAGTGAAAGAAATTGTTAACTCTTTTGTGAGGGCGCATTAATGGAAGTGAGCAAAAACTTAATTGTATGGTGAATAGTGCTGGATTAGCAATGGTACAATTCTCTTGACGCAGGCAGGTAATGATTCAATAATCTGTTTTGACTGCTTGTATTGTGTTACTTTCCGCTCTGTCAATGATTTTGAGCAAGCAGGCTTGTTGACCATCCACTAGTAATGTGTTTTTATTTTTATTTTTTTGTCATCTGGGTTTCATTTTTATTCACAAATTATGTGGAACAGGTAGTGAGGCATTTGTTATTAACTTCCATGGAGAAAATCTAAGCAATTTGGTAAACATATTTGGAGGAAAATGAAGGGTGGATGTAATGTGAGCAGAATTGCAATACTGCTAAACAGGTGAGCAGTGGATTAAATATTTGGATTTTATGTAAACCAATTGTTCCATTTTAAATGCATGAAATTGTACTGGACTTATTTTAGGTTCTAACCCTTTAAACTATCTCCCCTTTTCAGCACCTGATTTGTATTCTCAGTCCTTTACTCATCTTCTAGAAAATGCTTACAATTTTCACCTTTTTATTCCAAACTTTTTCTATGAATGCTAACTTTGGAATAAGTGGAAGGATGGCCTATTTTCTCCACTAATGTGAAAATGGAAAGAACCAACGGAAATTGTTGGTGATGTCCAGCGTTGAATATTTCAATTGTCTCAGGAGTTACAATAATAGCATTATTTTTGTTTGGTCTTGTACACAAGATCGCCCTAAAAAATACCAGTGGGAGTTCGACTTGAAGGCACCAATGTTGACCAGCAAAGAGATACTTGAGGTAAATGTGGAATTTGACTGATATGAAACCTTTTGAATGAGAATTTTGATCTGATATAACACTTCATGAAATAAAGGTTCTGTTATGAAAGCTTCATTTTCCAATGGTTCTGCAGGAAAGTTTTTATACACTAATAACAGCAGAAGATCTGGATGCTGCTGAGAAAGCAGTTAAATCAATTGTCAAATGAGTAAATCGATGATACAAGCGTTTTCCTATTCTTATATTTTTGGGACAGTGCATGTAATTTCCTACACGTACTGTTTTGTTTGCCGTCTATCCATCCGGTGGAGATAGAAGGCTTCGGAAAAAAAAGGATTATGAAATGAAAAAGTGAAGATACAGATTCGGATTTGTGTCTTATTGTATAACTTTAATATCAATGTAAGAAGTGAATATTTTTAAAGAGCATTTCTGTGCCCATGGAAATGCAAATAACTATGCAATCTTCGTGAAATGCACAAATACTAGCAATCTTCTGGAAATGCAATAGGCAGTGCATGAAAGTGTGATCATCGGATTTTCACACAAAAATAAGCCTTCAGCTACCTTTCACCATTCAAATCATACAGAATCTCTCCTCGTTCACACCCATCCTGGAACTTCCAACGGCTGTGCTGAAAATATAAGCGCCAACTGCATCAATGGTGTCCAAAATTCCTCTGACTCCTCCTCTTCGTCCCTGTATTTACTTCTCTGGCCATTATTCCTGTGAACCCTATCAAAACGCCTCTACGATCAATATGATTTCAATCTGCTTTGGCTGGAAACTGGCATCTTGTGTAGGTTAGCCTATTGAAAAAAGCGTTTTTTGACGTAGATTGTTGATTATGTTATTATAACCGGACTTAGATATTCATTTTATTTCTAGTACCAAACTAATGTACAACGTCTAGTATTTGACCTGTACCAAACCTTTTTTACTCTTAAAAAACTTTATTATAATAATGAGTGAAACTTTTAGCCCCCTAAATTAATAATATGAAGATGACCATCTCTATTTTAACTTTTATTCATCAACACCTTCTTTCTTCTTCCATCTTCTTTCTTCATGTTCAGGAGGGATATTTCAACTTTCAAGTAAACTCCCATAGTTTTGTTAATTTTATGCCACCCACTACTATGAAAAATAAGAGGGTAGCCCCATAACGTTAATTTTGTCTATTAACTTTAACACACAACTAAGTATATTTAAGATTATTTCTTAAAGATATTTTTCTTAAGTTTTTTGTCTAAAATAATTAAAAAATGAAAGAAATTGTAGGGGGCAAATCAGGTACTTCAATAGTCAAATGAGTTGGATATCCCTCTAAAAAATCCTTCAGTACACACATATGTTAATTGATTCTTATATTTTTCAAACCCTAAACCCTATCTAGCCGTCGACGATTGCAAAAGTCAATCTTTGGCCGTCGCAGACGGCCAGATCTGGTCGAAAAAGGTCAGATCAGTGAATTATCGACCAGTTCTAGTCGTGATCTAGGCCGTTATGATAGATTCCGACTACCACCGATGGTGGTTGCCGGAATCTGGCAAGTATGGGTGGGTGGGGGTGTTTTTATTAATTTTTAATTTTTTTCTGGGGGTATTTAATTAAATTAATAAACTTAAAAGGACTAAAAGGATAAAAATATACTAATATTTCTCAAATAATGTGCCAAACAATATATATATATTTTTTTTCACACATTTCTTCCTTTAGTTATTAAAATTCTTAAATTAAAGATTATAATAAGTTTAAAATTTAAATTATTGTTTTCTTTTCCTTTTGAAGTTAAATATATATTTATATGAAAAATATATTATGAATAATTATTTTAATAAAACGTTTTTATATTAACAGCACATAGGGCATAACCGTATGAGCATCAAGGATTTGCTTATCCAATCAGTAACTCACAAATTCAGTCGAAAATGTTTCTTAAAACTTCACTTGTTTCTTCAAAATCAGCTTTAAAACTTAGATTTTCATCTTCATTTTCAGTTTCAGTTTCCCAAAATCAACTCACAAAATCACCCAAACACACCTCTACTTTTAAACACCATCCTCAACTTCATAATTTCCTCCATGTAAACTGCAGATCTGGTAACTTCTCTCTTGATGAAGCTCTTTATTTCTTCGATTACATGATTCATGTGCACCCAACAACTCCTATCTCATCATTCCGTGTTTTCTTTACTGCACTCGCTAAGAAAAAACATTATGATCAACTTCTTTTGCTGTACTCGAGGTTCGTTTCAGCTAGGTTGTTGCCTGATTTGATTATTTTGAACACTGTTATTAATTGCTTATGTAAAAGAGGTAGGGTTTCCGGTGGTTTTGTTGTTTTTGGGAGTATTTTTAGGAGGGGTTTTTACCCAGATGCTGTGACTTTTACTTGTCTCATTAATGGTCTTTGTATGGAGGGTAAGATTAAGAAGGCGATTGAGTTGCTTAGGAAAATGGGTTCTTTTGGTTGTACGCCTGACGTAATTACATTTGGGACTTTGATTACTGGGTATTGTCGAACAGGCAATATCACTGATGCCCTTCAGTTATTTGAAGAAATGGTTAATGGGAATGGTGAATTTGGTGTCATTTGTAAGCCTAATCTTGTTTGTTATACTATATTATTGTGGTCTTTGCAAATATGGGTTAATAGACAGGCAAAAGGACGTTTCAGAAATGAAAACTAGTGGCATTACCCAGACGTGGTTACTTACAGTCTCTAATTTATGGGTTGTGTAATACATCTAATGGGGAGGAGGCGAAAACTTTGTTATGGAGATTTGGAATGAGGTGTACAACCTCAATGAAGACATTAGTGTGGTAATGGATGATCTTTGTAGAATGGAAAGAGGACGAAGCCAATAGAGTGCTCCAACTGATGATACTAGAGGTGTTCATCCCAACACAATCACTTATAACACAATTTTGGGGGTTATTGCTTGGAGTAGAATTGACGATGCAAGAAAGCTATTTGGTTCTATGGCAAGTAAGGGGTGTAAGCCTGATGTTTTAGCTGCAATATTTTGATGGATGGTTTTTGCTTGGCAAATACAATTGATGATGCTAAAGAGTTGTTTGCTTGATGTTGAATAAGGGATGCATGCCTGATGTAGTTAGCTACAATACTCTGATCAATTGGTATTGCAAGAATAAAAAAGTTGATGAAGCTATGAGTCTTTATAGGGAAATGACTTCAAAGGCAGTTTGGCCAACAGTTTGTTTTATAGCACCTTGCTGACTGGCCTTTTTATGATTGGTAACGTCCGACATGCAAGGAAACTATTGGTGAGATGCAACGCAGTAATGTTCATCCCGATATAATTAGTATAATTTCTCATTGATGGATTTTGCAAAAATGGTTGTGTTTTGGAGGCTGTTGAACTGTTTCATACTTTAAAAAATGAACATTCACCTAACATCACAACTTTCAACTGTCTCATTGATGGGTTGTGTGTAAACAGGGAGACTCAAATTGCTTGGGAACTGTTCAAGATTGCGAAATAAAGGCTTTGTTCCAGATGTTGTGACATATAACATTCTGATGGATGGGCTTTGTAAGAGGGGAACATGGAAATGGCAAGTAATTGTTGTCAAATATGGAGCAAAATGGTTGTGCTCCAAATGAGTCAATATTGGTACGCTTATGTCTGGTTTCTTGCGAATAATGAGAATTCAAAAGTGGTTGAACTTCTTCACAAAATGAATGAGAGAATCTGAAGCCAGATGCATCCATAGCTTCAATAATTGTAGATCAACTGGGAAAGGATGAAGATTATCAGGAATTCTTAAATTTGCTTCCGTCATTCTCTACCCGAGACCAACAGGATGTTGATTGTCAAGTAAATGTATTTCCAGGGGGTACAACTTATGACGGGAGCCTTGTCAGTTATCAATGTTTCCATGTAAAGGTGTGTGTGTCATCATCATATGGTAATTGATTTAATGAATCCTTTAATGAAGAAGTCCAATATGTGAAGTTATTTAGAGATAGGTCTAACTAAAAAACCTGATGGGATAAATTAAATCGTGCTGTTTTATCGACTGCATCCACATATCAATCCTTTTAATCAGAGTAAATTTGCGAGATGAATGGCCGATGGTGAATTTTTCATTCGTTTTTGTATCCACTGTGTTCTCCTCCAATCCATAAACCATGAGAGGGGTGGTATATTAAATAATATGTTCATTCATTTCACTAGTATGCTTGTCTGTTGATGCTGGTGGCAGTCTCTTTTTTATTTTGAAATATCAGAATTCTTGAAGCATTTAGGTACTTGTTCTGTTGAGTGTATGTAGTTTTCTTGTTGGATAACATGTTTCACAGTAGCCGTGAACCCAAAGTAGTGTATTAACTCTGAATGTAATTAATTCTGATATGATATTAGGTTAGATTAATGATACTCAGTTTCATCTTCGTCTTGGGTGTGTCTTCATCTTTAGTGACTTAGCATGACCCTTGAGGTACTATATGTTATGTAGCTGACACATCTTTGTTCTGATAGGTGCCATTGATGTCTTCAGAAGAACCACTGATGAAGATAATGCTAAAGGCTGTAGATATGTAGCACCCAGGCTGCTGATGAAATGATGCTATTGAACTAGTGAAAGAAATTGTTAACTCTTTGTGGAGGGCGCATTAAGGAAGTGAGCATAAACTTAATGTATGGTGATGTGCTGGATAGCAATGGTACAATTCTCTTGACGCAGGAGTAATGATTCAATACTTGTTTTGACTGCTTGTATTGTGTTACTATCCGCTCTGTCAATGATTTTGAGCAAGCAGGCTTGTCTGACCATCCATAGTAATGTGTTTTTATTTTATTTTTTTGTCATCTGGGTTTCATTTTTATTCACAAATTATGTGGAACAGGTAGCTGAGGCATTTGTTATTAACTCCATGGAGAAAATCTAAGCAATTTTGGTAAACAATTGGAGGAATAATGAAGGGTGTGATGTAATTGTGAGCAGAATTGTAATCTGCAAACAGGTGAGAGTGGATTAAATTATTTGGATTTTAGTAAACCAATTGTTACCATTTTAAATGCATGAAATTGTACTGGACTATTTTAGGTTCTA
This sequence comes from Pistacia vera, assembly GCF_008641045.1. Lineage (NCBI taxonomy): Eukaryota > Viridiplantae > Streptophyta > Magnoliopsida > Sapindales > Anacardiaceae > Pistacia > Pistacia vera. The sequence continues at coordinate 1,018,866 of NW_022196003.1, forward strand.
ACCCTTTAAACTATCTCCCCTTTTCAGCACCTGAATTTGTATTCTCAGTCCTTACTCATCTTCTAGATAATGCTTACAATTTTCACCTTTTTATTCCAAACTTTTTCTATGAATGCTAACTTTGGAATAAGTGGAAGAGGGCTATTTTCTCCACTAATGTGAAAATGGAAAGAACAACGGAAATTGTTGGTGATGTCCAGCGTTGAATATTTCAATTGTCTCCAGGAGTTACAATAATAGCATTTTTTGTTTGGTCTTGTACACAAGATCGCCCTAAAAATACCAGTGGGAGTTCGACTTGAAGGCACCAATGTTGACCAGGCAAAGAGATACTTGAGGTAAATGTGGAATTGAGATGATATGAAACCTCTTTTGAATGAGAATTTTGATCTGATATAACACTTCTGAACTAAAGGTTCTGTTATGAAAGCTTCATTTTCCTAATGGTTCTGCAGGAAAGTTTTTATACACTAATAACAGCAGAAGATGGATGCTGCTGAGAAAGCCGTTAAATAATGTAAATGAGTAAATCGATGATACAAGCGTTGTTCCTATTCTTCATATTTTTGGGACAGTGCATGTAATTTCCTACACGATACTGTTTTGTTTGCCGTCTATTCCCATCCGGTGGAGATAGAAGGCTTCGGAAAAAAAAAAAGGATATGATGAAAAATGTGAAGATACGATTCGGATTGTGTTCTTATTGTATAACTTTAATATCAATGTAAAGAGTGAATGATTTAAAGAGCATTTCTGTGCCCATGGAAATGCAAAAACTATGCAATCTTCGCTGAATGCAAAATAACTAGCAATCTTCGTGGAAATGCAATGGCAGTGCATTGAAGAGTGTGATCATCGGATTTTAACACAAAAATAAGCCTTAGCTACCTTTCACCATTCAAATCATACAGAATTCTTTCCTCGTTCACACCCATCCTGGAACTTCCAACGGCTGTGCTGAAAAATATAAGCGCCAACTGCATCAATGGTGTCCAAAAATTCTCTGACTCCGCCTGCTTCGTCCCTTTGTATTTACTTCTCTGGCCATTATTCTGTGAACCCTATCAAAAAAAGCCTCTACGATCAAATGATTTCAATCTGCTTTCGCTGAAACTGGCATCTTGTGTAGGTTAGCCTATTGAAAAAAGCTTTCTTGACGTAAGATTGTTGATTATGTATTATAACCGGGACTTAGATATCTCATTGTATCAATAAAGTTTGCCTATTAATGCAAAACCATTGTATAAATTGGAGGCAATTAAAAGAAATTTAGAGATCTAACCGATCTATGATCATGGTCTTTTAGTCAGATGTAAGTAGGCAATTGACCTTGATGATAAAGGTCAACTCTGGATATTGTGTATATTTGAGAGGAACTTGAGATTTTGGAGTTGGAAAAGCAACCAATAACATTTTAGATCGTCAACTCAAACTGAGTATCAAAGCCTAACTCATGTAAGTGTAGAGATATTATGGCTACAAAGTTTAATTTAGAACTTAAAATTTTGTAGACAAAGCCATCTTAATAATTAATATGGTGTGAAAATCTCAATGCTATCTCATTAAAGATTTCCACAAGATGAAAAATTGATCTTTTCTTTTAAACTTTAGTTTGTTGTGGGAAGGTACAGGAGGAGAGTGGGTTTTTGTTTGGAAACTGAAATTTGTATATACCTTTGTGTTTTTATATTTTATGCATGGTTTTAAAAACTGGACTGGACCGGCCGATCCACCGTTGGACTGGGACCCAGTCACATGTCCGATTCGAGTAAATATAAACCGGTCATATTCAATAACCCGCCTATGAACCACCATTGAATCGGGAAAATGTGCGAACCGCCAGTCCAACCGGACAACTTTACCAATGTTTCAAAAGAGAGAAAAAATCCCTAACTCTTTCCAGTTTCTCTACTTTCTCAGTTACTCTATCGAAAATCTCTCAAAATCTGAATCTAAGCTACCCACTCAAATCGCCACTCAATCTCAATGAACTCCACTCTCTGAAGTTTGAAATCACAACCATTGTGTCAATCGCAACTCTACTCTCTGAAATCGACGACGGCGCTTCCTCCTCATCAGAAATCGACGATGAAGCTCCATTCCTCACTGGAAATCGACGACGACGAGATGACAACTAATTCCCGCTAGAAATCGCAACACACAACTCCATTCAGAAAGTGTAAGTTTTTCATGAGTCACGACCCTTTCCATTTTTGTAGATCTAGTTGATGTATCTATTTTTGTTATGATGAGGATATAGAAATAATTTATAGCTTATCAGATTGTTTCACAGTCATGCCTATCTTGAATTAAATATGCGGATGAGAATAGGCATTTGACTAATGCAATCTCTGTTTAAAAACCGACCGAACCGGTCGGTTGGACCAGGACCGACAACTTCTAGTCCGGTTCAAGTCTTAGGGGGATTTTTGCATATTTCAAAATTATAAGGTATAGGCATGTTTTGAAGAATGTCAAAAGTTTAGGGATTTATTGGTAATTTTATTGGGTATTTTTGAAATAAATAAAAATTGAGGGACTAAACTTTTTAGGATATTTTGTAGTATATTAAGTTTAAGGGATTAAATGTAATTTTTTAAAATAAAATTGTCGCTGACATCATCGTCTAACGGCCGGTCCCATCGATTGGACCGGTTCACCTGGACCTGGGCAATGAAAGAGGTTACTCTTCGGTTGGGTTTTAAAACAATGATGCCAATGCTGTTACTCACAATTTGAGGAATACATTATCTTAAACAATGGAAGAGCTTACAGATGGCAATCTTAAAACATTTCATCAATTGATAGATCCGATGCTCCATTGACGATGACAACCTAGGTTCAATCATTCCTTTACAGAAATCAGATTTTTTGAACACAACAACCTATATAATGTAAAAAACACATCATATTGTCAATGCCTAAAGGCTAAACTTTTATTTTATTTTTAATCAATCACCAAGTTAAAGCCCATATTACTCATGGTAGATTTTACTCAACACATGTTAAGTTTATGATTCATTATTAAATTAACAGAATAAATCATAGAATAATTTTTGAAATTCCTTAAAGCTCAATAAACTGAGATTAAGAGTCATATTAAGAAATTTTTTCTAGAATGTTATGTGTAATTTTACAGCCTTTTTATTTGGCTAATTTATGACCTTGTGCTTTTATCATGTTGTCCTTTCTTTTCAATGCAATTTGCATAATTAGATTCAATCCTTGAATGCACCATAATATGTTGGTGTTTAATATGTCAATATACTAAATTGTTGTTATTTCTTGTGTGACAGGTAGATAAAGATTAAAAAAGACCTGTCAACATTTGTTGGGTTTTTTTTTATGATTTAACCGATGGTTTAAAAGGTTGGTTTCAAATATTTAAGCAACTTAGTATCTATTTTAAATTAAATACAAGTTTAACTTATTATTTCTATTTTTTTTACTGAAATTTATGTAGATGATGGTGATGGTTATGATGGTGATGATGGATGATGAATTTTGATGCTAGTGTGTGAAGCTCAATCAGCATGGGACGGATCAAAGTAAAAACACTTGCACCAAATATTTGTTATTAATTATTATGATTTTGTCATTTAATATGTAATGGATGAACACAAATCATGTTGGATTGGACTTTGGAGTGTTTGTTAAATACTTAAATTATATTGGGATTGTTATTGAATTTGAACTTTGAATCATGTTGGGCATAATTAAGTGTTTATTATTTTATTAAAAAAAATGGAAATCTTAAAATCTAAAAAAAAACAGGTTTTTTTTTTTTTTTTGTAGTGCTGACATTAGCATGATGATGTCACCGGTCCAACCAGTTGAAACCGTTGACTTGTGACCCGGACGCAGAGCGGGTTGTCCTCCCGTCCAGATTTTAAAATATGTTTATATTGTAGATTTTGCTAAGGATGACAAAGGTCCTACTCGTTCGGTACCTGTAGGCTGCCTCTATTCGTGCTGAGGATGTGGGGATTTAATTTAGGGATTGTGGTGGGGTTCAGAGAGGGCAACGGGGCTGGGCTGATTTCGAATTCTCTGTCCCCATCACCGTTAGATGAATTTTTACCTGTCCCCACTACAGGGGTGATGATGAACATCATCCCTGCCTTGCAGGAAATATTGACCCCCTTCCTAGCCGTCCCCCCTCACATTGTACCTACAAAATCTCCGTCCCGTTATACTACACATGTAATATTTAAATCTAATCAAATAATTATATAATAAATAGCTAAAATTCTAAACTAAAATATCAAACCATTCTTTAATACTACAATAACGCTATAGACAACTACACAGAAATTGTTACATCGACCGACATGTCACCTAAGTCAAACACAGCCACATAGCATGCTAAAACTATTCCGCGAGTAAACGGTCATCCATCAAATATAGACGAACATCCAAGATATTGGTGATCGTTCAATTTAAATGGACTTTCGTCCATACGAAAATTACAATTGAATCTTGTCTATTATATGGACGAGAGTCCTTTACTATGGACGAGCATGCAACTTAGAATCCATCCATATTTTAAAATATGAATTTTATATAATAAAAATCATAGACGCCCATCTATATATTATAGACGGGCATCCATATTCAATTCTCAATATGAAAACGTTTCCCATTTCTTCTGAATAAAGATGCAACACATCAGTCTCAAAATATAAAGAAAAAGGGCAACTAAAGCCAAAATAATTGTGATTAGATAGGTCTTTACACTTTCAATTGAGAATACTCGACAAATGGTTGCGGTTGTCCATAATGAGAGTGCAATAGCTTCTTCTGCAGCAGCTAGCTTTCCATTGACCTTTTTATGAATAAAAATAATATCAGGTACATATACATATGGACCATAGATTAAGAAAAATCATTCACCAAATAAATATCTCAGTAGCTTTGACTGTATCTAAATCTTTTTCCAAAATGCTCATCCATTGAATATGGATGCCCGTCCATAATATATGGATAGACGTCCATGATTTTTGTTTTATAAAATTTATATTTTAAACTATAGACGAGTGTCCATTATAGGTGGACACCCATCCATAATAAATAGAATCCCATACATATTATGGACGGACGTCCATAGTAAATGGACTCTTGTCCATTTAATAGGACGGGAGTCCATTGTTATTTTCATATGGATGGAAGTCCATTTAAAATGAACGGCCCAATAATCATGAACGCTCGTGTAAAAACCCCCCTCCAGTCAGGTATCCTCTGAATATCCCTCAATGAGAATCTCAGGGATACATGTCTGGAAAACAAGTTGTATTTAGAAAAAAACTATGTAAGGATTATAATAATAATATCCAAAACATGCATATAAAATTTCACGCAGGATCCAAACTTATAATTCAGAAACTTTAAGAATTTATTCGGAAATTACACAATCAAAACATATTTATAGGGTGGAAGCTTCCAAAGGTGTTTCACAAACATTTATCATGTACATTATTTACATCAAGATAAAAACATCAAGATGACAATAAATCATCTCCCCTCACGTGTAGCCCCGCTATCTCTAGCATCCTTCGCTTCTGGTCTACCTGCAAAGCAATCAACAATGAAAGGGTGAGCGCTAATCGCATTGCATTCTAAATGTGCTATTTGACCCTCATTTAAACATATTTGTTAACACACCACTTATCTTTTACATCTAGGGATATTTTCCTTTTTTTTTTTCCTTTCTATTTCATATGTCTTTTATCATTTTATCCCATGGCTATGTAAACATCAATGCATACACATACAAATAAGTATGTAAACATAGTATACACACATTACATGTCATGACATAACATCTAAATATCATCTAACATGAGTATAAATCATCTCATGATGTAAATAACATCATAACTCATGTAGTGCAACTAATTGCATATGAAGCATTTAACGTGTAGCCGATCGGACTTTTCTTAGCGTCTTAAGCACTTCATATCATCTAGAGCTCATATCATCAAGAGGCGTGCTTACGCGTTATTTAACATCTAAAGCATATATTCATCTATCCTCAACCGGTATACGAGGATATGCTTACGCGTTTCCCATCATGTCTATATGCATCTCTATCATGTCTATATGCATCTTTAACATCTTATGGCATGTAAATACATATTTTGGTGAGCTTAATACTTTTAATTCATCTATGGATTATCAATCCATTTACATTACCTCTTGCTCACATACATCATCTTAAAACATGTATTACATTGCATCTTCATGCCATTTCAAAACATTAATCTTGCATTGACATCATGACCATGTATATCTTTCAAAGATCATCTAACTAATGGGTAAACATTAGTACATGGCATAATTACAATAATACATTAATAATCAATTCATAATCATAAGAATTGATTATGTTAAATCTTAAACTTTAATAACCAGTTTATGCTTCAGGCCATTTTCCATCCTTTTCTCAAACGAATTGGCTCTTGGCATAAACATAAAAGTTATAGGTCTGTGTCTTAGCTTTCTAATGCTTCAAGAATCATCTCATTTCGATTTTTATAACTCAAGTTATGGTCGAAATACAGAAGCAGGGTTACCAAACCCCCTAAGCCCATTAAATCCGAATTTTCATATTAACTATGCCACATCAATTCCTATTGACATTAACCAATAGGTTAACTTGTGGATCAAATAAACCTCCCCTTGATAGTCTTTAACATCTTAAAGGAAGTGTAAAATCTCATTTCCATAATCCTCCATTATTGCTATAACATTGTAAGCTAATGCAAACAACACATCAACACTTCTAATAGCAACCATTCAACACCATGTGGCCTCCAATACTACAATTTTTGCCACAATCAGTATCCACACTTCATTTTCTTCAATCAAACATAACAACTCATAAAACATAAAGAGCAATAACTTCATGTATAATGAATTCAAGGCAATAAGTAGAATAAATGAGTTCAACTACACTTGCCATCAACTAATTCTATGCCTTAAAGCCTTAATTTAAGGTTTCATAAAAATCTACAAACCCTAGCATAAACCCTAAAGTCATGGGAGGTTCTTCCTTACCTTTTTAAAGACTTCCTCCAACAAATCCTTTGCCTTTGACTTCTTTTACACCTTAATCCTACATATATAACATTATACCTCAACATCTACCTCAAATCTTCAAATCACATCAAAACTAAAGTTTTTAATCCTTACCTTAAACCCTTCAAATTGAAGATCCAAGGCTCCTATCTTGTTCTCCTTGAAAAATTATGCAAAACTCCTTGAAAACCTAGAGAAAGAAAGCTTGTTTCATGGAAGATTTGAGAGAAAATGGAAGAAATGTTGAAGAAAGGCTCTCTCCTTTGGCTTGAACGAATTTCATCTCATTTATAGGAAAATATTTCATTTATTTTCCAAAATTATGCAATTGGCCCAATTATTTTAATTGTATAACTCATAAGTCCTTAATTCTTCATATAAGGGCATTTTGGTCATTTCACACTAGACATAATTATTACTTAATTAATGCCATTAAATGCAATGAAGCCTACTCATCCTTGACTTTTTCAATGCTTATCCATAGGCAAAATAACCATTTTGCCCCTAAGCCTCTTTATGGATAATTGATTCATACCGTTCCAAATGAATTGACTATTTTGCCCTTAGTTAGATTTTATGCTTTTTAACATAAAATAAACATTTAAAGGACTATTTTGAGTTAGGAACATACCTTTGACATCTTGGGTATTATAGCTCGTCCATATTTGATGGGCGGTCGTTCATTTGCAGAATAGTTGTTAGTCTGCTATGTGATTGCATCTAACTCAGATGACACGTCGGTCAGTGCAAAAATTCGGTGTAAACTTTCAGTGTTTGTAACATTATTGTTAATATTAATAATATAACAAATATAACTATTGGTCAATAATATTACATAACACATTGTTAACCAGAAAAGTATAAACAAACTAAATTAAAAACATATATATGGCTCCGTTTGGTTAGCTTTTTAGAATAACATTTTTGGAAAGGAGGATAGGATTCTGAGAAGTTTTTGGTACTTTTTAAGAAAATATTTAGATTATTATTAACCCTCTAGGTTTGTTAATTTAACTAAATACACCCCCACAATTAAAGTTTATAAATTGACAAAAACAACCTCACCCACTCGCATATTGCCGGCAGTCAGCCACCACTGTCAAAGGGTGGCCAGAATCTACCAGAATGGCACACGACTAGTTGGATCTGGCCAGTCGTGCGCTGATCTGGCCTTTTTCAGCCAGATCGACCATGCATCTAGTTGGAAACGGCTAGATCTATGGCCACAGATTTGGCCATTGATAGCTAGATCTGGTCGTCGTTGATAGTCAAACAACGATAGCCAAACGACAGCGAAGATATGGCCGTCGTCAATGGCCAGATCTTTGGTCGTAGATTTGACCATTTACGATCAGATCCACCATGGATTTGGTTGGAAACGGACAAATCGGCGCACGACTAGCCAAATCTGGCCGATCGTGCATCGTTACGATGTTGGCGGCTACTGGCAGGTGATAGTGGCTTAGGTGGGTGGGGTCTTTTTATTAATTTTAAAACTTTTATTGAGAGTCGTAATTGTTAATGTTTTGAGTTGAACATAATGTGATTGGATTTTTAAGAATATTAAAATAAATGCATTAAAAGTTTTTTAGGATAGGATATTGGTAAAAAAGTGTGCCAAATGGACCCGGTAACCACTTGATCTCAAAGAAACGTTCATATTAAAAACACATTCAAAGCAAACTAGAAGATTGAATTGAAGAAAAAACTAGTCGTATAAGGGATATCAAACCCTTGAAGTCATCAAATGCAATATAAATAAAGGCTTCAACAAAACACAGATGAACAACCTAGAATCATTAGATCTAAAAGAAGCAAAAATTCACAACTTTCAAACCCAAATCTCATAAACAGGCCATGAACTCAACAATATAAAGAACAACTCAGCAAATCATAAAGATATAAACTTTAAGGCATACCCGCCAAGCAATTAAGGCGAGTACAGATTGGGCTACCCGTAAGGTAAGCAGCAGATGCTCTAACTGAATCCAGAGGACAGGATTGGTCAAAGATCTCTGAAACATTTGTTCAGTGATTCGGCTCCAGATGGAATCTTCACCTTTTTCTCTTAATAAGTTAGTGGTTTTGGACCTCTGGTTCGGATGGAAATCATACTGAAACCACTTCCAAATACTCAGCGATAGCCGACAAGGTAGGGTGAGATTTGATTTAGGAGTAATACTATACCAACAAACTCCTCTCACAAAAATTCTCTCACAATCTCAAAATATTAGCTCGCAATTGATCAATCATAATTTATCAAATGAGACCCAGATGAAACCCATTACGAACTGATTAATTGTTAGTTGTCACATCAGGACTGTGAGAGAAAGTTTATGAGAAGAAATTGTAAGTATAGTATTACTCTTGATTTAGAAATCAGGTTTAGGATTTAGGTGAGCTTGGCTGAATACAAGACAAATTTAATAAATTAATACTCAATAAATTAATAACATATATTATATAATAATTTTTTACTAAAAAATAATATTTTTTCTAAAAAACCATGCATAACTATGTAGTCCAATTCATACCATAAATAAATAGTTTGCTAATTGACTCTGATATTTTATTAAAATATGACTTTATTGTTACTTTTTTTTCTTGAAATTTAAATCTTGGTGGATCTCATCTCTAATTTTTCTCATTGCATCTAGTACTTCTGGGGTTGAATTCTTGAATTGCAATTGTGTTTGTTTTGTTATTTTAAATAGTATTTTTGAAATAGTTGAGTTGAGTTATTGTTAGGAGCATAGGATTTGAATTTGAAAATGTGTTGGATAAGATTATTTTTTAATTTTCCACATTTGTTAATTTAGTTAAACACCCTCTACAATAAAAGTTTTAAAATTAACAAAAACACCCTCACTTACCCATTAAATGCCAGTGGTGGTGGCCGACCGCAGTGAATATGTGGGTGGGTATGTGTGTTTTTATCAATTTATAAACTTTTATTGTTAGGGGTATTTAGTTATATTAACAAACCTAGGGTGTTAAAAAATCTAAATATTTTGAGTAGAATAAAATATGATTGGATTTTGAGAATAGTTAAACAAATATGTATTTTGAAAATAATAGGATAAGAATAGGGAAACAAAGTGTTATTGATGCTTTGAGTGCTTCCTTGCACGTAACAGACTTTAAAGCTATTGTATCATCCTTAGCTTCGTCAGTAGCAGGATTTTTAGTGATGTCAGAAACAAATTCTTCTAAACTTGAAGCCTCTAAACTTGTATCATTTTCACCAAGGTAATCCAACAGGTAATTTAAATCCATTCTATCACGATAACCCAAATCTTTGATTCAAATTATTTGATTAATTCATATTCAATTGATTAGATTGGTAAAATACAATAAATTAGTTGGTTAAATGTATGTTTGTCGAATTGTAAATACACTCTATAAATTAATAAATTATTAATACCTTTCTTTTATTAATAAATTTATATGGTCCCAAAGTTATTATTATAGAGGTTATACTGATATGAAGGTTTTGTTTGTATTATAAAATAGTAAAGGTTCATTTAGTAATTTGATATGGAGGTTTAAGAGGGGCAAGGTCGGTATGGAGCAGGGAGAATCTATCCCCGTCCATACCAGGACTAGCCAGGATTTTTAGTAAGTGGATTCAAAATATAGGAATTTAATCTTTCAATTTCAAACCAATTTATTAAACTCAACAAAAACCTATAGCTGAACGAAATGAGAAGCAACAGGAAACAAAATAATATAGTTAACAAAACAAACAGTAAACAAAGAATGTAATACGTGCGATTACCCTGGTTCACCCAATGTAGGCTACGTCCAGCTGAGTCAATATTATTTGCAATATGCCTCACCTCTCCGTTTACAATGAATGAATTGTTCTCACACTCATAACAAAGAAAAGTATGTTTATATACTAGGTTTAAGGGATTAAACTAGTTTAACAAGAATTCCTATTCCTAAGCCCAACCCAAAAGGAATTAATAACTTAAAGGAATCCTACAGCGGTTATACAAGGAAAAGCCCAAAACCGCTTACGGGCCGGGCGCTGCCCCCGCGACCCCCGCCCGCTCACCGGGAGCGGGCACCCGCCCGCTGACCGGCAGCGGGACCCCCGAGTGCTGTCTCCTTACCCATTAATGCTGAAGTAGTCGACAACTCCAACAATAGCTCATGATCTTTTATCAATTAAGAAAGCTAAAACAAGAAGCCGCAAATCTTATAACTTAAGCGTTTCAAACAATTTCTACTAACCCATAAAATTAACCTTATAAACCCATGAACCCATCAAATTCAACTTAATATAAAGTAATTAACCAATATATCGAATTAAACCAAATCCCCATATCTCTATATCTGGGTTTCATCAATTCTTTAAACTCATTCAAAATTAACTCAATAACTAACCAAAATTTATCAAACCAACTTAAAATAACAATAATTATTAACCCATACCTCACCTAAACAAGATAAAATCAAAACCTATATCAAAATCTATGAATTTAATTTTCCATTTCAAACCAATTTTAAACTCAATAAAAACTTATAGCTCATGATCTTTCATCAATTAAAAAAGCTGAAAGAGAAGATTTTTTTAAGGAAAAAATGAGCACATCTTACTCTGTAACCTTAAAAGGGATAACCTCTTTTGAGTAATCCAACCAAAGAAAGAGAAAAGTATAAGAGAGAAATGAGAGGAAATGAAGAGAAGAAAAGTAAAAAAATGTTAATTAAAATTTTGTGGTTAATGTGAATTTAAATGGAGTTAAATGTAAATTCTATATTATAAGATCTTTTTTTATTTTTTATTTTTAAAGTTAAGTGGGTAATTGAACACATAATGTGTAGGTGGGGTTATGTACCTGGTCACTGTCCCATCCCTTTTTTGGAGAATTTTTTTATCCTCATCTTTGCTTATTTTGGAGATCCCCCCCCCCATATGGGATAGGGCAGGGTGAACCCCACATTTACGAGTAGAATTGCCATCTCTAGAGGGTAGGGGTGAGCACGGTAGCGGTAGAACCAAAGACGGGTTAGAACTGGAACCGGAACCAAACTTACCCGGAACCGTTACTGTGCGGTAGGTTCCGGTTCCAATTTTTTGGAACCGATACTGTGTGGTTCGGTTCTTGTGTGTGAAGAACCGGAACTAAACCTGTAAAAAGGGTACCATTTTGGAACCTGTAGGGGTACCCGATTTGGAACCGATTTTTGGAACCTTTTTGAAATTGGAACCTTTGGAACCTATTTGAAATCTGTTTTGGAACCTGGACTACAAATAAATTTTTGTGAAATGTGAACAATGGAGGGTTTCTATTGTTTTATAAAAAAAAAATTATATAGAAAAAGTTAAGTTTTAGAATAACTTAATTAAATAAATATACGAATACAAGTATACTTATTACATATAAATTCACCATATTAAAAGCTTTATATATTATAATACATTAATTTAAAGTTTTAATTAATTATTGAATAATTGGAATTATGATCCAATTAAAAGTTTTACTTTTTAATGTTATTAAAAAAATTATTTTGAATAAACTAGTATATTGATTGAGTATAATATATTTAGTTTTACTTCAATTATCAAGTTCTAGATTATTCTATAATAAATTAATAATTAATTAATTATATTGATAAACTGATAAACATTAATAATTTAATTACTAGTTAAATTCATACTTAATCAATTATACATTACATTATAGTAAATGATTACTAATTAATTATAATTTTATAACATTACTAATTGATTTATAGTATAATTACTTGTAGCATTACATTAATTGATTACTACTTAATTAATTGACTTATAGTTATAACATTTAGTATATTCTTAATTAAATAATTAGAATTTAATTATTATAGCATTACATTATATTTATAATAATTACTTAGTCATATTTAACATTTATTATAACATTAATACAATTTAATTAAATGATTAAAAATTTAATTAATTAATATTACATTAAAAATTATAGTATTTACTTATAGTAATTCACTTAACATTACATTAAGTATTATATATATTAATAAACATTACATAATTAAATGATTACTAATTGATTATGATTATATATTATAATATTAGAATTACTAATTTACTACATAAACATTAGCTAATACTTATTAAATGATTAAAAATTTAATTAATTACACATTACATTATAAATTATAGTACGATTATGTAATTAATTATAACATTATATTATAATTAAATGATTACTAATTAATTATAATTCTATTATAAACAATTTAATATAATTATATTAAAGACTTATAGTATAATTACTTATTCATTGTACATTTCACTATTTCATTATAGTATATTAGTTGATTAATTATTATAACATTACATAATTAGATGATTATTTAATTAATTATGACATTATATTATAAACATTAATTATGACATTACTTATAAACAAATGATTACTTATTAAATGGTTAGAAATTTAATTAATTAAATATTACATTATAGTAAATAATTACTTAATTAATTATAACATTATACATTCATTATATATGATCACTTAATTAATTATATATTATATATTAAATGTTACTTAATTAGTTGTAAATTTATAACATTACATTATAAACATTAGTAATTACTACATTATTATTTATTAGATTACTTAATAATGATTAAAATTTTAATATTATAATAAATATTAAGATCTATAATCTGATATTTAATTCACTATAGCATTTATTATAGGATCACATAATTAATTATAACATTACATAATTAAATGATTACTTAATTGATTATGAGTTATGATATATGTTTTAAACATTAGTAATTACTAATTTACTACTAAATATTGCACAATACTTAATTAAATGATTAGAAATTTAATTAATTATAATATTCCTTATAAACTTAATTAAGCATTACATTTATAATAATATACTCAATTAAATTATAACATTATTATATTCATTATATTATGTCACTTACTAATTATAGCATTATATGTTAAATGATTACATAATTAGTTATGAATTTATAACATTATATTATAAACATTAGTAATTTACTATATTATTACATTATTTAATTAAACGATTAAAACTTTAATTAATTATAACATACCTTATATATTTATATATGATATTTAATCAATTATAACATTATTATAAACATTAGTATATTAATTAAATGATTTGAAATTTATTAATTATAATATTAAATTTAGATTTATAGTTGATTACTTTCATTATAACTTACATTATACTATTATAGGATATCATATAATTAATATAACATTACATAATTAAATGATTACTTAATTGATTATGACATTATATTATAAACATTAGTAATTAATTTACTAATTTACACAATACTTAATTAAATGATTAGAATTTTATTAATTATAACATTACATTATAAATTTATGATATGATTACTTAATTAATTATAACATTATATTATAAACAATATTACAATACTTAATTAAATGATTAACAATTTAATTAATTATAATATTACATTATAATTAAACCCTAAACCCATATAGTATATTTGTTAGGGGTGTATTTGTAAACTTTTAAGATATTTCTGTCATTTTTTAAACTAACAGGGAGGTAATTGATTTTTTACAGGGTGCCCTGGAAAGGAACCGGGACCTGCATTTTAGGTTCTGATTCCTTGAATTGAAGAACTTGCACTGTGCGGTTCTGGTTCCAGTTTCTTTTTTTGGGAACCTGTACTATATGGTTCCTGTTCTGATTCCGGTTCTGGTTCCTCCAGAAAATAGAGAATACCCGAAACCGCTCACCCCTACTAGATGGGTTTGGAGGGCAAATTAAATCCCCAAGTTGAAATGGGGAGGAGCGTGTTTAGTACTCTCCTCTTGGAATCTTCTCCATTCCACGTTATAAGGTAAAATATATAATTACATGTACAGTGATAATTGAAAGGTCGAACATGTCCCTGTTATTAAAAGAAAATTTATTAAATTTTAATACTGACATTACTTTTTGGCAAATGAAGGTGATGATTTGATTGAGGACCTCACTTTCAAATATAAGCTCAATTATATTCATGAACCACGCCACATTTGGGAAAGTGCATGTAATTTTGTCATTTTGTGGTCAATTTTGACGCACATAAATTCAATTTGACAATTTGATTAAGCATTTAAAGTGGGTGGTGTTATTTATGCCCCATCAGTTTTCTTCTTAAGCTTCAAGCGTAAACGACATTTTTCCACCCAAGGTTTAGCGAATCTATCGTTCCCACCCATAGTTTCATAAATTTTAGTTTCTCACCTTCAAATTAACGCTATTAATTTTCTCTCAAAATAACCCTTATATCTCAAATTTCTGTCAAATAACCCTCACAAGAGATCTGGACAAAGCCAAAAATTCGGCTTGATTCCAGCACCATTGGATTGCAGATCTGGTAACTTCTCTCTTGATGAAGCTCTTTATTTCTTCGATTACATGATTCATATGCACCCCACTCCTGCTATCTCATCATTTCGTGTTTTCTTTACTACACTCACTAAGAAACAACACTATGATCAACTCCTTTCACTTTACTCGAGGTTCGTTTCAGCTGGGCTATTGTTTGATTTTATTATTTTGAACATTGTCATCAATATCTTATGCAAAAGAGGTAGGGTTTATGATGGTTTTGTTATTTTTGGGAGTATTTTTAGGAGGGGTTTTCACCCAAATGCTGTGACTTTTACTTGTCTCATTAATGGTCTTTGTATGGAGGGTAAGATTAAGAAGGCAATTGAGTTGCTTAGGAAAATGGGTTCTTTTGGTTGTACGCCTGACGTAATTACATTTGGGACTTTGATTACTGGGTTGTGTCGAACAGGCAATATCACTGATGCCCTTCAGTTATTTGAAGAAATGGTTAATGGGAATGGTGAATTTGGTGTCATTTGTAAGCCTAATCTTGTTTGTTATGCTAGTATTATTGATGGTCTTTGCAAATATGGTTTAATAGACAAGGCAAAAGAACTGTGTTCATAAATGAAGACTAGGGGCATTAACCCAGACGTTGTTACTTACAGCTTTCTAATTTATGGTTTGTATAATACATCTAATGGGGAGGAGGCGAAAACATTGTTTATGGAGATGTTGGATGAAGGTGTACAACCTAATGTAGTGACATTTAATGTGGTAATGGATGAAATTTGTAAGAATGGAAAGATAGACGAAGCCAATGGATTGCTCCAACTGATGATTAATAGAGGTGTTCATCCCAACACAATTACTTATAATACAATTTTGAATGGTTATTGCTTGGAAGGTAGAATTGACGATACAAGAAAGCTATTTGATTCCATGGCAAGTAAGGGGCATAAGCCTGATTTTTTAGCTACAATATTTTGATGGACGGTTTTTCGACGTTGAATAAGGGATGCATACCTAATGTAGTTACCTACAGTACTCTAATCAATTGGTATAGTAAGAATCGTAAAGTTGATGAAGCTATGAGTCTTTATAGAGAAGTGACTTCAAAGGCAGTTAGGCCAACAATTGTTACTTATAGCACCTTACTGACTGGCCTTTTTATGATTGGTAATGTCGGACATGCAAGGAAACTATTTGGTGAGATGCAATGCAATAATGATCATCCCGATTTAATTACGTATAATATTCTCATTGATGGATTTTGCAAAACTGGTTGTGTTTTGGAGGCTATTGAACTGTTTCATACTTTAAAAAATGGAAACATTCAACTTGACATCAAAACTTTCAATTGTCTCATTGATGGGTTGTGTAAAGTAAGGAGACTCAAAATGGCTTAGGAATTGTTTCATAGATTGCGAAATAAAGGCTTTGTTCTAGATGTTGTGACATATAACATTCTAATGGATGGGCTTTGTAAAGAAGGGAACTTAGAAATGGCAAGTAATTTGTTATCAGATGTGGAGCAAAATGGTTGTGCTCCAGATGTAGTCATATTTGGTACGCTTATGTCTGGTTTCTTGCAAAATAACGAGACTTCAAAAGTGGTTGAACTTCTTCACAAAATGAATCAGAGAAATCTGAAGCTAGATGCATGCATAGCTTCGATAATTATAGATTTACTGGGAAAGGAGAAAATTATCGCAAATTCTTAAAGTTGCTTCCGTCATTCTCTACCCAAGAACCAACAAGACGTTGATTGTCGAGTAAATGCATCTCCCGGGGAGTACAACTTATGACGAGAGCCTTGTCAAATGTCAAAGTTTCCATGCAAAGGTGTGTGCCATCATCATAGTGGTAATTGTATTGATATGAATCCTTTAATGAAGAAGTCAAATATGTGAAGTTATTTTGGAGATAGGTCTTACTAAAAACCTGATGGGATAAATTAAATCGTGTTGTTTTATTGACTGTAATCCACATTCCAGTCCTTTTAATCAAAGTTAATCTATGAGATGTGTGATGACATGGCTTGCAATTGACACGCTGGAGTCAATATTAGTCAAAATAAGCAGTGTTATATTTTTTGCCTATACGGTGTCATTTTGGTTGTTAAGCTTAAGTGCCCTATCGTGGCACTCGATCCTCATTTCAGTGTAACAAACTCTCCCTTCGCAGCTCATCTCTCTCTGGTCCTGTTTCAACCTTAGGTCTCGATTATGGCAGAAGATTCTAGTGCATCTCTTCTCCAACGGTTTTCAGATCTTGTTGTACAGCTGGTGATTGATCAACGGAGTCTGTATGTATATAAAATTAGACCAATATGTGGGAGAATGAGGGAGAGAGTGAGGTTTAATCGGGTGTGTTCTTTCCTGTATCTGCTTGTTTAAATACCCTCTGTAATATTGTTCTTATGATGAATGAAATACCCTAAAGTGTGCCTTGAAGAGTGGATGTAGGCTGCCTTAGTCGAACCACTATAAATCCCTCTGTGTCAATTTCTATTCAGCTCTTTCCTGTTTTATTTAATCTCTAAATTGATCACTTATTAGACTGTATAAGTTGATTGTTGAGTTTGCTCATTGATTGTTTTGATTGAAATCAGCTTAGTTAAATAACCTTATTTGTTACTACAAATGATGAATGGCTGATGGTGAATTTTTCATTCGTATTTGTGTCCACTCTAGTGTGCTCCTTAATTCCAAAAGCCATGAGAGGGTGGTATACTAAATAATATGTTCATTATTCAATTCACTTGTATTCTAGTATGTTGATGTTGGTGGAAGTCTCTTTTATTTATTTTGGTAATATCAGAATTCTTGAAGCCTTTAGGTACCTGTTCTTTGAGTGTATGGAGTTTTTCTTATTGGATTAAAATGTTTCACAGTAGCTGTGAACACCAAAGTGTGTATTAACTTTTGAATATAATTAATTCTGTTGATACGTGATTTTGAGACCAACCAAACGCACGTGTGAAATGCTGAGCGGGCCCAGAAGACACATGTGAAGGTGAGAATAAGAGTAAATGCAATGGAGAACAGCGTTTAAAGTGGTTCGGATGCTAAGGAAGCAAATCCTATATATGTCCACTGACTTTTTATTAATGATAGAGGTCAGGTCACATTCAACGGACTGACTTACAGATGATTATACAAGAGAGAGAGAGAATACTATCTTTTCTTTAGAGAGAGTAGCTAAGCCCTTAAATGAGAGAAGAGCTCTCAATTTATAGTGGGATGGATTAAGGTTATCATTACTAAATCTGTGAGTTGGTGGGATTATCCGTGCAAATCCTTTTTTATGTCTCATTGCCCACCTTCCAGAGTGATTTACGCGATTTGGTGCAGGGATTGGACACATGGGCTCACTATAGCTCTTGGCTGGTCTAACGCGCATCCACCTCACTGACAGGAGTGTGCTGCTCATGTCACCATGTGAAGTGGCTTTTTTTGACTGCCTGCGGGCCTACCTAAGCTCTGACTTTTTATACTGACTGAGTCTTGCGTCAGCCCTACATTTTTAGGCATAACAGAAGTTCCCTAGTTTTTAAGGTTTGAGAATCGAACCTTGGAAACTATAAATGCGTTGATCTGATGCGTTTGAAGAGATGCTGGTCGGTCCAACCTGACTGCAAAGGAGATCGAGAGGACATTCTTATAAGCGACCTAGGATGATTCGCGACCCCAGGATCAGTGACCTGGTCATGGTTGCCCAGTGCTAGTGATGATCCTGACCTAAGGGAATTCTCGACCTGTTCTCACTTGGCAACTTTTTAGGACAAATGGTCATGCTGCTTCGCAGCCGGGATCATATCGCTTCGTGATTGACGTGAGATGGGGTCGAACAAACATGTCACTTCACAACTGACGAGAGAGAGTTTTTTGGTAACGATCTCTTCAGATGTTATCCGTTGCACCTTTTACAGCAGGTGTATTAAATGAAATGCCCTTTGCTCTAACAGACGTGTCTTATGCACAATATGTGCTAGCTATGCACATTAAATGCAAGCCACGCTTGAAACGACATTCCTTATCAGAGCACTAAATGCGGGTGTGGGCACATTAAATGTGGAGGAGGGAAAATGTGCCATCTCTTGAGCGTTTAAACAGAAAGGGATGACAATCTAGTTTCTTGAGGCGTGACGGTCACTCTTCCCCATTGATTCATGACACGTGGTCGCGATCAACGGTCATATGCGTTTTCTGCCCAAACGTCGTTTGATTTCAGGAAACCAAAGTGCCATTTCCTTGACTATAAAGACCCCAAGCTTTCTTTAGGCAAAGTCGCATTATTTTCATTCTCAGAGAGCAAGAAACTTTTGCCAATCTTGATTCTTTGTCTTTCAGAGTGGTGTTCGCTCGATATTCGGAACATGAGCCAATCTTTCTCATTCCTAGAGGTAAAGATAAGTCCTTTCTTTTATCTTCAATGTTTTTGGCTTTCAATAGTCACCATGCGATGACTGTCCGTTAATACTCTCCGTTGGGTTGGAGCCATTGTTGGTGGTTCTTTAAGTATTATGTTAGGGTTTTTCCTGGGTCTAGGGAGGAAAAACTTTCCTCCACATCATCATATGAAAATGTACGAAGATTGAATGGTACCAGTTTGTTGCTTTTGCAAATTACAAAATGAATCCCCCAATGACCAGAGCCGAGGAAGGAGCAGGCTCGCCCGTAGAGGATGCCCCTGTGGGCCCCCCTCGAGAAATTTACTTGGCGCTTGCTGCCGATGAGCTGCAAAGGGTTGTTAACCAGTTCGCTGTTAGCGTAGAGGTTTTCTGCGATAGGGTGCATTCTGCTCGGGATCCACCACGTGGGATGGCCACGATCTCGGAAGATATCTTCAAGGGTGGGGGGTTGATCCATTTCGACCCTTTCACCAGGTCGGTCCTTGATCACTTCGGGATCGCACTAATGCAGCTCACCCCGAATGCGTACACGATCACCATTGCCATGTACATCGCATGTCAGGAGAATCGACTGGGCGAGCTAACCGCGGTTGAGCTCGGTTGCTCATACATCTTGGAAAAGAGCAAGGACGAGGATTCCTGGTACTTGTCTAGGAGAAACACAATACAAGCGGGGATACATAGCTATTCGAGTAACGAGGGAGCATACGACACGAAATGTTTCTTTTTTATGCCATGACGGCATCTGCCACTTTCAGGATCCAAATAGGTTCTTTTTCCTTATAAATTCTCGATTTTTGTTCTTCGCTAACGAGTTGTTTGTTTTTCCTGACAGTTAATAGAATGACCAGCTTGAACCTGTTCACGGACCCGGACAGAATCACAACATTCGATTTTCTGCCCGCGAAAAGTCGAGACGCGAGGTTATTTGTGACAACCGAGAACTTGCGAAGGTACGGCTTCTTCAACGCGGGCGTAGCCTTAAAGACCCTACCGAGTAAGTTTCCTGACTTGTCCTTTCTAATTCTTGTAGCGAACTGTTTTACTAACAGTGTTCACATGCAGCGACCATGCCTCCCTGGGTGTCCAAGTCGTCACGACCAAAATAATTCTCTTTTCCCCAGAGGCATACCACCAGGCCAACTAGAGCTGCTCCCAGTGATCCCCCCATCAGAGGGACATAGGCGGGTGCTCCGACCCGACCTGCAGAGGTTCCCTCACCTTCGGCTGCTCGCTTGAAGCAGAAAACTATGGCCTAGAGGTCTAAGAAGAGGCGGCAAATTCTGGTTGAGGAGTCAGAGTTCGAAGAGGAAGGCTTGGGCATTCAGATCGAGAGGTTGCAGCCTTACCAAATGTTCAGCTCGGGAGGGCCACTCAGAGGAACGACAGACATTTCCATTGGTCAATCGACGCGACCAGCAGCTGTAGTCCCTGGTAGGAGGCCGGGCAAAGAGCCTGCGGGACAGGCTCTTCCTGCCGAGGGTGTCGGTATGCCTGTGCTAGACTCAATGGCCCAGCTCCCTGGACCATTTGTAGCAGGTGGTTCTAACATTGTTGGAATGTGGGCTTGCGGAGTCGTTCGAGCAGTTCCTAACATCCAGTTCAGTCGACTTGTTGTCCAAATCGTTCCAACTCTTTAGCCAGCTAAACGAGTTGTCCCGGACAAGGACATTTGTTCACTTTTTTTTAGGGAAGTAGACTTAACTCTTTACTCATCGTGCAGGCCTTGCTTTCCCTGCATATGTCCCAGCAGAAGACTCAGCTGGGTTCTACCGAGCAATTGATCAAGCTGCGGGAGGAGAATACGCGGCTTATGTAGGAGCTGGAGGCCGCACGAGCAGACAGAGACTCTTCCATCGCTTAAGCAGACCAGCACATGTCTGAAAGGGATGCTGCCCGCCACACAGTGGACTTTCAGAAGATCGAGCTAGACAAATGCGGGGAGGAGATGAAGGAGCTCCAGCGGACCGTGGCCAGACTCTCTAGGGAGGCTAGTGAGAAGGATCAAGCGTTGTAGAATACCTCCGAACGAGCCTTGCAAGCTGAGCTGGAAAGGGCCAATTTGTGGGAGGCTATTGAGAAGCAGCGAACAGAGCTTGAGGCTGCGCTCTATTTTGCACAAGGTCGCATTGCCTCGCTAACTGCGAAAATGCAACAGCAGGAAGCGGAGATAGAGAACAGGGCAGCGGATTGGACGATCAGGTCCATCTTTGCTCTTCAGGCGAAGAACCCTGATATGGATCTGTCCGATCTCCCTAGCGAGTACCGGGACGAGCTTGCTACCCTGGCGCAGATCAAGGCTGAGGAGACTACTCGGGGGGCTGACCTGGAAGAGCATCCGGAGTACATCCTAGAGGTTACACCAGAAAAGGAAGTCGGCAACTAGTCTGGGGATGTAGAGGTCACCAATACAGGGCCTGGGGACGAGGATCAGTGATCCGCCTTTGTAGCTTTCGTCCTGCTCAATTATGTGCTCTTTTTATTACAAATGAATAAAGATCGCTTTTGATAATTCTTTATGAGTACTTATAATTTTTGGTACCCTCCATTACATATGAGATCGCATAATAACTGTTTATAACTACACTAGAATAAGTCTATGCGAACATAATTATACATTCTATGCGAACAGAATTGCACATGTAAAGCGATTACAAAAGAACTGAATTACATCCGTTATTTACTAAGGTTATAAAAATAAAAGCTTTACAAGGAAAAAATGAGTTCGGAATCACTGATAGTAAGGTCAAAGGTGTTCAGCATTCCAAGCTTATGGTACTACTGAACCATTTAGCCTTTTTAGGTGGTAAGTCATCGGTCTTATCACTTTGGCGATGCGGTATGGGCCTTCCTAGTTCGGTCCCAAAACTCTCGCACTTGGTTCTCTAGCACCGAGAAGAACTTCCTTCAATACAAGGTCGTTGACCTGGAAATCTTTTCGTCTGACCTTAGAGTCGAAGAACCTTTTCGCGCATTGCTAATAGGCTGCTATTCTTAGCAGAGCCCTGCTACGATGTTTTTCAACAAGATCTAGACTTGCGCACATAAGCGCTTCATTGTCGGCTTCGTTGTACAAATCTCTCTGTAGTGAACCGGTTCCTACCTCCACAAGGATCATCGCTTCGCAACCATATGCTAGCAAAAAAAAGGGTCTCTGAGGTAGAGGTTCTCGGAGTTGTCTTGTATGCTCATAGGACTTCGGGAAGGTCGTCGGACCAATTCCCCTTGGCTACGCCAAGTTTGGCCTTCAGAGTGTGCTTGATGGTTTTGTTGATAGCTTCAACTTGACCATTTGCTTGCAGTCTCGCGACTAAGGCGATTTTTTTATGAATACCTAGCTCGTCGCAAAACTGCTTGAACTCCTCGTTGTCGAACTGTTTACCATTATCTGAGATGAGGGTATGAGGAATCCCATAGCGGCACATAATCTTCTTGAAAACGAAGTCCTTGAGCTTTTTGGTCGTGATCGCGTCTAATGACTTGGCTTCTGCCCATTTGGTGAAGTAATCTACTGCGACAACGATATACTTGACTCCCCTTTTACCGACTGGCATGAGACCAATGAGATCAATTCCTCACATGGAGAATGGCTAAGGGATAGTTATGGTTATCAGTCGGTGGGAAGGAGCTCGAGGTATGTTCGCTAACCGCTGGCACTTGTCACACCTTTTGACAAAGTTGTAGGTGTCTTCTTGGATGAGAGGCTAGTAGTACCCTTGACAAACAACTTTGTTGGCAAGGGATCGTGCGGCGGTGTGATTACCGTAGATCCCTTCATGTATCTCTCTCATGATGTAATTTGCTTCTTCACCGGTTACACATCTGAAAAGAGGGGCACTAAACCCTCATCTATATAACTGGTCTCCGATGAGGGTGTAACGAGTAGATCTTGTTCGCAGAATCCTTGCCTCGACCTTGTCGTCAGGCGAGGTCCCGTCCCTAAGGTACTGAATGATAATGGTCATCCAGGAATCTGAGTCTGTTATATTCACGGCCTGTTCGATCGGGCTGATACTAGGGGTCTCGATGAATCGAATAGGAATGCTATCCGGTGTATCTGAGTCCAATGACGAGGCTATCCTTGCCAAGGCATCTATCACAGAGTTGCTATATCTGGGAATCTGAGTGATCGTGAAATGTTTGAACGGCTCGAGCACGACCTTAGCTTCCTTCAAATAGCGGATCATATTTTCTTCCTTGGCTTGGTACTCTCCCAAAACCTGGTTAACGACCAGCATGGAGTCGCTGTGGACACTGATCGCGGTTGCACCCATTTCTCTGGCCAACCGTAGTCCAGTGAGCAGAGCTTCATACTCGGCCTCATTATTGGTTGCCTTAAACCCCAATCGGAGAATGCCATGAATGTGAGCCCCTTCGGGACTCAAAAGGGGAAGACCTGCACCGGCCCTCTTTCTGTTTGATGATCCATCGATGTAGAGGCTCCATGTCGATAGATTTTGAGCAGTTTCCTGAATGGCTTCGCTGGATTGTTGCTTTGACTCACTTGTTGGAAGATATGAGAATTCTAATATGAAGTCGGCAACAGCTTGCCCTTTGATAATTGATTTCAGTCTGTACATCAGATCGAACTAACTTAATTCCATAGCCCATTTAAGCAATTTACCTGACGCCTTCGGTTTCTAAAGGACCTGCCTGAGTGGGTAGTTAGTCATTACATGGATCTTATGGGCGTGGAAGTAAGGTCGTAACGTTCTGGAAGCGATCAACAAGGCATAGGCTAACTGTTCCATTTTCGGATATCGTATCTCGGCATCCAACAGACGCTTGCTCGTGCAATACACTAGCCATTGGACCCTATCCTTTTCCCAAACTAAGGCTGCACTGACTGTGAACTGAGAGATGGACAGGTACAAGAGGAGGATCTCTTGCGAGAGAGGCTTGAACAGAAGAGGTGGCTTCCCGAGGTGTTCTTTAATACTCTGGAATGCCTGTTTGCACTTGGGGGTCCATTCAAACTTTTTATTGGCCCTTAGAACATTAAAGAATGGCAAGCAGCGATCTGTTGCCCTCGATATGAAGCGACTTAGCACCGCTATTCGCCCGTTAAGGCTCATAACCTGCTTTTTGTTGGTCGGGCTTTTCATGTCGAGGAGAGTTTGGATTTTCTCGGGGTTGATCTCTATTCCCCGTTGGTTAACCATGTATCCTAGGAACTTTCCCAAGGATACTCCGAATGAGCACTTGAGGGGATTTAGCTTTATTCTGTATTGCCGAAGGATATCGAACATCTTAGCGAGATGCGCTATGTGATCTGAAGCGACATGGGATTTAACCAACATGTCATTTACATAGACCTCTATTGACTTTCCTATCTGTTTGGAGAACATTCGGTTAACCAACTGCTGGTAGGTTGCGCCAACGTTCTTGAGGCCAAAGGGCATAACTCTGTAGCAGTACAACCCCCAATCTGTAATAAAGGACGTATGCTCTTCATCCGACCCTTACATCAGAATTTGATTGTATCCCGATTACACGTCCATAAAACTCAACAGCTCGTACCCGGAGGTGGCATCCATGAGCTGGTCGATTTTGGGTAGGGGAAAGCTATCTTTTGGGCATGCCTTGTTGAGGTCGGTGAAGTCGACGCTGGTTCGCCATTTGCTGTTGGGCTTCTTTACTAGAACCGGGTTGGCAACCCAGGTAGGTAGAGTGCTTCTCGGATGGATCTATTCCAAAGGAGATTATCTACCTCAAGTTTCAAGGCGACATATCATTCCGGATCCATCGCTATTCTCTTTTGGCGAACCAGCTTGGCTTCACTATCGATGTTTAATGCATGGCAAATAATATCCGGGCTGATCCCAACCATGTCTGCATGCGACTAAGCGAACACATCGATATTCTCTCTGAGGAAGCTGGTCAATTCGGTGGCGAGCTGGGGGTTGAGATTGCTCCCAATCCTTAACACTCTACTTGGCTCGCTCTGGTCGACCAATACTTCAGACAGATCCTCAACTGGTCCACTGAAGGAGCATTCCTGAATACGAGGATCCATATTATCCTTGGCTGGGCCAGGCTGTGGATCAATCCGACTGATCACCATTGCTTGTCAAGGAATGCCGCGCCAGATGCCTTTCCTATTGCACGCCATTTACATTGCTTTCACATAACAGTCGCGAGATGAGCGCTGAGATCTGCTGACTTCCCTATCCTTGTTGGGGTGGGGAACTTCATCTTCAGATGGTATATCGAAGTGACTGCCTTGAAGTTTCTGAGTAGAGGTCGCCCTAGGATTCCATTAAAAACGGATGGGCAATCCACTACCAAGAATTTAGTTACCTTAGTCACTTCGTCAAAGTCACCTAGTGTGACTGGAAGCGAAATTGTTTCTTTGGGGATCAGGTGGTCCCCTGTAAAACCATATAGGGGGATCGAGGCGGGCTTCAGGTCAGCCTTGTCCAATTCGAAAGCTGTTTGGAACAAGATGTTCACAACGCTTCCATTATCCACCAACATTCTGTGGACGTTATGGTGCCCTATTAGAGACGTGATTACAAGAGTGTCATTGTGGGGATGATGCAAATAAGCTGCATCATTTTCGTAGAAGGTAATTTTCTCCTCCCTGTGAACCTTTTGTGGTCGCTGCGTCGTGCTCATCACACTGATAGGGTCGTGATGGGCTGCGCGAGCATATCTCTCCTAGGCACCTCGCGAGTTCCCCGTGAGGTGCGCCCCCCCGAAGATCAAATTGACGCTACATATACCTTAGAGATCACGTCTCTTCTTTCCTGGTTCCCCTTGATTTTTCTCTTGCGCGGGAGTGGAATCATCAATATATTCCTTGAAATGCCCCTACTTGATGAGGTCTTCGATTGCCTGTTTGAGAGCTCGACACTCATCGGTGTAATGCCTATTATCCCGATGAAAGCGATAGCATTTCTTACTATTTCTGGCTGATAAGGGATTTTTCATGGGCTCGGGCTCTCCGAGTAGGCTGGCTTCTTATGACTTGTCAAGAATAGCAGATACAGAAGCATTCAAAGGCGTATACTAATTTTTGTTGCGATCGTGACGAGGAACGAGAGCATAAGACTTTTTGGGCTCATAGCGCGGTTTCTTTCCTTTTCGCTGATCGTCAGTAGCCCACCTAAGATCATCTTTCCTATTCTCCCCTCGGCCAAGCGCACTACCTGAAGCACCGGGGTCGCGGCGGTTGAGCGCCGCCACGGAGGTTTCAATACGAAGGTACTTCTCCGCAAGGTTATAGAAGCGGGTGAGGAAAACATCATCCTCAACCTGTAACTCTTTCCACAGGTCAGTCTGTGGATGAACTCCTGCTATGATGAGAGTCCGAACAGACTCCTCAGGAGTGTGAGCTACTTTATTTAGTTCTTTATGGAATCGGTCGATGTAGGACTGAAGGGATTCATCCCTCTCCTGCCTTATATTGCTGAGGTACCTCAATGGCATTGAGAACTTCCGGTTTGCTTGGAAGTGCCTTAGGAACGTCGTGCTCATCTGAGACCACAAGCTGATCGATCCCGCTGGGAGCAACCTGAACCATCGTTTGGCATGAGAGGTTAGAGTTACTGCCAAACAAAGACACTTTTTATTCTGACTGGCTACGGGCCTACCTAAGCTCTGACTTTTTATGCTGACTGAGTCTTGCGTCAGCCCTATATTTTCAGGCATAACAAATTCTGATATGATATTAGGTTAGAGAAATGATACTCAACCGAAGATATACCTAAGTTTCATCTTAATCTTTGGTGTAAATTGTCATCTTCATCTTTAGTGATTTAGCATGACTGATGAGTTGTTATATTGTTATGTAGCTGAGACATCTTTGTTCCGATAGGTGCCTATTGATGTATTCAAAAGAACCACTGATGAAGATGGTGCTAAAGGTTGTAGATTTTGTAGCACCCAAGGCTGCTGATAGAAATGATGCTATTGAACTAGTGAAAGAAATTGTGTTAACTCTTTTGTGAGGGTACATTAATGGAAGTGAGCATAAACTTAATGGTATGGTGAATAGTGCTGGATTAGCAATGGTACAATTTTCTAACGTGGGCAGGTAATGATTCAATATTCTGTTTTTACTGCTTGTATTGTGTTACTATTCTGCTCTGTCAATGATTTTGAGTAAGCGGGCTGGTCTGACCATCCAGTAGTAATGTGCTTTTTTTTTTTTTTTGGGTGTGTCATCTGGGATTCATTTTTATTCACAAATTATGTTGAAGAGGTAGCTGAGGCATTTATTATTAACTTCCATTGAGAAAATCTAAGCAATTTTGGTAAACATATTTGGAGGAATAATGTGATGTAATTGCAAGCAGAATTGTCAAGACTGCTAAACAGGAGAGCAGTGCATTAAATTATTTTGGATTTTATATAAACCAATTCTTACAATATGTACTTTCCGTCATTTACTCATCTTCTATAATGTTGCTTCCAATTTTCACCTTTTTATTGCAAACGTTTTCAGTGAATGCTAACTTTGGAATAAGTGGAAGGATGGCCTATTTTCTCAACTAATGTGAAAACAGAAAGAACAACAGAAAATTGTTGGTGATGGGCAGCGTTGAATATTTCAATTGTCTCCAGGAGTTATACTAATAGCACTATTTTTATTTGTACACAAGGTCGCCCTAAAAAATACCAAAGGGAGTTCGACTTGAAGGCACTAATGTTGAATCAATTGAATATTTGCTGATGATAAAGCAGGATGGGTAAAACCTTCTTCTGCTGCCTTTTAAAATTGACTGTTTTGTGGTTAATTGAATTGTTGTGTTTCTAATAGGAACCCACGCCAACAACGGAAACAATTGGGCGAGGTCATAGATCTTTCATGGATTTGGGTAAAACTTTTCTTGGAAAACCGGCTTGCCAAAGGGAAGTGTCCAAGCGCTTTATAACCCACATGCCCACAATTTTCTCTTCTAATGTGGGATTCTAACATTCCACCATACTTCCGCAACCAATGTCCACGTCAACCTCTTTACCTTTTAGGTGACTACGCAGATCCTTTTTCCCTCGGGTCTCCATGCCCTTTCTCGAGGTCGTAGCCTGGGCCCAAGGTCAACCTGTCACGTAGGTAATGTCCTGTGGGTGCAGGATCATGCTTTGATACTAATCGATAGGAACCCAACCTAACAATTCAAACAATTGGGCTAGCCCATGGGTATTTCATGGGCTTGGATAGAACTCTCTTTGGAAAACCGGTTTGCCAAGCCCTTTTATAACTCACATGCTCACACTTTTCCCTTCCAATGTGGGATCCTAACAATTTCTTTAAAATATTTTATACTGTTACCAAAATTCTTCAATCTTCAATCTTCAATCTTCGGGCCTTCGGCATCTTTAATCTTCGGCTTCTTCTTCTTCAATGTTCAATGTTCAATCTTTGGCGTCGGCATCTTCAATCTTCAGCTTCGGCATCTCCAATCTTCGACAACACCAGAGTCAAGCATCCGACGAGGTTTGTGTTTCAACTGTCATCTTCACTTCACTTCATTTTACTGTTATTGTTATTGTTAATTTCATCTCACTTCCTTAATTTCTTGCTCAAAGTCAGGCACCGGCAAAACAGAACTTCACTCACTGTCCTCAACCAAGCTGCAACACCAGTGACTACTGCTGATAGGGCCATTGGAGGTGAAAAGATGTCATATTTGATAGGGCCATTAGATAAGTTGATGGTCCATTTATTTATTTATTTATTTTTTTGTTAAAGCTCGCAATATATTGCTGCTTTTGTATTTTTCTAAGTGGCCCATTTAAGCATTTTATGAACTGAATGTTTGTCATCTTGATGATTTATTTCTTCACACCTTGTGGGATTGGTATGGATTTATAAGAGGAATGTTTGATATTCAAATTGGGAAGTAACAAATTCATTTTGTTTTGTATAGTGTTTTATGCAATTGATTCCATGTGTTACGAGAAGTCTTATGGTTGCAATGATGGATTGGATTTTTTGTGAATCTACTTGTGGCAATGCTATTGTTGTGGGACGTCCGGATGAGTGCTAAACTGATTTTCTTTTTAAAAGGGAAAATGTTGGATAGTCTTTGCTGTTGAGATTTCTCTTGCTTAGTTTGAAATCCTTGCTTTGAGAATAGGGGTTTGAGATTTTTTTTGTGGGATTCTTTGCACACTGCAGTGTGCCAAATTCTCCATGTTCATTTCATTTCAGATTTGGATGAATTTGTTACAAGAATTTATTAATTATCATTGTTAATAATCTGGATTTTTTTAAATTTTTTATTTGTCTCTTGATCTCATGCTGTATGCTGACATCATGGTCCAACTCGCCTATTGGACCAGTTTGCCTGGCCAACCCGGGACCTGGTGACCTGACCGTGTTAGTCCCTGAGTCGGGTTTTAAAACCTTGGTGGCAGACTCCCAAATTTGCTTAAGGAGTTTGCCATGAAGAGGCCCAATGCTTTTGGATTTGAGTCTCTTGAGTCCATGTAGTATGCGGAAGGAGAGAGCCTCATGCTGACTTTTTTGGGCCCAATTTTGTTTGCAATGGCTTCAACTATTTCGAGAGCAAATCGGCAATGGTTCTCTAGGGATCCGCCATATTGTTCTGTCTAGTCGTTCACTTGATCTTTTAGAAATTGATCGATTAGATAACAACTTGTCAAAACCTATAAGTGTATGGACCAAAATTGTAATACCTTGAAGAGTTTTTTATAATGTTGACTGTATTTGGAATTCGTAATATTGAATGAGAGATCTTTTAAACTCTAGGACAAATTAGATCAAAAGATGATCTAAATTCTTAATACTTTATTTTATCTATTTACTTTTTTTACTTATTCTTCTCTCTCTCTCTCTCTCTCTCTCTCTCTCTCTCTCTTTTACGTTAATACGATCAGAAGATGATCTAAATTCTGAATGTAACACTAATTATTTATGTTAATCAAATATCAAATTGGTATCATAAGAGATCCGGAAAATCAAATGTGATAACCTAAGAGAAAACTTACCAGCCTAATAGCATTCCTTGCAGCAATTCTGAAATCATTTACAATTTGAGAGATTTCATTAGTCCTCAACCTCCTTGGAGGCGTAAATTCAACATTAAACCCACTACTTCTGAGTCCAGAAGACGTCAATGGCTCGTCCGTACTAGATATTGGAGCTTCCCCATTTGGCTGAAAATTTGTGAAAAACCAACCTTAGTTTTCGATAATATTTGATATTATTATTTTTTTTTTTTATAATTTATCAAAATATCATTAAATTGAAGTTATAAATTTTGAATTTAAACATAAATTGAATGGTGGTATGTATGGAAATATATTAAAATAAGTTGAAGAATAATTAATGAATGAGAGGTTGTATTTCTGTTAAAAAAATAATAATTAATTTTTTAACATATTAATGTGCTTTTGAAGTTAATAATAATTTTTTGTATGGATACTCAAAAAAGGCTTTATCCCAATTTGGATTTCTACAGGTTGCACAATTGGAAGATAAGGCCCAAACAATAGATGCAGCCCAAAAAGACATACAA
Organism: Pistacia vera; assembly: GCF_008641045.1. Classification (NCBI taxonomy): domain Eukaryota; kingdom Viridiplantae; phylum Streptophyta; class Magnoliopsida; order Sapindales; family Anacardiaceae; genus Pistacia; species Pistacia vera. Next base: position 1,050,210 of record NW_022196003.1, read on the forward strand.
TAGGCAAAACGGCGTGAGATAAAAAAAAAATAAAATAAAATAAAAAAAGCTCGCCAGTCTCTCTATCAGAGCCAGGTTTCGATCCTGGGACCTGTGGGTTATGGGCCCACCACGCTTCCGCTGCGCCACTCTGATTGTTGAGAACTACAGCTACAAATATTTATATTTATATTTTAATTTGTAAATCCTACTCAAACATCAACATATATACTAAATAAAGTATTGATTTATCTTAAATCGAAGCTTTAAGTTAAATCGAAGCTTTAAGTGAAGTGATAAGTTAAATCAAAAGCCTTACAAATCATATATATATATATATATATATATATATGAAGAATGAGATGATGTCTTACAGAAATAATGGACTAATATTATAAAAGATAAGGTCCCTACAATAATATCAAACCATCTTAATTCTCTAAAAATTTTATAACACCGATATTCTTCATATTATCTCTTCACCGAAAAAGTACTTTAATTTACAATTTGATTAAACAGAGAAATAATATTTAATATGTAGATCCATAATAAGTAAATGCCAAACTCTCTTTTGTGTTATATAATACATTAATTGGTAATTTTTGTCCTACAAGATACATTTCCATTGCCCAATTTGAATACCCTTAATATATTAAAAAAAAAATTAGTTTTCAGTAAGAAAATTAAAAGAAGATGAAGAAGAATTAATGAATGAGAGGTTGTATTTATTCTTTAAAAAAAAAAGAATTAAATGAATTATAGCATATAAATGTGGTTCTGAAATTAAAAATTGCACAAAAGACAAAATTTTTACTATTCAATATTTAAAATTTCTAATACATTAATGTAGACGTAAGAATCTACCTGTACGGAAAGGGAGGTCTGATCCTGTGAAGTTAAGGCCACTAGCGATCTGCTGTACCTGCACACGTAGAGAAACACACGCGTGAAGCGAACGGGAAACACCAGGGTGGTGTTTGCCGTAGGCACTCCGACGCTCAAGTCAGCAAGGCTAAAAGGCTAATATAGTAAGGGCTAGGGAATAAAAGGTTACTGGAAGTCTAGTCGGGGACTGTGACTACGGCGGTGAAGCGAAACTCTCAAGCAAGAGCTTAGGGTGTGATGGTGTAATGTCGATCTCCTTTGTGAGAGGGCTGGCCTCTGCTTATATAGTGGTCGTCTGGTCTCCCAATCCTGGTGGGAGTAGGAGTCCTAGTATGACTCTGATGCCAACCCTAGAAGAATCAGGGCCGTAATCAGCTGTCTTATCAGTGTCCGGATAGGAAGTTAATTCTGATTAGGAGAATAACTCCCAAGTGGGAAAGTCATCAGGAAAGGGGAAGGCGACCTTCAATAGGGGGTTGATCAAGAATGGGAAAATATTGAAGGGGCTATGGGCTCTGGACTCGCCCATAGACCCAGGAAGTGGACTGGGATTAAGAGGCTCGCGCCCATGTGGTTTGGGCCGGCTATACCTCGTATCAAATAGGACCAATCCGAATGGGGCCTCTGCAAGACTGGGCCTCTGCAAGACTGGGCCTGGCCATTCTTCACTAGTGGTCCTGTTTCCCTATTTGGGCCAAGGACGATTTTTGGCCCTAACAGTTTGTCCCCCACTCTCTGAGTTGAGAGTATCTTAAGTCAGAGAGTAGGTTGCGCTCAAGGCGAGCTCGGTCTTTCCTCATGGACGAGCGATCATTGGAGAATGATCTGACCGCCGCAGGTGATACTTGATTGGACCTCGTTCGGTATCCACTCCCGACCCAAAGTATTCTATCATTGTGAGGTGTTTGATCGGTTCGGCGAGCTGAAGAGTAGAGAGCCAGATGTGATCGTTCGGTACATCCGCACGACTAACAAGGGGACTGTTAAGAGTCACTCATTCGTCATGTCGGGTCGGATAGGTTCAGGAAGTTTACTAAAAAGCTTCATTCGGTCGGGATGCTGGGACGACTAAGTGGGTGAGGCATCTCGATTACATGTTGTCCACTCGTTCTCCACGGACGGATGATTGGGCGAGATTCTCAATTTTGTTCTGAAGATGGCTCGACCTGGACCATTCCCAACTCATGCATCGGTCGACCAGGCCTTCTAGGCCGGCTGAGCATGGGATGCTTGGGAGGGCTCCCGAACTGAAGAGTCGGTCGGGTGGATCGAGTGGCCAAGTGAATTTGTTGGCGCGTGACGATTGGACGCGTGTCGGATTCATTCCGGGCGGTACAAACTGAGTCAGTCGGAAGGAACGGGCGATCGAGACGCAGCTTCCCTACGGAACAACGGTTTCCCAGGTGATTCGAATCACTGCCACGTGTATGGTGGCGATCGGTCCGTCGTTTCGAGAGCGGGAAAACGAAGAGACTCCTGACAACTGACCAATCACAGCCTGCCACGTGTTTACATTTTCTTTACAAAATTGGGGAGCAGACTGTTCATCTTCCATTCGCGTTGGTTTTGTGTTTTCATTCACACCCGAAAATTTCTCTCCCTTTTTTCTTCGTTTTTGTCCCAGTTTCTTAGCGAAGGGGTCTTTTCTACAATCCCCAGGTAATTTTTCTTTTTAGGCCGTTTTGTTGTTCTGTAGGTAATTTCTTTTTTGTTGAAATTTTTGGGAGGTAGGATAAAGGTATTTTGAACTTTTGAGCGGGTTTAAACTGGGTTTCCAAGTGTTTTGGTGTTAGGATTTTGGAGATAGCGGTAGGTTTGAATTTTCCGATGGATATCCGGGAAGAATCCGGCAGTTTCGAATATTTTCTGGTTTTTTGGATTGGGCCTGGAAACAAGTCGACTTAGGCGTTGTTTGGCTCGGTCGGTACGTTTGACCGAGTGGTAGGAGGCGTGTGATGTGGACTAGGCGATCGTCATCCAGGGCGAGTGTGAGTCTTTAGTTTTGAGGATTGGTGATCGGTGTGAGTAGGTAACTGGGTTGAAATTGGAGGTGGATCGGTCGCTCTGGGCGGGCGAGTTGTGCTCTACTGATTTTGCTTAGGGTCGTTAGGTTGGAGGGATCGACCCAGGGCAGGGGCTCTCGTTGTCGGGCAGGTCGACTAGTAGCGAGCTTTTTCTTTCGGTCGGTCGGTTAGATGGGACGACTGACTATCTAGAATTCCACCTCTCGGTAGGACGGGTCAACTGAGATTGAAGAGGCCGTTTTTGAGCGAATCTGCGGTGTTGAAGGGCGACCGTTGGCTAGGTTGATACTTGAGTGGTTCAGTTTGAGTTTTCATAAGGAACGAGTCGGTCGGTCGTTGGGACGGGCGAGTGATCTGATGTCAGACGATACGTCAGCAGTTCGAGTCAAGATGTGGTGGATGTTGGGGACAGTATGAGCGTGCCCCAACTATGGTGATGATGCTTAGGGGAGCGTTCCGGTCGGCGTGCCGACCGCAGTTAGTGTTGCTACTCCAGGGTCGAATGGAGCTGGGCCGAGTGGCTCGGGTCGTATGGTAGAGTGGGGAAGACTCCGAGGGGCTGGCAGTCCCTCTTCATCCGGTAGTAGCTCTGAGAAGGATTGAGCCAGCAGGGCAGCGGGATTCTGACCAGGGATTATCCACCCGTGCTGAAGGATAGTGACGTGTGGCGTATCCGTACACTGTATCATATCCCTGGTTCTGTCAAAGTCCGGACCCCGTCTCAAGACGGGTTTATTGGGAAGCTGAAGTTGGGTCTGTGTGGTACGAAAATAGTTTCATGATGGGTTGAGGTTGCCTGTGCCTCGCCTCGTCTGGGAGGTGCTAATCACTTCATTATCGCCCCTTCCCAACTTATGCCGAACGCCTAGATTGCTGATGGCCCCAGAGTCTGTGTGTTCGACACCAAATTGTGTTCGGGTTGCACGAGCTGCTGTACTCGTACTTCCTAAAGAATGATAAGGAGAAGGCCGATATCTGCTAAACTTGAGGCACGACCGGTCTTATCTGGTGACCGACCTGCGGTCTAGTGATAAAAACTGGAAAGCCCACTACTTTTTCTTAAAGGGTGAGGCCGTTTTCGAGACAGGGGCCGGCCGAGATCCCGATCGGCTGGCGAGCCACTGGAGAACTTCGTCGTTTCTTTCATACTTTTGATTACTAAATCTTGATTGTGTTTTTTGTTTGCAGAGCTCGATTTCAATCGTGCTGGGCAAGCGGGGACAACTTGGACGTAGCTACCCAGAGGTGTTAGCCATCCCGTTGGAGCAGAGGGATTGGCGAGTGGTGCTAGCAGAGTCTAATCTAAGAGTAGTATTCTTTGGGCCGGAGTAGAGGCTATTCAGAGAGGTACTCCCTTCCCCTCGCTAAACAGACTTGGGATGTGCTCTTGAGTCGATACTGCAACCATATCATTTTTGGTGAGTCCGGCTGAACCCACTAACCGTTGGAGAGTTTGCACTTGCAAGTCGCTGATGAAGAAGTTGACTGTCCCGAGCGCAAGCGAATCCATCGCCAGGCGTCAAGAAAGAAGAGGGAGTCGTTGGTTGGGCAGATGCGAGGGTTGATGATGTATTGGCGACGCCGCCCAGTCGGCAGCCACCGAGTCAGCAGCCTTCGGCGGGAGCCGGGTCGTCCCAGGCTGCCGTTGTGGATGAGGAGCCGGGACTATTACCATCACGATTCCGCTACTGCGTCGACTTATTCTGACGATACGTCTATGAGTAAGTGGCCGCCTCCTTCTTATTCCCGACAGACAGGTGCACCTAAACCAGATGGGTTCGGTTGCTGCTGCTGATTGGGGTGTATCCCGCGCCGTTCAGGTATGGCAGTATTGTTTCATTTTTCTTGTTTTCGACTCTGTTCTCATTGCTCAGTTTGTTGTGCAGGTACTCACTAGCAGTCTCCATCTAAGAAGTCTTCGTGGTGGCGCAGGAAAGCAGATCAGGATGTATCCAAGGCCAACGCTGGTTTGCGCCAGAAGAGGCAGCATCCCGGAAGGCTGAACAGGAGATCTCAGCATGCCTCAGGGATAGTGAGGCCGAGGTCGAGAGGCTACGACGCGAGTTAGCGGAGAGGACCACGGAGGTCGAGTCCCTCAGGGAGCAGTGCATCCTCCATTGCTGATGACGCCATCATTAAGGCTCGAGGCAAGCTCATGCTGGAGTTTAGGAAGGACGGACCTCTCATTGGGATCCGGATGAAGACATTCTGCTCATGCAGAGTTGTTGGAAGAAACTGGTCATCCGTGGGACGGACGAGGAGCAGGCTCCTGAGCTTAGTCAGTCGGGTATTGGGGATGTAGCGACCTGCTGCGAGGCCACACTCATGGTGCTTGTGTGGCGACTGATTTGGTGTTGAGGATGAGACTCGCGCTGAGGATGCTTAGTGCTCTCCCCCTTTTCCTTTTTTGTATTTTGGGGCTTGCAATGCCCTTTAGTCTGGCGTCTGTGTCGTTTTTTGTATTCTGAACTGGGGCGTTTGACGCCATATATATTACCTTTGATTGTTCTGGTTTCTCATGTTGTCTCCTTGGATGAATGAACTGTTCTTTTATTTCTCTCTCTCCTTATTTTTGTGCGTGTTATCTCAGCGTGGCCTAATGGCTAAGGCATGTAGCCTTATGTTGGCTGGGTTGGTGTTTTGCTTGACACGGTATAGGTCATTCATTCGGTCGGGTCGACCGAGTGTGTAGTCCCCTGGATGAATGGCGGTGCATCTTCAGTTCAGTTTTTGGGTTGGATTGGGCCGGTCCCAAGGTGCCAAGTCTTGGATCGGGCATGGCCGATCTTACGGTGTTCTCCGGGAGTCGAGCGGGGTCGATTCAAGAGTGTGAGTAATTCATCGACCGGGTCGACTTGAAGGTGTCCATCCGTTTTATCGGGCATGGCCGATTTGAAGGTGTCCGTATGTTCATCGGTAGGGCCGATTTGAAGGTGTCCGTACGTATATCTGGCAGGGCCGATTTGAAGGTGTCCGTACGTATATCGGGCAGGGCCGATTTGAAGGTGTCCGTACGTACATTGGGCAGGATCGATTTGAAGGTGTCCGTACATATATCGGCATGGCCGATTTGAAGGTGTCCGTACGATATCGGCAGGGCTGATTTGAAGGTGTCCGTACATTCTTTAGGTAGGGCCGATTTGAAGGTGTCCGTACGTATATCGGGCATGGCCGATTTGAAGGTGTCCGTACATATTTTGTCAGGGCCGATTTGAAGGTGTCCGTATGTATATCGCGGGGCCGATTTGAAGGTAAGTAATTGTTGACCGACGTCGATTTGAAGATGAACTACTGAATAATATTTCATTAAATATCTGGCCATGAGGCCGACTGTCTAAGAGGAGGTGGATAGGCCCACTCATCCTTTTTATTAACAATGAAAAAATGAAAAAACAAATTCCCAACAAGGACAAGGTTCACCTACGAGTAGTAACTTTGAGGTGAACGGCATTCCAACTGTTGTTTGATGTCTTTGCCCTCGGGGTCTGGAGTTTGTAGGCGCCCTTCCCTGCTTCTTTGATTATCTTGTAAGGGCCTTCCCAGTGTGGGGCTGAGTTTGCCAGAGTTACTCCTTGGTGTTTTGGAAGACCTTACGAAGGACCCAGTTGCCTATCTGAAAGTGCGGATCCTCACGCTGCGGTTATAATGTCGGGCGGCCTGTTGCTGGTAGACTGCGTTACGGATGCTCGCTTGTTCCCGTAGCTCGTCCACAATGTCTAGGTTCTGGCAAAGGTTTTGGCTATTTGATTCTCGTCCGCCACTGGAGCCTGGTGGAGGGAACTGATACTTCGGCTGGAATGACTACTTCTAACCTATGTTAGGAGAAAGGTGTTTTCACCAGTTGATGATCGAGCCGTGTTCGTTGACCAGAGGACTCCGGGTAGCTCGCCCCCCCATGCGCCCTTAGCTTTCTTGTAATCGCTTCTTCAGTGTCTGCATGATTGTTTTGTTTGACGACTCGGCCTAGCCTTTAAACTGGGGGTTACGGGGTTGAGAAGCTTAACTTTATTCCCCACATGTCACAGAAATCCCTGAAGCCTGAACTAATGAACTGGGACCCATTATCAGTGACAATCTCCTTTGGTATTCCGAACCTGCAGATCACGTTCTTCCAGATGAAAGCTTTTACCTCTCGTCTCTGACTTGAGCGAAGGCTTCGACTTCGATCCACTTGGTGAAGTAGTCTGTCACACCAACATGAAGACTCGTTGCCCCCGTGCAGTAGGTACTTTCCCACGATGTCCCATTCCCAACTTCATGAATGGCCACGGTGTGAAGAATGGAATGAGTCGTTCTGGTGGGAGGTGTGAGACGTAGTAAACCTCTGACAACTGTCGCATTTCTTGCGTAAGCGCTCGAGTCGGTGCGGATAGTTCGGCCAGTAGTACCCGCGGTGATCACCCGGTGAGCAAGACTCCGCCCCCCTGCATGGTTGCCGCATTCGCCTTCATGGAGTTCGGCTAGAACACTTTGGGCCTCTTCTAGGCTTATGCATTTGAGTAGGGGCCCAGAACGCCTTTCTGAGGAGTTAGCCCTCAGTAGGGTGAATCTGGCGGTTTTTGCTTTCAATCGGCGTGCTTCGTTCTTGCCAGCCGGAGCTCATCGTCTTCCAGGTACTTTACTATCGGGTTCATCACACAGTCAGCTTGTTCAACGCCCATGGCTTCTACAGAGACTTGTTAGGTGGCGGTTCCTTCAAGTTGGCTGGCCACTGCATGAATAAGAGGGGGATGGATGACTGGGAGAAACATTGGTGCTGGCCAAGGTTGGCGAGGGCGTCGGCATGGTTGTTCTCACCTCTGGGGATCTATACTATTGAGAACTCTTCGAATTCGCCTGCAGCTCTTTGACCATGCTCAGATAGACGTCATTTTTGAATCACGTGCTTGGTACGTACCTTGTATTTGATTGACCACGAGTTGGGAGTCCGACTTCCACTTCTAGTCTCTTGGCGCCAATTTCTCTGGCCAGGTAAGTCCAGCTAGGAGGGCTTCGTATTCGGCCTCGTTATTCGTGCACTTGAACCCACATCGACTGCTCGCTGATGATTTCTCCCTCTGGCGCGATCAGTACTATTCTGATCCGCTTCCATTGACATTACTTGATCCGTCTACTAGGAGGGTCCACTTTGAGGTGGTGCGCCGTTCATGCATAGTAATTCTCTTTCCGTGCCTGGGTGGTGGCGCTTGTGTGAAGTCGGCAATGAAGTCTGCCAGTGCCTGGGACTTGACGGCGGTGCGTGGTTGGTAGGATACTCGTACTCGCTGAGCTCTACCGTCCATTGCATGAGTCGGCCTGATAGTTCTGGTTTGTGCAATATTTTCTTGAGCGGAAGGAGGTGATCACAACTACAGGGTGGCACTGGAAATACGGTCTAAGCTTCCTGGATGCATGGATGAGGGCGAGGCGAGGCAAGCTTTTCAGTTGGCTGTATCGAGTTTCTGCGTCGAGGACGACTTGCTAATGTAGTAGACCGGTGACTGCTTGTTTCTTCTTCCCGAACTAGCACAGCTGATATGGCCGTCTTTGAGACCGCTAGGTAAGTGTAAGAGCTTCTCCCCGTCCATGGTTTGGAAAGCAGCGGGGGGTGGTCAAATACCTCTTCAGCTGTTGTAGGGCTTTCTTCGCATGAGGGATCCATCGAACTTGTTGGATTTTTTGAGGGCATGGAAGAAGAGATGGCACTTGTCAGTGACCTGGAGATGAAGCAGCTCAGGGCGCCACTCGTCCTGCAGGCGCTGGACATCTCTGATGCAAGTCGGGGATGTATGCTGAGGACCGCTCTGATCTGGTCGGGGTTGCTTTTATCCCTCGCTGAGTAACCATATAGCCTAAGAATTTACCTGATGAGACGCCGAATTGAGCATTTTTCTGGGTTCAGTTTCATGTTGTACTTCCGGAGAACGGCGAATGCCTGGCTAGGTGGTCAAGGTGTTGTTCGGCGATCAGGGATTTGACGAGCATGCATCGATGTACACTTCCATGGTCTTCCCTAAGTGGTCAGAAACATTTTGTTGACCAAGCGTTGGTAGCTGGCTCCGCGTTCTTCAATCCAAACGGCATCACTTTGTAACAGTAGTTTCCCCTCTCTGTGATGAAGGCTGTCTTCTCCTGATCGTCCGCATGCATCAGAATCTGGTTGTATCCCGATAAGGCTCCATGAAACTAAGGAGTTCGTGCCCTGCGGTCGCGTCTACCATCATGTCGATATGTGGAAGGGAAAGAATCCTTGGGGCAGCTTTGTTCAAGTCAGTGAAGTCATGCAGACTCTCCACTTCCCTTCTTTTTCTTTACGACTACAACGTTTGCCAGCCATTCGGGGTAGTGGACCTCTCTGATCATGCCGTTGTTTAGGAGCTTTTCATTCTCTTCATTGACGATCTGGTTTCGCTCAATGCGAATTCTCCTCTCTTCTGCTTGACTGGCGGGTGATCCGGATCTGCCTTGAGCTAGTGGACCTTGCGTCTAGATTGATTCCATCATGTCGGCATGGGACCAGCCGAAACAGTCTTCGTTCCGTTTTAGAAATTCTATCAGCTTTTCTCTTGTCTCGGGTCGAGCGGAGCCTATGTGTGTCTTTCTCTCCGAGTCATCTGGATGTATCTGCACTTCATCCAACTCCTCAATGTTGGTTGGTCAGCTCTGTTCGAGGGGTTGGATGAGACTATAATTGCTATGAAGAGTTTTCTCTTGCCTTTGAAGGCGTTTTTGTAGCAGTCCTTGGAAGCTTTAGGTTACCCTGACTCCCGTCACTCCCCACTTGGTTGGAAACCTGATTGTCTGGTAGAAAGTAGATGGACTGCCCGCATGTTGTGGATCCAGGGCGGCCCCAAAATGACTTTGGTGGGATGGGGGCATCGATCACCAAAGACTGTCTATTTGTTTACTCCGCCGCAGATGATGAGGGATCTCCCTGATAGTGTATTTTGCTCCTAGCTGAATCCAACTAGCAGTGTCGGTCGCCTGTTGATATTTTTCTTCTTCCAGCCCCATTGCTTTGACTGCTTCGAGGAATAGATATTTGCTGATGACCCTCCATCTACGAATACTTTTTTCACTGATGTTGGCTATTTGTAGAGGGACTAAAGCATCGTGGTAGGAGCGGCTAGGGTGACCGGTTCGTTATCCTCGAACTGAATTACTTGATGGAGTATGACCTCGAGACGGTGGATGGACTGGACTTCATGATGGTTAGTTCTAGCATGCCGCTTCACTGATGAGTAACTTTCCCCACTGATTTCTGATCCTCCGAGATTAGCGACAGAAACCTTTTGGTGTGGGTTCTCACGGAGGGGGCGACTTTGTTTTGGAGCTTTTCTGGCTAATGGTGTTCTTCCCCTTGTCAGTGAGTAGATCACGGAGATGTCCCCTCTTCAGAATGGTGGCAACCTCGAGCCGCAAGGCGATGCAGTCTCGGTGTTGTGCCCGTGATCGTTGTGGAACTCGTACCACTTGGTTTGTGTCTCTCCTTGCCTCGGATGAGCTTACCAGGCCACTTGACTGCGGATCCCATTCCTTTCATTATCGCTACGACCTGGGTTTGTTCGACGTTGAGACTGTACTCTGGTATTGAACTGTTTCGATCCCGAATGCTTGTTATCATTTCCAAGGGTTGGCGATCATATTGGTCTTCTGGTTCTGCCCATATTGCGTGCGGGGGGTTGGTAGCGGTGTTTCTACCGTCTAGGCTCGGCTTCCTGTCGTTCCGCCTTGTTCGTACTGGAATGGGCAGCTCGGTTCATCTCTTCTTCCTCCCACCTTATCTGGATAACGCTCGGGCCAGAGCGTCTTCTATGGTGGGTGCAGCCCAGCTTTGTAAGCTCTTTGATAGTTTCTCCATCTGGGAGGAGCCTTTTCTGAAAGCATCCACAGCAGTCTCTGGGGTTACAAGAGGAATAGAGATCTTCTCTTTTGAATCTGCTAACATACTCTCTAATGGTTCCCCTCTTCGTTGTATACTCGGTACAAGTCGCCGACAACTTCTCTAGCTTCTTGCTGCTGGCGAATTGTTCCACAAAGGTGTCTTTAAGCTGAGCGAATGAATCGGATGGATCCGTTCGGGAGTTCGTGTACCATTGGAGCGCCGGGCCACAAACTAGAACCGAAACTTTTGCACATGCAGCTTCTCTAAGCCGTCGGAGTATGGAAACAGTGAACATCCGCTGCTTGTATGAGGCTATGTGGTCATCCGGGTCAGTGGTAACCGTGCATATGGTTTCATGTTGGGGATAGTGAATTTCTGGGCATTGTCAGCCAGGCGATCTCATCCGCAAAGGGTGAATCGGCGTAGCAATTCGGTCTGCTCTTCTTGGTTGGGATTGGCATTCCTGGGAGGCGCCTCATTATTGCCTCACGTCGGCCAGTCTCTTGGCCAGTACTGTTCCACAGGGGAAGGGGATACTATCGGGTCATCCCATCTTACCGGGTCTGGTCCGTTCCTGGGGTCATCCCTTGGGGGTAGTCTAATATCAGTCCGTCATGCGCTCTTTGGTAGCATGTGTCTTCGTTCATCCCTTCTGGTTGGATGACCCCCATTGTCACTGTTTTCGTGTCTTCTCTACATGAACGGTCAGGGAGTTGTCTGGTATCGTTCGGTATTTCGGGATGGACGGGCTCAAGAGTTGGAGTTGGTTTGGTTTGGCCGTTCAACCCGCGCGGATGGGGTTTGTGTTTGGGTTGACTGGGGTGAAGTGGTATGGTGGGGTGGTTGATCCTTCGGGTTTTCTATTGCTGGATCGTTTTGATCATGAGGCTGGGATGGCGACTGGACCGCACACTGTTGTCTTTTGATCTCCGTTAGTCAGAACGGAGTAGTCAGCACCAGTGCGTTAAGCTGACGCGACCCTTTACCAGAATCTGAGGGTCGATGCTCTGGTGTGGAAGGGGTTGCATGGATGGGATAGTGGTGCAGAACCGATTGGGGGGTGCTTGGTCGAGCAGAAACTCGAGTTCATAGAATCGGCTTACTTTCTCTTTTAGCGACTGGTTCTCGACCCTGATGGATGTGTTTTCGGCTTCCAGTGCGGCCACCTTGTCCAAGTTTTGTTGCATGAGAGCGGTCAAAGCCTCCAGTCTGGCCTCGAGGCCTGAGTTAACGTCGTCTGGATTGTCAGCCATGGAATATTCCTCCACGTAGCAAGTTCGTCACGCCGAATGATTGCTATAGGCCCCACGGTGGCGCCAACTGTAGACGTAAAAATCTACCTGTACAAAGGAGGGTCTGATCCCGTGAAGTTAAGGCCACTAGCGATTCGCTGTACCTTACACGTAGAGAAACACACGCGTGAAGCAACGGGAAACACCAGGGTGGTGTTTGCCGTAGGCACTCCGACGCTCAAGTCAGCAAGGCTAAAAGGCTATATAGTAAGGCTAGGGAATAAAGGTTACTGGAAGTCTAGTCGGGACTGTGACTACGGCGTGAAGCGAAACTCTCAAGCAAGAGCTTAGGGTGTGATGGTGTAATGTCGATCTCCTTTGTGAGGGCTGGCCTCTGCTATATAGTGGGTCGTCTGGTCTCCCAATCCTGGTGGGAGTAGGAGTCCTAGTAGACTCTGATGCCACCCTAGAAAATCAGGGCCGTAATCAGCTGTCTTATCAGTGTCCGGATAGGAAGTTAATTCTGATTAGGAGAATAACTCCCCAAGTGGGAAAGTCATCAGGAAAGGGAAGGCGACCTTCAATAGGGGTTGATCAAAAGGGAAAATATTGAAGGGGCTATGGGCTCTGGACTCGCCCAAGACCCAGGAAGTGGACTGGGATTAAGAGGCTCGCGCCCATGTGGTTTGGGCCGGCTATACCTCGTATCAAATAGGACCAATCCGAATTGGCGTCTCTGCAAGACTGGGCCTGTCCATTCTTCACTAGTGGTCCTGTTTCCCTATTTGGGCCAAGGACGATTTTTGGCTCTAACATTAACATAGAATTATTTTAGAATTATCAAGAAATTTTAGAACTAAAAAATAACGACCATAATTAATGATAATTAAACCCAAAAATTTCACAATAATATATTATGATATATAAGCCTTAGAACATGGATATTTATTGAAAATTCCAAAGTAATTACAATCAATAATAGATTAAATCATAACTCATCACGTATTACTAACTAAAATCATAAATCTTCAAACCCTATAATAATACTAAATATTCAAAATCTTCAAAACCATAAATAATATAACCCCCACTTAAATTACTAGTTAACCTACAACAAAAAATACTAAATATTCAAAATCTTCAAAACCATAATAATATAGCCCCAAGTTAAATCACTAGTCAGTCTACACAAACAAATATAACCAATTATGCTCTTCTACTATCTAAGTAGTTTCTGGATGCCGAGTACAACGGCGTTGACTTCACACATGACGATTGTTTCTTCCTATCACCATCTGTCATTCACACATCGACGATGACACCAACGATGACTTTGATCATTGACTGATGTGTTGACCAATGGTTGACTATTTTGGAATTTTAATTTTAATAAAAAGAAAATAATATAGGGTTATTAAATAATATACGATATATTATTTTTATTTATAAATTTATTTTTCATTTAAATATTTACGGAAATAATTTAAATTATGAAGCTATTTTGTCTAATTAATTTTTAATAGATTTAATTATATGTTACATTGTAATAATAATAATTTAAATTTGAGGGTAATTTTTGTCCAAAAAGCATAAATATTATTTTATTTTATCACTATTCATTGTTACAAGTAAATATTAATTGCATTCCATTCCTTCACATATTCCTAGTTATGCATCGACAAAATAATAGCCACCTTTGTACTAATCTCACAAATTTTAAGTTCAACATCTTTCCTTTTAAGATAAGTAAATAAAGATAAAATATGTTTCGTTTAAACTCATGCAATACCAAATCCATTATAGATCATCACACCATCTATCAATAACAAATACATGCATACTCATATCCCATTACCATCAACAGATTATTTGAGTAAAATGGGAAAATTTCTTGGATACTACAGCATCATTAGGGCTCACCAAAAAACATTTAATTTCCCAGGAGATGTAAGTATCATTAGGACTACCCAGCCCAGAAGGCATACATACATATATTAAAGATTGGCTGTTAACCTTTAACTAGGTATGATTTTGTTCTATTGCAACTTTCACAACGTCATATACTTTTATTAGGGTCATTTTATATTATCTGATGTTTTAATAATAAAGTATACCTCGTGTAATGAAACTCATTCTATATACAAAATAATAATAATAATAATAATAATAATAATAATAATAACAGTGATACATGCGACAAAATAAAACAAAATATAAATACAAAGCAAAAATAATAGCTTAGAGTAAACTAAGTAAACCCTTTCTATAGCATGTGCGAATATTTTCTAAGAAAAGATGGAGCTGCCTATATCCCACTATGGAAATTTGTATAAATTTGTATACAGCATTCAGTTAAAGTTTTGTGTATGTGTTTAGCTAGAAAAAGAAAGCATTAGACATTGAGTTTCAAATTAATATGTTATATATTTTCTTGGGGTGAGCGATCTGAGTAGCCTGTATTTTTCGGAGGAATCGGAACTGGAACCACACAGTGCAGGTTTCTAAAAAAAGGAATCGGAACCGGAACTTAAAATGTAGGTTCTGGTTCCTTACCTGGGTACCTTATAAAAAGTTAATTACCCCCTATTAGTTTAAAAAATGACAAAAATACCTTAAAAGTTTACAAGTACCCCTAACAAATTAAGAAAACCTATATTTAGTAGTTTTCAACTTTTGATTACTATTCATTTGTGTCCAATATGACTCATAAATCATCTAATCTATAGGCAGAACTTGAATTCAATCAATTCATCACAATTCACATAAAATTTCTCAAACAAAACCAAAACACAAACAGGTTCCAATCAGGTTCTAAGCTGAGTACCTGCTTCAGGTTCTTTTCCTAGGTTTTGATTCTGGTTCCGGTTTCAAAACCTGCAGGAACCGGAACTGGAACTGTACAGTGTCAGTTTCAATAAAATGGAACCGGAACCTATCTGCACGGTGCCGATTCTGGGTAGGTTCCGGTTCTATCCGCTACTCGTGCTCACTCCTATTTTCATATAAGAAATATTTTATTTACTAAAGTAGATTTGATTAGACATTTAAAATAAACCTTAAAAACTTGTATTCACTCAAATTAGGGGTGGGAAAACCGGTTAACCGAACCGGTTTATCCAAACCGAAAACCGGACCGGTTTCGGTTAAAAACCGAATATAAACCGAACCAAATTTTCGGTTCGGTTTCTGGTTAACCGGTTTTCAAATTACCTTTTAATCCATAAAATTCTTCAATGTTTTATTCAAGCCCCTAAATTTAAATATTTATTATTTTATATATAATTTCATATTATGTTTCTCTTTTATTTTGTATTATATTTGTATTCTTTGTATGAAAAATACATTAACATATTAAATTACTTATTTGCAGATACTGAATCCAGAATATGAAATAAAAACATAAAGAATTCAATTACACATCATTGAATAGTCAATATTCATTAATAAACTCAAATACATAACATAAAATTACANAAAAAAAAAAAAAAAAAAAAAATACAAAGCAAAAATAATAGCTTAGAGTAAACTAAGTAAACCCTTTCTATAGCATGTGCGAATATTTTATAAGAAAAGATGGAGCTGCCTATATCCCACTATGGAAATTTGCATACAGCATTCAGTTAAAGTTTTGTGTATGTGTTTAGCTAGAAAAAGAAAGCATTAGACATTGAGTTTCAAATTAATATGTTATATATTTTCTTGGGGTGAGCGATCTGAGTAGCCTGCATTTTTCAGAGGAACCGGAACTGGAACCGCACAGTGCAGGTTCTTAAAAAAAGGAATCAGAACCGGAACTTAAAATGTAGATTCTGGTTCCTTACCTGCCTACCTGGGTACCTTATAAAAAATTAATTACCCCCTATTAGTTTAAAAAATGACAAAAATACCTTAAAAGTTTACAAGTACACCCCTAACAAATTAAGAAAACCTATGTTTAGTAGTTTTCAACTTTTGATTACTATTCATCTGTGTCCAATATGACTTATAAATCATCTAATCTCTAGGCAACACTTGAATTTAATCAATTCATCACAATTCACATAAAATTTCTCAAACAAAACCAAAACACAAACAGGTTCTAATCAGGTTCCAAGCTGGGTACCCGCTTATGGTTCTTTTCCTAGGTTTCGATTCCGGTTCCGGTTTCAAAACCTGCAGGAACCGGAACTGGAACTGTACAGTGTCAGTTTCAATAAAATGGAATCGGAACCTACCTGCACGGTGCCGATTCTGGGTAGGTTCTGGTTCTACCCGCTACTCGTGCTCACTCCTATTTTCATATAAGAAATATTTTATTTACTAAAGTAGCTTTGATTAGACATTTAAAATAAACATTAAAAACTTGTATTCACTCAAATAAGCCATCAGTTTTGGTTATTTTTAAAATAAACTTATAAAATTATTGACTGGTTACAGAAATAATTGGATTACTTCAGAAAAATAAAACCGTTTTAAGTGCTTGACAAAGATTGGTGCCAAAGCTGCAACTAGCAGGCTAGGTAGAATTTCCTTTTCTTTCCTTTTACAGTTTGGAATTTTCCTTTATATATATCTTCACCCTACTTTTTCTTTGTTTATATTGGGTGAGAATGTCTGATATTTTATCAATTACTCTATGTAATTTTAATTTTTTAAAAAACAAATTCAATGGATACCCCATTCTTTTTATTTATTTTTGCCTCCTTTTTTCTTTTGAGATGTCTGATAGCATGTGCATTTCCTTGCATATATATAACAAGAAAAATGCTATTCTTACAAAGACTCATACAAAGAGGGCTACAAAGTGACATTATCCAGAAGAAAAAACAAAGAAAAAACAGAAAAAGAGAAAGAGAGAGAGAGAGAAATCATGAAAATCAAGGGTAGGGATTGTCTTTGTATGCTCCCTTTGTATGTGTCTTTGTAAAACTAGCATTGCTCATATAACAATAGTGGGACTAGACTTCCAAAATTTTCCCTTCATTTTTAAGTAAAACATGAAATAGAATTGCTCTTTTATGTTCTAACAAAAATTACAACATCTTGAGAAAATATAACGTACCAACATCTTGCTTTTATCCTGAACAAGATAGTGCATCAATCTCATTCAATTTATTGCATAAAAACATAATGATGGTTTTGTTTACACACTGAGATCTACTAAGTGTAATATAAACTTAAAAAAAAAGGGTACTTGCTCACCACTTCAAAGACCATTTAACTTCAAAATCCAAATAATTCTAGCAGTGCATAAGTACGAGGAAAGCATTTAATTAGCTCTAATTTCAATTGATATTTTCATTATTCAGCTGATATATCAAATATACATGCAAATAAGTTTCTTTCCCACTCATCAATTAATCAATAACGTCATATCAAAATATCTAAGGGAGCATGTAATGCTACATTTCATAGATTCTCTAGGTGGACAAATTAGTAAAAGAAGACTAAAATAAATAAGAATTGCAGAATATGGTAAGAATTTGAACTTGCAAAGCTGAAATTAAAGAAAAAGAAAAAAAAAAAAAATTCGCATGTCATTTTCCTAGTCAGAACAAGTCTCTTTCTCTTTCCATCTCTTTCTTATACTTCATCTCTATAAATAGGTTAGAGAGTGTGAAATGAACAGAGTCCAAGCATTTCGGTTTCTTTGGGATTCCAAATTTTCCGAAAGCTGAGAGTTGCCGGATTGTGGCCAAAACTCAGGTTTGTTAATGGTTTTTTCTTCTTCTTCTTCTTCTTATTTTATTTTACTTTTATTTTTTCATCTTTTTAAAGAAAGAATTTGGTCACACATAGATCTCATCAAATCTATATGTTATAATTATAATATATATAAACTTACCCTTATAAATTTTTTTCTAAAACCATGCATGGGCTTCATATGTATAAGATCTCTAAACTTAGATCTCTTGCAGAGAAACTGATTTTTCTTTTTCTTTTTCTTTTTCTTGTACATGAGAATATCTACAATATCCATTCTTGTTCTCAAAATTTGTATCTCATCTTCACTGATTTATTATTTTTACCTTTTTCTTTTGTGTTATACATGGGTTTTTATTTTGTTCTTTTTCCTCTTCAAAATCCTGTGTTTCATGAAAGTTAAATCATGAAACTTTGTCCCTCTGCATCAGTTTCTCTGAGATGATATGGTCTGAGTTTTTGCACAAAAATATGATAAAGTTCATCTTTTTAAGGTTTAGCCGTACACAAAGACAGAGAAGTGACTACAAAATCTTGTGCATTTTACAGTAGATTTTGATTTTCTCTTCCACAAGAAGTCATTGATTTGTTTAACTTTTTCTATGATATTAATTATTCTTCGTATCCTTCTCTTTCAGTTTGAACCCTTTGTTCTGGATCTCTTGTCAACGTTTTGCTTTTTTTTTTTTCTCCTTAAATACTGAACCAATAATTCTTATTTGCCATTACTTATACATTAGATCTTGCAAAAAAAGATGAACTTTATGAAACCCTCAAACTTTGCTAGTTTGTCTTTCATATCCGTCAAACAACTTATCCTTCTCTCTCAGTTTGAACTTTTTGTTCTGTTTGGATCTTTTCTTCTCACGCTTTGAAACAATTCTTCTCTTTTAATTCAAAGGGTACTTATTATATTTCAGATCTTCCCCATTTTTTTATCAATTATCATGATTCTATACATACTTTTTTTCCGTAACTTAATGAAACCCTCGCGCCAGTCTGAGATATTTGTCTTTCATGGGAAAATCAAACCAAAAAAACAAAAAAAAAAAAAAAAAATCGTAAAATTTTATGCAAGTACTTTAGATCTTGTACTAAGTTTATATATTTTTGTTTCAAAAGTTTTACTTCAGTTGCCTCTTTACTAATTTTATTAGATGTAACCCATCAAGATTTTTATCATTATGTATTAATTTCTCTGAGCATTCAGTATAGGAAATAGGTGGCAACAAACTTATAATTCTATTAAAAGAAAGATTTATGAATAAGTTCTCCAAGGTATATATAATAAATTATGAGTCTCTATATAATATGCTCTGTAGAGATGGGGAGAGGAAAAATCGAGATCAAGAGGATTGAGAACACAACAAACCGCCAAGTGACCTTCTGCAAGCGGAGGAATGGATTATTGAAAAAGGCCTATGAACTTTCGATTCTCTGTGAAGCTGAAGTGGCGCTCATCGTCTTCTCCAGCCGGGGCCGCCTCTACGAGTATTCAAACAGCAAGTAATCTTCTCATCTCATCTCTAATTATTGAAGCTTTCATTTTGGATCTACGTTTGTGTCACTCATATTTTTATGCATATTATCCTTCAGATGAGGTGTTTCTGAGTTAAGAACAAAAGGGAAATAAATAATTTGAAGGTTCTGATGTTAAGTCAAGCCAATATTCCTTATATAGAAATATAATTATTAGTGTGTTTGACATTTTTATGATTTAGGGTTATAGCTATTAATTTGCATATACAGTATAACAGTGTGATGACCTTAATTGAATTGATTGATACGTTAAAACTGACATTGTACTTGTCTTTAGCTTAGAGAAAAGTCTTCAAAGAAAAAGAATTTATTTCTTCGTTTTGGTTATAGTTTATATAATTGTTACCGTGCATGGAATGTTATCAGGAAAATACAGTGCTTAAGGTTCAAAGTCTTCAATCTCCATCTCTGTTACATTTCTTTTCCGAACCTCGTTGGAATGAGAAAGAATTAAATAAAAAGAAAATATATTCCATTTTGTGATATCTTTTGGGCTTCTTGTGTCAAATAGATTGCTACTTGAAGTTGTTTTGTCTTTGATTTTTAGATCCGTGGACGGCAAATCATAATTCTGTAGTTAACCTGCCATAAACTTACGAAATTTTTTTCATACGTATTGTTATTAAGAAAATATATATGAATTAATCGTCCCAAAATGTCAAAAATTTACAAATATATTGTTTGAAATCTTTGTCCTCCAACATAAAATTTTTGATGATTTACTATACGTGTTTTTTTCTATTGTTTATGATATATATAATCTAGGTAAAATTTGTATTTTATCTCTCATCTGGGCTCAAGGATTTTCAATATTACCAATGAACTCTTTCTTTTTCTTCTCTTATATAAGTTAAGAAAATAGTGAAACTGCAACCATCTAGGGTTTCTTTATTTAGTAATTGGGAATTGAATGCAAGCGCGTGGAGTTTAATGCCTTCTCTAGCTAGCCTTCTATCTAGCTCTGTTCAAAGACAAAATATCAAACTCTTAATCATAAGATTTACAGAAAAGATTATCATTTCATCATAGACGCATAGATTCACTACTTCATGTGTTTTAAAGCTAAACTTTGCAATAAATTATAAAAATGATAGAAAAATAGAAAGAACAAAATATTGGTGGAATCTTCAGAGATTTGTCTTACCGATTAAAGCATTTTGATCTTAGTGAATATAGTTTTTACATTTTTCCTTCTTAATGTCACAATGTTAAGAGAATTTAACCAATCTGCAGTCCATACTGCAGTAGTTGGATCATTTATGGATATTTTGATTTCTGTTTCTCTTTATGGGCAGTTATGATGAGTGTATTTGATTGTATATTTATATTTCTAACTTTGAAAATCTTCACCATTTTTTTTTTTTCCATCTCTTTAATGAAAGAAACTTAGCTAGTTTCTTTTATCATTATCTCTTTTATGCCTGTTTTTATGTTCAAATCATGAATGAGCTAGCTCAAAAGCTGAAACTAAATAAAATTTCCATTTGTGCTTTCATGACATAAAAAAAATATGAAAAGAAAAAGATGAAAGAGTTAGAGTTGCCTTCTCCTTGAAGGTGTTAAAGGCAGAAACATTTTCCCAGAAGACAATAAAGAAAAAGTTGCAGTGTATTATAGCTTGCATGCGGTAGTTCTGAAATTTTACTCTTTTGTTATTCATAAATCTTAAGTATTGTATTGTGTCCATTTCTAGTTTTAGCTTTCGAAAGTTTCCCATATCTCCTTCAGCACTGGAAGAAATCTAGACCATATCTCTTTTGTCAGTTCTCTTAACTCTGGAGGAACAGAAAACTTCATCCGTGTATTTGTCCCATCATCCAAAGTTTGTGGATTTCTGATGAAAAAAATGAAAAGTAAAAATTCATATCTCTTCACTCCAGAGGAACAGAAATCTAGTCCATGTTTAAC
Source organism: Pistacia vera (assembly GCF_008641045.1). Classification (NCBI taxonomy): domain Eukaryota; kingdom Viridiplantae; phylum Streptophyta; class Magnoliopsida; order Sapindales; family Anacardiaceae; genus Pistacia; species Pistacia vera. The sequence continues at coordinate 1,071,323 of NW_022196003.1, forward strand.
TTATTTCTACCAAAACTCATCATTTATCACTCTTCTTCTCTTTCTCTCGTTGTTTAACAAAAATCTCACTTTCTCGAACTAGCGTAAAAAACTTGAGTTTCCTAATTTAAGTTTTTTTAATTATTTTCTAGAATATTGTCTATTGTGTTATTATATCGAAGTATATATGAATTGGAGAAGATCATTTGGTATCAGCAAAAGATTAGAATTTAATATTGTATATACAGAAAAAAAAACATATATATTATTTGATAGCATTTTGACACGAAATTATCATGATAATACTTTATGTTAAAAATGCATCAATAACAATTATAACATATTAAGGATAGAAAAAAAAAATATAAATGAGTAATGATATCTGAATTTTATTAATTAGTTTTGTTATTATTATTATTATTATTATTTTTGTTGTTTTTGAATTTACTTCTCCTATATCAAATTCCTTGCTACATCCATGGAAAGTGTAATAATTTGCCTCAACTAATTAACTAATAAAGAAAGTGTAAATGCGCATACTCATATGACAAACAAAAGTAGTATTCTTNTCATGAATGAACTAGATCAAAAGCTGAAACTAAAATAAGATTTCCATTTGTGCTTTCATGACGTAAAAAAAAAAATATATATATATATATATATATGAAAAGAAAAAGATGTAAGAGTTAGAGTTGCATTCTCCTTGAAGGTGTTAAAGGCAGAAACATTTTCCCAGAAGACAATGGAGAAAAAGTCGCAGTGTATTATAGCTTGCATTCAGTAGTTCTGAAATTTTCCTCTTTTGTTATTCATAAATCTTAAGTATTGTATTTGTTTTATTTCTAGTTTTAGCTTTTGAAAGTTTCCCATATCTTTCTTGTTTTCCATATCACATCTCCTTTGTCAGTTCTCTTCACTCTACAGGAACTGAAAATTCGTACTGTGTATTTGCTACATTTGTGGATTTCTGGTGAAAAAAAAAAAATTAAACAGTAAAAAGGGTGACCATTTTCATAACGTGTTTGTGTACAAATACATATAAGGGGCATTTGCCCCTCCTCGCCTTTAGGAAAGTTTCAGTAAGTAATGTTTAAAAAACTCATCATTTATAACTTCTCTTCCCTTTTTCTCGTTGTTTAGCAAAAATTTAATATTCTAATTTCTTTTTTCAATTCTCATTCCCTTCACTTTATACAAATTAGTGTACAAATTTCATTCAATTATAATATGTTGAAGTATGTATGAATCGAAGAAGATTATTTCATATACTCCAATAAGTTGATTATATATCATTTTGTTGAAAATTTAGAAGCTTTGTTGTGTTTTCGATACTGCAGCATAAGGTCAACTATTGAGAGGTACAAGAAGGCGTCCTCAGACAACTTGAATTCAGGATCTGTCATAGAGATCAATGCTCAGGTAATTAACTAAGTTGTTTCTAAATATATATAACTCCTATAATATCAAATTATATACAATTAGAAACAAATTGAGCTTAACAATTTTTTATGCTTCTTTAATGTTACCAATAAATACAGTATTACCAACAAGAATCAGCAAAGCTTCGACAGCAAATTCAGATGCTACAGAACTCCAACAGGTGCATATATATTTTATAACGAGTAGCTTTTATTGATGAAATATAGATTACATATTCTTGATGTATATATGTTAGAGGCAATGCAAAACAAAAAAAAAAAAAAAAAATCAACTTAAATTGCAACTAAATATTTCTTCAAATTAATTTTAGTTTGATCTTGAAGAATTTGACCGAATTAGAAAGAAATAGACTAATATTAAGTTCATCAATCTTAGAAGAGAAGGAAGCAGTTGAGATAGAAAATTTTGGAAATGAAACCTAACTGTAAATTTTAACTAACTCAGATCTGAATGGCTTGATTCTCTGCACCTTTAGTGTCAACAGTTCTCATATTTTCTTAGAAAATTATTAATCCGCTTCAATTGAATAATAATGGAGTTTTTATCGATCTTCCACATATACCATGATAATATTTCTAATAATAATTGCACTCTTGCTTTGAAGGCACCTAATGGGTGATTCCTTGAACACCTTAACCGTGAAGGAGCTGAAGCCTTGAGAATAGGCTTGAGCGAGGCCTCCAGAATCAGGTCCAGAAGGTAATTTTCTTCTAAGGGAATTATATACCTCGGACGAACGAGGGAAATTACAAGCCTTCCAATCTCTACACTATTAATCTTCATTATAAGCTACTATTTCCAGGATCTCTTAGTTATTGTGTTTAATTTGCTCTTATTCTTACTCGTCGTTTCAACAGCACGAGATGTTGTTAGCTGAAATTGAGTACTTCCAGAAAAGGGTTGTATTACATCTCTTATATAAAAACTTTTGTACTGTATAACGTCTTTGACGAATTGATGTTCTCACATTCACAATATTTAACAGGAGAGAGGCTGAGAATGAGAGAGCGTGTTTCTTCGTTCCAAGGTACGCAAATTTTGATAAGATTGAAACTCATAGTATTGATTTTGATAATATTAATACATATAGATAACTTCTATAGTTTTTTTTTTTTTTTTTGAACTTCAGATTGCAGAAGTGGATAGGTTTCAGCAAGCAATAACATGGGCCTGGACCGGAGCTGAAGCGATTCATGCTTTAGCTTCTCGGAATTTCTTCAATCCAACCATGATGGAGAATACTGAAACTGCATACTCTCACCCTGATAGAAAAGCTCATCTTGGGTAATACTAATTTTCACTTCTCCATGCATATGACGCATTTCTATATAAATATATACATTTTTTCCTGCCTGCAGGTAAGCGTTGAAGATGATCACCAATATTGCAAATGGTTAATGTATATATTAATTTGTGTGTTAGTTAGTCTCATTTGTGTTCATGGGAACTACCTCCATATCGTGGATAATACCTATACTCTGGTTCTGCATTCAAATTATGTTTGAAGACTATGAGGTGCATGATTGTGTGATTTAATAAAAAATATAATTTATTGGTTTGTTTGTGGATGTGAAGGATTGTTTTGGAGAATTAGCATCTGTTATAGTTATTAATATGACTGGATTAGACCTGTGAGATATACAGAGGTTATATACATATCGTTCTAGGAGTGTTAAAAAAAGGACATATCTGTGAAGGGGTTAGGGTTCACGAATAGAGGATGAAATTTAGAGAGAATTTCAGTTATCATACACCTAATTTTCGTTAAGTAAGTACAGGAAGACTCACTTTATCTACCCATGTCTTTACAAAACGACGTCAACCACCATCTACTGTCACACTTTGATGAAACACGACAGCACGCTTAGCACAAACGGACCCCAACTATACTTTTATATCTACATCCCCCCTCAAGCTAAACTGGGTTCCGCCTTTTAGCTTACACAAAAACAAAAAAAAAAAAAAAAAAAAAAAAAAAAAAAAAAAAAAAAAAAAACTTATTCATTTGACATAACATTACTGACACATAGCACTTCTGATTGCATCACAATAAAGCAGTCAACAAAGCAATCAATGTAGCAGCAATGTTGACAGAGTTTTCCAACATTCAGATTCAACACTCTCATTCCTGCACTTTTCAGCAACAGCAACCAACAATTACGCCACATTGCAGATTCAAACATGCTGCTCTTCATTATCATATTTCAATTCAATACTGCATTTTGCATATTCGAGCACTTAATTCTACCAATATCAGATTCAGCACTTCATTCTGCACTCAGCAATCAACAACCAACACTTCAGTACCCAGATTTCGATTCTGACACGACAGCAACCAACAATCAACAATTACACCACATTGCAGATTCAATACTGATGCACCTTCATATCATATTTCAGATTCAAACTGCATTTTGCATTCTGCACTTCATTCTGCAATATCAGATTCAGCACTTCATTTTGCACTTCAGCATCTAGCATACCAACCAATAACGCCACATTGCAGATTCAATACTGCTGCTCTTCATTATCATATTTCAGATTCATACTGCATTTTGCATATTCAACACTTCATTCGCACTTTTTCAGCAACCAGCAACTAACAATTACATCACATTTCAGAACCATAACAACTTCAGTAACCAGGTTTCAGATTCTGCACTGCAGCAACACAAACCAACAATTGCGCACTTTTCAGCAACCAGCAACTAACAATTACATACCATTTCAGTAACCATAACACACCTCCAGAACCAGGTTTCAGATTCTGCCACTGCGGCAATCAACAACCAACAATTGCACCACATAAATTTGCACTACAGAACCAACAAACCGACAATTACACCACATTTTCAGATGGCAAACCAACAATCTCTACATTTCAGTAACCATAACACTTCATAACATTTTCGGTAACCATAACAACTTCAGTACCCAGGTTTCAGATTCTGCACTGCAGCAGCAACAACAACCAATTGCACACCATAAGATTCGGCACTACAGCAACCCAACAAAGACGACAATTGCAATCACCTTTATTCAGTACTTTCAGATCAAACCATATCTTTGTTAGCTAGACAAATTTTTATTATTGTCATCTTTTGCATTTAGTCTGTGCTATACATTCAGTTTGCTTTTAGTGCACTAACATTGAGCTGCTACAATGCCTTGGTAGGATGTCAGCAATTGAATTTAGAAGGAACATATTGCACTTTAAGTTTCTTGGCAAGCACCTGTTCCCGTATGTAGTGAACTTATTTCGAGAGGTTTGTTGCGAGCATGAAAAACAGGATTTGCAGCCAACGGCATCAGCCTCACATTATCCACACCAAATGATAAGGAATGATCAGTGTCAGTCCTAATTCTGCAAAAAAAGACTGTAACCAGGCTCTTCAGTGGCCTATGTGGGCTAAGCATTCTATACTCTGCCTCAGTGGAGGACAAGCAATAGCTCACTTTTGCTTTTTAGAGACTCCACTGAATGAGATTAGAGACCAAGATAAAACACACAGTCACAACACTACTAGATCTTGTCTTCAGGACTGCTGGCCCATCGACGCATCATGCATAACACTCAAGATTAAGGCACGCTGTGGTCTGAATAATAATCCATGACTAAGAGTACCTTAAGATATCGGTAAAACTGCTTTACAGGCCTGCCACTTTAGAAATAGTGGGTGCTTGAAGAAACTGGCTAAGTCTATGACATAAAGCTTATATAGGCCTGGTAAGTGCTAAATATTGCAAAGCTCCTATAGACTTCGGTAGAGACTGGGACTATCAAAGGGAAGACTATCTCAGGGCCTTAGCGAGGACTTAAGTTGCTAGTGCTAGAGTGATATCAGATCACATCTGTGTGTTTAATTTGGACATGCTAAGGTTTAGTGTAAGCAGACTGAACTGCCCATTAATGGCTGGAAAATCCAGCTGAATTTCTAGTCATCAAACCCAAGAAATAATGAAACAGTATCCAATGTCTTAAAGCAAACTGTCATTGATTCTTGACCAATGATGAAGCCAATTTCACTATCATGATACGAATTCAGATATTTGCCTGGTGTATTAGAACTGGAGTAACTATGCTAGTAATCTGAAATGGAGTTAGAGGAGCCTTACAACCAAAGCTTCTTTTAGCTTATCAAACCAGGCCCAAGGGGCTTGCTTTAGACCAAAAGGGCTTTATGAGTTTACATACATAAGTGGAACTTGGTGGAATCCAGAAAACCACAGAGGTTTGAAGCATATACTGTTCGATGAAGATCACCATTGAGAAAGCATTATTTTTCGATTTGCTGAATATCCCAATTATAGTGGCAGCTAGGGTGAAAATATATAATAATAGTAGAAGGCTTGATAACAGGGCTGAAGGTTTCAAAGTAATCTAACCTAGCATATTGTTGGAAACCCCTTTGCAACTAACCTGGCTTGTTTATACTTTTTAATGTCTCCATCAGCATTAGAATGGTTCTAAAAGACCCATTTATTTCCCATACATGCATATCTGATGTGAAAGGTGACAGAGACCAAGTACATTAGCTAATGGTGCCACAATTCTAATTGAGACGAGCTTGTGTTCCACTCAGGAGAATTAGAAAGCAAGCAGAGAACGGTCAGTGGTTCAGGACAAGAGTGAGCGGCATGTGAGCTAAGAAAACTGCTTTACTTGTGGCCTAGTTGTCTGCTGATTTTGCCTAGTATAATTGGTGATGTTAGACAAAACTGACGTTCAGACACGATACGAGGATTGTGCTAGGAACAAATCAACTTCAAGAGGGCAAGTTGGAAATCGAATGGGTCGGAAGGTATAGTTTGGGAAATGCAAGAAAGATTCTGAAGTATTTTCTGTGTGGAGTAGATATTGTGAGGGGTGTTATAGGCCAGTGAACTGAGGTTTGAGAATGAGACAGAGGAAGTTGTTGAAAGAAGGATAGACTGGTTGAGAATAATGGGATACAGTCATCACTTTTGATGTGGGTAGTAGATAAGGACAATGAGAGTGAGGAGAAAAATCTAGTGTAGCATGTTTAGCACCATGTGGAGAAACAATGAGATGGTGAGACAGATTTAGACATTGTGTAGGACAAGACGACTGTAGGGAGTAGGATATTCGACTTAGACAACGTTGAGAACAAGGACTTAGCTTGAGACCGAGAAGATACATCAGAGGAGCTGTTAGCAGGCCAGGACATAAAAGGAAATTTAGTTGGAGTGTTAGAGCTAGCATAGTTGGAGAAGGTTCAAGAGACAGAAGAATTGAGAAAATTAGTGAAGAAAGGAAAGACGTACTCGTATTGAATTACACCTAGGGGTAATGATTTTTTTCCTTCAGAAGTTAACATTTAACTCCTATGAACTAAACTATAACCCACAACCACAACCATTTAAAGAATGCAAGTCAAATTTAGGTTTGTTAAAGACTCTCGATAACAAGGAAACGGCAGGCACACCCAAACACTTTTAGTGTAGTATAAACTGATTCCTATGCATAGAACATAATAGAGAGGAATAATTCAGAGGAATGGAATGAAGAGCCTGCTGCCACAAAGAAAAAGGTAGACGCAGATGTGATTCAGTGCATGCCACCAAAAAGAAAAGGACTAGATGCTACAGAGAGTCAGCAGTTTCAACTATGTGTCTTGCTTTCTTTCTACTACGGCCATTTTGTTGATGAACTAGGAACTGTGCAAATGAATGCCTTTAGTGGTTAGATAGGGTATAAGACTCTCATATTCACCTCCTTGATCAGATTGAAGACATTTTAATTTGCAATTAATTGTCGTTCAACTAAATGAGAAATTTAACAAAGATGGATTAACCTCAGCCTTGGTCCTAAGAGGAATAACCAGGTGAACCTACTGAAATCATCAGAAACTGAACATAATATTTAAATCCTTCTGATGATGCCAAGGGAGAAGGTCCCCAGATATCACTATGTACTAATTACGGGGTGCAGTTGCTCTAGAACTTGAAACAGGAAAACTGTTTTGATGCATTTTACCTAACTGACAACCTACAGAAATCAATTGTAGAAATGGGTTTAGACAAAGTTGAGTCAGTTTAATCATATGATGAAAATTTTCTTAACAAAACAGGTGGAGTGAGGGTGGCCTAACCTTTGATGCCAAAAATGGAACTATGATTATGAGTATTGGCTAAGTAAATAGATGGACATATCACAACTAGGATTGCAACTAGAGAATGTATGATCAGGTATGTAAGACAGACACAGTCAGGAGATATACAGATATGAAAAGGAGCAACCATTAGTAGTGACGGCATTAGTAACAGTACATGCAGTAGCATTGCAACCAGAAATAAGTTTACACAATTATCACAAGCACTGCACACATTAGTTTGAATAGTAGAGCATGCACATAGTAGATACGATATTCTAAGAGATGCATTGGAATGAAATGAAATTGTCTTGAGAGCAATCAGAAGTGTTATTATATACTAATACCACATACATCAGTTTGAATTTTAGATGACTAAAAAAAGCAGACTTTTGATCTTTACTATCTGAGAAACAACAGAATTCTTATTGTATCCTAGTACTACATACATCAGACTACTGAAAAAACAGTAGACATGTGATCTTGGAAGATACATTTGAAACTGAACTGTCTTAGTACACTCAGAATGATTTATTGAAGATCAGAAGGGATTGATGCAGTGTATATCCTATTCTTTGGAAGGCAGGAGATTGAAAAACAAGGAAGAGGATGTGAATTAGAGGGAAGAGCCAACTGTATAGGCCTGCATTAAGCTCTCCTTGTAGTAAAATTGCCCTGGTGACTTTGTCCTTACAACACAGCAATCAGAATTAAATTCCACTACAACATTATTGTCTTTAGTGAATTTGGATATACTAAGAAGATTTTTTGTTATTCTAGGGACACAAGAACATTTTTAAATGAAGACACTTAGTTTGCAATTGACTAGGTAACAAAGTAAACAGTATGAGTGATATGTAAAAACTCACCACTTTCGACTTGAAGTTGACTAGTTCCCTCATAATCCTGACTGGTATTCAGCTGAGACAAAATCAGATATTACATGATCCGTGGCCCCAGAGTCCATGTACCAGATAGGTCTTGTGGAGTGGAGAGGAAGTGTTAAACTGTATATTAGGACCACCAGAGGTAGATTTGAAATGGAAGGAGGTGTTTGTCCCCAATGAACCAGCATTGTTCATGTGACTAGAAAATGGTAAAACTTGAGCAGCAAAATGTGCCTGATTAAGATCACCAGAACCTGAGAAACATTCTGAGATGGTTGAACTGAAAAACCAGAACTGAGCTGAACTTGAATTGTTGATGCCCTTATAATTCTGAGGTGGTACAGTTGTCAGATTAGGACCTTGATAGCCTTGATAGCTAGGCACATGAAAACGTTATTAGATCGGATCAGCAACTTGATATTGAACCAGGAGGCCCACTGTAACTCTGAACTGGACCATTAAAACCTCCGTATTGATGTGTATTACCAGTCATTGTGAAACCCACCATTGTAGTTAGAGGTGAAACGATGATAACATTGGATGGCTATGTGTCTGTTTGTTTACAAACTTGACTATAGGCCTTCCTCGACCATTTCTCGGCCACGACCTCTTCCAAATGTGTATAGGAGACGGTCCATTAGCTCCAGAACTATAACCATATTGTTGAGTAAATGAGGGTTGTGATTGAGGGAATGGATTAAAGTGATTAGGAAAATTCATATGACTGGGTTAAAGAAAGGTACAGAAATAGGAATTATTCACTTTGTGATGACCAACTGTATCAAAAGAGTGTCTAGTGACTTGAGTCATATTATAGCATTTGTAGGAACAGTGTTTGGTTCTATTGAGGCTTTAGCTTTAACTGTGGACACAGTGTGAGCTGAACTATTGTGAAAGTCAATAGAATTGAACTTGTCAAGGCGTATTTCGTACTTTTGGAGCGAAAATGTTGCTTCTTGCAATGACACTGAATCATTGGTGATTCAATACGTGTAGTAAGATTAACAACGACAGCATCATATTCTGGCCCTAATCCATTAAAATATGGTGTAAAAATCATCCCTGAAACAATCTGACCACTAGCGAGAGGCTTTCTGCAATTCTTTCATTTTTCTATATATCACTAATGCTAAGATTCTCCTTAGTTGTGTTTTGAAGTAAATTCTTTAAATGTAAGCCCTAGCTTTTGAAGCAAATAAACCTTTTCAAGAGAAACCCAGATCTCTGTAGAGAATTGACACTTCAAATTGTTCTAAACATTCCTTCCGAAATTGAAGCAAAAGAAGCCAGCTAACTAGAAACTTGTCAGTTCTTTTCCACAAGGAATAAGCTGGATTAATTTTCTCAATTATCAAACAATCACTATGATCTGTGTTCTTATCCTTTGAATTGTTATTTTGCAAGAAATTAGAGGAGATGGGACATGGAGCAGACCTGTTAAGTGATCTTCCAAATCATGAGCGCCTACAGCGAATAACACTTGAGAACGCCAGAATCTATAGTTGTCTTTGGTGAGCTTTGGAGTGATGACCTGAAGACTTGATGAAATTACAGAAGTTGCAGATACTGGCGAGCTGGATGACTGTTGAGCAATCTTCTCAAAATCATCAGATCTTGAACTATCAGAGTTTCCTGCCATTTTTTTTTTACGTTAGTCAATGGTGCTCTGATACCATGAAAGGAGGTTAGGGTTCACGAATAGAGGATGAAATTTAGAGAGAATTTCAGTTATTCATACAGCTAATTTTCGTTAAGTTTAGTAAGTACAGAAGACTCACTTTATCTACCCATTGTCTTTACAAAACGACGTTACACCATCCTACTGTCACTTTGATGAAAACGACACCGCTTAGCAAAACAGGGACAGCCTATACTTTTATATCTAACAATCTGTTTGTCAGTTTTGATCTTTTCTTATAGTATGTTCCTCGTATAGTGTATATTTTTTCTTTCTTTTATCGTTTCTTTAAAAAAGATAAAGATCACTGTTTTCTAACTTTTGTGAAGAAAGTAGAAGAACATATTTGAATCGTTTTCTCCATTTCTTAAGTTGTAATTTTGTTTATATTTCATACTTTTAGTTTGATTTTTTTTTTAAATATTTAATATTTAAGAGTTTTAGTTAGCAAATAATATAACATTGCAAGAATATTGTCACGTCATGAAAGATTTCATATAAAGTCTTTATAAGTGTAGTATTATTCTAATGGTTATTTATATATTGCATATATATTTTCTAATTTTCTTAGAGTAATGGCAAAAAAATTTTCCTTATTATATGGTTTTAAGGAAGAAAAATATTACGGACACCGACATTTTGTACCGAATTTTTACACCGAATAACGTGTCTACTGAATCAGCGAGCCACATAGCACGTTAACAAATATTCTACAAATGAACGGTCGTCTATTGTTATTGGACAGCCATTTATTTTAAATGGACTCTCGTCCATATTATATAAACGGTCGTTCACCTATAATGGACACTCGTCCATAATTTAAACTAAAAAAATTTTGAAAACAAAAATCATGGATGCTCGTCCATATATTATGGACAAGCATCCCGACTGAATGAATGGGCGTCTTTATTAGATGAACGCCCGTCCATTGTTTAAATTAAAAAAAAAAAAAAAAAAGTATTAGACGAGTGTCCTCTTAGATGGACACCCATTCATTTCTCTATTTAATAGCACCTGTTTCTTTACTTTATTTTCATGCACCTGTTTCTTCACTTTTTTTTTTTTTTTCCATGGAAGTATTCCCAAACCTGTAAAGAGTCATTCTTGAAGAAGACTCTTTCAACAACTAAAGTTGCTCTGATATTTTCAACAGACTACACTCAAATTCAAGCCTACTTTTTCAGCTTACACAACTTTGATTGGTGCTCTTTTTGCAGTTCATGAATCTGATCTCATGCTTGTAGACGTTTTGCAAAGAAAAATGCTATTATTTAGTATGGATGGGCGTCCAAGTCAAAGAAACTGAGAGGTTTTTTTAAGCATGAACAGGCGTCCATTTTATGTGGACTCATGTCCATAGTAAATGGACTACCGTTCTTATAAAATGGACGGGCGTTCATTATTTTTCTTTTAAAATTTTTTGGACGATCGTAATAAATGAAAACTCGTCCATACAATATAAATAGGAGTCCATTAAATATGGGTGGGCGTCCATAAATGTTGGACGGACGTTCATTCAAGAAAGACTCTAGAATGGTCGCGTCTGACTGGTTTCCATGTCTTTCAGTACAAAAATTCGGTGTAAAATTTCAGTATCTGTAGCATTACTCTTTAAGGAATGATATATCAAAATTCTCGAATCTTACAACTATCTCAACTTTGATTTTATTATACAAATATTCAAAAAAATTAATGAAAATGAAGATGTATGATTTTTTTTTATCAATCATTTATTTTGAATATTTGTAAACTATAATCAAAGTTGAGATAGTTGTATTGCATTTGTATACTTGTATTTCTAATGAAGATGTAATTGCTAATATTAATTCTTAATCCTAATTTCTAATTTTGTATTTGTAATTTATAATTATAAGTAATAAAAAGTATTAAAATTCAATTGATATTTCAATGCTCGTTATTTTACTAAATTTCACAGTGATTATATTTTTTTTAATTAATACAAATACAAAATGTCACTAAATATAACATATAAAAATATTTTATAATAATTATTAATAATAAATCAAAATTACCATAATTTATAAATATTAAATATTAAAAAAAAAATTGTAGGCCAACCCACAAAGCACGCGGACAAGCCCATGACACGACATGCTATATAGCGGACTGACACGACACGACAAGACACGAATTTTTGTGGGCCTTAGCACGGCATGACCTAGGGCACAACACGTCTTGATTTTTAGGCATGGCTTACGGCTAGCCAACCTCGATCAGATCAGGTATTTTTTTCCATCTCTATTTTTAACTGATGGTAGGCGGTTCTTTCATCTTTGAAACCAAATATATTCTTAATAATTATTTTTTAAAATACATTTCTCCATTAAAACAACAATATGCGTCTACACTCATATCTATGGTACCGTGGAGAAAACATGGGCTCTAGGTGTATTGTATGCCCGAGCCAAGGCACCCTGGACCCCGATCGGGTCGGGTATTTTTTACATCTCTACTTTTAACTGATGGTAGGTGGTTCTTTCATCTTTGAAACCAAATATATTCTTAATAATTATTTTTTTAAATACATTTCTCCATTAAAACAATAAAATTTTGAATTTGAATAATTCATCTAGTAATTTTAAAATATTCCAATATACCAAAAAATAATATATTGTATTAAAACTTCATGTAATAAAAAAAAATACTAAAAATAAAAATTTTGTAAAATTATCAAAAGTAATTTCTAGAAACAAGCTTCCGTCACTTTTGACTTTTTTATTAATTATTGATCCATTATTTGTTTTATAGGATTTTAAGATGGTATTTAAACAAGGTCCTTACAAAATTTACTTAAGAATATCCTTACCAGAGAATTATTCTTGGAGATGAATAGAGTAAAAATATAATTTCTAACCATTTTATTATTGGGGTCTACTAAGAAAGTTTATTAAGAGCATTTTTAAGATACAAATATAATTTCATCGTAATAGATTTGGCTATAAACCTCTCATAAAAATTGTGTTTGACAAAAACGAAGGTTGATTAGATATATTGAGATTGTATATCAAATTTTGAAATCCATATTATAAAATTTGTTAACTGTAGGCTAACATTAATTATGTTTTGATTTAATAAAATCAAGTAAATGTATAGTCCTATGAGATATCTTGATGAGCTTACGTGACCATTTCAAAATTTACTCAATACACCTCATTTTGAATAATCTAGGTTGACGACAAGTGAAGGTTTGGATTTGTAATGGGTTATAGAGTTTGTTGGACCTTTAATGAGAGGGTCTAATATATTGATATAAATTGGTTAGATCTCCTTTCCAAAACGTGATTATACGTTGAACCTTAATTGGAAGTCTCAAGTCTATCATTATGGAGCTTTTTTTAAAGAAAGACTAGTCACTACTTTAAAAAATTCAAGAAATTTAGAAGCTATGATAGAATCAGGTTTTTCTAATTCTCAATACGTAAATTCAGTATTTTATAATAAATATGCAAACCTTGCCACTAATTGTTGGAATTGAGTGAATGAATTTCTACAATACAACCTCAGTTAATTATTTCAAGTTAATATGCTAATTTCAAATCATTTTTATTAATTGCTTAATCATAATCTCACATCCGCCACATAAAATTGGTTATCTTCTTCCTTATAAGCAACTCTAGCTCCACTGGCTGAGCGGTGTTGAGAAATTTGGTAGGGAAGGTCTCCATCACCACTGATTTGATGATAAAATTATAAATTTTGTTATCGTTTATTTTCAAACGATTGAATAGTTGATGTAATAGAACATTATATAGCTAAGTATAAATTATATCAAACTAAATATATTTTTTAATGGCACAAAATTATCACGACATATGCAAAATTGTGCTTTGAATTAATTTATTGTTTCTTGAATGATAAAATTACTCAATTGTCATCTCAACTCTTTAAATTGCCCATAACATGTGCATAATATCTTTATTTGTATAAACGTTTTTCAGAAAATGATACACAATATAATTTTAGATTTTTAAAAAAGATATTTATTTTTTTCAAGTATTTCTTAAATAAATTCAAAAAAGAAAAGTATCAAACTCTTGCTTTTAAAAGTATATTTCTGATAAATACATATAATTTATTACTTTCAAATATTAAAAATATTAAGATATAATTTAAAAATTAATGTAAGAGGATTTGTTTTATTTCTCTAACCGCAGGGGAATTTTGATTATTTAACTATACTTAAAGGGGAATTATTGTTATTAATTTATTTTATTTTTATTTTTTTGGACCTAAATCCGATATATCAAAAAGTGATTCCAATATTTTTTATTAGAGATTGAACTAAAATTTTGAGATTTAGACCAAGTTGAGGATTGAGGAAACATTTGATTTAAATACATAAAGTTAATAGGCTATTTTCTGAAAACGTTTTTTCGTAAGAATGTTTGGGGCGTTTTCAAATTAGATGAGTCCCACATTGAATGTTTAGAACTGCTTCAATTCTTATTTATAAGCAACTCTAAGTTGCCCCTCTAGATCTGTGATGAGGTCTTTCACGGAGTGAGTCTCCATGATATCTGATTTGAAGACGATAATAAAATTCCTGCGCTCATATTATTTCATTTTTTGTTTTCTTTCTTTCTTATAGAAATCTTATTTTATAAAATTTTGTGTTGTTGTTTATGACTTTATGTTACTATCAATCAGTCCATTTCCAATATATATTTCTAATAAATATTAAGGTAAATTATTTGATAATTCATTACTTCTTCATATATTATTATATTGATTTTTTAATAAAACAACAATAATTATAATAAATATAATTTTTTATTATTCTCTTGTAAACCACTATCAAAGCTCTTTTATCTGTCAAAGTTTCAATAATGTTAAAAAAATAAATAAATAAAGGGAACACCATATTTAACCTACCACTTTCATTTTTGGTAAACAAATTTTAAGAAAACAAAACAAAAGAAAAAAAAATCCCAAATGAGAAACTAAAAAAATCTGGATTTCTTCTTATCTAAATTTTAGAGGAACAAACTAAATCCTATTTTCATTTTTCCAAATCCACCGAAAAAAAAAAAAGTTCAAAAAAAAAACTTGAATTTCCCTGTAAGCCCAAAATCATTAACTCAACTCAAAATGTAAACACAAAATACAATGTTAATTAACTTAAAAGTTTGAACATATATTCCAATTTAAATAATAAGAGAACAAAATTAGGGTAAGGCAAGCGCAGGCCAAAGCTGTTTAAAACACAAAATAAAGAAAAGTTTGTGAACACAACGTTTCATCTACTTCTCTGTTCATATATAGATCACTTGAAGCACTTGGCATCTAGTAAAGCCTCTCCCTCAAAAGGTTCTTGATCTTCAATCATCTGATTTACTCGCTCCTTTTGAGCTTCGACGGTGATGTCTACCTTCTTCCACTCATACAACTCCATATCGTAACACTCATCAATTACAAACTGAGGAATTTCCTGTCCACGGAATAGCCATAGACCCTTCACCTTGAAGGGTGGTGACGAACCTATCACCAGCATCTTCCCGAAAGCATATTTACGAGCCAAGTCCATTCGTTGCAGAAAACCACCCACTTTGTTCAATGTCACAAATGAGACAGTATTCTCATCATTGTACTTGTAATCACAAAACCAAAGAGAGTAGCCCTCGGGGTCATACATGTCCCAAAATCCTACAGGGAGAAAAACAAAAGAATGATTAGAAATGCTTACTGGAAGAACACATTTATAACACTCGGGGATCATACACATCCCTAATTACTGAATCATTCCAAAAAAAGTTTTGCAAAGAATATCCTTGGTTGCAGTAACTGTTTTACCATCACGGGTAATTAAGAACGAACTATAATTAGCACTTGTTTACGTACTAAAAAGGCATCACTATTGAATACAATTTCAAAGAAAATGAACTTAAATACAATTTTCGACGACGAAAATATAAATAACTGATTAGATTAGATTATGTCTTCAAAAGATATTTGCTTGAGAGCAAAAATAAAAAACAAAACATTAAATAGTTTATGTAAATAGTGATGCAAACAGCTCATGAATAGCTAGCAAAAAAACAGTAACTGTGAAAAATTTAACTTAAATTTTAAGTCCTAAGAAGAGACCAACCAAAAAAGGATAATTAGCCAAAGAAAAATGTGCAACTATGGAAAAGAAAAAAATTAATATATATGCCTTCAGCAACAAACTAAATAACTCAATATTCAATTGGTCAAAAACTGCTAAAACACTAGATTGGAAACTTGTTTGCTTATCCATATAAGATTTGAATTCCTCAATACACAAGAGCTGGGAATCTTTTCAGAATAACACCTAAGCTAAATAAACTAAATACCAAATAACCAAAACTCGTTATCACATATCATACAAAAAAATTGCTTAATGTAGCAGAATTATTGAAATTATAGGGCTTATCCAACATACATAAAGTATTCACAGCTAAGAATATATAAATCCCTTTAACAGCAATCTCATGAAACTATTAGTCACATTTTATCCTCAAACTTTGCCCAAATCAATTCATATGATACACTAAGTTGAACCCTTACATTAAGCCACAAAAACAGTCACAGAACAAAACAAATCAAGACTTGATGTCTGTTCTACGTTAATTAATCAAAACACAAATTAAATATTCAATTTAGATGGCCAAGAAATCACGGTTGCAGTTAATTCAACTATACAAAATCCCAAAATGTGTACAGAGTTTATCAAATAAATGAGAGAGAGAACACAGGAAGACAGTGAAAACAAAAAAATGCATGAGATCAAAATTAAAACTTTACACAACTTGCACATGGAAAGCACATAAATCCACCAAATGATCAGGCAAATGAAAATCATGTAGAAGATAACACCATATGCAAACCATGACAGCTACATTGTGCAAAAGTTGAAACCATCAGTTGGCTTCTATGTAAGTAAATCCAAAAAGCCCAGACCCCTTATCTTCCTCTAGCACAACTATAGCTAAATGCATCGTCTTCTAAGTGACAGGGTAATTTTACATGTATGTTCACAGCAAGTTTTTCGGAAAGTACCTTTAATAGCAACCTCACGGAAGTTCGTTTTTGTGTTTGAGTAAAGCCTCTTCCACTCATCCAAAATCATCTTACTAGGAGGCAAAAGATCAAGTGGATTCTTTGCCTTGGGCTTGGGTGCCTCTTCTTCACCAGCCTCCTCTACTTTAGGCTTTGCTGGTTCTTTTTTAGCTTCCCTTTTAGGTTCTTGAGGCTTGGGTTTTGCAGGTTCTTTTGGCTGTGAAGGCTTCTTCGCTGACTGAACAGGAGGCACAGATTCAGCTTGCTTTATGTCTCCCAATATCTTGTGGAAATTTGGTATATTAACCATAGTCCAGAAGTATCTCTCAACATGAGGGAATTCTGAGGTAAAGCTCTTGGTCATGATCCGGCTAAATCCCAAAGTCAAGTTGCATGTCATAATGATATCAGCCAATGTTACGGAATGTCCAACCAAGAAAGTGTTGGAAGCAAGATGCACATTCAAAGCAGCTAGTGCTCTCTTCAATGATGAAATTGCAGCTTCCTCAGCCTTGGTGGAGATTAACACCAAATCATTAGAAACGTAATGAATCAAAGTTATCATGAGCTAAAGAAGAAACATTGTCGTGTTAAGAAATAAAATATACAATAGCTGAAATCGACTAACCGGAGGAAGGTACACAGCAAAACCAATTCGTGGAATGAACCAACGCAAGATATTAGCATCAATCTCCAATGATGCAAAATCAATCCATTGCTCGATATGAGCCTGCAATTATAAAGCATATGTCATAAGAGCAATCGCAACAAAAATAAGAAACTCAAAAAATAAAAACGTATTTAAAGTGGAAGACCATGACAGATTTTTTCAGCATTAAAAAAATGCATTAGGCTGCATTTAGTTGCATAAAAAATTGAGGAAAGGTTCAAATAAAATCTATTATTCAATCAAGTTTAACTGATTCATACACAAATACTCCCGAAACTACATCATAAAATCCAAAACTCAGAGTCAAGATATGTTCTTCAAAACAAGGGATAAAACGGTTGAACAGAACAACATAAAAAATATATATTGAAGTGAATCTCACAGTAATGAAAGACAGCCATCACATAACTTACATAATCAATCAATGAAGAGCCCAAGAGTGGATTTTCAGCCTTTAAGCGGGCAACTGCAGCAAGTCATAACAAATTTCAGAAACTTAAAACTCTCACAATATACAGATTTTCTAACAGAGAATCTAAGAACTTATCATCTGTCCTCACCATAACGTGCAATGGCATTACTCTCAAAAACAGTTCCATCAGGTGTTTCCAACACTGGAACCTACACATCAAGATATTTTTTCAGGAAAGTCAGCATATTAAACACAAGGCTACCTTGAAAATAAAGCCATGCAATGGTAACAAACCTTTCCAATGGGGTTCATCTTAAGAAATTCAGGGGTTTTATTTGACACACCCATCTCAAAATTCTTGACCAATTCAACTTTGACTCCAGAGTACTCTGCTGCAATAAGCGCTTTGAAAGCATTTTTATTGGTGTTTCCAGCATGCAAGACCTACAAATAAATAAAAACCATTACATTATTGAGTACATTCTCAATTACTTCGCAACAACATCAACTAACAAATTGTGCAATAATTTCAAACAATATTTAAAACTGCTGAATGTCTGTCTCGACAATGTCTTTGAACGTTAAAAATATCAAATCACATTATGTCTAGAAAATTACAACCATCCATAAGACAAAAAATTGATAGAAATTCTGACAAAAGAATATATATAATCTCGAATTCTCCAATGCATGTCACTTGAAACTCAACTCCCCATTTGACTAAATTAAAATATAATCTCGAGCGGGGCTACATGCACCCACAAAAACACTCCCCATCGACATCTATTTTACTAAGTACACACATTATTAAAATTTTAAAAGCAATTATTTTCATTACTAGTCAACAAAAAGGTCTTGGTTTTTATTAACTTTTCACTCAATTAAGCATTAATCCTTTCTTGAAATTACAAGGAAAAAAAGTTTTGAAAAGGTCAATTTTAAGATTTGCACAACATTTTTCCAAAGCTATCTATAAAGCTTCTGGGCAAAAAAAAAAAAAAAAGAAATACTCATAAAGCAAGATCGAAATCAACAAAACGTGCAAAACAAGAAGTGGGATTACCAGAGCCATAGCTTTCGAGGATTTTCTTTTCGCTTAACAGACAAAACCAAGATCTGATCACGCAAAAGAACCCCCCCAAAAAAAAACACAGTTATATTCAGATACAAAAGCATAAAACTAAGAAAGAAAACGTACGATGAAATGAGAACAAAAAAAATTACCTAGTAACTGAAGAGACCTTGGAGAGAGAGCGAGCGTGGCGTGGGGCTGTTCAGAGGTTTAAGGTTTGTGGGCGGGCGATCTAGGGTTTACTGCAAAATACTGTCGAGTCAAAGAGATGCCGGTCTCTTTAATAGTATATTCTTTTTTTTTCTTTTTTTTTTTATAAAGAGTTGCTATATGAATTTTACAAAAATGACCTGCTGTATTTTCTTAATGATATTACAACAATGCCCTGGTGTATCTTCTAAATAAATTATACAAAAAGATACTAGTGATATAGGAATATAGCATGTAGTAATTAGTATGGGTTATTATCATTTGATAAACACTAATTCTAAAGTTAGAAAAAAAATTACACAAATTTCATTTATATCGATAAATAAACAGTTTTATTAATTAACAAACACTTTTTCATCCGTAATTGACTTTTTTTACATTTTTTAGACATACTTTAAAAATTGTCTTTTGAGTAATAAAAAGATTCTGTTTATTAGTATAAATGATTTTTTTGTCTATTTTCTTCTAGTTTTTAAAATAAGTTCTAGCAATTGATAATAACCCCCTATATTAGTATGATTGTAGCACTAACCTCTCAAAGTGAAAAAATTTTTTAATTTCTTTTTATTTAGTAGAGGTGAACAATGTCGTTCAAACACATTTTTTAAAATTATTAAGGGTATTAGAGTCATTTTATAACAAATATTTAACTTTTACTAGTTTAATATAGAATCTAAATACAATTTTTGAATTTTAAAAGTAGGAGATACAAGAAATTCTACTTAAAATGAGTTTGATTAACATAGGTTTATATGTTTTTGAAAATAAGTCTTTGGATATATCATACAAGCTAGTGTAAAATAAAAAACATAAGGCCTCTAGGGCTTTGCGGCAACCCTTTGGGGCCATTAAAGGCCTCGTAACTGCCACGATGTCAATTAAGACCATATCAAGCCTTTCGATAGCCACTCATAGTCGAATCTGACCTCTAATTGACCTAAGAGGCCAGATTTGGCTTTTAGATAGCCAATAAAGGTCAGATCTAGCCTCATGACACCATTTACTAGGAGAAATTATATTAACTAACACTATTTGGAGCCTTGAATTGAGAAATAACACTTTTTTGAAATGTCTCTTGTAATAGTACAATCCTAATTCACACAATATTTTTCGGCAAAAGTGCCCCCATATATAAATAAAACTTACACGATTCACCCATCTTCTAACCTACCCCTCCCTCCATTGCGAAAATTCAAACTTTCAACCCTCAACCAATACCCACCTCCTATTTGTGCCAAAATTGAGTGGAACTACTGGTTTTGGATTTAGGGTTTTTAGTGGGATTTTAGAGTTAAGAATGGGAGATATGTTGAAGTGTTTTGTTGAGTTGTTGAGAAGGGTGCGAAAATGGCCAAATAATTTAGTTGTATGGTAGTGAAATGGCAGCTAAAATTTGCATTTTTTTTCCAATCAAGGGGTTTCGACTATTTTCAACCAATAAAAGAAGGTTTTGTTGAAGAAGATGAAATTGATTTTTGGTCGAATATCTTGGATTCAGCCAAGACAGGTTTTGTTCAAATGGCCAAATCGGTCAAATGGCATGGTTTCCGCCATTTTTAGCCACCTTAGTATCAAAAGACAAAATTGACCAAATTCGGTTGACATGTGGGTTTTTGCTAAAACTCGTCTTCAACCTCCAACCAATTTTCCATCCGAATCCTCCGAAATTGGCCAAAGCCCATATGCAGATTACGTCTAAACCCCCATTTTCAACATATCAACTGAAATATAAGTTTAAACAACTAAACAATAACAAATCATTTCAAAAATAACTTATTTAACATGTTCCTTAGAGATATATGCAACATACTTAAAATTTTAGATTTCAAACAACTTTCAAATAACAAAACTTTCATTTCAAAAACAATATATCAAGAACCATTAAAAAGGTGCTCCTCAAGATCACAAATTCAAGTCTTCACTTGAGATTTTAGAGTGGAAGAATGGTTTTTGAATTAATGGTTAGGGATTTGTCATTAGAGGCCATTTCATCTGCTAATTTTGTGCTAAATGGAAATGTGCTATTTCTTGAGACTTTTTCCAAAAAGTGTTAGTTCTCAACTCCCTCTCCCTAATTGTGTCATTTAAAACCCTGAAGGATAAAATATTTTTAACTCAGGAAAATTTTCAACAGTTTAATAGTTGCATTTTTAAACGATTGCTAATTTTCAAAACAAATCCTTCAACATTATATAATAAGTTTAACATATATAATCACTTAATTTATAGTCTTCAAATTATAACTACCTTGTCTCCTGATTTTTTGAGTAGTTCCCAAGTAACACAACTGGGATTACAATAGCATATATTACATATAAATAAAATAGAGAAACTAGAAAATGATATCTTTAGTTAGAATATACTTCATACTGAGATACCCATTTGTAGATTTTTGGTCATCTTCAACAGCTCACCTGCATACAGGAAGAAATAATTAGTTATATAAATTATGAGAACAGAAGATGTAAATTTCATATATGAAATGGAGAAATGAAATTTACCCAAGATGGAGCATTTTCTTATCAGGGTGAGAGTATGCAGTTTCAGTATTCTCAATCATGGTTGGATTGAAGAAATTCCGAGAAGCTAACGCATGAATGGCATTCAGCTCTGGTCCACTCACAATGTTGTTGGCCTTTTGAAACCTCTCAACTTCTGCAATCTAAAGTTGAAGAAAGAAAAAGAAATGTATAAATTATCTATACGTATGTGTATATCAAAATCAATACTTTGTGAGTTTTAATATCATCAAAATTTGCATACCTTGGAACGAAGAAACACGCTCTCATTCTCAAGCTCGATCTCCTGTAGAAAATAGTAAATGTGTAGAACATCAATTCGTCCATAATACATTAATTCTTTATACAAAAAGTTTTATAAAGCAAGATGTGATACCTACCCTTTTCTGGAAGTACTCAATTTCAGCTAGCAACATCTCGTGCTGTTGCAGCGACAAGTAAATATTAGGAGCAAATTAAAACAAAATTTACTAAGAAATGCAAAGTAAGTTTAAGAATAGAAGTGCCATTTTCTAGTTGAAATTTTATGTCAAGCAAAATGGTAATTAGCATCTTAATAATGAATTTATGTTTTAATGACTATATGTTGAAGATTGAAATACCTTCTTGGACCTGATTCTGGTAAGGCCTCGCTCAAGCCTATTCTCAAGCTGCTTCAGCTCTTTCACGGTTAAAGTGTTCAAGGACTCTCCCATTAGGTGCCTACAAAATAAATAGTTCAATGGATTAGGTCATGCCAATATTTTTCATGGTGTGAACCTGCCTGGAAATTGGTGAACAGTCCATGTATTTATAAGTGAAGCTGATTATTAATTTTCTAGAAAAATAATAAGAACTGTTGACAGTAAAGGTGCCGAGAATCAAGCCATTCAGAATTCTGAAGTCCGTTAAAATTTACAGCTAGGTTTCATTTCCAAAATTTTCTGATCTTCAACCTAGTTTCTTCTCTTCTAAGATTGATGAAGCTTAACTAGTCTATCTCTTTCCCAAGTCTGTTATACTCTTTCAAGAACATATAAAATTACTGTTTAAGATATATTTAGTTAAAATTTAAGTTGAATTTCTTTTGGATTTTGCATTGCCTCTAGGACATATATCATTAAGACTTTAAACCTGTTGGAGTTCTGTATCATCTGAATTTGCTGTCGAAGCTTTGCTGATTCCTGCTGGTAATACTGTAGTAATTGGTAACATGAAACAGAGGAATACAACTTTTTAAGTTCAGTTTGTTTCTGATAATTTGATATTGTAGATTTAACATATTTAGAATCAACTTAATTAATTACCTGAGCATTGATCTCTATGACAGATCCGGAATTCAAGTTGTCTGAGGACGCCTTCTTGTACCTCTCAATACTTGACCTTATGCTGCAGTGTCGAAAACACAACTAAGCTTCTAAATTTTAAACAAAATGATAAGGAAATCAAGAAACTTACCGAAGCATACGAAGTTTCAAAGTTGTAAATATATATAGTGTTGCTTAAGTTAAGAATACTACTTTTGTTTGTCATATGAGTATGCGCATTTACACTTTCTTTATTAGTTAATTAGTTGAGGCAAATTATTACACTTCCATGGATGTAGCAAGGAATTTGATATAGGAGAAGTAAATTCAAAAACAACAAAAATAATAATAATAATAATAATAACAAAACTAATTAATAAAATTCAGATATCATTACTCATTTATATTTTTTTTTTCTATCCTTAATATGTTATAATTGTTATTGATGCATTTTTAACATAAAGTATTATCATGATAATTTCGTGTCAAAATGCTATCAAATAATATATATGTTTTTTTTTCTGTATATACAATATTAAATTCTAATCTTTTGCTGATACCAAATGATCTTCTCCAATTCATATATACTTCGATATAATAACACAATAGACAATATTCTAGAAAATAATTAAAAAAACTTAAATTAGGAAACTCAAGTTTTTTACGCTAGTTCGAGAAAGTGAGATTTTTGTTAAACAACGAGAGAAAGAGAAGAAGAGTGATAAATGATGAGTTTTGGTAGAAATAAGTTAAACCTGGACTAGATTTCTGTTCCTCTGGAGTGAAGAGATGTGAATTTTTACTTTTCATTTTTTCATCAGAAATCCACAAACTTTGGATGATGGGACAAATACACGGATGAAGTTTTCTGTTCCTCCAGAGTTAAGAGAACTGACAAAAGAGATATGGTCTAGATTTCTTCCAGTGCTGAAGGAGATATGGGAAACTTTCGAAAGCTAAAACTAGAAATGGACACAATACAATACTTAAGATTTATGAATAACAAAAGAGTAAAATTTCAGAACTACCGCATGCAAGCTATAATACACTGCAACTTTTTCTTTATTGTCTTCTGGGAAAATGTTTCTGCCTTTAACACCTTCAAGGAGAAGGCAACTCTAACTCTTTCATCTTTTTCTTTTCATATTTTTTTTATGTCATGAAAGCACAAATGGAAATTTTATTTAGTTTCAGCTTTTGAGCTAGCTCATTCATGATTTGAACATAAAAACAGGCATAAAAGGGATAATGATAAAAGAAACTAGCTAAGTTTCTTTCATTAAAGAGATGGAAAAAAAAAAAATGGTGAAGATTTTCAAAGTTAGAAATATAAATATACAATCAAATACACTCATCATAACTGCCCATAAAGAGAAACAGAAATCAAAATATCCATAAATGATCCAACTACTGCAGTATGGACTGCAGATTGGTTAAATTCTCTTAACATTGTGACATTAAGAAGGAAAAATGTAAAAACTATATTCACTAAGATCAAAATGCTTTAATCGGTAAGACAAATCTCTGAAGATTCCACCAATATTTTGTTCTTTCTATTTTTCTATCATTTTTATAATTTATTGCAAAGTTTAGCTTTAAAACACATGAAGTAGTGAATCTATGCGTCTATGATGAAATGATAATCTTTTCTGTAAATCTTATGATTAAGAGTTTGATATTTTTGTCTTTGAACAGAGCTAGATAGAAGGCTAGCTAGAGAAGGCATTAAACTCCACGCGCTTGCATTCAATTCCCAATTACTAAATAAAGAAACCCTAGATGGTTGCAGTTTCACTATTTTCTTAACTTATATAAGAGAAGAAAAAGAAAGAGTTCATTGGTAATATTGAAAATCCTTGAGCCCAGATGAGAGATAAAATACAAATTTTACCTAGATTATATATATCATAAACAATAGAAAAAAACACGTATAGTAAATCATCAAAAATTTTATGTTGGAGGACAAAGATTTCAAACAATATATTTGTAAATTTTTGACATTTTGGGACGATTAATTCATATATATTTTCTTAATAACAATACGTATGAAAAAAATTTCGTAAGTTTATGGCAGGTTAACTACAGAATTATGATTTGCCGTCCACGGATCTAAAAATCAAAGACAAAACAACTTCAAGTAGCAATCTATTTGACACAAGAAGCCCAAAAGATATCACAAAATGGAATATATTTTCTTTTTATTTAATTCTTTCTCATTCCAACGAGGTTCGGAAAAGAAATGTAACAGAGATGGAGATTGAAGACTTTGAACCTTAAGCACTGTATTTTCCTGATAACATTCCATGCACGGTAACAATTATATAAACTATAACCAAAACGAAGAAATAAATTCTTTTTCTTTGAAGACTTTTCTCTAAGCTAAAGACAAGTACAATGTCAGTTTTAACGTATCAATCAATTCAATTAAGGTCATCACACTGTTATACTGTATATGCAAATTAATAGCTATAACCCTAAATCATAAAAATGTCAAACACACTAATAATTATATTTCTATATAAGGAATATTGGCTTGACTTAACATCAGAACCTTCAAATTATTTATTTCCCTTTTGTTCTTAACTCAGAAACACCTCATCTGAATGATAATATGCATAAAAATATGAGTGACACAAACGTAGATCCAAAATGAAAGCTTCAATAATTAGAGATGAGATGAGAAGATTACTTGCTGTTTGAATACTCATAGAGGCGGCCGCGGCTGGAGAAGACGATCAGCGCCACTTCAGCTTCACAGAGAATCGAAAGTTCATAGGCCTTTTTCAATAATCCATTCCTCCTCTTGCAGAAGGTCACTTGGCGGTTTGTTGTGTTCTCAATCCTCTTGATCTCGATTTTTCCTCTCCCCATCTCTACAGAGCATATTATATAGAGACTCATAATTTATTATATATACCTTGGAGAACTTATTCATAAATCTTTCTTTTAATAGAATTATAAGTTTGTTGCCACCTATTTCCTATACTGAATGCTCAGAGAAATTAATACATAATGATAAAAATCTTGATGGGTTACATCTAATAAAATTAGTAAAGAGGCAACTGAAGTAAAACATTTGAAACAAAAATATATAAAAAGTACTTGCTTAAAAATTCATGAAAAGTTGTTTTTTTTTTTTTTTGGTTTGATTTTCCCATGAAAGCAAATATCTCAGACTGGGCGAGGGTTTCATTAAGTTACGAAAAAATATATTTAGAATCATGATAATTGATAAAAAAATGGGGAAGATCTGAAATATAATAAGTACCCTTGAAAAAAAGAGAGAATGTTTCAAAGTGTGAGAAGAAAGACAAAAGAAAGATAACGTTGACAAGAGGAAGAGATCCAGAATAAAATGAGTTCAAACTGAGAGAGAAGGATAAATTGTTGACATGAGAAAATTGATGGATATGAGACAAAATCACAAAGTTTGAGGGTTTTGTAAGTTTTATCTTTTTCTGCAAGATCTCATGTATAAGTTATGGCAAATAAGAATAATTGCTTAAAAATGTAAGGAGAAAAAACAAAACATTGACAAGAGATCCAGAGAAAGAGGTTCAAACTGAAAGAGAAGGCCGAAGAATATTAATATCAAGAACATAACTTCTTGTCGGAGAGAAAATCAAAAATACAGTAAAATGCACAAGATTTTGTAGTCACTCCTCTCTTTGTGTATGGCAAACCTTAAAAATGAAAGAACTTTTTCATATATCAGAGCAAGAACTCAGATCATATCAGATTAGAGACAAAGATTCATGATTTAACTTTCATTAAATAAGGATTTTGATGAGAAAAAAGAACAAAAAAGAAAGCCATATATAAACAAAGAAAAAAAAAAAAGTAAAAGTATGATGAGATGAAAATTTTGAGAACAAGAATGGATAAGTAGATCTTCTCTTGTATTTTAAAATGAGAAAAAAAAAAAAAAAAAAATCTGCTTCTCTGCAAGAGATCTAAGTTTAGAGATCTTACAAATAGAAACCACATGATTTTAGGAAAAATATTTTTTGAGGTAAGTTATATATAGTATTAATTATACAACTATAGATTTTTTGAGAATCTATGAGAGACCAAATGCTTTCTTTAAAAGGATGAAAAAACAAAAAAGAAAAAGAAAAAAACCATTAACAAACCTGAGCTTTGGCCACAATCCGGCAACTCTCAGCCTTCGGAAAATTTGGAATCCCAAAGAAACCAAAATGCTTAGACTTTGTTCAATTCACACTCTCTAACCTATTTATAGAGATAAAGTGTAAGAATGAGTTTTAAAGAAAGAGTTGTAAAGAGATGGAGACTTATTCTGACCTAGAAAATGACATGGGAATTTTTATTTATTTATTTATTTTTTATTATTATTATTATTTTTAAACTTAATCTGATTAAACAGCTTTGCAAGATCAAATTCTCACTATATGATGCAATTCTTATTTGTTTCACTATTCTTTTACTTTATTTCTTTTAGTAATTTGCCTACCCAGAGAATCTATGAAAATGCAGCATTACATGCTCCCTTAGATATTGATATGACAGTATTGATTAATTGATGAGTGGGAAAGAAACTTATTTGCATTATTTGATATATTTTTTTTTCTTTGTTTTTGTTTTAATGATAGGAGATGTTTTGTCTAGTTTGCTCGCATCTCAACTAATCCTTCATGATCTTAGAATTATTAGTTGGATAAAAGCTCCAATAATCATTTTTATAACAATCGTGAGGACTCGAACTAGAGTGATTATGTTAGATTCTCATCTTGCTCTTTTATTATCAAGAAGACTCAAACTTGTAAAATCATGTTAGATCCTCTGTCGATGTATTAGCTGAATAATGAAAATATCAATTGAAATTAGAGCTAATTAAATGTTTTCTGCGTACTTATGCACTGCTAGAATTATTTGGATTTCGAAGTTAAATGGTCTTTGAAGCGGTGAGCAAGTACCGTTTTTAAGTTTTTATTACACTTAGTACATCTCAGTGCGCAAACAAAACCATCATTATGTTTTTAGGCAATAAATTGAACAAGATAAATGCACTATCTTGTCCAGGATAAGAGCAAGATTTTGGTACGTCATATTTTCTTAAGATTGCAAATTTCTATATGCAGCCCTCAAGTGAATCCTTATAATCCTTATAAAGGTGAAATTAATCAAAAGAAGGTTCATGAAATTTGTGTAGCAAAATCCTTGGAAGTCTAGCTAGTACCAATATTGTTATAAATAGGCAAGGAAATTCAAGTGCCATAAAAGGAGTTGCAAGAGGAATTCTATATTGTAACTGGAAAATGTATTTATTCTGAGTCAAACAAATTAATTTGATTGCCAAAGAGACTATTTATATATGTATTTATTCTGAAAAATTCAAGTTGTAAACACCACATGAGTTGCATTAGAAATCGGAACAAATGAATTCTAAAGAGACTAACAAAGATAATTTTCTCTTTAAATTAATTAATTTATTTGCTTAGTGAATACTTTATCCATAAACATCTCAAAAAAAATAAAATAAAAGGGAAAAAAAAAAAGTGGGTATCCATTGAATTTATTTATTTATTTAAAAATTACTCAGAGTAACTGATAAACTATCTGACATTCTCACCCATTATGAACAAAGAAAAAGTAGGGTGAAGATATATATAAAGGAAATTTCCAAACTGTAAAAGGAAAGAAAAGGAACTTCTACCTAGCTAGCTAGTTGCAGCTTTGGTACCAATCTTTTTCAAGAACTTAATATGGATTTGTAATCTCGTGCTTACTTTATTTCTCTGAAGTAATCTAATACTGTAACCAGTCAATAATATTATAAATTTAATTTAAAAAGAAACAAATGTTATTTTTAAGTTCTTTTCTGAAAATATAAAACTCAATTACACATGCTTAATGCTTTCTTTTTCTAGCTAAAACACATATACAAAACTTTAACTGAATGCTGTATACAAATTTACACAAATTTCAATAGTGGAACAGGCAGCTCCATCTTTTCTTAGAAAATATTCTCAGGTGCTGCAGAAAGGGTTTACTTAAATTTAATTATTCTAGGTTATTGTTGCTTTGTATTTATTTTTTGTTTTATTTTGTCTCATGTATCACTGTTATTATTATTAATTTCATGTATCACAGTCATGAAAATATCTTGAAGTTTTTAACTTGGGACCAAAGGTTAATGGCTACCCAGTAATTTTGATTTTGTATTTTATAAAACTAACAACTAATCCCTGGTATCATTAATTGGTTTTGTATATATATCTTTATATATGTGTGTGCCTTCAGGCTGGGCAGCATCCAAGAAATTTTCACATTTTAAACTCCAATAATTGATTGATGGTAATGGGATATGAGTATGCTATATATCTTGTTTTGGTAAATTATATTCATGGAAACCATATACATGGTGTGATGAAATATAATAGACTCAATAATGGATCTCGTATTGCACGGGTTAGAACAAAGCATCTTTATTTACGTATCTCAAAAGGAAAGATGCTGAACTTAAAACTTGTGATATTCGTACTAAGGTGGTTTTATTTCGTGGATTGTAGGGGAATATAATTAGGATGGGGATGAGAATGGGAATGTGTTGAGAAATAGAAATATATAATTACATGAATAATACTAGATATATATACCAACTCGTTATACAAATGCATCCATACAAACAGATATGATACAAATGAAGGGATAAATTTGTATAAATAACCAACTCATTTAATGCTAACATAATATTGATAATGATGTGACAATAAATGAATTGTGGTACATTAATTTGTATACAATAGTTTATATGCTTAGTTTGTATATGTAGCACCATTTTAACTATATTGTATACTTCTAACAATAACTAATGATAAGATAGAATAAAATTTGTGACTTTTAGACAAAATTACTCTCAAGTTTAAATTATTATATATTAACATTTTATCATACAATTAAGTACAATAAAAATTAATTAGACAAAAATAAATCCATAATTTACAATAATTTCCCATGAGCTATTCTATTGATCTTTTACTTTATGAAATATAGTGGTGTTGTAATCATGAGGTTGTTATATCATGATAAAATCTAAATGTCCCTTATTATATATTGTTTCCTATGTATTGTCCTCTTATTGAGCTTAGATTCACGTTTATTTTCTTATTACCTTTACAAGCCATAGTTGGGGTCCTTATAGTGAGAAAAAGGAGAAAGCAGAGTGAGAGAAGAGAAAGGAGTACCCAGAGAAACGGAGTAGTATTAAGCTTGAAAATGGAAGATAATATTCATATTACAGTTCACGTGATTTATACACCTTTACATAACTGATTCAGGAAGCTTCCTGATCAATTTACAAAACGTGGTGGACAAGCACAGTAGTGAGAGAGTGACAGCACAGCAAACAGAGGACCACAGAGAATATTAGTTTGTTAGACACCTGGCGTGTTTGTTAGAGACCTGGTGGATGGAGACACATGTCACCAGTGCTGTCTCCCTGGATTGTTTCCATCTGTCCAAGGTCCATCTTCTTCACATTCCCCCTCAAACTAAGGTCTCTGTGTAGGACCTTAAGTTTGTTTCTCATCCATTCGAAGTGGTTCTTAGGACTTGGTTTTGTGAATATGTCTGCTACCTGTTCTCTTGATGGAATGTAGCTGACTTCGACGTCTCCATTACTCACCATTTCTCTTATAAAATGAATGTCCACCTCAATGTGTTTGGTTTTCCCGTGTAAGATAGGATTCAAAGTGAGGGCTGCGGCACTAACATTATCACACCAGATTCTTGGTGTTGAAGGAATCCATATTCTCAGTTCTGAGAGCAAAGAAGTTAGCCAGGCTATTTCGGCTCCAGCTTGAGCAAGAGCTCTATACTCACTTTCAGTGCTTGATCTAGACACCCCTCTCTGTTTCCTTGAGCTCCATGCTACTGGATTTCCATTTAGCATAATACAGTAGCCTCCTGTAGACTTCCTGTCCTCAGTGTCACAAGCCCAATCTGCATCAGAGTAGGCTTGGATTTCACACTTTCCCCCTGGGTTGTAAAGAAGGCCATACTCCGAAGTTCCCTTTAAATACCTTAGGACCCTTTTAACTGCCTGCCAATGATCTTCAGAAGGATTTTGCATAAATTGACTCAACTTGTTCACACTGTATGCAATATCAGGTCTTGTAATTGTTGCATACTGCAGAGACCCTATTACACTTCTATATAAGGAAGGATTTGGTAGAGACTTTCCTTCGTTACTTGTGAATTTGTGCCCAGTGATCATTGGTGTAGGACATGATTTACTCAGCTCCATATGAGATTTAATAAGAAGGTCCTGGATATATTTGCATTGAGACAGGTGCATTGAGGATCCTTGTCTGTTTACTTCAATTCCTAAGAAGTAGGATAGCTCTCCCATGTCCTTTAAAGCAAACTTGTTTTTTAGGTTCTGAACCTTGATTTATCAGAAGGCTCGAACTTCCATGATGATATGTCGTCCACATACCATCAAGAATTATTAAGTCTTTTCCTCGGTGTAGTTAGAGCTGATGAGTCAGTTTTTGACCCTTGAAGTCCCAGTTTTTAAGAGCTCTGTGAGTTTGTGGAACCAGGCTCTCGGGGCCTGTTGAGTCCGTAAGTGCCTTGTTGATTTGCAAATGAAGTCTGGATGTCTTGGTCCTCAAACCCTTCTGGTGGTCCATGAAAACTCCTCGGTGAGTTCTCCATTGAGGAAGCATTGTTTGTGTCCACCTTGTCTTGTTTTCCCAGTTTAGGGTGTTGCTAAGCTAACTTGATCTATTGTGTTACATTTCACACGGGCTGAAAGTCTCAAAGTAATCTACCCCTGCAGTCTGTAAATCCCTTGGCACTAGTCTGCCTTGTATCTTGACACACTTCCATCTGCATTGTGTTTTATTTTGTAAATCCACTTGCACCCCACAGTCTTGGTGTTTGATTTCTTGGTACCAAGTCCAGGTTTGGTTTTTTTACATAGTGCAGTGAATTCATCTTTCATGGCTTCTTTCCCTTTCGGATGATTTAGAGCATCTTGAGTGCATGATGGAGTTAGGACGTGTCAGAGGTGCGCTTGGAAACACCTTAGGCTTATAAATTCCAGCCTTGGCCTGTCACCATGGTGAGTGTTTTCGGAGCTTACTCTTTGAGTGGTTTCATCAGTATCTACTAGTTCATCATTGATTACAGGATGTTGATCATGTCTGCAGGGATTGATTGAGCTTGAATGGATGGATTATCACAATTTTGAGACAGAGAATGTGTTAACTTACCTTGAGGAGTTGCTGTTGGTGACTGCTCATTTTTTGAACCATCACACTGGTGGGTTCATGCTATTGCGGTTGTTAGGAATTGGGTGGTAAAGTTGTGTTTGAAATGTTGTTCAGACTTTGGTGGTAGCGTCATGATTTTTGTGAAGGGAAGTTCATGTTCATCAAACTCACATCTCTAGAAATGTAACTCTACCAGTTCATGCAAGCACATGAACCTTGTGGTTTGTGCCGTAGCCAATGAAGATGCACTTGCTAGTGTAAATCAAACTTGTGTCTTTGTAGGCTCTCAGGTATGGATAGCAAGCACATCCGAAGCACCTAAGGAAGCGGTAATCGGGTCTACCTTGAGTAAGTTTTCATAGGGTGAAGATTCAATGACATAGAGAAGCGCTTCTGTTTATGAGGTATGCAGAATGAGGAAAGCTTCCCACCAATAATCCAAAGCATACTATCTTGGGCTAAGTAGTTAGACCAGTCCTACAAGTGCCTATGCTTCCTTTCTATTTGCCATTTTGATAGTGAGTATGTGGACAGGAGTAATCTATGGACAATTCCTTTCCTTAGAAAGTGGGAGAGGGCATGAACTCTCCTCATACTGTTTGAATGGTTTTGATGGCTTGTTGAATTGTTTTTCTGCCATGTTTTGAATTGTTTTAAAAACATCTAGTCTGGCATTTTAGAGTGATAGGATAAACCGTGTTATCTTGAATAATCATCTAGGCACTAAGTAGTACCTAGCTCCATTGGTTACAGATAGGGTGCTGACCCCCATAGGTCACATGATTAGTTCCAGAGGATGACTTGATTTTTGTTGAGAATTCGGGTAGTGAATTTCATGCATTTTCCCTAGCCTACATGCTTGGCAAATTTAGGTGAGAGGTCTTCTCGGAGTTGTGAATTTTGATGGGACATGACTTTAGGATAGGTTTAGAGTATTAGGTTTGGATGTCCAAAACGTTGTGTAGTAGGTCAGTGTGACTTTGTCATGACACAAGAATTTGAATCAGACAAATTTCATTAAGTGGTCCTTTCCAGGTTTACAATGAGCAGAGACAAGGTTTGTTTCTTTTCAGTAATAGGAGGAATTGTGTGAAAATCAACTTCTTGGAAAGCTAAAAGTGAGATAGCACTGGACCTCTTTCCTTTGAGTTTTGCAGTTTGGTTCCAGTGTGTATGTTCAGCTTGTAGAGTCCTCCGTCAGCCACTCCTTCCAGTAAGGTTTTCCCCTTCTTGTCCTTATGAAACAGAATTTCCCATGAAAAAGTACACAAAGATTATTATCAGTGGTGATTTGAGATACACTCAAGAGATTTTTGGTGATTTTATGGACAACGAGATGTTCTTTAGCAGTATGAGTAGAACAATAAGAGTTTAGGAAGCCCTTACCATAATGGGTTATGTTGAGAGCTTGGCCATTCCCACCGTTCCTTCTCTGGTCCTTGGTATTCCTTTTTTAGGCTTAAGTTGTTTAAGTCGTTGTGGTGATTGTGTTGATTCGCCACTGTCCATGTACCATCCCCTCACTTGAGTATTCGATGGTGGAAATGGTTGGCTAGAGGCTGCAGCATAAACTTGATTTGGTGCTCCTTGGTTCTGGGTTTACTGGTTTGAAGGAGCAAAGTTTCTGTCATATCGGTGATAGCAAACTTCAACTGAATGACCATATTTTAGACACAACTGACAGGTTGTCTGGTCCCAGAACCATTCCTATTTCCAGAATTTTGGATTTGCCCTGCCCTCTTCCTCTGTTGGCTTGGGTTCCTATTGTAGTATTAAACTTTGTTGGGATGAAAAACTGTCTTTGATTGTTGCTTTTGCAACATGAGCGGAAGGATTTTGTTGTACCTCAAATGTTGATTTGGTGTGAATCCTTTCCAATCTAGACTCGTGGTTGAGAACAGGTGTAAGTCTCTGCAATGAGGGAAGAGTTCTGAAGAGGTGGCAATTGAAACCACAGTTTCGAACTCAATCCCCAGCTCCACCTAAATTTGTAAGATGAGTTCCTCTTCCGGGATATGTTGGCCAGCCGATTTAGCTCATCTGCAACTATCCTTCATTTGTCAAAAATTCAGTTACTTTCAATTGGCCCTTTCCTGGTGTTTGGAGCTGGAGTTTCAGGTGAAGTACTCTAGCTTGTGATTGAGCTTCATAGATTTTTTCGAGGCTGTCCCAGACTTCTCGAGAGGGTGTTGCACCGTTGATTTTCTCAAAATACCATCTGAGATGGTGAACAGCACCAGCCGAGGAGGGTCTGGTCCTGCCTTTTCCAGATTAGATAATCTGGATTGGTAAGTTGACAGTTTCTGGTGTTCTGGACTTGGGGTGAGGAAGGGAGCTGGTTTGGTTTAGTCCATCATCAGGCCCTCAATCATTGGCTTCGGATCGGTTATTACCTGGGTCTTCGCATGAAAGATAATTTTTTAGATCAAGCTAGTGGGTACATGAAGTTGAAGTTGGAAGGTTTGGAACGTGTTTGAAAGTGGGTGTTGATGGTATTTATAGTTGTGGGGACGAGTGTGGGAATCTCTGGAGTGGAGTCTGCCACTTCTTCTTACCTGCTCTTGATACCAAGTGAGGAAAAGGAAAAGCAGAGTGAGAGAAGAGAAAGGAGTACCCAAGAAACGGAGTAGTATTAAGATTGAAAATGGCGATATATTCATATTCACGTTCACGTGATTTATACACCTTTACATAACTGATTCAGAGCTTCCTGATCAATTACAAAACGTGGTGGACAAGCACAGTAAGTGAAAGAGTGACCCACACAAACAGAGACACAGAGAATTGTTTGTTAGACACCTGGCGTGTTTGTAGAGACCTGGTGGATGGGACACATGTCACCAGTGCTGTCCCCTGGATTGTTTCCATCTGTCCAAGGTCCATCTTCTTCACACTTATCATTCTTAGTAATCTGTTGTGATTAAACCCACGCCAACGCATTTGGTGCCTATTTCTCATGTAACCTCAACTCATATTTTGCATGTAGTTAATTGCACTTATAATGCTATGATCCATGTATTGTGTCTTAAGTATTAAAATCATGTTAAAATGTTTGTTGTTATGAAAACTTCCTAATCTTTAACACACATCAAGCTAAAAAAAAAAACACCATAACAATACACCCAGATTTACCGTGGTTGAGCTTTGGAATCAGAGGCTCGCTGCATTAATCAATTAGAATCAGGAGTTTACACCACAGATCAAAGATCAATCACTAAAGATACAACCCAATCTTACCCGTAATCCTACCAAGAGATACTATCAGATTCCCTAGAAGCTTGAGGTACAACCCCTCTCACTTGAATGAAAACAAACACCCACTCACCCAAGATTACAAGTTGAATGTAAAAGAGAAAAAAACCCTTAAGAAAATTGCTCTATCAAACCAAGAGAACTGTTGCAATTTCCCAATATTTGCTCCTTTATATACTGTTGACCAAGGGTTATTTTCACCATTGAATCTGAAGTTAATAAACAACGGAATGATAGGTAGGATGAAATTTATTATGTGGTTAATGAATGGGTGCATGAATGGAATACCACAGAAGTGTATTTTATGCTTTCTTACATGGGGCTAGTCATAAAACAAGGGAAGCTTTACTAAATTTATATAGAAATTATTATATCATGTTTAGTAGGGCTAACTAGAACACCAAGATTAATCTTGGAAGCAACGGAGTTAGATTTGTGATTTGAAAAGACGTCTACAAACTGTGGGTGTGGGTTTGGGGTGGTTGGGGCGGCGCCTCGGGCTTGTTTTGAGGTTAATCTTCAACAAAGGGGTTAAGTATAAAAAATGAATGATGATAGTTTCACTACTGAGGTGGTCAAAAAGTCAAAAAGTGAATATTTAGGAGTGAAAATGTTATATTTCTATATAAATTTTAAAAATTATTGGGAGGGCGGAGAGCCCATGACTACCGCAAACCAACACATAGCTCTACCATTGATTGCACCTAATTTTGATTAGATGTGATATTATTATTATTATTATTATTATTATTATTTTGTCTTGATGGATTTCGACGAAGATAAGAATTTTGGACTGTAGGTTTTTGATGATATATTTGAGTTTTAAAAGCTTGATAAAAAAGTAGTAGCAGAGATGAAAGAAAAGGGAAGAAGCTTTGACGAAGAAACTGATGAGAAAAAAGGAAAGTAAAAGAAGTTAAAAATTCATTGCTGGTTGGAAAAACGGATGTAGCTAGAATGACATCTTTTTATCACTTTTGTAACAAAGAAACAAGCAAATAACCCTAAAAAATAAAGGAAAATGTTTGTTAAATGCATACAAAGATTCAATTTTTCTCATGAAATAAATCTTTTCTTATGCTTAATTAATTGAATCTAATATTAAGTTTAATTTGTGAGGTTGGATACAATTGTAATAGGGTTAGAACATTAAGGATGAAACTGAAAATTTAAATTCCAGGGGAGCACGTCCCCCATGTGCATAATCTAAGTCTGATTCCTTATTAATTATGTGAGGACCAGTAGATTTTCTTATCTAAGACCATCACAACATGGAGTGCCCAAACGCATATATCTTTAATTAATTATTAGAAGTAAAATGTCAAATATATCTTTAATTTCCTGGCAAGTACAATATATCTTTAAGATTGCCCAGAATTTTATATATGGGCAGATATATTATAATTAATCCCACGCTAAAATTATATATGTTAATAATGTTATGCATTTTATGGGATATATATAAGCCTTGTTAGGCTCATTTCTTTTGTTTAGATATTAAATGTATGTTTATTTATCCAACTCTCTAAACCGCGTGACATGTTACAATAGATTTTAAGAATACATTATATAGATTCTCTAAGAGGGCACATTAATAAACAAAAATATGAAAAAGAAGTGTAAATGAACAAATATTGCAAAAAAATTCACGTCATTTCTTGGTCAAAATCAGTCTCTCTCCTTTATCTCTTCACTACTCTTTCTTAAAAACTCTTTCTCAGCGGTATCTCTCTCTCACACAATAAAGTAAGCGTGTTAGAATTCTACATCGAGATCTCATATCTGGGGTACTTAAACTTATGAGCTCTCTACCTATTAAATCAGTCTTTTAGGTTCCTGAACTTGAGTTCTAACAAGAGCAAGGTTTTTCAAAATTTGGTTTCTGTGGAGAGTGTTGTCAAAATCAGGTCTATTAATGGGTTCATTTTGTTTTATCATTTTTCCATATTTTGAATAAAACATTGGTCATAGATAACTCTAACAAATTTGTACATTAACATTATATTAATTTTTTCTCCAATTTGGTATCTTATGCTCAGTTTATTAAGTTACACGAGTGTTCACATGTACAAAAGAAAGATAGTGACAGGTATTGAAATATGAAGCTAAATGATAGCTTTACCAAAAAATCTAGTAAATTTAGCCATAGATTTTGTTGTCTCCAGAGACAAAAAAGTATTAGATATGTTAGAACTCAAGCCCAAAGAGTACTTGACTCAAAAGATTAGCCTGATAGGTGTTAGAGTCCATAGGCTTAAGTACCACACTTGGTGGGTGTAAAACCCATGTGTAATTAACATTGCACCTTCCTTTCAAGAGCCGACGTCTGAAGAAACAACATGCATGAAGAGTGGTGGAAATGAAGAATGAAGCATGAAAGTTGGATTCAAAAAAAAAGTTTTCAAACAAGCTGGAAAAGGATTATACCTACTCCTTTGCTTTGGAGATGAAGATTAGACTCAAAACGATGAGACTCCACCCTTAAAACACCACTTTGACAAGAGTTAGAGAGTGGCGTGGCTAGGGAGGGAGCTTTTTTTGGTTTGCTTTGAGTGAACAATGTGTATTATGAACTAAAATGCAACCTTTTGCATTTATATATACATTGGGTAATTTTGCAATTATTTGTTTTTCACTTCCAAGCCCAATAAAAATCTTATTGAAAAGAGAGTCCAAGTATTATTATGTCACCCTTGAATATCAATATTATTTAAGGGCCATGTAAACTAAACTAGTTTACATAACAACCCATAAATTTCCCTTTTACCCTTAACTATAAAAGGTTTTTCGTTCATCTCATTAATCTTAACGCTTAAGATATAATAATTAAATATAATTAATTATTGCTTGACCATTTTAACCTTTAAAATGTTATAAACAATTTCTATGTAACTATTACTATAGAAATCCGTCATTACACTCGGAAGGTGATAGCCCTCTTCGGATAATCATTTCTCTCTCTCATCCTTCTTAATTCTCAAGGCTATTGGTTGACCATGTAGGTCCACTGTGGATTAGCTGTGAGCTGGTTTTGAATTAATCCAGAAACCTGTCGGAGGCCCAACGACTATGGTAAACATTAGCAATGTGCCATAGTCCCTAAACCCCGATGAAGAAATACTTCATCGAACCCATTTCAGTCATATGTACCATGCAGGTAAAGTCCCTCATTGATATATCTTGATCGGCACAGATTCATGGAATGTCAAAATCCTAAACTCGATCTTCTATCGAATCGTTGATCAATATGTCCGAAACTCGTCATCACAAACTTGCTTTGTATGACAATAATAGACTTTGGCCAGAGATTCTGATTTCCGACATTTATTGACGTTCGACCAGGAACCGAATCCGAATGGAGTCAACGGTACTCCTAATCCTATATTTTTGAGTCAGGATCCCTTCTTGACCATCGTTCGTTTTTGCATATGGCAACGCATGATCAAATAGGCTTTATCATACGAAACATGACTGGTCTCGTACTTATACATCGTACGAACCATACACATCCGTATTGGATCTGACCAGAATGTCTCAGGTCAAGGATTTCAGTGTGCAGATATAACCAAACGATAAATCATTGACTACATGCTTTCCAAGTGATTTGTCGTTATTCGGTCACGTTCGAAAAATAGTTCACAAACCACTAATCCATACTAAGGCCCCAGTGACATGACTATCATCGTCATCCATACTTATATCAACTCATGATATCTTTCGGAAGCATCCAGTATGCCTATATGCATATAGTTGCCCAAATATATTGCTTCGTAGGGAACTTTTTCGATAATTCATTTAGATTAAATGAACATCTGGACTATTCATTATACATACATATTTTAAATGCATCACTGAATAAAGAAGCAATTTATAATGAATTGAAGAATTCTTTCTTCTATTATTTATGATATATAGATACAAGACAAAATGCTTTGAAACGACAATACAATGGTTTTAGGGCATACACTAATATACACTAACAATGTCCACGACGATTTTCACTCTATCGACATTGAACAATGGGAGCCCTTTTTCGTTTGGGTGGCTTCACTCACCTACATTTATCGATACAGTATCCCTCCCAAAGAGAGGACACTACACCTTAACCTAGCCTATAGGTAGCCCATTTGCAGCTAACTCTCAATAAAAGCATAAATGTTAGAATTCAAATCCAAAAGAGAGTCCAACCCAAAAGATCGGCTTGATAGGGGGGAGAACCCATAGGTTTAAGTACCACACTGGTGGGTATGAGATCTCGATGGGGGATCCTAAGTTCCTAACAAGATACAATTTAGCTTGTTCTCTACAATAATCATTCTTCATATCCATAAATGTTTTGTAGTTGCTCTACAACTTTTTCTTCTCTCTTCAGTTTGAGCTCTTTGTTTTTGATGTCTTGTTGAATCTAGGATTCTTTCTTCTGATATTAAGATCTTGCAAAAGTAATTATTTTTTTCTTCAACTCTTGCATAAACTTGATGGAACCCTTGAATTTGAGACACAAATTAAAATATTTTTTATTATTTAATTTGACATTTTTTTTTTAATGATTTAGAGGTTTAGGTGTTAGCTTGAAAAGCGTTGAACAAGAAGAAAAAAAGTAGAGAAAAGACTTAACAAAATTATATCATTTTCAAGTACAATAACTAACATCAGCTTTACAATTTATATAATGAGATTTTTGACAATGATCCTTATCAAACTTATCTCTACCATTCATAATACTTCACAAACACAAAAAATATTGATCTCTGACCACTCATTTTTTCTGGAATCTTTATTTAGGTTGCAACTTGCAGAGTTTGTTAGAGAAGAAGACTCAATGTTGAAAACAGGGCCAAAAAATTCATTGTCCTGACTTGTCTTTTCTTTTTTCAATTTCTACATCAAATAACGGCTTCGTATTGCTTTTAATCACCAGCTTTATGGCACAAGAGTTGTCATTTTGTTGAGCGTAGCTGGCAATACTATCAACATCGTCCCTCAAGCTAAACACAAAAAAAAAAAAAAAAAAAAAAAAAAAAAAATCGTCCCTCAAACACAAGATCACACGAGATCAGCTATCGTAGCTATCTTTTTCCTTTCAGGATTTGGAGCTTGCATTTGATGCTGTAATCGTCCCTCAAGCTCAAATTCAGAGAGAGAAGAACCAAACACCTGAAGTTGGTCTCGAAGGATCTGAAAATGGGAACTGGATAGAGGTTTGGTTAAAATATCAGCCACTTGGAACTAGGAAGCAACATACTGAATAACCAGCCGTTTGGATTGAACCATTTCTTGGATGAAATGCACATCAATTTTGATGTGTTTCGTGCGAACGTGAAAAATTGGGTTTGAGGCTAGAGCACCTGCACTAGTGTTATCACACCAGAGCACATGGATACCAGGAACAGAGATGTGAAGGTTTGAAAAAGATTCTGAAGCCAAGCGACTTTGGTGGAGGCTTGGGCTAAAGCGTGATATTCAACTTCGGTAGAAGACAATGCCACAACTTGTTGTTTTTTGGAACTCCACTGGATCAAGTTAGAGCCAAGAAAAATACAACAGCCACTTGTGGACTTGCGACTAGAAATACTATTGACCCATTCCACATCAGCATATCTTTCAAGCTAAAAAGTAGAGCTCCTGCTGAAGGTGAGGCCATGACTCAAGGTACCTTTGATGTAGCGTAAAACATGCTTACAAGCTTGCCAGCGAGTAACGGTGGGAGCTTTGAGAAACTGGCTTAATTTATTTACCACAAAGGAGAGGTCAGGCCGAGTCATAGTGAGATATTGTAAGGCTCTAATAAGACATCTGTACGGATGCTTACAAGCTTGCCAGTGAGTAACAGTGGGATCTTTGAGAAACTGGCTTAATTTATTTACCACAAAGGAGAGGTCAGGCTGAGTCATAGTGAGATATTGTAAGGCTCCAATAAGACATTTGTACAGGGTAGGGTGATCAAAGAGTAGGCCATCATCAAAGCTTATCTTGGAACTAAGAACCATATGAGTGGCACACGGGTTACAGTTGTGCATATCAAACTTAGTGAAAATTTCTTGAGCATATTTGCTTTGATGGAGATGCAAACCGTGAGCAATGGAGACCACAGATATACCTAGGAAGTAATGGAGAGAGGCAAGAATTTTAAGGCCAAAAGTGACGTCTAAATCAGTCACTATTTTATGAATCAAGGGGGTGTCATTGCCAGTTAAGAGAATATCATCAATGTAAACAATAATGTACACCACAATATCACCTTGATGATAGTAGAATAGACTTGAATCAGAAGTGGAATTCTGGAAGTTCTAGAGTAACAAAGCTGCCTTAAGTTTGTCAAACTAGGCCCGGGGTGCCTTTTTCAAGCCATATAAGGCTTTGTGGAGTTTGCAAACGTGAGAAGGTTTAGAGGCATCAACAAAACCTTCTGGTTGAGACAT
The DNA here is from genome assembly GCF_008641045.1 of Pistacia vera. Lineage (NCBI taxonomy): Eukaryota > Viridiplantae > Streptophyta > Magnoliopsida > Sapindales > Anacardiaceae > Pistacia > Pistacia vera. The sequence goes on from NW_022196003.1 coordinate 1,113,546, forward strand.
GTATATAGACTTAGTGAGATCCCCATTAAGAAATGCGTTGTTAACGTCAACTTGTTGGACATCCCAGCCCTTGCAAACTGTTAGAGACAAAATGACCCGTATCATAGAGGCTTTAATAACAGGGGAAAAAGTCTCAAAATAGTCGACACCGGGTGTTTGATGGAACCCCTTAGCCACAAGACGTGCCTTGTATCTCTGTAGGCTACCATCAACATATAACTTAACCTTAAAGACTCATTTGTTAGCGACTAGAGTCATATCATCAGTATAGGGCATTAGAGTCCAAGTTTGGTTATCCTGTAAAGCTTTACACTTAGTATTCATAGCTTCTAACCAGCGTGGATGTTGAAGAGCTGGCACAACTGAAGAAGGTTCAGAGTGAGACTCCGGTACAATAGAACTAACCAAAGCAATAGCCTTGCATCTAGTGATTATTATGTGAACATTTTGAGTAGAGGTGTGGGGTGGCAATAAAGATGATGGAGGATAAGTTGGTGTGTCATATGCACGAAGATCAACTTCTAATTGCAGAGAGGAAGAAGCTGAAGTGGATGGTTGAGAAGATGAGGGAACAGAAACATGTGCAGGTGAGCTGGTGGGGACAGATAAGGGAGAACATGACATTGTAGAGTGATGTTGAGATGTGGATGTAGAAGAACAAATGCCTCTAGGAATTAGCCATGATTGAGAAGAAGTATGTGGATTGGTGTCATCAGACGCATGAGCAGTACCAAGGGAGAACTCATGAGCAAAAGGGAAGCAACTCTCATTAAATTTAACACTTTGAACTGTATAAACCTTGCTATGAGTGTTGAGACACAGGTAACCTTTATGATGAGAGCTATATCCCAAGAGAACACATTGTTCAGTGTGATAAGAAAATTTGTGGTGTTGGTATGGTCTAATGAAAGGGAAACATTGAACCAAAAAATGCGAATAGCTTTGTAATAAGGGGATCTATGAAATAGTAGTTGAAAAGGTGCTTGATGGGACAGAATAGGGGATGGTAACCTATTGATGAGGTATACTGCTGTGTGAAAAGCAAACCACCAATATTGAAGTGGCATGGATGCTTGTGCTAGTAAAGTGAGGCCAACTTCTGTCACAAGTCTATTTTTGTGCTCAATTTTCCTATTCTGCTATAGGTGTGAAGACGAGGGTGAAGGAAATGAATGCCTTGTTGTGCAAAGTACAAAGTTAGAGGTCTGAACTCACCCCCCCAGTCTGACTGAAATGCTTTTACCTTACTATCAAATTGCTGAGCAACCAGCTGTATAAAATGTTGAACAACTAAAGTGACTTCAGATTTGAGTTTGAGTGGGTAAATCCAGGAATACTAGTGTGATCATCAACTAGAAGCAAATAGTATCAAGATCCAGTGGCATAGATAATGGGAACAAGTCCCCAAACATCAGCTGAGAGGAGAAGGGAGGAAAAGATGTCTAACGAAGTTTGCCATAGTGACAGGCTTCGCAGAACTGAAGTTTATTAACAACAGTATCCTTTACAAGCAACTCAGATACAAGAGATTTAAGTACAGATAAGTGTGGCTGACCAAGTCATCTATGCCAGATATCTCCTTCATTGTCAAGTTCTGGTTGAACAAGATTATTTTCAACTGTACTAGGCACATTATAAGAAGTAAAGAGCTAGATGTAGTATGTAGAAAACCAAGATCAGACTTCAACAAGTACTGTGCTTTTGAGGGAGAAGGTGATTTTGCTACAAATAATTATAGTTGCTGAGATGCTGAAGAGGGAGACAGATCTTGTTTATTGATAGAAGGTCTAGTGGGAATGTCAAGTTGGTACAACCCATTATACACGAAGCCATTAAGAAGAACAACCTAAGTGACCTGTCCTTAACAACACATTTGTCAGCAGAAAATTCAACTAAACATTGTTATCCTGTGTAATTTTTGATATACTAAGAATATTCTTAGTTACTTGTGGAACACAAAGTATGTTTTTAAGTTGCAGAGACTTGTTTACATAAGAGGAAGGAAAAAAGGTCAAACCTGTGTGTGAGATGCCAAGACATTGGCCACTTCCAACTTGGAGTGATTCTAGTCCAGTGTACTCATTTTTTAGTGTGAGATTTTGAATGTTAGGTGTAATATGATGTGTAGTCCCCTGAGTCGATAAACCAGGTGGGATCTAATATTGTGAGTGGTGTGGCTATTTGGTTATATTGTTTGATTTCTGAGTGGTTGTGTAGTTGATTTTCTCCTAATTCCTCATGGTAATGTTGAGTGAAGTTAGGACGAGAAGGAGATTGACTTGTAGGTACTACTTTCTGGAAATGCACTTGATTGTGTAGCATAGGTGAGGAGGTATAAAAGGACTGATGTGTGTAGTAGTTAGGATGACAGATTGTGTATTAACAAGAAAAGCTTGTGCTGGAGCTAGGTTCTGTGCTTGTGCTAGAACATTGTTATGTGTATTTTGCTGAGACATGTTATATTCCAGTCCAAATCGAGGTTTTTGGTTTTGATAACCTTGGAAGGTAGTGTTGAATCGATGATAACATTGGAGAGCCATATGACCATTTTTTCCACATAACTGATAGATTAGTCTAGGCTTATAAAAGTTCCTGCCTTTACCTCTACTTCTACCAAAAGTTGGATTATAGGTCTGAAAATTTTAAGCGAACTGATAGGAGTTTTGGTGTTCATTGTGGTGTTGAGGTAATGGTTGTGTAAAGTGAGTTGTCTGTTGATATGTGGTGTTGATTATGAAGTTATTTTGTGGTAAGTTGACGGACTGTTTATTGGCTATAAAGGTAACAGCTTCATGAAATCCTATGTATGTTGAGTGTTGTTTTTCCAGTCGTATTTCATGTTTATGCAGTAAGAATTGTGCCTCTTGCAGAGATACTTCACTACTTCTAGCAGTCAGAGTTGCTACCATTGCATCATATTCTGAGCCAAGTCCATCAAGAATGTATAACAACAACTCTTCATCACTCACAGTCACACCACTTATAGTTAGAGAACTAGCAATTTCTTTCATCTTCAACACAAACTCATTTATACTAGAATTCTCTTTCCTAGTGGTCTGTAATTGATTTCATAAATGAAGAATCCTAGCCTTAGAGTCTGTAAGAAAGTGCATTTATAAAATGTGCCATATGTCATAAGCTGTAACACAATTAGCCATATGCTTGAACATTGTTTTAGATATGGATGAGATTAACCAACTGAATGAGAATTGATGAGTTTTCTCCCACAATACATGTTCTGGATTGATCATATTTTTAGGTTCATCGGTTGAGGATAGAATGAAAGTAGGAGGACAAGGTTTCTCACCTGTGACAAATCCTTGTAGCTCATATGCCTTTAACGCTGGGAAGACTTGAGACTTCCAGTAGGCATAATTTCTTTCGCCTAACTTTACAGTAATGGATGGCAGAGTATGAGTCAGAGTTAAGAATGAAATCGGACTTGTCATTTTCTTGTCTGTGTTGAGAATTGAGGAAGAGGATGTCTTTGGATCTGCCATTGACGTCTATCAAAGGTGCTCTGATACCATGAAAATCGTATGAACAAGAAGAAAAAAGCAGAGAAAAGACTTAACAAAAATTTATATCATTTTCAAGTACAGTAACTAACATCAGCTTTACAATTTATATAATGAGATTTTTGATGGTGATCCTTGTCAAACTTTATCTCTGCCGTTCATAATACTTTCAAAAAACACAAAACTATTGATCTCTGACAACTCATTTTTTTTGGACTCTTTATTTAGGTTGCAACTTGCAGAGTTTGTTAGAGAAGAAGACTCAATGTTGAAAACACGCGCCAAAACTTCATTGTCCCGACTTGTCTTTTTCTTTCAATTTCTACATCAAAAAACGACTTCTTATTGCTTTTAATCACCAGCTTATGTGGCACAAGAGTTGTCGTGTTGTTTGAGTTGCAGCTTGGCAGTACTATCAACAAGAATTTGCATGGCAGTGATGACCTTTAACTGATCTATATTATAAAATCGACATTGTACATAAATTACATATAGGGCTCCATAAATGACCAAGATTTCTCACTAAAACCCCTTTTTCTACATAGAAATTATAATTAATTTCCTAAATTTTACCGTGCATTGCATGTTAGGAAAATTGAAATTTTGCCGTTCGACATTATGGTTTTAAAATACAATTAATGCCTCAATTATATAATTGGTAGATAGATTATTATGTTAATACTCTAATATATAGTATAATATCTCCGTCCTTAGCAAAATATGAATAGTCTCAAAAAGTAAAAAAATTTAGTCTATACTTTGGCAAAGGTATTAGAATCCAAGAGAGACAGAAGGGCAACCAAGTCCTAATTTTTCAACTTTAGGGCTTTCAGTTTTTCTTTTTGTTTTATTTTGTCACTGCGATATGTGAGAATCCGTGCATAAGTGTAAGGCTATGTCCTAGGGTTTCTTTATTTAGTGATGGCAATTTAATGCTCTAGCCCATAAATTTTATATCTTTCTTAAAAAAGATAGGAAAAAAAAAAAAAAAAGGAAAAGAAAAAAGAACAAGTAGTGCTTTGTCAATTTCTTCATAATGTTGTTTTCTGAGTACATTTGATTGTGTAATTACATCTATAGCTTTGAGACTTCTGGCTACATTAATTTTGTTTGAATCTCTTTCGAAAGTAACTTAGAAAACTTTATCAGTTTTGATCAATATGTCTTTTGCATATGTTTTATGTTTAGTCATATCTTTAGTGCTTTTCACCACCATTAATTTATGCTTTCATGACAAAATTAAAGAAACAAAAAACAAATATAATTAAATTAGGGGGAAATTAAGAACTTAGTAACTATATATATATATAATTTTTTTTTCTTTGGTGACAAAAAGCGAAAGTAAAAGAGGGTGACCATTTTCATTTTCATTTATATTTCACAAAATTAATTCCTGGTTTATAGAAATTTATATATCATTATTGAAATGATTTTTACTTTCTTCAAGTCAATCATCATTATGATAGATCATTTTAAAAAAGAATGAATATTTATGTTTAGACATTTCTCCAGAATCATAATTTTCCTTAATTACTAAATTAATTACTGTGCACAAACAAAAAACCAATTAATACACTGTTAGGATCCCACCTTTTGAGGGAAAATGGGTAGGTATGTGGTTTATAAGGGTTTAGGTACTCTTATTTGATAAGTCAGTTTTTCAAGGAGAATTCTCTCCAAGCTTACAAAATAACCATTGTCCAGCCCAATTGTATTAAAGATCCACTACTCAACCCAATTCTTATCAATTTAAGAGTGAGTTCCTATCATACACTTAATTAGAATAACATTACTTGGAACAACATAAATTAATTTTTCTTGAAATGGACTCGGGAAATAGAGAAAATCACTCAAATATTGTGTCATGTTTTCTTTACAAAAGTTAGAAAATACATTTAAACAGGCTCAAAAAAAAAAAAAAAAAAAAAAATCCAAATATAATTGATCTATTAATTCACTCTTTGATTGTCTGATACTCATGTAACACAAGAAGTATCAATTCATATTATTACTTCAACTGGATAGTACTAGTCTGAAAAACAAATTCTTCAATATCACACAAACATTAGTCTTCGAAACATAACAATAGCTGGAAGTAACACAACAAGGACTACAATATTAGTACACATGACATGATGATGAAGTTAATCATGTGATTAAGTATCTACCATTTTCAGACACTCAGAAGAGGATTAAGATGCAATGGAGAAATAAAAACTACCCAAGATGGAGAATTTTCTTGTTCGGATGGAAGTATCCAGTTTCAGTATTTTCAATCATAGTTGGACTGAAGAAATTCCTAGAAGCTAATTCATGAATTGCATTTAGCTCTGCTGGTCCAGTCACCTCGTTGTTAATTTGTTGTTGAAACCTCTCAACTTCTGCAATCTGAATTTTAGATTAAAAAAAAAAAAAAAAAAAAAAAAAGACAATAATATATATATGAATGCGGAAGAGGCTAAAAAATAAACATGGATCAATTAATGTGTACATAAGTCCAATCATAATCATAATGGTTAATGGATAAAAGAGAAAACACATAATTATGGGACAATTTATATTTAATCTGGTTACATGTGTATTGGCATCACTATATCGTAAGTTTGATATCATCATCTAAAAGACCATAAAAGAACTCTGAAATTTGCGTACCTTAGTACAAGGAAACACGCTTTCATTTTCTAGCTTAATCTCCTACAGAAATTTGTTAAGTTCATAAGAAGTTAATGGCATTGTGATGCAAGAAGTTTTATAAAGCTTGGAAGGAAAATAAAATGATAGATGGTAATACCCTTTTCTGAAAGTATTCAATTTAAGCTAAAAAAATTTCGTGCTGTTGCAGAGATGAGAAAAAAGAAGCAATAAATTAAAAGAAATTATATAATATAAATAAGCGGTGCACTAATAAATTAAATCAAGGTTAAGTTTTAAGTTGCTTGAGAAAGAACTTTGAGGTTGATGCGTTGTTACTACAACATGCCTAAATAGCAAGTGCACTAGTTGTACAAAATAATAAAATGATGAGTGAGTATCGTTCCCACGAGGATTGGTTGCTAATCACTAGGTTTTCTACTGTTTTCAAGTTGGAGCAATTGAGTTGTTTGGATTAATGAGAGAAAATTAAACTTAAAACTAAAACAAAATTTCTAAATATTCAAAGCTAAATTATGAAAGCAAGATTTAAAAACAAGGTAATATCAGTTTAAAACAATGGGTAGAGTTTTGATTTCATTTGGACTCTATGGATTAAACCTACAGATTATGCTATTCCCATATTCACATGCATTGATTGTAAATCGAATTCTCTAAATTATAAACATACATTCTCAGACTATGTTTTCCTACTTTTCCCTATTAAATTCCACACCCAACAATTTGAAGATTAATAGTTCTAAGCTCATTAAGCACCTAGAATCCTAGATTGATTTCATTGATTCTTAAATCCATCTCTAGCATTTAATACTATAATGGTGATTACCCAAGAAGCTTAACATGAATTATTTCTTAATTTCATCATGTTCATCAATTAATAGCATTAAAAACAGAATAACCCCATAATCATTGCAATAGCATATGAAAATAATAAAAATCAATTGCTTAATCTATGAGAATCTGAACTACATCAAAACCATAACCCAAAATGGGTTAGTTGATAGCTAAATCCATACAATAAGCAAGAAAAACCATAAACACAAAATTCAACATAATAAAAATGAGAGAAAAGACAAGAGATCTCCCCTAATTGAAGAATCCACCGGGGTTAATCCCAAATCTTCTCACTTTTTAACACAAATTCGTCCAATCTCAAACTAAGAAGATGAAAAAGCTATTCTAGACTAAGGAAAACGCGACTCCTCTCAAAACGGTAAAGTTTCGCTTTTATAACTCGCCCAAAAACCTAAAACTTTGCCTAAAATTGAAACTGTGCGTTTTAAAGAAACTGAAAACTGCAGACTTCGCTGCGGCGAAGAAGAAATCTCGCCGCATTGACGAAGTGAACTGGATTCTCGTGCGTGACTCATTTCGCTGTGGCGAAGAACAAACTTCGCTATGGCGAACCTCCATGAAGAATTCTGAAATTACAGAATTGCCCTCCACTTGCTTCTTTGATTGAATCTTCGATCTTCGATGCTTTCCCATGGGAACAAGCTTCATAGTGCTTCACTCTACCTCAGAACTCTCCCAAATTATGAGATCTGCTTACTTCTAAGTCCAGAAACTCCAATTCGCTCATTATTTGGTCAAAATATCCATTTTAGCCTGAAACACAAAATGTAAAGAAATTAGTAGCAATTCAGGCATAAATGAACTAAAGAGTATCTAAAATCCACCCTAAAAGCCTAATAAAAATAGTATAATTCTCAGATTATCAAAAACCCCCAAACTAAAGACATGCTCGTCCCCAAGCATCAGGTACAAAACAAAATGAAAGAAAAACAACAAACGCCCAAATAAACGCAAAACAGCAAAATTAACAAAAATTAAAAAGAAAAACATAAGACTTAACTCAACACACAAACTGCCTAGAATTTATACAAATCTCAAAGGTTGTCGCAAAATTATTACTAGAAAATGTTCAACACTCCAAGAAGTTATAAGTTGCATCGACTATCTTTCTCTATTGGTCCCCCAAACTATTCTTTTAGTTCATTCATACAACTCTTCAGGTTCCTTGTGTTTGCATTAAGTCCAACATTCTCCTAAAGGGTATGATTATGTGTTTAGGGTAGTTGGATTGGGAAATTTTCGGTTTACAAGAAAATAAAACGCAATGATAATCTCATAAGGCTCAAGTGGGTGACTAGGGACAATTCATTCGTGGGTTGGCTGGAAAAGCTCAAACGTTCCGAAAAATGCCTAAATCATTTCCTCAACAATGTCTCTACCTAGAATTTCACCTCAAGCACTTCTCTACTAGGTTCTAGAGTCCACCAACATTATCAAACTTTACCTAACCACATAAAATGAATCTAAGCATGCCAAAATAAATGAAAATGGTGGCTGAACCACTCAACAAACCTCAATCAAAATCCAGTCAATAAACAAAAACTTGAAGCAATGCTTAACATTTTTCAAAAATAGAATCCCAACAACCCTAATCTCATCATTGATTTATGCAATTCATCATTAGCATACACAACAAAATATAAACATAAAATAAAATAAAATAAAAGTTCAAAAATTCTCAAATTTTTCCTACCCCCAAACTAAAGATGACATTGTCCCCAATGTCACATTATGCACAAATTAGGAATAGAAAAACAAAATCTGTAAAAGTACGATATAGTTCCCTGATTAATCCGTGAAGCTGAAGTGTCGCTCAACATTGTGCACACCCGGTCCTTGACTTTTTCATCACCAAAATCTGTAAACACAATTGAGAACTATGGTGTCCACTGTGTTAGAAAACATTTCACGAACTAATATGAAAATATTACAACCCTAATCTCGTCTTTTCAGCTAAAAAGTTCAACACAAATTTAAACTAAATGAAAAACAATCCAAAAACAAAACACAAACAAATCAAAAATCAGTTCAAAGTTCCACAATACCGAACAATAAGCCAAAATAAAAACAAACAAAAACAAAATACAAAACAAGTGTTCTTGCTCATTCGTCGGCCTCCTCGTCTCCCTCGGCGTCGTCCTCTTCTGACTCGAAGCCCATCCACTCATCTGAATCCCAGTCAGCCTATTGGAATGCTGAAGTGTCAATATCCATCTTCTGGCACCAGCTATGTTCCAAATTATAGATCATTCGGGTCTGTACTACCAGCCATTCCTGATGTTTTGACATACGTCTCATCTAACCCATCATTTGCTGTATCATTTCCTTCATAGTAGTTGTGGAATTGGATGATGTGGCAGCTCCCTGTGTGGTTTTCTATCGTTTTGTCCCGACGCTTGGTTGCTCATCATCTGTATGTTCAAGGTGCTTGTGATAATAGTCTGAGTTGAGGACTGGGGCAACATGGATCAGTGGTTCATCATTAGTCTTCTCGACTCCTGCTTTGAGGCACAATGCTGTAATGAGATGTGGGAACGGGAAACTGCCTCCCTTGGTTGAGCTGCATTCATGATAATGTTAAGAATAATGTTCCCCACATCAGTCTGTTTCCCTGTGGCAATGGAATAGAGAAGCAATATCTTTTCATAAGTTACTGTGCTATAATGCGTCTCCGGAATCATCCTTGCACTCACAAAATATTGCTACAACCGAGCCATCGGAGTCAGATTTATTCCCTTGATAGACTTCTTTCCTTTCTTCAAAACCTCCCAAGTGGTACTCGGTTTTGTTAAGACCGGAAGTATTACATCAGCATCAAATCATTTTGACTTCCACTCCGTATGCTCATCACAGGAGATTTTAGGTAATTCAAAGAATTTATTGATCTCCTTAACATTAAAAGGTACATCAATCCCCCTCACATAGATAACCCCTTCATTACACTCAGGGAGGTTGGCATAGAACTCTCTCACTATCGGTTCTACAGCCGCATGCTCGAGTTGACTCATAAACAACCCCCAAGTCTCCCTTGACTCCATTCGTCAGCGTGGTCAGTGGTCAATCCACGCTCGGGGATAAATCCTTTATCTTTCCTTTGGGCTGCCCCTTCATAGCGTTTTTGAGCGTTGTCACTTATAAACTGATTATCCACTTTCTTCCTCTTTCCTTTACCTTTGGATGGTACTTTGACCGGCATTTTTCCCACAACAAATTTATCTCACAAATTCAATTCTAAACACCCTACGAACAACCACACTCAATGCTGCATAAGCACCACAACTTTCAAAAACTACAAAATGACCCCCAAACTACAAATTTTCCGTAATCAACCCAATACTCCAAAAATCAAAATCCACACTCCTCAATATCACACAATGCAAAATCAACACTTCCTCCAACACAAAATTAACGCACAAAATCACCAAAATCCACAACTCAACCACAATCAATATTTTCATATCCACAATTCTAAACATGAAAAATTTCGATTAAAAGCTTAGGGAACTTGAAATCTTACCAAAACAATGGAGTATTCGCCACCAATTTAGTCAAAAATCACCTAGATTGCAAAAACCCCCAATTTCTTGAACCCAAAATTTCCTTCAATTTTTCGCAAAAATCTTGGTTAGATCGAGTTGTGTTTGTGTTTGGGATGGTTTAGGAGTTAGAAGAAGTGATGGAAATTCATTGGAAAGGATCAAGATTGAAAGTGAAAAAAATTTCTCTCAAATGTGTTTGAAGGGTGGCGTGAAAAATGAAGAAAATAAAGTGGGTATTTATATAAAGCAGACTTCGCTGCGGCAAAGTTCATCATGTCGAATTTAGGGTTTTTAAAAACCCAGTCAATGCTGTGGCGAAGACAAATTCTTTGCCGTGGTGAACAATTCCAGTAGCTACTAGCCCCAATGAAGAACTTTCTTCACCGCGGCGAAATTTCCTTTGTAAATTTTGCTTAACTTTCTTTGCTGTGGCGAAAAATTACAGAGACGCACCGCCGTTGAGAAAAAGATAGTTCACCGCGGCAAAGTCTGGGACTTTTTGAATTCCAATTTTTCACAAATGTGTTTTGCCGCGGTGAAAACTGGATAATTCCGTTTTCCACCTTGATTCGATAACTCACCTGAAACACCCAAAAACATACAAATTAGACTTCATCTAAAATTATAGGAAAACTAAACAATTAAAAATAACCACAACAACTGAAAACACTTGGGTTGCCTCCCAAGTAGCGCTTGTTTATAGTCAGAAAGCTCGACTCTTTTAAGTTCTCTTGTTGGAATGTTGAGCCGGAGAGGAATTGACTTGCAACTCATCACTTCGTCAATGTATGGCTTCAACCTTTGGCCATTGACCTTAAATGTGCCTTTTTCTTCATGTGACACTTCCACCGCTCCAAATGGGTAGACTCTTGTAACTATGAAGGGTCTGGACCATCTTGACCTAAGTTTTCCTAGAAAAAGCCTAAGTCTAGAGTTAAACAATAACACTTTCTGACCCACTTCAAAGTTCTTCTTCCGGATATGCTTGTCATGCCACTTCTTGGTCTTTTCCTTGTACATTCTAGCATTCTCATAAGCTTCTTGACGGAACTCATCAAGCTCATTCAAAGTCAGCATCCTTTCTTCCCCAGCAGCTCGTAAGTCCATGTTGAGCTGCTTTACTGCCCAACAGGCTTATGTTCAAGTTCTACCAGCAAGTGACATGCCTTCCCATAAACCATCATGAATGGAGACACTCTAATCGGAGTCTTAAATACAGTTCGATATGCCTATAATGCATCATCCAATTTCCGTGACCAATCTTTCCTAGATGCATTTACTGTCTTTTCTAAAATTCCCTTCAGTTCTCTGTTCGACAATTCTATTTGCCTGCTGGTCTATGGATGGTAAGGTGTTGCAACTCTACGTTTTACCCTATACTTTCCCAACAGGGCATCAAATTGCCTATTGCAAAAGTGCGATCCTCCATCACTAATGATTGCCTTTGGTACTCCAAATCTTGAGAAAATATTCTTTCTCACAAAATTAATCACTACCCTGGCATCATTAGACGGCAATGCAACTGCTTCCACCCACTTTGATACGTAATCCACTGCTACCAAAATGTATGGTTCCCAAAAGAATTTGGGAAGGGCCCCAGGAAGTCAACTCCCCACACATCAAATAGCTCAACTACAAGGATGTTGTTCAATGACATCTCATCCCTTTTTGAAATATTACCACTCCGTTTACATTGGTCGCATTCCTGAACCATCCGAAAAGAATCCTTAAAAAGGGTTGGCCAGTAAAACCCAGATTGAAGAACCTTGACTGCTGTCTTAGTTCCTCCAAAATGGCCACCTACTTCCCTCTCATGACAGTGCCTTAGAATACTTTCCATTTCCTCTTCCGGCACACACCTACGTATCATCTGATCAGCGCAGTGTCTATAAAGGAATGGTTCTTCCCAGAAATAGTATTTCAAATCTGAGAAAAACTTCCTCTTTTGTTGGAAGGTCATGCTAATGAGGAGCACTCTTGCTGACAAATAGTTTGCAAAATCTGCATACCACGGTACTTCCTCCACTCTCATCAATTTCTCATCCAAGAAGGTTTCTCTGATTTGGGTTTCTTCTTCATTTCCCTGAATTGGTCATTCAATCCTTGACAAGTGATCCGCTACCACATTTTTCGACCCTTTCTTATCTCGTATCTCCAATTCAAACTCTTGTAGCAATAGGATCCATCTTATCAGCCGAGGTTTTGCTTTTTGCTTTGCCATCAGGTGCTTGAGTGCTGAATGGTCCGTGTAGACTATCAACTTGGCACCTAACAAATATGAACGAAATTTATCAAAAGCAAAAACCATAGCCAACAATTCCTTTTCAGTGGTAGTATAATTCAATTGTGCATCAATGAGTGTTTTGCTAGCATATTGAATTACATGCAACACTTTGTTTTTCCGCTGTCTTAACACTGCTCCTAAAGCAAAATCACTAGCATCACACATCAATTCAAATGGTAGTCTCCAATCAGAGACTGCAATAATAGGTGCAGATACAAATAGTTTCTTTAGAGTTTGAAAAGCATGCATGCATTCATCATTAAAACCAAAAGCAACATCTTTAATCAATAAATTGCAAAGGGGTTTAGAAATCTTAGGAAAATCCTTGATGAACCGTCTATAAAACCCCGCATGCCCCAAGAAACTTCAAACTGCTTTAACATTGGAGGGTGGTGGCAGCTTCTCAATCACGTCCGTCTTTGCTCGGTCCACTTCTATTCCTTCTTTAGAGATTCTATGACCAAGCACTATCCCTTCCTGGACCATGAAGTGGCACTTCTCCCAATTGAGCACCAAGTTTGTCTCCTGACATCGCTGCAAAACAAACGAAAGATTTGATAAACAATTATCAAAGGACGAATAAAAAATAGAGAAGTCATCCATGAAGACTTATATAAACCTCTCCACCATATCACCAAAGATCGACATCATGCATCTCTGAAATGTGGCTGGTGTATTGCATAACCCAAAGGGCATCCTTCGGTAGGCAAGGGTGTCATATGGACAAGTGAAGATTGTCTTCTCTTGATACGCAGGAGCGATGATGATCTGATTGTACCTTGAACAACCATCCAGTAAACAGTAGTAAGCATGCCCGTGTTAGAGTAGATGCCCTAGAGTCAATCAATTATTGTAGAATTGACTCTTTGTAATGATGTTCATTAATCAATAATAAAAGGCATTTTATCCTATATCGCGTAAATCATTATTATTGCAATATGTATTGATATATGTCCTTAGAATGGTAAAACTGTGACGAGGGTATTAAGTGTTTCAAATCTTGATAGTGAGAACCCTATGAGCACATATGGTGGCCATTCTAGAAACGTCCGTAGCCCCAGCATTATTCTGAAGTAAGGGCACAGATAATACGATAAGGCTATCATAGTGTTGAACGACCTTGTCGAAAGGCAGTGACTGATCTCACTTGTCAAGGTTGTTTGGTGATAACCTAGTGCAATACATGGGTGCTTGCTGTAGGCGATTACACTACAGCAAGTTCACTGGACTGACCTACCAGAGGATTCCATATGGATGGTAACCCTAGTGTCTATGGAACAAATCCTCAACGACTGGTGGTGCATGTATCCCTAGACTTGAGATCACCAGAGCGCCTTGTGCACCAATTGGTGTAGTTTGACACTACCACACAGTTCTTTTTAGAGCTATCATACGGTGGTGATTAGCTATCGAGAAGTGTATCAAGACTATTGTGGATTGACAGAGGATTCATCACTCCCGGTACGGGAGAAGTTATCTCACAACGCAATTCAGTATATGCGATGACACTAAAACTGTGGCCACAGTGGGATTGGTTGTTGCTCTATCCGGATTATAATACAGGTCATTGGTCTAGAAACTGAATACATAATATCGAGAGTAACCGAAGGTTGACACTATTTCTATGCCTTCGTCTCGTCAAGATAACGTATGATGAAAGGATCGAATTGTACGGTAACCTATCGTTGACGGTACTACTTTGCTGAATCTGAATCTATCGGGTGGCCATGAGCCTTGCTAGGAGCCATCTTGGTCTGTGTATTGAGACGATTAATTGGTGTTATCGCGATACTATACACTACAGTATGATGAGGAGCCTATGGTCCACACTGAGATAATTTAAGACTCAGGAAGAAAGAATGGCGTTTTCGTCTTTTTAGGCGAAAGGGTATTTTGGTAATTTTACAATGCAATTAAATTTGCTGAGGTCGTAGCCTTTATTTAATTTGTTAGAAAAAATTAAATAGTGAAATTCCGTTTAAATATATGTTCGCATATATTTAAATAAATTATCATTATTTTTAAATGTTATAATATATTAATATATATTAATTAATTTTATTGAGATATGATGATTAAATTAAATATCTAATTGGGAGTGTTTGGCAAATTTGGCGTGTTTGGTTGGAGCTCAAACCCATTCCATATGGGAATATGCAACAAAATAACAACTATAAAAGAAAAGGTTTTAGTTGAAAATGTGATGTGCGTGTTATTTTATTTCATTTTGCATTGAAAAAAAAAACCCTCTAGCCTTAAACACTCTCACTCTCACGCCACTTTTGCTTTTGCAAAGAATCAAAGTTCTTCTTGGTTTGTTCTTCTTGATTTCTTAAGGCAAGTAGGATCTAGCAAATCCCTCATTGGTTCTTGTTGATTGTCTTCGTGTAGATCTCTACGGTTCGATCCTACACTTGGATCGGTAGCAAACACGTTCAAGACAATATTGGTGGAGCCTCCAAATGTGGGTATGGTTCTAAACCTTGAACTGATTTTTTGCGATTTGTTTACTTTATATAAACTGTGATTTTTGTACCCGATCTTGGTTCTAGGAACGATCCATAAAGTTTATTTTTTGTTTTCCGCTGCGTAATTGGGTCGTTTCCTAACAGCCCGGCCAATCTCTCTAACATTTGATCATGAAAGGGAGAAGAATGATCCTTCCTTGTCGCTTCATTTAATTTCCGGTAATCAATGCACACTCTCCAGCCTGTGACCGTCCTAGTTGGTATCAATTCATTGTTCTCATTCTTTACCACTGTGATACCTCCCTTCTTTGGAACCACTTGCACCAGACTCACACCCATGGACTATCAGAAATTAGTAAATTATTCCCGCATCTAGAAGTTTCACCACTCCTTTCTCACCACTTCCTTCATCGAAGGATTCAATCTTCGTTGTGGTTGAACTCTATGCTTATTCATCCTCCATGAGTATCTTATGCATGCAAAAAGATGGAGAGATGCCTCTAATATCAGAAATAGTCCTCTAATCGCTGATCGATGTTCTTTCAAAACCCGAATCAATCCTTTCTTCCAAGTTGCTCAACTTTGAACTAATGATTACTGGGAATGTTTCCGCATCCCCAAGATACATGTTTTGAGGTGGAAGGTAAGGGTTTCAATTCAAGCTTTGGAGGTTCCTCACTTGTTTCCTTTTCCTTCTCTTTCTTAAAATCAAATTCCTCAAATTCAAGATCTTGGTTCTCATCAATCGGCTGAAGTGCTTCCAACAATCTAGCACATTCATTCTTTGCCAATTCTCTACCTCTACTATTCTTGATTGTGTATACATGCTTCTAAGTAGTTGTGGAGTATTCTCTTCAGGGTCTTCGCACTAGTTATGCACCACATCAACACTAAAGCATAAATCCGTCTCGGTGGAAACTTCATAGCCTCAAACACATTGAATGTTACTGTTTCATCCTGAACCCTCACAGTAACTTTCCTTCTTGCACATCTATGAGTGCTCTTCCTGTGGCCAGAAATGGTCACCCAAAATAGAGGCATTTCCTTATCCTCCTCCTGTCCAATACGACGAAATTTGCCGGAAAGATTAGCTGTCCACCTTCACCAACACATCTTCACTATACCATGATGTTTTGTATGGACCTATCTGCAAATTGCAACACATGTCGTTGGCTTCACTTTACCATGCCCAATCTCCTGAAAACAAAGGCATTAAATTGATGCTAACCCTAAATCACATAACACACGATCAAAAGTAATATCTCCTATAATGCAAGGAATAGTAAACCTCCCTGGATCTTTGAGTTTCGGGATAGCTTCTTTTGGAGAATGGCGCTGCACTCCCTCATCAGCATCACTGTTTCCTCATCCTCTAACTTCCTTTTGTTTGATAAAATTTCCTTAAGAAATTTCGCATAGCTCAACATCTGTTGCAATGCATCTGTAAAAGGAACGTTAATATGCAATTTTCTAAATATCTCAATGAATTTGAAAATTGCTTATCCTGATTCTTTTTCTTCAATCTTTGAGGAAACGACACAGGTGGAGTGTGATGTGCCAATTCTGGTGGTATCTCAAGAAATGACAATTTCTCTTTCCTTCTCTTTTGCCTCTCTTCCCGTTTATGTTTCTCTTCCCTAGAATAGACGGTTTCTCTTCAGCATCTATCTCTTCATCTACTTCCTCATCAGATTCTTCTTTTTCCCTTGGTGGCTTTTCTTCTTCTCTTGATTTTTCCACCTCTTCCAAAACTGTCCCACTCCTCAAAATTATTGCATTTGCTTGCTCACATGGGTTAGTCTTGTGTTGCTTGGTAAAGACCCATGTGGTCTCTCATTTAGCTTTTCAGCTAACTGCCCCATCTATACCTCCAAGTTTCGAATGGACGCCCCTTGATTTCGAAATTAGTTCTTGTCTCTTCTAAAACCTGTGGTCTCTTGCAGAACTTCCCAAACATGTCCTCCAATTTTGTTACTCTTGGGTCTCCCTGTTGGTTGTTCACCCCTGTTTGATTGTTTGGCAATGCCCTTTGTTCCATTGATTGTTTTGCTGATTTTGTTGGTTTTGATTGCCCAAGACAGGTTGGTGATTCCTTCAACCAGGATTATATGTGTTGGAGTATGGATTGTTCTGTGCCTTTGATTTCCAACCAAGTAGTTAACCTGCTCCGAGATGACGATGCTAGGCAAACATGTTTCCTACTTGACATTCACTGCTCACTTGATTACCTGCGAAAAAATCACAAGTTAGTTAGGAGCTTGAATGGAATTTACCTGCATACTTCCAACTATTTCTAAAGTGCTGTCAGTTGGGTGAAATGGCTGTATATGCATCAACTTCATGAAGACCCATAGATTCTTCGGTTGCACCATCTCATTAGGTCTTTGATAATTGTTGCTTGCCAGAACCTCAAGCAACTCGTGAGCTTCTTCCGGAGTCTTATTCTGTAATGCTCCTCCCGAGGCTGCATCCACTATAATTTGCACTTTCACTGTTATCCATTATAAAATGTTTGGACTTGCATCCAAACTGGCAACCCATGATGTGGACACTTTCTCAGTAATTTTTGTATCTCTCCCAAGCCTCGTACAATGATTCTGACTCTTCTTGAATGAATGACATGATGTCTTTCTCAACCTTGCCGAGTTTGCTGGAGGAAAGAATTTGGTCAGGAACTTCTGCGCTAAATCATTCCATGTGGTGATTGTTCCTGTTCGTAGTGCTAGTAACTATCCCTTACTTTATCCTTCAATGAAAATGGGAATAGTCTCAATCTGATTGCATCATCTGACACTCCGTTTGACTTGAAGCATCACAAATCTCTAAAAATTTGCAATGTGTAGATTTGGATCTTCCTTAAATCACACCCTAACTGAACTGACCTACTGGATCATCTAGATGTTTCCGCTTTACTCGAAGTTGTTGGCTTGTACTGCTGGTCTAGTATACTTGACCCACTGTCTTCAACTGTGGAACAGAGAATTCCCTCTTCTCTGCCATCTCTACACCTATTACTTCTGGTTCAACTATGCTTCTCTTTCTCTTCTTTCTCTGTTTAGTCTTCGAGTGGTTCTTTCAATCTCAGGATCAACAGGAACCATTGGCTGACGTTTTGCTCTTCGCATAAACTACACAGAAAAATAGCAGGAGTGAACTCACACCAAACAAAGAAAATCACAAAATTAAACAACAACAATTAAGTAAAAAAAACACTCCAATCTAGCTAACACAAGAAAATTTTAATGTTAACACAAACTCAATCCGCGCAACGGCACCAAAACTTGGTGCGTTGTTACTACAACATGCATAAATAGCAATGCACTAGTCGACAAAGAATAAAGTGATGAGTAAGTATCGTTCCCCCGAGGATTGGTTGCTAATCACTAAGTTTTCTACTATTTTCAAGTTGGAGCAATCGAGTTGTTTGGATTATGGGAGAAAATTAAACTTAAAACTAAAAAACAAATTTCTAAATATTCAAAGCTAAATTATGAAAGCAAGATTTAAAAACAAGGATAAAATCAATTTAAAACAACGGGTAGGGTTTTGATTTCATTCGGACTCTATGGATTAAACCTACAGATTATGCTATTCCCATATTCACATGCATTGATTGTAAATCGAATTCTCTAAATTGTAAACATACCTTCTTAGGCTATGTTTTCCTACTTTTCCCTATTAAACTTCCACACCCAACAATTTGAAGATTAATAGTTCTAAGCTCATTAAGCACCTAGAATCCTAGATTGATTTCATTGATTCTTAAATCTATCTCTAGCATTTAATACTACAATGGTGATTACCCAAGAAACTTAACATGAATTATTTCTCAATCTCATCATGTTCATCAATTAATAGCATTAAAAACAGAATAACCCCACAATCATTGCAATGGCATATGAAAATAATAAAAATCAATTGCTTAATCCATGAGAATCCGAACTATATCAAAACCCTAACCCAAAATGGGTTAGTTCATAGCTAAATCCATACAATAAGCAAGAAAAACCATAAACACAAAGTTCAACATAATAAAAATGAGAGAAAAGACAAGAGATCTCCCCTAATTGAAGAATCCACCGGGGTTAATCCCAAATCTTCTCACTTTTAACACAAATTCGTCCAATCTCAAACTAAAAAGATGAAAAAGCTATTCTAGACTAAGGA
Organism: Pistacia vera; assembly: GCF_008641045.1. Classification (NCBI taxonomy): domain Eukaryota; kingdom Viridiplantae; phylum Streptophyta; class Magnoliopsida; order Sapindales; family Anacardiaceae; genus Pistacia; species Pistacia vera. The sequence goes on from NW_022196003.1 coordinate 1,133,029, forward strand.
AAACACGACTCCTCTCAAAATGGTAAAGTTTCGCTTTTATACCTCGCCCAAAAACCTAAAACTTTGCCTAAAATTGAAACTGTGCGTTTTAAAGAAACTGAAAACTGCAGACTTTGCTGCGGCGAAGAAGAAATCTCACCGCGCCGACGAAGTGAACTGGATTCTCGTGCGTGACTCATTTCGCTGCGGCGAAGAACAAACTTCGCCACGGCGAACCTCTATGAAGAATTCTAAAATTACAGAATTGCCTTCTGCTTGCTTCTTTGCTTGAATCTTCGATCTTCGATGCTCTCCTATGGGAACAAGCTTCATAGTGTTTCACTCTGCTTCAGAACTCTCCCAAATTCTGAGATCCGCTTACTTCTGAGTCCAGAAACTCCAATTCGCTCATTATTTGCTCAAAATGTCCATTTTAGCCTGAAACACAAAACGTAAAGAAAGAAGTAGCAATTCAGGCATAAATGAACTAAAGAGTATCTAAAATCCAGCCTAAAAGCCTAATAAAAATAGTATAATTCTCGGATTATCAGAGGTACATATAATTTCCTGAGGATTTATCATACTAATTCTCTCTTTTATCTTTTTACCAATATGCGTGCACCAGGTTAAGAATGAGAGTGACACTTCTGAAGATGAAATTTAATCACATGAAAAACTATAAGCATAGCAAATTTTACTTTCTTCGACTTGATTCTTGTAAGGCCTCGTTCAAGCCTATTCTCCAGTTGTTTTAGCTCCTTCACAGTTAAAGCACTTAAGGATTCGCCCATTAGGTGCCTACAAGGTAAAGAGAGCATTACATTAATTAATACAGAATGTGAGATAAAATGTAAAACTAAAGCTACTGAAAAAGGAATCCTAGAGAATGAGTTTACACTATTTAGTTAGGCTTTCTGTCAATTTATTAAAACATTTTTTTATTTAATTCATTAAATTGAACATCGAAATTTTAACAAAACAGGATAATAGGGGCTACAAATGTTAATTTCAAATATTGTAAGAAAGAAATTGTTATTCAGTGATTCCTTAAGATGGGAAATGGCAATTAACCATAATTTTTACTTGTAGTCCTCTATTAAGTTTTCTATACAACAAAACTTGATGTACTTTTCTCCAACATAGACTCATTGATACCCCATTAAGTACATTAAAACACTTTGAAATTAATATGCTTGAAGTCTTCAAAGGGATTATGCGTATTTGAAGCTTTTAATTTCTGCACAACATATGAATTTCCATGGTGTGAGTATAGATTGATTGAACACTCCATGTATTTATTCAGACTAAATCTGATTATTAATTTTCTGCAAAAATAATTAAGAGCTATATTGAATATTAATTTAATTCAAAATTTATGTTGAATTCCTTTTGGACTCTACCACCTGTTGGAGTTCTGCAATATTTGAATCTGTTGCTGCAGCTTTGCTGATTCCTGCTGATAATACTGCATTAATTGGTCACATAAAACATAACAACACAAAAGACTGTTAAGTTCAGTTTAATTATAAATGCTAATGATTAATATTAATTAAAAAATGAATTAGAAACCTTTTTAATTATATACATTCATACAGTTTATACTAAGCATTATATACTTCTAATGAGAAAATGATTTGTGTCATTTACAGAACATGTAATATTTTCTTGGCTATGCAGTATTGAATACAAACTTATGAAAAGTTTGCTTATTTTTAATTTTCTACTAATGTGATAATATTATATGAATAATTGAATTATATATGTGGAAACAACAAACCTGAGCATTGGTCTCTATGACAGACCCTGCATTCAAATTATCTGAAGACGCCTTCTTTTACCTCTCTATGACTGACCTCATACTGCGTGAAAAATAGTAAAAAAGCATTAAGCTTCTAAATTGCAGCAAAATGATAAGTGAAAATGCATGGAAACTTGCTCAAGTATAAAAACATGTGCATATGTTTTGCTTTTAACTTTTTGTCGCCAGAAAATAAAAAAATAGTGAGCCTCAGTCAAGCCTTTTAGAGTTAAGAGAACTGACAAAAGAGTTAAGAGAACTGATAGAAGAGTGAACAAAACTGACAAAAGGGATATGATCTTAGATTATATTGCTTCAGCAGAAGGATGTATGAATTATGAAAGCTAAAACTGGAAATAAAAAAAAAAATTAAGAAACTTTGATTGATGCAGACAGAACTACTGCACGAAAGCTACATTTACAAGACACTGCAACTTTTTCTTTATTGCATCTGGGAAAATGTTGCTGCCTTTAACTACTAAATGGTAACTCTTATTTGAATTGTTTTGTTTTGTTCTATCATGAAAGCTCATTCACGACTTAAACAGAATACATATATTGACCAAAAAATTAACTTTCCACTAATGAGATGCTAACAAATAATTATGGTGAGGATTCCACTGTGTAAAGTATGGGCATAAATGATGTAGCTACAGCAGTATGGGCTGCAGATTTCAATATTTTTCTTTAACATTTGGAAGAAAATTAAACTATTGAAACTACTTAGCCAAGGTCTGATTCACTGCAATCAAGTCTGAAGATTTCAACAGCAAAAGAGTTTCTGTTATCTTTTAAGTTGTCATGTGAAGGGAGGAACATAAACTTGCGTACAAACTCCCCTAAACACAATACATGAATTAAGAGGAAGAATTCAGGAGATCAAAACTTTTGCACGAACATTCGGACGCATGTAAAAAAGAGATATGGAGTTTTAATGTGCACAGTAAACAACAATATGAAGAGATTGAGAGATAAAGTGAGGAAGACAAACTACTACTGATTTTCTTTCTTTTGTTTACTAAGGAGAAGTGCAATTACTAACTAAAGTAACCCTAAGATATTCGTTGGAAATATTGAATCCTTCAATTTGACCCTGATAATGATAAAAGAAAAATCTCATAAAGAGAACTAAGAGTTTCATTTTGTTTATACAATGTACAGCTGGCCTTCCACTTATACACGGATTCTCAAGTATCAATGAACCAAAATGGAACAAATGAACAACAACTCAGGGCTTAGAGCTGAAGATCCAGAGCTTGGTTGCCCTTTTGTTCCTCTAGTTAATCAAACACTTCATAAAAATAGTGAATCCGTGATGGACAAAGATTTCAAACATGGAATCCGTGAAGTTCTGAAATTTTGAGGTTCATATTCTGTTGAGGACAGAGATATCACAATATGTACTCAAAACATTCAGAGGGTTTACAGTGAAATCAAATCTTAGACATTAAGGGGCCCCTTAGTACTCAGCCAAAATAGTGATAATAATAATAATAGTAATAATCTTAGACATCGCTGTGCAAGTTCTGTTTAATAGCTGTAACTGTGTAAATCATAAAATTGTCAACTACACTGATAATTTTTGTGCTATTATAAGGAAAAAAAAAAAAAAAATTGTTGAGTCCAATCTGAACTCAATCTACCAATACCCTTTTATGAATGATTCAAAAGTATATCCAAAAGGAAAGCTTCAATAGTTAAAGATGAATCCAAAGAAATAACATAGGAATTAAGTGCATAAATGTGGATATATAATCAGCTACTTTCAAACAAAAAATGAGAAGTAAAAATTCAAAGTGCGAAGAGATATATAGGCACACTGTGATAATCAAGGGATGAGAAGAAAACATTACTTGCTGTTAGAATATTCATAGTGGCGGCCGCGGCTGGAGAAGACGATGAGCGCCACTTCAGCTTCACAAAGAATTGAAAGTTCATAGGCTTTCTTCAGTAGTCCATTCCTCCTCTTGCAAAAGTTCACCTGGCGGTTCGTTGTGTTCTCAATCCTTTTGATCTCTATTTTTCCTCTCCTCATTTCTACACCAATAATCCTGGAAGAATACTTAATTCTTACAAAAATATTTAAGAAAATTACCCAAATATACCTCTTCTTTATTTGTATATATAACAAAGTTAGTTAAGAGATGAACTGAAACAAAAATATTATAGACTGAAGTACTTACAAAAATATTTTTTATGACACAAATATCTCATAAAACCTAGTAAAAGATGTCACGAAACACAAATATCTCAAACTCCGAGAGTTCCATTAACTTTATGCATGCCCGTAGAATATCATGAACTGGAAAAATAAAAAATGAAAAATTGTTTTTGGAAGATCTGAGATGTAAGTGATGAAAATCGATCCAGAACAAAGAGTTCAAACTGAAAGAAAAGAATAAAAGCTGTATGACTGTGACAAACGCTGTATGGATATGAAATATATATTAATTGCAGAGAAAAGGTTAAACGTCTCCATAACCTGTTGTCCGAGAGAACTTCAAAGTATACAGAAAAATTAACAAGAGTTTGTAGTAAAGCTATCAGTATGGATCCATATTTCATTTCCTGTAACTTCCCTCTCTTTGTGTACGGCTAATCCTTTAAAATGGAGAAATAAACTAAGATCATATCAGATGATAAATTAATCAAATTTAGCTTAAAAAGGCAGGAGTTGAATGATTTAACTCTTCATAATAATAATAATAATAATAATAATAAAAACCAAAAAACATAGGATTATGAGGAACAAAATAACAATAAAATAAAAAACCATGTATGCACAAACGAAAAAGGTGAAAATATTAAACCAGTCATGATATGTAAAATTGGAGAAAAAGAATGGATGGTAGATCTTCTAATGTATAAGAAAAAGAAATATTAAGTTTCTCCGTAATAGATCCAAGTTTATTAATTGAAACCTTTGATGCTAAAAAAACCATGCATTAATTCTCTAAGTATATGTATTAACTATGAGAAGCCATTGATGCTCAAAATGATTTCTTTAAGAAGATGAGGGGAAAAAATCCCATTAATTAACAGACCTGAGTTTGGCCACAATCCGGCAACTTTCAGCTTTCGGAAAATTTCGTATCCCAAAGAAGCCAAAGCTGTTTAGACTTTGGCCATACTCTTTACTTTGTTTGTCTATGTAGGGAGATAAAGTGTAAGGAGTTTCAATGGAAGCGTTATGAAGAGAGACAAAGAGAAAGAGACTGATTCCGAACAAGAAAATGACATGCGAATTGCTTTTTGTAATTTTAGCTAATGAAACAACTTTGAAAGTTCAAATTGTTACTATATATTGCAATACTTATTTAGAGGGTTTAAACCATTTATCTCCCTGAAGTATCCAAAGTTCATTAGGTCCAAAAGTATAGCATATTATTCAAACACCTCCCCAACGGTTAGTTTTGGCAGTCAAAACTAACCAAAGACTACTTTTGACCATGGAAATGACTAAAATACTCTTAAAATGAGAAGAAACAATTTATTAATCACTACTGATTTGATATGAGGTCATGTCTACCATATTAAATTAATAAATCTAAACTAGATACCATACGGGTTACTAGACCTTAGAGATGCTGCCAGAAGATCGATTATAGAGTTTATGCATGTGGGAAACTATGATACTCGACCTAAGTGAAACCAATCAATGCAACGATTGGTCAAAATCATGGTCAAGGCCCTCCTCTTATCCCATACACACTTATACCCACACATCTTCTAACATCATCTAAAAAGGCTAATGAAAATTAAACATATCAAGAACATAAATGAAGAACATATATATTAAACAAATCAAAGAACATAAATGAAGAACATATATGGGATCTTTTGCTACCCTTAACATTATCAAAATATTACAACACCCTTGAAGTTGAGGGAAAGTTTAGAAGTATGAAAGAAACATGGAAGAACTATGGTAAAGATGAGCAAAGAAAATATGCAAGGGAGAAGTGAGAGATTGTTGATAAGAGAATAATGTAAAAGTAAGAGAAATATACAAGAGTTTTTCATAATGCTCCTCTTCCACGAGAAGGTAAAAGCTTTTATTTATAGGGAAGATTAACACATTGCATTCAAGACTCATTAATGAGTCATTTAATACATGACTAGTCTTTTTTTTTTTTTTTTTTTGCCTACAATACTTGACTTTTGCAACTCATACGGAAGCTATTACACTAAGTTGGCAAATTACCATTTAGTCTGCCACTATTTTACATATAAACATAAAAGACACAACTTTTATTTTAAGACATGCAGAGCTTTAATCATCTGACAAGTTTGTAACGTGCCCCAAGTCTTCATCCTAGAAATCGAGACAACCCATTGATTGAATCCAGTCAGTAGGGATTTGTCGAGAAGATGTATCTGGATGAGTATCCAGAGAAATGTCTGGAAACTGAGATGTCGGCTTTGTAGAGGTACTTGGTGCATGCATGTACTGTTGTCGCTTGGATTTATGAAGATAGGTATTACGAGATTGCTGAAACTCTTCTTCCTGCACAGTATCTTGCTATGAGTTTGGGTACCACCATTCTGGATAATCTGAAGTGATATTGAATTAAGCAGTGATGGAACGTATGCATCTTTGTTTGGCTTGGAGTAATTTCTCAGTGTAGTCTGGAGGAAAAAGTTCCCACAGAGCATCATCGTGAAAGGATGGCCATATTTCATCTAGAATTATCTGAATTTTTTCAAAAAGGATTTTTTGAATTGATCTAGTCTCAACAGGATGGTCAAACATATTGTGGACGAGATCATATGGATAAGACCGATGAAATGTGACTTGATGCTGTGAAAAATATATGCCATCGGATCTGATAGAGTGATGTTTGTGGAAAAACATGATAGACCATGCCATTTTGGTAGACATAGGACCTTTGTATCGGGCAAGTTGATGAGTAAACACATATTTCCATTTTTCTAGGGTTTTGAACCATTTGAAAAAAGTCATCAAAGAGTGTAACTCAAAGGTTGAGGTTGACTGGTATTGGAAAATTATTTTCAACATATGATGGACTGGGAATTGAATGGAAATATGGTACTGGTGTAACATATACCAAAAGAACCATAATAATTCTTCTAAAAATATGATATCAAGACTTGGAGGTAAACAAAAGATTTTTGAAAAGGGATAATCTGGATGGACACCTAACATATCATACATGAATTGTCCATATTTTTCAATACATTGAATCTGATAAGAAAACATGAGGGTGGTAGCATTTTCATCAATGGTACGAGTTCGAACAAGGTCATCGAATTCAGGAGGTACTTTTGGAATATGGTTTGGTCAAGAAGATGATGAACATGAACTGGACTGGGTTAATGGTTGGAACATGAAACAGGGAAGAGGTTTGGATCTAGGGTTCATGAAACTGACTTGTTTAGTTTTAGGTCTGGAGAAATTCTCTGCAATGGTTTTGGTGTGACCTTTGATGTGCTAGATGGTGAAAGAATATTTGCTGAACCATTCTGCCCATTGAAGTAATTGTTGATGCGGAACCTTTTTCTTGTTGAATTGGAGCATTTGATCAAAAGACTTCATGTCTGTTTCAACAAAGAAGTGATGTGCAACAAGATGGAATTCAAACCTTTCAATAACATTTTTTACTGCTAATACTTCTTTGAAAGTAGAATGATAATGCTGTTGATGTAGTTCGAATTGTCCACTCTAGTACCCACACAAATGTTGTACTTTGTTATCATCTTGTTCAAAAAGCACTGCACCCAATGAGTGTCACTAGCATTCGTCTGAAGAATTCGTTTCCCAGAAGAAGGAATCTTCAATGGCTGTGTGTGGAAGGATTTGCGTTTAAGACTCTTGATTGCATTGGTTTGCTTTTCAGACCACGAAGGAGGATTCTTCTTAAGCATCTGGGAAGTGGAGTAGTGAGATGAGAAATGTTGAGAATAAAACTGTGCATGTAATTGGCAATTCCCAAGAATTGTTGTATTTCTTTCTTGGTTGTGAGAACATCTGGGAATTTTTGCAACTCATTAGCAATATGAGGCTGAAGATCATACTTGCCGTCAGCAATCACCATACCAAGAAAATCAATCTTTGTCTATCCTAACTGCATTTTCTTCTGAAAGAGCATAATACCATAAAAGTGTATGATATCAGCAAATTCATGAAGAAGACGTCTATGAGATTTCTCATCTTTTGAAAAGAGAAAGATATCATCAATATAAATGAGACATGTATGAAGAAGAGGAGCAAAAATCTTCGTCATGGCTTTCTGAAACAGGGAAGGAGTGACCTTAAGGCCAAAAGGCATGACCGTTTATTGGTAATATTGGTAAGGAATGTAGAAAACAGTCTTATAATGATCATCAGGATGAATTCCTAGTTGCCAGAATCTAGCTTTGAGATCAAATTTGGAAAACATCTTTGCATTATGGAGATTTGCAAAGAGAATTTGTCTAGAACGCAGAGGAGATTTATCATCATGAAGAAAGAAAATCAATGTTTGATAATTGATAACAAGTCTAAGTTTTCCTCTGACTTGTTCAGTACGTTTATTGACATAAAAAGCTTCACATGCCCATTAAGAATCTGTGGGTTTGATCAATCCTTGAGATAAAAGCTGAGTACATTCTTGTTGGGCTAGGCTGAGATGTTTTGGTGTCATGCCATAAAAACTAGCTTTGGTGGGATTGATATCTTCGCTCTTGATGAATGGAAGATGGATAACACTACAAGAAAAAATACTTTTTGCAACTAGGCAAAAATAGTTGCAGATACCCCACATTTAGAAACTAAATTCCAATTAGTTAGCCAAAGGGAATAAAATTCTATGGCCAATTTTATTCCCGCCTTTAGCGTCTAAAATTAATATTTTGTGACTAATGTGATTTCTTGCCCAAAATATCACATAAGCGACTAATTTATTTGGTTGCCAATTCTTGCGTGAACACAATTGGCAACTATAACAAGGGATTCGGCAACTAAAATTATGGTTACAGAAAATAATTATTTGCACCTACTATATAGTTGCCAAATTAGATGCAAATATTTATTAATTAATTTGTAACTATTTTTATTAGTTACAAAATAATACAATTACCGAAATATCCAAGCTTTTAACAATAATTACAAAGGGCCCAGGGTACATTTGGCAACTAATTATTTTGTGTATATTACAATTAGTTGCAAAAACTCATGTATAGCAACTAAAATGTATTTAGTCGCTAAAAGTTGATGAATTTTTTTGAACCCAACTTTCCCGGTAAAATGAAAAAATATTATTTTAATTTGTGACTAAAATTACTATTGCGTAACTAATTAGTTAGTTGCAAATTATCTTCTTTTGGCAACTAAGATTTTAGTTGCCAAATGTATGGTAAATTTTGAGCGCCCCAAGTTCCTGCTTGAAATAAATTAAAATAAATTATCTTCTTTTGGCAACTAAGATTTTAGTTGCCAAATGTATGGTAAATTTTGAGCGCCCCAAGTTCCCGCTTGAAATAAATTATCTTCTTTTGGCAACTAAGATTTTAGTTGCCAAATGTATGGTAAATTTTGAGTGCCCCATGTTCCCGCTTGAAATAAATTGAAATTTTGGGTATGTTATTTTGGCAACTAAAGTTATAGTTGTTAATAGGATTTTTTTGCAACCAAAATGTTAGCCACTAAATATTGTTTATTAAAAATAATATATACTACTACTAACCAAAATCAATTTTATTGTTTGATTCTACTTTTGTCGCCTACATTACCATCTCTTTGATTCTACTTTTGCCGCCTACATTACCCCATTAAAGGTAACTTTTTGTTTTTTACTTTTATGTCAAAGCTCATTCTTTTATAGATGGTATTTCAATTTTATTATTTGATTTTCAATCCGTTTCTTCACAACATTTGCTTTAATTTGTTTAAGCATTTGTTGTTAGTGATGTTCCTAAATGGGTGGCTTTAACTTCGTAATGGGTGATTTTATTTTTGTCTTCTCTTTCATCTGACATTAAAATGAGTATTATAATTGTAATGAGTATTTTAAATTCGTTTATTGTTACTAATAAACGAATGGTGTTTGATTTTATTTTTGTCTTCTCTTTCATCTAACATTACCATTTTTCCCTAAAACTTTTGCTTAACCGCTATTTCACTCATTTGTACAAACCCTCATAGTTAACCTGCTTCCGACACTGGAACAACAGTTCTAGTTTCTACTACTCTCGTTCAGTAGACAACGACTCGCTCACTAACTCTGGTGCTTATTTTGTGCCTATTTCGACGGAGATTGTTAACTTCGGTGAGTTTTGACAAGACGTATCCCGAACACCCAAATGTAGCGGTGTTTAGAAAAATATAGAAACTGAACCTAACCGAGAACTAAACCAGTTTTTCGTTAACCGTTCGATTGTGGTCCACAAAAATACAAAAAACTGAATTTCCAATTTTAAAAAACAAAAATTAAAAAGTAAACAATTTTTCCTTAAAATTTAAAAAGTAAACAAATTGAAAGTCCCTAAATCCTTACAATTAAAGAAAAACAAAATCCCAAACCCGGTTTTAGGGTAACATTAAAAACAAAAAAATAGAAAGTAAGCAATTTTGCACAAAAATTTTTGAAACTTAAAATTAAAAAAAAAATTAAAAAGTAATAAACCCACTTATACAAAATCCCCAAACTAATTTTACCCTAAAACGCAAACACTCTCCACTTCTCCACTCCATTGGCATCTTCTTCTCCATTTTTCCACACCACATATAAAACATTACAAAACCCTACTGCTTTACTTCTGAACCCAGAAAAAGAAGGCAGAGAGTTTTTAGAAATTAAAAATAGGTGATGAATCTTAAAGATTGGTGTGTGTATTCTACACACGGCTCTCTCTCTCTCTCTCTCTCTCTCTCTCTCTCTCTCTCTCTCTCTCTCTCTCTCTCTCTCTCAATCGGCCTCCGTTCTAGTAGATCTTTTCATTATAATCATTACAATGACATCATGTTACCAGCGGTTCACCGTCGGTCCCGCCGTGTCACACACTACTCTACTTGAATCATGAAAACCTTCACGTACGGCGGTGATTTCATGCCTCTTACGCGATCAGAGAAATCAACGGCCATGGTTCGTCCTAAAATTGCTGAAACAACATTCGAATTTGTACGTGGCGGGGCCGGGAGGAGTGTGGGAGAGATCGGAGGGGGAGGAAGCGGCGGTGCAGAAGAGGAAGGTGGGGACATGGTCGTACGTGGTGGAGAAAAGGAGGAGTAAAGATGAAAGGAGTAGGAAGGTGGAAGTGGTGGTGGCAGCGGCGGTTACGGTGGTCCTGGGCATTGGAAATCGAGTGTCGTATAAACTGGCGCTTGCTCCTCTGAAGCATTACCCCTTCTTTCTTGCTCAGCTTGCTACTTTCGGGTACCTAATAATTTTATTTCTCTCTTTTACTATTTTTATTAATTAGTGTTTCCATCATATTTTTTTTATATTGATTTGTGTAGTATGAGTTTTATTTAAATATTCAAAGAAGAGAATTTATTTTATTTTATTGTATTTCTCATTTTCAGTTTTATTTTATATATTATCCCTTCAAAATCTCATTTTTTTTCTTCCTTGTTGCATATAGGAATCTTCCACAACCCATATTGGAATAGTTTATTCAGGTTGGCTTTTTCATTCTCTCTCATTGTTTGTGTGGTGAATTCAAGAACTTTTGTTGGGAAGTTGTCAGTACAAGTTAACGATATCCTAAAGGCAGCAGGTGCTGATATTGTTGAAACCATGGATTAGCCTGTTATATTATCCAAAATTAAACATATTGGATGTTGGTGATAGTCAAATTATTAAAGATGATAGGAGCATTGTGAAGGTGGTTTAAGTGTTTATTTATTTATTTTTTTTTTTTGAAAAGCTTTAGAGGAAGGATTGTTAGAATAAGGTTTACTGTGGAGTGCTCTGGATGGACGCAAGGCCAATTAGCTGGACAGAGCATTTGAGGAGGAAATAGAAAAGGCGAGTTTGAATCTTGAAAACGTTATTTTGGATTTGATGGATGGTAAATGGTGTTATTTCATAATGGATTGATAAATGCTATGACTAGTGAAACTTTTAGCTTCTGCGAGGGGAGTTGAACCCTCGACCTTTACAGTAACCTTTCTGTAACTGATAATTATTAAAAATATTAAAAAAAAAAATTCTTTATAAATTCTGAATTCATTTGGAAGATGCAGTTCTGCTCTAATTTTTCAATTTTATTTACTGCAGTTGATAAGCTATATATTTGAAAAATACTATTATTGTAGTTTTGATTCCTTGACTGTTGTATATTCTCCTTTATAGAACTGTTAACTACATATGCTTTTATGTTGTTTCTTCGGTAACCATACGTTCAGAAATACAAATCATTATCCTTAAGCATGACCACTGTTTTTGAAGTGATGTGAGTACCCTGCTAGCAACTTAGATAGCTGTAAGATAGCTTGGTGTACAAAAATGTTTTGATTGGTTTTAGAATATGGTTAAACTGAAGTTGAAAATAACCATCGGAAGATTGGAAGCAATGTATGACTCGTCATCGCTAGAATTTAAAGAAGGTTTCATCTTTTGTGGGTACAACTTTGGGGTGAATAATACTTTTTGTTTTTCGGATGTGCATGTCTTGAGAAAGTGTGGGATGTGAAACCTTTGGTTAATGGGAAAGAGATTAGAGTGTTTTGCAGCTTAAATCTGGATGGCCACTTATTAGGGAGTGGGTAAGGCAATCTTTATGCATCTAAGACCCAAAAAGTAAAAAGTTTTCAAGTTCCAAAGCTAATTAACTCTTTACTTTACAGCAAAAAAACTCATGGCAGCTTGCCCATCCCTCTCGCACAGCAGAGGAATGCCTTGGCTGGACGAAGCAAACCTACTCAATCCTATCTGGTATAGAAGTTCTACTCAAATTCTTTTTAATTTTCAATACTAATTCTTCTACCTAGTCACTTTGTTCTAGTGATGCACTGCCTTTGGTGTTACCACTGATTGTTTAAATTAGTTGTTATCATGGTTAAAAATAAGAGATTACATGTTACTGTTGCCCTCTTCTTTATGAATTTCTTGACCTTTGTTTTCTACCTGCATTTTTAAGATAAAGGAATAACAATGTTTCAGGAAAATTGGTTGATAGTTGTTCATGCTGCTGTTGGCCGTTTCTGCTTCCAATTCTGGTGGTAAAAAGAACATTCATCCCACATTAGTTAGGATGACTTTACTCAAGCTACGCATGATTTCCTTCCAGTTGCTATGCGAGACATTAGTAAACCTTCTCCTGAAGGTGGTCGCTTTGGTTGGGATGATGTTGGTGGTCTTAATGACATCGGAAGCGATCAATGAGGTTATTTTTCTTTTACTTCTGATCTTCTTATAAATGCAAGGCTAATAGAACTCCTTTGAACTCGAACATTTTGATATTTATTGCTTCCTTGAGTTGATAGCTTGTTGGACCTTTTGAAGTAGAACCCTATTGAGTGTACATTTGTACGCTTTAGATTTTAAGCTTGAAAATCAGTTCATCAAAGTTGATACTCATTGAAAAATCTTTGATGATAAACAGTGCATCAGTCTCTTCTAACTCTGACAGTTTAACTAATAAAAGTTCCTGTTTTTGGAGTAAATTTTTAGTGTGTCCTGTGTAATGTACAAATGTCAGAGCTAGATGCTTCTAGCTTCCAAGTTGAATGAGAAACTATTCTGACAAGTTTTGCTAGACGCAAGGGTTGTTTCAATAGTCCTACTTTTTATCTACAAGATGTCATTGGTTTAAATCCTCTTGGAACCACATATTTAAGATATTATATCTGTTAGGTTTTCTAACAACTAAAAGTTGTTGTAAATAGTTTGGGCTCTAAACTTGGTGCTCATGCCGAGGGGTTTTTGGATTATAAAAAGGAAAAAACAAAATCCATTTGTCTATTTGTATCATATATATTGCTAATTCTATATTTAATTGTCAGATGATTGAAGTGCCTTCAAAGTTTCCAAATATCCTTGCCAAAGCTCCTTTACGTTTCAGGTCAAATGTTCTCTTATATGGTCCTCCTGGTTGCGGCAAAACTCACATTGTTGGTGCTGCTGCTTGTTCTTTACGATTTATATCGGTGAAAGGGCCTGAGCTGTTGAACAAATACATTGATGCTTTTGAGCAAGCTGTAAGATGGAATTAAGCCTTTTCTTTTTATCTATATTCCATTAAATCCTGTTCAATTGTATATTATTCTTGACATTTTGATGATACATAGTAACTAATAAGGTGTCTTATGAAATTCAGAAATTTCAATCCATTGTTCTCTGCTAATGTAATGGAGTAAATATGAAAGCCTTTTATAGTGTTATTTTCTTATATGTTCTATGATTTAGTTCTTTGTTTCCTTGTGAAAGTTATTTCCAGAATTGAGTTGGTCAGTGTCTAAAATGACTATACTTAAAAATTATAATTAACTACTAAATTTTGGTTACCAAAAGATACATTTGATCACTAATAAAATAGTTGCGAAAAGCATTTGGATTCTACATTCAGCGTCTAAAAGTATAACAATTAACTACTAAATTTTGGTCACCAAAAAATATATTTGTCGACTAATAAAATAGTTGCGAATATCTTTGACGAAATTACACTTACACCTTTTGCGTCTAATTTTTGTGGGATTCGCGACAAATTATTAGACACTAAAACGAACATTTTGCAACTAATTGGTTAGTCGCTATACAATTTTACCAAATTACCCTTGAACTTTTAGCGTTTAAGTTGGGGGACTAATTTGACCAACATTTAGCGACTATTTTGCTAGTCACAAAAGAAAACTTTTTGTGTCTAAACCAAAATTTAGACGTGCTATGAATCTACGACCAGGCTACTGCAACTAAGGGGTGACTACCAAATTTAGATGCTAAAAATGTCTTAGCGTCTAAATGTGACTTTCTGCGTCTAATTTTGCTAGACGTAGAATGCCAGTTTTCTTGTAGTGTGTGCTTGGCCCACACTCACGTCTTCCATATAGTAGTGTCCCCCCCTCTTAGTACCACACCCAATGATCTCCCTCGTTAGAATGTCCTAGAGAAGACAAAAAGTAGGATACATTAGCACAATACAATTAAGATCAAAGGTCAGTTAGCTCACGGAGAGAAGCTTATGATATAAAGATGGAACAAGTAAAGTATTATGCAGCTGTAACATAGGAGATAAAACCATAGTGCCCGTGCCAGTGACTGGAGAGGTAAAGCCATTAGCATTGGCAATATTTGTACGTTTCGTTAGGGACGTCGTGACGAAATCCGTAGCGGCAAACGTCATATGGTCAGTGGCGCCGGAGTCCAGTAGCCATGCACCACGGTTAGCATCATTATTCGAAGTATAACAAGCACAACCACAGTTACCTGAGTTCGAAACTAGTGCCATCTGTGGTGTGAAGGAGAGTTGAGGTTTGGCAATAACCATAGCTGCTTGACCAGAGCCTTCATCCTTAGTGCCAAGGTCACGACCCTTCCTAGCTTGGAGATCATTCCACCAATCAAGATACCCATGCAATTTAAAGCAAGTGTCATGAGTGTGCTTCGAATTGCCACAATGAGAGCACTTTAAACCTTCGGAAGATGTACGAGATTTATGATTGCCATTGTGCATGGTAGGAGATGGGGTAGAGGAACCAAGTCTGAGTCCTTTGGTGGCAAGAACAGCACCAGATACACCATCTACACTACCGGTGATCATAACAGATTAACAGAGGGCTTCAAGGCGGACATGGGCATAAGCTTGCTCCATGGTAGGGAATGGGCAAAGCTGCAACATGTTGCCCTGAATCTTATCTAGTCGATCATCCAGGCCATCCAAGAAAACATATACTCTGTCTTCTTGAAGGATAAGATTATAGTGTTGGATATCAACGGCACACTCCATAGGATTAGACCGCCTGAAGTCAATCTCACGCCATAAGCCTTAGAGGTCATTGTAGTATTTCTCAAGGGATCCTCTAGCCTGTTTCAATCGTGTCACTCGACGTTGAAGATCATAGACCTAAGACGTGTCACTACCATCGAAGTAAGTGGTAGCAATGGAATCCCACACCAACTTAGCCGTAGGAAACCGAATGAAATTCCCTATCAAGGAGGGATCCATGGAGTTTATCAACCAACCTTTGACAATGGCATTGTACGCCATTTGTGAAATGTTGGATCTGTCAAAGATGGTTGTGGAATATCACCATTGATATATCCCAACTTGTCTTTGCCAGAGATATACATCTCGACAACTTGGTGTTAGTAAACGGTCCCGTATACGCAGCGGAAACAAAAAAATAATATAATAGGATGTTTACATGAGCCAAGATCAAGGGTATGATTTTACAATTTATATTAAATAAAATCTGCATAAATATTCAACATGAGTTAAGAGAAAAACAAACGCACGTTGAAGGCTCCTCCAAATTTGTTGACGGACGCTTTGCTACCGATCCAAGTGTAGGATCGAACCTGCACGCAAATTTTATATTTGATGGGCTTCAGGCCCAATTTTCATCTTTCTAGTAATCTAATATTCCCAATAATCTAACATTCCCTAAACCAAACGCCTCCTTGAAGAAGTCGAAGATGGCATGAGTTGTGTCATAACATTTTTTATTTATAACATTCTTTATCAAAATCCTAAATAACTCATTTTATATTTGATGGGCTTTAGGCCCAATTTTAATCTTTTCAGTAATCTAATATTCTCAATAATCTAATATTCTCTAAACCAAACGCCTCATTGATGTCGTCGAAGATGGCATGAGTTGTGTCATAACATTTTTTATTTATAGCATTCTTTATCGAAATCCTAAATAACTCATTTTATATTTGATGGGCTTCAGGCCCAATTTTCCTTGCAAATATAACCAATTCTTGTATGAGTGTTGTTATGTTATTCAAGTCTTATCAAAACTTTTTAGATCGAACAGAGTCAACAAATGACAAAAAAGAATGCACTCATTCCCATTACATATCTCTCATATTTTTAGTATTCTTGCCATACAAGTGATAAATTATTAATAGTTTCATGAAATAGAAAAAATTGAGAGGTAGTATAAATTCATTGAATAGCGTGATTCCGTGATCCCATCTAATATTATATCCAAACATGGAAATAGAAAGGGAGAACGACATTTTTTCACCCAAGGTTTGATAAAACGACACTTTTACATCCGTCAAGTTTCAAAATAACACTTTCTTATTGTTCGTTTCCTATTATTCGTTAAGTTCTGTTAGTATTTTCTATTAATATTTGACTGAAAAGACGAAAACAACCTTAAATAGTTTATTTCTTAATTAGTTTCTTATAAATTAAAATTTAGTTAAGTCAAAGTTTTTATTTGATTATTTATTAATCAAGTGTAAAGATACATTTTCTTCTTTGTTTATTTAATTAATTAGGCATATTAATTTTTTATGATAATTAGTAAAAATAAAGAACATTATAAATTTAGTAGATTATTAAATATTAGTGATAAGAAAATGATGACATTATAAATAAATAAATATTATAGTCATTTAACTTTAAACAAAATTTCATAGCATTACTCTTAACTTTTTAGGTGGGGTTAACTAATTTTTCTTTTTTGACTTTTTAATATTTGATTTTTTAACTAATAAAAAATAATAAAAATTTTATAAAGTAAAATATTTAAGGGTATTTTAGTCTTTTTAGTAAAATATTAACAGAAAACATAATAGAACCTAACAAAGGGTGGAAAATTGTTATTTTGAAACTTGATGGGTGGGAAATGTGTGTCGTCAAACCTTGGGTGGGAAAATGTCGTTCTCCCTAATTAATTGCAACATACTTCCGTATTTAGAATTTCAAAATCATTAATGGGAGAGGTATATGTTGGTTGTTGGAACTTGGACTTGGACGCATTGAATTGGCCCCAGTCGCGGCATCCAACAAACCATATCGATCGACGTAATTAATTTAAGCAATTCCATATATTAGTGGTCCAGACCAGACTGCAGACCTGGGCAAGAGAAAAAAAAGTCTTGCATGTATCAAAAATTACAGTCCACACTTTAGTACTGAATGGATCGTAAGGATTGTAAGACACCATATTTTCATCATTGATACTCTGTAAACTTTATTACATTTATATTACGAAGTTGGAAGGGTATCATTTTATGTTCATCCATTCATCTCCGAAGATGGGATTTTGATGATCACTTGAACCTGTTTCCAGGTAAAGATATACATGTTGTCGGACATTAAAAACCTGGATATATTATTAAAAAACTTTCTTATTAGTAACACCGCCCCATTCTATTACACAGAGAAGCAAACAAGAAAAGTGCAATTATAAACTTCGAACTGGAGTCCAGCGTAGAATCCTTAAAACACTTAATTGATCGATCGATCTGCTATTATTTAGAGTACTTAGCCATGAGGCGGAGAGCATTTTTCTTGTGCATGGCTAGACCTGGTAGAACATCAAAATCTAAGTCTTCCTTCTTCATCCCAGCCACCATTTCCCAATCAAATTTGTATAGAAGATTCACAAGTGCAAGGTCCACAGTCGCAATTCCCATGTATAAACCTGGACAAATTCTTCGACCAGCACCAAATGGTATTAGCCCAAAGTGTTGCCCTTTAAAGTCAATAGAACTCCGTATGAACCTCTCAGGATAAAATTCTTCTGGGTTCTCCCAAGCTTCAGGGTCCCTTCCTATAGCCCATGTATTCACAAGAACGAATGTTTTAGCCGGTATTTCATACCCCTCTATGATGCACTTTTCAATTGTTTCTCTTGGGACCAAAAAAGGAACTGTTGGTTGCAGTCTCATTGTCTCTTTCACTACAGCCTTAAGATAAGGCAGATCCTGGACATCATCTTCATCGACAAAACCTTTGTTTCCAACTACAGACCTAATTTCTTCTTGAACTTTCTTCATTATTCTAGGATTTTTCATCAGGTAGGTCATTGCCCAAACCACGGTAGCTGCACTGGTGTCTGTGCCAGCAACAAATACATTCTGCAACGAAGAAAAATTAATAAATCAGAAGAATAATAATAATTGCAGTTTGAAGCTAATTAAAAGATATATATAGTATATGAAAACTAAATAAAGTTGAGAAATTTTGCTTTATGAACGAGTAATATAATACCATGAGCACTGCTTTGATGTGATCGGAAGTGAGGTCAATTTTAAATCCACGCTCTTTTCGTACTTGCAGTAGAACATCAATTATATCCTCTTGATCATTCTTTGGTTTCTTGGGATCTAAGTGCTCCTCGATGAGTTCCTGGTAGAACTTATCAAATTCCTTGAAATTGTTTTGGAGACGACTTACCATTCCTGTGAGTTTGTCAACCCAGCCCATGAATGGAAAATAATCTGAATAAAAGAAACTTACGAACAAGGCCTGAGTTTCATTAAGTAGAGCATGAAATCTACTTCTTTCAGTTCCTTCGTCTTCATACCTCTTGCCAAAACCAATTCTGCAAATAATGGTGCTAGTAAGAAACATCATTTGCTCACTTAAGTTGACAGGTTTTGAGGCAGCAACTGATTTTGAGATCTTTTCAATCATACGGGAAACTTCATCTTCCCTAATTGGACGAAAATCAGCCACTCGGTTAGAATTGAAGAGATGAACCACGCATATTTTTCTTATCTCTCTCCAATAATCATCATATGGTGAAAAAACCAAATCTAACCCATTGTAAGATAACTTTTGCTGACCAATTAAGGCAGGCCTACTGCAAAATACAAGGTCATGGGTCTTCATAACTTCTTTAGCCATTTTTGCCGATGAAACTATTAGGGTTGGCACGTAACCAAGCCGCAAGGACATGAGGGGTCCATACTTTTGAGAGAGTTTCCACACATTTTTAGGTTTTGAACCATCAAACTGGTGCAAATTTCCGATTAAGGGAAGACCTCGGGGGCCAGGTGGCAAACGAATTGTTTTGGGTGTTTTTTGTTTTTGGAGAAGAAACAAGAGGAAGATAGGAAGAAGCAGAAGGATGATTAGCAGTGCCATTTTGTTATGTGTTTCTGCAATAAAACAAGTGCAAAACCAGAACCTCAATATATAGACTTCAGGCCTTCTCAGACAAAGGTAAATTAAAGAATTATGCCATTCAACATATTGTGGTTATTGGAGCAGTTTCAAATTTTAACTCTCTTTACATAATATATTTCTATTTGGAGCATTGAAATTGTCTTTAATTACTAGAAATCCTATAGGCTATAAGTTTTCTATTGGAAAATGGCTTGTGCCGATGGTGAGTTTTCGTTTGGTTGGGAAAGCACGTACGCATTGGAGAGGGATGGTGATGGTAAAACTGAGAAAGTCTACTTCGAGCCACGTGTTTTCATTTGATGATAGCCAACACATATTGGCTTTGAATGACTGTTCAACACGTAGCAATTGGAGAGGCCACGATGCACATTGAAACAAAAGAGAAAATACATGAAGATAAAACGAAAAGACAGAAGAAGGAAATCAAAGACAAAACAGAAGAAAAGCGACATGCTATAATTAGCTTGTTTGTATACTAGTGAATATTTATATTTATATGTTTTATGATTATTAACAATGAAAATATCTTTTTCAAGCAAGAACTCTCCTATTATTTATTTATTTAATATAGCTAAATGTTTTAGAGATATATAAGGGGCCCATTTGATAGGTTCCATACATATACTGGTTGGGATACGTGTATCATCCTACCGTCCCGAAATGGAATCTTCTCATCTCATACGGACTGTCTTTTGTCTTTACTCATTATCCTCGTCTCTGTCGATCATTTTACTCATCTATCTATACCGATTACAAATAAATCTTATAAAAAATAAAATGATAAAAGAATAAATAAAAGAATAAATTTTTGCTTCACTTTTTTTTTTATTTTTTAACACGTTACTTTGTGCTAAAATCTTTATAAGATTTTTTTGTAATTGTAAGTATTACTCATTTGTTTAACCTTTATTTATGCATTTATATTAAGTAAGTTGTTGATACAAATTAATCTTTACAAACTATCAAGTTCAATTTATTTAATTTAAAACTATTTTTATTTTAAATACATCAATTTATATGAGAAAAATTATATATAATGTATTATTCATTTATATTTGACTTTTAAAATGTTAGTTTCTTTTTCTTTTTTCTTTTTTCTTTCTTTTTTTAATTTCTGGTTGAAGTTCTTAATTGTTTTTTGTTACAAGTTTTAATTACCATTCAATGTTCTAAACATATTCAATATAAAACAATATGATTTTATATACTAAGCAAAAGACAATATTAGTTTATATAGAGTGCAGCATTCTCTCATTAAATGCACTAAATCCGAGTTAAATTGTGAATTTATATTAAAGTGTGATAAAATCTTTTAAATGATGTGAGTTTATTTTAAAGTGTGTAGCGAATTCTCTTATATATATATATATATATACACCGACGACTCGCACTTGTAAAATACTAAGTTGTTCTTAGAAATTATACGAATGATTAGGATAATCAAATGTAAAGATTAAATAATAAATGAAAGATAGTTTATTATTTTGACATATAAATATGTTTAATCAAGTAATTGAAAATTTCGGGAGAAGTGTCCTCTTGTACCTGGGGATTTCTTCATTGCCATAATTGGTTCGCTCAAATTCGAAACCGCGAGCCATTTGCTATTGCGGGACCGATTAGTCAGAGATTTTCTGATGAAGAGCAGACACTAAATCAGACCCTCCTTTTAGCGTCATACTGTTGATGCTTGATTTTAAACACAAACTACTCGCACATGTGAAATACTAAGTGGACTAAGAAGACACACATAATATGAGAATATTAAATTAAGGGGTGAGAGGCAATGTTTAAAGTGGTTCGGATGCTCAAAAGTGAATCTTATTGCTATTGTATTAACAAGAGGATAAAGGTCAGGTCGCGTTCAGTGAGCTGTGCTACCGTTTAGAAAGAATACAAGAGAGAGAGAGAGAGAGAGAGAGAGAGAGAGAGAGCTATTTTAGAGTAAAATTAGTCAATCCCGCAAATGAGAGGGAATGCCTCTATTTATAATGGGAGAAACCAAGGTAATGATTACTAAATCTGCAGATGGCTGGGTACCGTGCAGATCCTTCTCTGCGTCCTATTGTTCACCTGCCCAAGGGATTTCCTTGACTTATGCAGGGCTTGGACACGTGGACGATTTCCAACCACCTGCTAGCTTGGCACTCACCTACTGTACTGACAGGGGCATGCCACTTGCGCCATTACGTGACGTGATTGCTTTTGGATGGTCACATATCCTTATCAAGTTCTGACTATCCCATGCTGACAAGACTCCACATCAGCCCTTCTTTTTCAAGCATAACATATTTATATAACAAAGTAAAGAAAAAATACACCAACTTTAAACATATTCATTTATCTACCTTTTAATTGAATGCTTTACATATAATTACCATAGACATTATGTTAATCTTCATTAATGTCAGTATCTATCTAGGGACGTTAAATATATATAAATTTTTTTTTTACTTCTCAACAGCCTAACAGAAAGAAAAAAGAAAGTTATTAGGAGTGAATATTAATTAAAAATATTTTTAAAATGTTAATATAAATCATAATGTTTTTAACATGCACCAAATTAGGTTTTCATGGGGATCCCCATCCCCATTTGAGACTGAATTGGGCAATTCAATGATGGGGTTGTGGATAGAAATCCCATACTTATTTGGTGATAGAGATGGAGATAGTAATTCCGCCCCAATCGTCATCCCTAATTTTCACCCTATCATTTTTTTAATATGATCCCATTAATAATAAATACTTCGTTAAAAAGTGTTAATATGTGTGTTGGGATTTGAGTTGTGAGGGACATGTTTAATTAAAGCGTAATACTACACTGATAAGCCATTCTTCCTAACTTTTTCTTATAAATCTGACGTGTTAGCTTATAATGGGTCTCGTTTATCCAACAATGAGTCTCGTCTGATCAAATACGAGCTGATCAATTGCGAGATGTTACATTTCATTTGTGAGAGAAAATTATGAGAATTGTTTATCAACCTATCTTTATTTTTAACTAAACAAATTCTGAATATGGGTGGTCCAAACCTTGGCAAGAATATAGGATATGTATTAAAAAAAAATCTTGTATTTGAAGAATTGTGAAAAAAAAATTACGAGAATTAAGATAATTTTGAGAGAAAAATCTAGAACCACTATCAACTGAATTACCAGAACTGTTGAATACAGATCTGAGCGGGATTACAAATGACTGTTTTTTACACAATTACAATAAAGTCCAACTACTTCTGAAACTTAACACATTGGTCCTTCGCAAATGTGCATTGATTTTCCAGAAGACAAAATAGGCACAAGAATGAGGTCATCCTCATTGGGACGGCTTGTTTTGGAGTTGAGAATACAGGGACAGTTGTCCTTCCTTTAGGAATGAGCGTCCCTGATTTTCTAGAAGTCATCCTCCTTGGAACAACTTGTTCTGGAGTTGGGACGGGCGTCCCTCTTCATAGGGACGGGCGTCCCTTGCTTCTGCTACATGTTGCTCAATAGCATTGAATAGATCTTTAGCATTGTAAGACAATATTATCACTATTACTGTTAATATATCAACTCTTCATTAACAAACTCTATCATAATAGGGTCAGTAATGCTAAACATACAAAATTAGAATCCCAACTTTGTATCCTCAATGATATGACAAGTTATCTGTCAACACCACCTTGATTTTAGCATAATGAGATAAATAAATAATTTCTATATAATTAATCTGGTGTTGACACATAAATTATCACGTCATTTGGGATACAAAATTAAGATTTCAACTTTGTATATATAACATTACTATAATTTTATATAGTTGATGGGTGTTCAATTAATGTTCATCAATTTTATCACTGTAGATGGAATTTTAACTGTCCCTTTGAACTTATTATTGTTATTGGTAAAAGATATATTTTTGAACTTGTTATTACTATTGGTAAAAGATATATTTTTGAACCTGTGTTATTATTACTGGTAAAAGATATAGAGTAATGTTATACTTACAATGAAATCTTACAAAGATCTTTATAGAAAGTGATGTGGCAAAAAATGAATGAAAGAGTGAATATAATGAGTTTGACTTTTTGTTTCACTCTTTCATTCATTTTATACCACTTCATTTTGTATAAAAATCTTTGTAAGATTTCTTTGTAAATATAGTATTATTAAAAGATATATACATGTTGCCAGACATCGTCACATAAACTTGGATAAATTATTAAAAACTTATTTATTAGTAACACCACCCCACTAAAAAAAAAAAAAAATAGTGCTATTATAACCTTCGAACTGGAGTCAAGAGTAGAATCGTTCAGATTCGCCAACATTAAACGCTTAATTGATATTTTTGCTATTAAAGCCATGAGACGGAGAGCATTTTTCTTGTGCATGGTAATACCTGGTAGAACATCGAAATCTAAGCCTTCCTTCTTCATCCCAGGCACAGTTTCCCGATCAAACTTGTAAAGAAGATTAGCAAGTGCAAGGTCCACAATCGCAATTCCCATAGATAAACCTGGACAAATTCTTCGACCAGCTCCGAATGGTATTAGCTCAAAGTGTTGCCCTTTAAAGTCAATCGAACTCCCTATGAATCTCTCAGGACAAATTTCATCTGGATTCTCCCAAGCTTCAGGGTCCCTTCCTATGGCCCATGTATTCACAAGAACGAGTGTTTTAGCCGGTATTTCATACCCCTCTATGATGCACTTTTCAATTGTTTCCCTTGGGAAAAAAAAAGGAACTGTTGGTTGCAGTCTCGTTGTCTCTTTCACCACGGATTTAAGATAAGGAAGATTCTAGACATCATCTTCATCTACAAAACCTTTGTTTCCAATTGCAGACCTAATTTCTTCTTGAACTTTCTTCATTATTCTAGGATTTTTCATCAGGTAGGTCATAGCCCAAACCACGGTAGCTGCACTGGTGTCTGTGCCAGCAACAAATTCATTCTGCAACAAAGAAAAAGAAAATAACTAAATGAATGAAAAATATAATTTGTATTTTGAAGCTAATTAAAAATCAACTCGTTGCCGTCGGATTTGCCACCACGTGGTGATATACTTGCCAACTTCAGTATTGAGCGTACAGCATGTGTTTTACGTACGGAAAATAAAGGGCTAATATCATCCAAAACAAAGGGCCCAATCTAACTTCTTCTTTTTTTTGTTTTTTTTGTAATGTAGTATTAGGTAATACATCAGTTCCAATCTTTATAGAAAGACAATAAAATTTCATTGGAAGAGAAGAATAAATTATTAGACACTTTGACAATGGGAATGGAAATTTTTTGTCATGTTCAATGCTGTCAAGAAACGGATTAAAGCCGTGGAAAATTAGCTAAAAAATGATTCCTTTGATTTTATCGAATGACTAACGATAAGGTATATAGAGATGTGCAAAATATTTCTAGATTTTAGCTTTCACACGCAACAATAGACGCTAGTCGGATAAGAGAATTTAATGCTGATCTAATAGGCAAAGCTGAAATGCTTTGTCATTGATACTGACTGGGATTGCTTACAAAGACTTGGGCTGCTGATTGTACAATACTAATTCTTATATTCACTCACACCCCTTCAAGCTTAATTGCCTAGGATATAAATTAAGTTTGCTTCTTAAGAATTCAAAATGTTCAACTGTAAGAGTCTTGGAAAAGGTTGACAGAATCTTTACTGGATTTTCCGGCAAAATGTCTTTGTTGTCGGCAGCTTCTCCATTTCCATCGTCATATAAATCAGATGACAATCTATCCAAGGGAGTCGATAGTGATGCTAGACTCATTATTGGCGATGACCAGTATTATTGTTGTCGGCAGCTCAACGGTGATACACCGATCGTTTTGTTCTATTAGTATTATTTTAATAATTTTAATATTTATAAAAATATTTTTTGACAATTTTTTGGTTTAAAAGTTTGGGTTATCGCAGATGAAACGGGTGGGGGGTATGTGATTAATTTTGGTTTAATAGTGCAGAGTTCTCCACACTTTTAATATTGTCCTCTCCTTCTAACCCAGCCAAACAGGGTTTAGTTTTAAAATAGTCGTCATAATCCCTTTAATGCAGTCCAATCCCGTGAACCAAACGTACTCTAAGCATACAAAAAAAATTGGACCCAAAAAAGCTTTATTTCATTAATTACATAGACGCTAGCATCTACATAAAACAATTAAGAAGAACATTATTATAAGCATCGAATTGCAATCTACTGCTGGTGGAAGGTTCAGGACCAACATTTTTTTAACATAAAATATGACAAATCTATGAGCTATTATATCCAAGGATTTTCGGTGGTTAGAATTCAATACAACTTGCATAATTAATAATTAATATACTTTGAAAATACTATAATTATAATGTGATCTCAACCATTCAAATACTATCATTTCCTTTTATCTATGTGCTGGTTGGACTCTCTCTGGGCTTTGTTATTTCCTTCTGAGCCGGGTTTTTTTGTTCCTCTTACAAAATGTGGCTATTACAGATACGGTTATATCTTTATTGAAAGAATCCTTTCTGTGATAAAAGTATATTTGTTATTTAACATCCAATTTTGTTTTTCATACGTGTCAGTAGGATATAGGATAATATACCATTTATGTTTCTTAAACTTTAAGAAAAATGGGACTTCTTCAGTCCATTAGTGGAAATGAAAGCAACACATCAACAAATTACGCCTGTAAAGAAAACGCCAAGTGTTCTACTTCTGACGATGACAATTCCGGGTATCTTTGCGAGTGCAAAAGTGGTTACCGAGGGAACCCCTACCTCTCCAATGGTTGCCAAGGTACTTTTGTCTTAGATTAATTAAATTGCATTTTAATTCTAAATCTAAATCGTTTTTCTGAAGTGATTAACTTTCTTTCAATGGATTTTCAGACATTAATGAATGCCAGCATCCAGAACTTCATAACTGCACACATACATGTGTCAACGAAATAGGGAGTTATAGCTGTAAGTGCCCCAAGGGCTACCACTGGAACCGAAGAGGTGATAGAAAAGGTTGTGAACCCAATCAATTTCCAGTCGTCAAGGTCTCTACTGGTAAGTTTCTGTACTGTATTACTATACATAGTAGATGCATTATTATGATAACTGACGCAATAGTTATGTATGTTGTATTACATGCTATAATTCATGTGTATTCAAGACTTCTTTTGTAGAAATTACTTCGAAGTAAAGTAGCGGTTAAGTTAAGCAATTGTATTTCTTGTTTATCATCTCAATATTATGGTATAATAGTTTCGAATGCTTCAAATGTAGGTGTTGGCATACTTTTTTTAGTGCTGCTTGTGAGTATCTCTTCTTGGCTCTACTTGGTGACGAAGAAAAGAAAGCTCATCAAAATGAAAGAGAAGTTTTTTCAACAAAACGGTGGTTTTCTTTTGCAACAACAACTCTCCAAACAAAATGGGTCTTCTGATACTGCAAAAATCTACACTGCAGAAGAACTCAAGAAGGCTATCAATAACTATGCTGAAGATAGAATCATTGGCCGAGGAGGCTTTGGCACAGTATTTAAGGGATTTTTATCAGACAATACCCCAATTGCCATAAAAAAAGTCCAAAATAATAGATCAAAGCCAGATTGAACAATTTGTCAATAAGGTAGTTGTGCTCTCACAAATCAACCATAGAAATGTGGTCAGACTTTTGGGTTGTCTAGAGACTGAAGTCCCTTTACTAGATTATGACTATATCAATAATGGCACCCTCTTTGAACATATTCATGATAAAGACAAGGCACCCGCCATGCCTTGGGAAACACGTCTAAGAAAGTAAGAATAGCAGCAGAAATAGCAGGAGTGCTATCCTATTTACACTCAGCTGCTGCGACTCCAATTATACATAGAGATATAAAGTCCACCAATATACTCTTAGACCACAGCTTCACAGCAAAAGTGTCTGATTTTGGAGCTTCAAAGTTGGTTCCAATTGATGAAACTCAATCGTCGACAATGGTACAAGGAACACTTGGATACTTAGACCCAGAATACTTTGCATACTAGCCAACTGACAGAAAAAAGTGATGTCTATGTAGTCCTTGTGGAACTAATGACAGGAAAGAAGGCACTTTTGTTTGATAGGCCTGAGGAGGAGAGAAGTCTGGTTATGTGCTTTATAACTTCACTGAAATAGGGTTGCTTATTTGAAATTGTTGAGAAGGATACAGTAAACGATGGGAATAGAGAGCAGGTGAAGGAAGTGGGTGAGATTGCGAAAATGTGCTTAAGAGTCAAACGGGATAAGAGGCCTACAATGAGAGAAGTAGCAATGGAATTAGATGGATTAAGAATGATGCATAAACACTCGTGGGATGTTAATCCTGAACTGGTACCAGAAGAGACAGAGTACTTGCTCTGTGACACCTCCAACGCTTATCAAAGTGGTGATGCCAGAGGTTTAATTGTGCCTGGGTTTGACAACATCATTGGAGATCACGTACTGGTGGACTTCACTGATGGGAGGTGATTGTTGCATCATGTTATACTATACCGTAATATTTTATATAAAAATAATAAAAATAACTTTAAAGTAGGTATAAAAATTTTTATTTCCAACTTGAATTAGTTAAAAATAAAAACAAACTATACATGATAATAAATTATAATTTTTCTAAGTCCTGTTTTAGAGAACTTATCTCTACATAATAATAATTATATTTATATTAAAAAAATATATGTTATATTATATTAAAGGTTTACCTTAAAATCACGAGTATCCTCTATCTACTTTATAAGATATTTTTTCTTCTAATTGGGGTTTAATTCTTTCATTTTGGCAACTCAACACAAATTTTTTATGTCAATTGTTCGGGTATTAACTTTAGGTGGCATGCTTGACTTGCTAGAGGAAGAAGAAAACTTATTACTGGGGGGGCGTTTGGTTGGGGGTTATGTGGGATTACTGGGGTTAAGTTACCTTATATTACTAGATTATCATGTTTAGTTATCAAGTAATATAAGATACCGATAATCTTCAAATGCCAATAATGGTTACTAGTAGTAATATTAGAGGTAATCTGATTACTTCTATTTTCTTAAGTATTCTAAGATTACTAGGGTTATCTTTTTTTGTTACAATTTTATCCCTTATTAATAAAAATTTTGGACAATAATGCCCCTATTTTAAAATAAATTTACATTAATATCCTATTTCAATTTTACCCTTCTTTGATTAAAATTTTGGACAATAATACCCTTATATTTAAAACAATTTACAGACCACCACTGCCACCACCGCTGACAACGAGCCAATCACCACGGACCGCCACCGGAAAGTCGTCAGAGTCCCTAAAAAAGAACGAGATTCGGTGGGAGGCTCCGACAGGCCTTGATAAGGCCGTTTTCGGCCATATTGATGGCCGAAAACAGCCATATCAGGCCAGATCTGGGCGAGATCTAGCCGAAATAGATTTGATTGCTAACGGCCAGGTGCATGGCCATTGACGACCAGATCTGGCCCTATCGGAGCCTCTTGATCACGGTGAGCTACTCACGGGGACTTTCGGAGACTTCCAGCGATAGTTTGCGGCGGCGGCGGCAGGAGGTGGGGGTGATTTCATCATAAATTAAAGTTTTATATAAGCGGAGTGTTTTAGCTAAATCTGAAATATTGGGGGTTAAAAGAAATTATTCAAAAATTAATAATAAAAATAATATTATATTAATATTTAAAAAGGGGACAATTTAGTAATTTTGATAAATAACCCACTAATTTATTCCCCATAACAAAACATATTAATATAACATACCCACCAATTAACCAAATATATTTTCTTAAAGATTCTTAATAATCTTCAAGGTAATCTATTTTTTCAGTAATCCAACATTCCCAATAATCTAATATTCTCTGAATTGAACGCTCCCTTGAAGTCGCCGAAGATGGCATGAGTTGTGTCATATCAATTTTTTATTTATAACATTCTTTATCAAAATCCTAATTCCTAAATAACTCATTTTATATTTGATGGGCTTCAGGCCCAATTTTCCTTGCAAATGTAACCAATTCTTGTATGAGTGTTATTATTCAAGTCTTATCAAAACTTTTTAGATCGAACAGAGTCAACAAATGACAAAAAAGAATGCACTCATTCCCATTAGATATCTCTCATATTTTTAGTATTCTTGCATACAAGTGATAAATTATTAATAATTTCATGAAATAGAAAAAATTGAGAGGTAGTATAAATTCATTGGATAGCGTGATTCCGTGACAGTTGATGCCATCTAATACTATATCCAAACATGGACATAATTAATTGCAACATACTTCCGTATTTAGAATTTCAAAATCATTAATGGGAGAGGTATATGTTGGTTGTTGGATGCATTGAATTGGCCCCCGTCACGGCATCCCACCAACCATACCGATCGACGTAATTAATTTAAGCAATTCCATATATTAGTAGTCCAGACCAGACTGCAGACCTTGGCAAGAGAAAAAAAGTCTTGCATGTATCAAAAATTACAGTCCATACTTTAGTACTGAACGGATCGTAAGGATTGTAAGACACCATATTTTCATCATTGATACTCTGTAAACTTTATTACATTTATATTACAAAGTTGGAAGGGTGTCATTTTATGTTCATCCATTTCATCTCCGAAGATGGGATTTTGATGATCACTTGAACCTGTTTCCAGTTTCCAGGTAAAGATACACATGTTGCCGGACGTCGGACATTAAAAACCTGGATAAATTATTAAAAAACAACCTGGATAAATTATTAAAAAACTTTCTTATTAGTAACACCGCCCCATTCTATTACACAGAGATGCAAACAAGAAAAGTGCAATTATAAACTTTGAACTGGAGTCCAGCGTAGAATCCTTAAAACACTTAATTGATAGATCGATCTGCTATTATTTAGAGTACTTAGCCATAAGGCGGAGAGCATTTTTCTTGTGCATGGTTATACCTGGTAGAACATCAAAATCTAAGTCTTCCGTCTTCATCCCAGCCACCATTTCCCAATCAAATTTGTATAGAAGATTGGCAAGTGCAAGGTCCACAGTCGCAATTCCCATATATAAACCTGGACAAACTCTTCGACCAGCACCAAATGGTATTAGCTCAAAGTGTTGCCCTTTAAAGTCAATAGAACTCCCTATGAACCTCTCAGGATAAAATTCTTCTGGGTTCTCCCAAGCTTCAGGGTCCCTTCCTATAGCCCATGTATTCACAAGAACGAGTGTTTTAGCCGGTATTTCATACCCCTCTATGATGCACTTTTCAATTGTTTCTCTTGGGACCAAAAAAGGAACTGTTGGTTGCAGTCTCATTGTCTCTTTCACTACAGCTTTAAGATAAGGCAGA
This sequence comes from Pistacia vera, assembly GCF_008641045.1. Lineage (NCBI taxonomy): Eukaryota > Viridiplantae > Streptophyta > Magnoliopsida > Sapindales > Anacardiaceae > Pistacia > Pistacia vera. Next base: position 1,164,145 of record NW_022196003.1, read on the forward strand.
TCCTGGACATCATCTTCATCGACAAAACCTTTGTTTCCAACTACAGACCTAATTTCTTCTTGAACTTTCTTCATTATTCTAGGATTTTTCATCAGGTAGGTCATTGCCCAAACCACGGTAGCTGCACTGGTGTCTGTGCCAGCAACAAATACATTCTGCAACGAAGAAAAATTAATAAATCAGAAGAATAATAATAATTGCAGTTTGAAGCTAATTAAAAGATATATATAGTATATGAAAACTAAATAAAGTTGAGAAATTTTGCTTTATGAACGAGTAATATAATACCATGAGCACTGCTTTGATGTGATCGGAAGTGAGGTCAATTTTAAATCCACGCTCTTTTCGTACTTGCAGTAGAACATCAATTATATCCTCTTGATCATTCTTTGGTTTCTTGGGATCTAAGTGCTCCTCGATGAGTTCCTGGTAGAACTTATCAAATTCCTTGAAATTGTTTTGGAGACGACTTACCATTCCTGTGAGTTTGTCAACCCAGCCCATGAATGGAAAATAATCTGAATAAAAGAAACTTACGAACAAGGCCTGAGTTTCATTAAGTAGAGCATGAAATCTACTTCTTTCAGTTCCTTCGTCTTCATACCTCTTGCCAAAACCAATTCTGCAAATAATGGTGCTAGTAAGAAACATCATTTGCTCACTTAAGTTGACAGGTTTTGAGGCAGCAACTGATTTTGAGATCTTTTCAATCATACGGGAAACTTCATCTTCCCTAATTGGACGAAAATCAGCCACTCGGTTAGAATTGAAGAGATGAACCACGCATATTTTTCTTATCTCTCTCCAATAATCATCATATGGTGAAAAAACCAAATCTAACCCATTGTAAGATAACTTTTGCTGACCAATTAAGGCAGGCCTACTGCAAAATAAAAGGTCATGGGTCTTCATAACTTCTTTAGCCATTTTTGCCGATGAAACTATTAGGGTTGGCACGTAACCAAGCCGCAAGGACATGAGGGGTCCATACTTTTGAGAGAGTTTCCACACATTTTTAGGTTTTGAACCATCAAACTGGTGCAAATTTCCGATTAAGGGAAGACCTCGGGGGCCAGGTGGCAAACGAATTGTTTTGGGTGTTTTTTGTTTTTGGAGAAGAAACAAGAGGAAGATAGGAAGAAACAGAAGGATGATTAGCAGTGCCATTTTGTTATGTGTTTCTACAATAAAACAAGTGCAAAACCAGAACCTCAATATATAGACTTCAGGCCTTCTTAGACAAAGGTAAATTAAAGAATTATGTCATTCAACATATTGTGGTTATTGGAGCAGTTTCAAAATTTAACTCTCTTTACATAAAGACAGAGAAGTGTTGCTGTCAAATTGTCAATGATATTAAAAAACAATGGTGAATTATTAAGAAATAATATATTTCTATTTGGACCATTGAAATTGTCTTTAATTACTAGAAATCCTATAGGCTATAAGTTTTCTATCGGAAAATGGCTTGTGCAGATGGTGAGTTATCGTTTGATTGGGAAAGCACGTACGCATTGGAGAGGGATGCTGATGGTGAAACTGAGGAAGTCTACTTCGAGCCACTCTTACCAATTGGAGAGGCCATGATGCATATTGAAACAGAAGAGAAAATAGATGAATAAAAAACGAAAAGAGAGAAGAAGGAAAATAAAGAAAAGGAAATCAATGACAAAACAGAAGAGAAAGCGACATGCTATTATTTGCTTAATTGTATACTAGTGAATATTTATATTTATATGTTTTATGATTATTAACAATGAAAATATATTTATTTATTTAATATAGATAAATGTTTTACAGGTATATAAGGGGCCCGTTTGATAGGTTCCATACATAGAGTGGTTGGGATAAGTGCATCATCCTACTGCCCGAAATGGATCTTCTCATCTCATACGGACTGTCTTTTGTCTTTACCCATTGTCCTCATCTCTGTCGATCATGTTACTCATCTATAGCTTTCTGTAACCGGCGAAACTCAAGCAATTTGTTTGCATTACGATAAATTTTACAAAAATTTACATAAAAAGTAAAATACAAAAAGTAAATGAAAGAATAAATATAAATTTTTATTTCATTCTTCTATTCATTTTTTTACCACATTACTGTATAAGATTATTTTATAAATGTAAGTATTACTCATTTATTTAATTTCTTTTATCCATTTATATTAAGTAAAGTTGTTGATACGAATTAATCTTTACATACTAGCGGGTTCAAATTTTATATGAGAAAATTTATATATAATATATTACTCATTTATATTTGACTTTTAAAATGTTTGTTTCTTTTTCATTTTTTTTCTTTACTTTTTTAATTTCTAATTAAAGTTCTTAATTATTTTTTGGTACAAGTTTTAATTACAATTCAATATCTAAACATATTAAATATAAAACAATATGATTTTATGTACACAGTATTAGTTTATATAGATTATAGAGTTAGAGTGCAGTATTATCTCATTAAATGCACTAAAACGCTAAATCGAGTTAAATTATATATATATATGCTGGTAACTGGAAATATGACTTGAATAGTTGAATTATTACTGACACATCATGTGTGCAGAATCCAGATACGTGAAATATAAAGCATATAAAATACATTAAATATGACTGAGATGTTGCTTTAATTTGATCTTTTTTTTTCTTTTTTTTTTCAAATAACATAGTTCCGAGCCATAAGTTGGAGAGGATTCTTCTTATGCACGGTAACGCCAGGCAAAACATCAAAATCTAAGTCTTCCTTGCTCATTGCTGCTGGCATTTCCCAATCAAATTTGTAAACAAGATTTGCAAGTGCAAGCTCCACGATTGCAATTCCCATATATATCCCTGGACAAATTCTTCGGCCGGCACCAAATGGTATTAACTCAAAACTTTGTCCTTTTAAATCAATGGAACTGCCAATGAATCTATCAGGATTAAATTCTTCTGGGTTATCCCAAGCTTCAGGGTCTCTTCCTACTGCCCATGCGTTCACATAAACCATTGTTTTAGCTGGTATTTCGTATCCATTTAGCCTACAATTTTCAGTTGTTTCTCTTGGGATCAGCAACGGAACAGCTGGTTGCAATCTCATTGTCTCTTTCACTACAGCCTTAAGATAAGGGAATTTCTGAACATCATCTTCATTTAGAAAACCCTGGTTCCCGATTTCGTATCTAATTTCTTCTTGAAGTTTTTTCATTGCTCTAGGATTCTTCATTAGGTAGGTCATGGCCCAAATCACCGTAGCAGCACCTGTCTCTGTCCCACCAACAAAAACGTTCTGCCAAAGAAAAATAACAACTATTTCACCCAAAAAATAATAATATAATAATAATAATAATAACAACTAGTTAAGTTATGAATTAAAACTTAGATATATGGATATCAATGAGTTGCGAAACTAGAATTTGGACTCAAAAAAATAAATGGATGAACGTACCATGAGCACTCCTTTGATTTGATCCCATGTAATATCAATTTTAAATCCACGCTCTTTCCGAATTTGGAGTAGAACATCAATTATATCCTCCTGCGCAGACTTTGGTCTCCTTGGATCTAGATGCTCCGCAAGGAGTTCATCGTAAAATTTATCAAATTCGTTGAATTCTTTTGGAGACGACTGATCATTCCGGTGAGTTTATCAACCCAGCCCCTAAAAGGGAAATGATCTGCAAAAAAGAGCTTCCAAACATAACCTGTGTTTCACTAAGTAGCGCATGAAATCTGCTTCTTTCAATTCCTTCATCTTCATATCTCTTACCAAACGCAAGTCTACAAGTAATGGTGCTTGTAAGCGACATCATTAGTTCACTTAGGTTGACGGGTTTGGAAGCAACAACTGATCAATATTTTTCAATCATACGGGAGCCTCATCTTCTCGAATTGGACGAAATTGTTGCACTCTGTTGGAGTTGAAGAGATGAAACACATATTTCCTCATCTCTCTCCAATAATCATTGTATGGTGCAAAAGCTAGGTCTACGCCCTGGTAAGATAATACATGTGGCCAAGCAAAGAAGGCCTATACAAAATATAAGGTCATGGGTTCTTAAGACCTCTTTAGCCATTTTTGCGGAGGATACAATTAGAGTTGGCACGAAACCAAGTCTTAAAGACATAAGAGGGCCATACTGTTGAGAGGTTCCAAAGATACCGTTGAGGGTTTGAGTTATCAAATTGGTGCAGTTACCAATTAAGGGAAGACCTCGAGGGCCAGGAGGCATATGAACATTTTGGTGGTTTGTATCTTTGAAAAAGAAACAAGAGGAAGATAGGAAGAGATAGGAGAATGATAAGCAAAGCCATTTTCAGTACGGAGAACAATGCAGGCATAAACCGCAATGGGATAACCTATCTATACATGGACTCTGGGGGTGGTGGGAATACAATGAACGTTGTGTATAAGATATTATACTGTACTCCTTTTCTCTTTCATTATCTTTAACAAAAATAGATTTTAAAATTGAATTTGTAAGTTAGCACAGGGTGATGTTAATACACTTGGGGATTAATACCCATACAGATCCAGACCGCTCACATAGAGTTTTCCCTCATGTGACGTCTCAAACTGGGTGAAGATATTAGTCGAGCCATTAATTAATTAATGTACTTAGGCTCCAATTAGAGGACATTTTTTGTATTCTTCCTAAAGATCCTGGTTCATTATAAGTTTGTTATTCTCTTCCGTGGTGAAGTAATGTTTGAAATCATGAATTAATTAGACGAGAATGGAGACTAATAGTAGAAAATAGTCAATAATATTGTAAACTTTTGTCAAAGCAATAAACGCAATTAATGATAATTCTCCAAAATGTGTATAAAGCATAGTATTCTGTAACAAAAAATGTTGAATGCCTTTCACGTGGGTACGTGGCTTAGCTAGGAGCCAAGAACTTCGGAACAACTAAGACATGGGGGAGTCATATTTGACAAGTGAAATGAGTTTGGGAGAAACGGTAGCTTTTGTGCCCGTGGCTGACCCTGATTTGGGATTCATCGTCATCAGCCATTTTCCAGTCTATTTCGTTTTTGATAAATTCAGTCATTGTATTAGGGAAAGAATAAAGAATTACAGCCCAGAAAGGGAGCATCCCTTTAGACACACAACCTTGGCATTCCCAAGTGACATGGCTAAGCAAAGGCTCAGAGGAGCCAAAAGAAAACTTAAGCCAAACGGCCAAGAACACACAGATAACCGAACCCTACTAATTACACAAAAAGAGCCTGCAAAAGCCAAACAAATTTCTCTGTCTATTTCGAGAACTTGATTTACGTTAATATAAAAATTAATGGTATTTTAAGCTTTAAATTAAAAGTCAACAAGATATATCCAATTGATCGTGATTATGGATATTAATTTCTTTTCTGTATTTGTTCCACTAAAATTATCTTTCATCATCAATGAGAATGAAATATTATTTTCTTTCGTCATCAATGACAATTTGAAATGAACCATCACCGGATGTTTCAACATCAACTAGAACTTTTGGATGTATTATTCAAGAGATCCTAAGTTTAATCCATATGGGTTGCTAATAGAGGTGGCCTCATGGGGGGATTTACCTGGCTGTCAACTTCAGGGTCTCGGAGGATTGGTTGAAGTACGCACAAACACTCAGACACCCCTAATCACTAAAATAAAAAATCACAGTTAACTCTTTTAAACCACCACTGGGTGGTCTAACAGTCAACGATGATTCTTGGGTGTATTACTTAAGAGGTTTTGAGTTCGATCCATCTTCATTGCTAATAGAGATAGCCACTGAGGAAATTTATCCAGTTGTCAACTTTAGAGCCCCGAGAGATTAGTGCATAAGCTAGCTTGGATACCCCCGATCACCCCCCAAAAAAAAAAAGAAAAAAAGACAATTGAAATGACAAAGTTTAGTGGACTTTTTCCTGACAAAACAGGGGAACCCATGAATTTCCCATTTGATTGGTAGCTTCTATCTGAAAAATAAGCTTACATAGAGAAAAGAAGATACGCAGGCTGATTATAGAAATGTTAAGTAATAAAAACTCATATTATATCAAAGTTCTTGTTAATATATTTCACAATTATATAACATGAAAAGAATCATTTTCGATACAATAATATTCTTCTAAGTATATTTATAAAATGAATTAATGAAACATCATAAACTGGGCCACCACGGCGGCTAATGCGCAGGCCGATTATTCTAATAGGTTGGTCGATCTCGATCATAGGATATCATTCTCATGCAAAATAATTTTGGATATCAAGGTAGTCTTGTTAATGTGGTACCATAAATTAATCCATGCATGCCAAGTCGTTATTTTTATTTAATAATTACCAATCACAATCAATCTAAAGATAATAATATAGGGAAACTCAAATGTGACAATTTCATTGGACCATGGTATAAATGATATGAACATATAATGCCACTAGTGCCATGGTAGTATTCTAGATTTTTTCTATGCCTATAAACTTCTAGATAGGATAAATGATTAGAGAAATGCTGAGTTTAGACCCATCATAGATATTTATATATTAATTTTAAAATTGTTATTTTTAGTTCATCCTATTGGCTGGGCTCATCCGAAATAAGCATATTCCAATTTTAAGAATCTCAAAGAATTCTTAATTGTATTGTCTTTTTCTTTTTCTATTTAATTTATTTATATTTAATCCATTCATAATATTCAAAATAATAATACGAATGGACTTCAATTCCTCTATTTGATCTAGACAAAAACGTACAAACATTTCTTGAATAGCGGGAATTGTAAAAATGAAGATTGGTTTCTTCAATAAGCATCTTGTATTTCATAAAAATTGGGGGCAATATAATCCTTACATAAGGGCCATCCGATCCAACTTTTAGGCATTAAGATACGTTTCAGGCTTTCAGCCATGGATGATTATCATAAAAGATTCCCAACATATCATAAGATTCCCGTCTTGAAAATTCACACTTTTCCAAACCCAGAAAACTGATGGAATTTTAGGATTACTCCTTGGAGTAAATACTTTTATGCATACCTCTTCTGATTGCTCTACACCATACTCTATTCTCGTAAGATGATACATACTGGCTAACAGTCCACCTAGTGCTACATCATAGGCACATTGAGAATGTAGATAATTATAACCATATACATATAAAATGACAGCAAGGGAATGCCAATCCTCGGGCTTTATTTGTAAAGTTTCTATTCCTTCGTAATTGAAGCCTAAAGATCTATGAACTAGCCATGTTTGACTAGCCAAGCAGACAAATGACCTTGCATCTTTTTTATTTCTCCCGCATTTTGATTTCCATACGTATTTCATATTTACGATGAAATTTTTGAATTTATACTTCTGCAATTGTTGAAGTAAAACAATATGAATATAATGCTTCTACAGTTGAAGCTAAGAAAGGGCACTGATGTGGCAGCGATTAAAAAGCTTGTTGGATTTAAGCAATTTGAGTGTGCTACGGTGCTTGCAGTAACCGGCGAAACCATGGCAGGTGCAATTACACAAATTAGGAAAAATAAATTGGAAGAGAAAAAGAAATTTCATAACCTGGTTGAGAACTCCCGGCTATAGCTTAGAATCTGATATTCCTTGTTGAGAAATTTGGAATGCTCAGTGCAAGAACACTCGAAGTGTAGCGTTATGGCATTATTAAAAAGCTCAAAGCCTCAAACCCCATAGTTCTATCATTTTCTTCTTCGGTGGAACATTTGAATCGCTTGAATTGGTGCTTAAACACGTTTGAACTGTAAGTGAACATGACGTTTACTGCTAAAATGTGAAATGTTACCACATTCAAGATTCTCAATAAAATAAGTACACAATAAGTTTAAATACAATCATGTCAAATATGATATATTGAGATTTTTGTGTAATAAGATAAGTAAAATCTTAAAATATGATTATTATTTTTTCTATAATCTCTTTGAGTTTTTTTTATATGTTCTTTAATTTTTAGAGATCGAGTTTTCTTTCTCCTTCTCCTACAACTCGAAAACAAGACCTTCTGTGTATAACTAACCCCAGTGACTAAAATATTTACCATCTAACCACAAGAGAAAAGATTCTCCAAGAGTTCTTCTATTGTGAAAGACAATAATTTTGAAACAAGATATTTTCGTTAATTTCATAAATAATAAATGAAAATAAGTAAATAACTACTAATAAAATAAACAATGATAGTTTGTATAAAATTGGTAGTGATTATTATGAGCTCATATTAGACTGTAGGCCCTGAATTGATTTATTTTGTATGAAAAGAAAAAATTTATAACCTATGGAGAAGACTCCTATACCATCAAAAGCCCTGGTCATGTCCAATGACAAAAATTATCAATAATGTTTTACTTATACCTGAATTATACAATCAGACAAAATTACATAAAATTAATATAAAATAACTATTATATCTTTTATTTTTTATTTAGTTATATGATTCACTTGAATACTATTATTCCATATAAGAGGCTATACAAATAAGTAAAAAAAATAATACAATTACCGAATGATATACACACCAAATTTATACATCAAAATAATATAGTAAAATCTTCACTATTAATTAATATTAATTTATAATTAATATCACATTATTAGCACACAAATTTGGTGTGCGTCATTCATAAGAGGAAACGCATTCAGAGGAGGTGGGGCTGCAAGAAAAAGACAGCCCCTCTCCAACCGCAACTTTGCAGTCAATAATGAGCCAAAAGGCCGAGAGGGCAGTTCACAAGTGGTTTGTTTGTAAGTGGCAATTATTCATGAATAATGACAACACCAGGACCCTACAGTTATGGGAGTACTGTATCGGGGCCAAATAATGCTCACTGGATATTTTCTATCAACAGTAGTATGGGAAGGCCAAACACCAAAATTAATTTGTTCTATTTCGATTGAGGTGGTCTTAGCTAGGGCCTAGGAGCAGCATTTATTTGTTTAGAATATTTTTTTCTCTGCAAAAGATCATTATTTCTCTTCTTTGCTCTCCTCCTTATCTCAAAATTGTGGAGTTTTCTTAAACAATCGAATATGTTGAAAACTTAAACAACAACTGTGTTGTAGAATTGGAAAGGGAATGACCATTGTTTTAAGATAAACTTGATGTTACCAGATGCCATGTGAATACAACTTTATGCGTAAATATATTTCTCTGGACAATATTTGAGAGAGGAACCCAAACATGATGCGAACCATTTTCAGCCTTGAACTAGAATTAACTTTACAAAAATTCTGAAAATACTTTTTCATAAAACACTTATTCATATTTGATTTGAAAACCAACCATCAAAGATGAGTTGCCTTCGTATTATATTTATACCATTAGCTCTCAAGGTGTCATTTGTTAGTGAGTTCAATTTTAATTCCAACAATAAATGTATGTTACGTAGATATTAATTAAATAATAGTTATCAATTATATTGAATAAAAAGATAAATTAAAAAGAAAAAAATTCTACGTTATTTTAGATTTTTTTTTTTTTTTTAACAGAATAACACAACAAATAAATATTATAGTACTAGACCAATAACATTCACTCCAATCTGGCTCTAGTTCATGTAAACCAAAATAAAAAGCACGATTAATATAGTAAACAACAATTATACGATTAGGAAATTACACAACAGAAATTCAATAATTTTTGTGCCTTAATTTGCGTGCATATCATAATGGTTTGTAGCCATTAGCCGAAGAGCATTCTTCTTGTGCATGGCAAGACCGGGTAAACAATCAAAATCCAAGTCTTCCTTATTCATTCCCTCCGGCAATGCCCAATTGAACTTGTAAAGAAGATTAGCGAGTGAAAGCTCCACAGTCGCAAGTCCCATGAATATCCCTGGACAAACTCTTCGCCCAGCACCAAATGGTATTAGTTCATAATGCTGTCCTTTCAAATCAATACAACTGCCAATGAATCTATCAGGATTAAATTCTTCAGGATTCTTCCAAATTTCAGGATCCCTTCCCATTGCCCATGCATTCACATAAACAAGTGTTTTAGCTGGTATTTCATATCCCTCTATGATGCACTTCTCGGTTGTTTCTCTTGGGACTAGTAACGGAAGCGTTGGTTGCAATCTCGTTGTCTCCTTCACTATGGCTTTAAGATAAGGGAGATTCTGACAATCATCTTCATCTACAAAACCTTTACTTCCGATTATTGATCTAATTTCTTCTTGACCTTTCTTCATCGCTCCAGGGTTCTTCATTAGATAGGTCATGGCCCAAACTACGGTAACTGCACTCGTGTCTGAGCCACCAACAAATACATTCTGCAAAAGAAAACTAAATCATTAAGAAACATAAAGCGATTAGCGAGTAATATTTGATATACACTGAATTGAAACACAGTAAATTACCATGAGCAGTGCTTTGATGTGATTCAAAGTAAGATCAAATTTAAATCCGCGATCCTTTCGAATTTGAAGTAAAACATCAATTAGATCTTCTTGCGCAGTTTTTGGTCTATTTGGATCTAGATGGTCGTCGATAAGTTCTTGGTAGAACGTATCAAAATCCGTGAAGTTCTTTTTGAGGCGACCGACCATTCCCGTGAGTTTATCAAGCCATCCCATAAAAGGGAAATAATCTGAAAAAAAGAAGCCTACAAACATGGCTTGAATTTCATTAAGAAGTGCATGAAATCTGCTTCTTTCAATTCCTCCGTCCTCGTACCTCTTGCCAAAAGCAACTCTGCAAATAATACAGCTTGTAAAAGATATCATTAGCTCAGTTAAGTTGAAGCATTGAGAATCCACTGATAATTTAGATATCTTTTCAATCATGAGAGAAACCTCGCCTTCACGAACGGGTCGAAAAGACTGGGATTTCACAGAACTAAAAAGATGAATGACACATATTTTTCTCATCTCTCTCCAGTAATCACTATATGGTGCAAAAGCCACATCTAAGCAATTATAAGATAACATTTGCGGGCCAGTCCAGTTACGTCTACTAGCAAACTCAATATCATGCGTTTTGAAGACCTCTTTTGCCATTTTTGCAGAGGACACTATTAGGGTTGGCACAAAACCAAGGCGCAAAGACATAAGAGGACCATATTGTTTGGAGAGTTTCCAAAGAGAGTATTGAGGTTTTGAGCTATCAAGCTGGTGTAAATTACCAACTAAAGGAAGACCTTTGGGACCAGGTGGCAAATGGACACTAGCTCTGTTAGTTTTTCTATGCCTGTGAAGAAGCAAGAGAAAGGCTGGGAGGAGGAATAGGAGGAGGATGAGAAGTGAAGTCATTATTGAACATGGAGCAATTCTGTATTTCTGCCCCAACTACAAAGATAAGGTATCTATTTATAGACTTTTGGGGACAATTTCTGTGGAGACAACTTCCTAAATTCAAGTGCACATCATTTGAAATATCAGATTTTTTTTTTTTTTTCTTTTAGTGTCTAAGCCTTATATATGGTCATATTTACTAACTTTATAATCAAATTTGGATTCCATATAACAGTACAAGAAAAAGAAATTTCTGCAACCAACTATTTTTGCAAGGCAAAAATAGTTGCAGACACCCACATTTAGTAACTAAATTCTAATTGGTTGATGTAGACGTAAAAATCTACATGTACGGAAGAGGGGTCTGATCCCGTGAGGTTAAGGCCATTAGCGATCCGCTGCACCTGCACACGTAGAGAAACAAACGTGTGAAGCGAACAGGAAACATCGGGGTGGTGTTTGCCGTAGGCACTCCGACGCTCAAGTCAGCAAGGCTGAAAGAGACTAGTATAATGAGGGCTAGAGAGTAGAGAGGTTACCGAAAGTCTAGTCGGGGACTGTGACTACGAAAGTGATGTGAGGCTCTCAAGTCAGAGCTTCAGGTGTGAAGGTGTAATGTCATCTGTCTTGTGAGAGGGCTGGCCTCTGTTTATATAGTGACCGTCTGGTCTCTCAATCCTGGTAGAAGTAGGAGTCCTAGTGCGATTCTGATACAGCCCTAGAGGAGTTAGAGCAGTGGTGAGCTGTCTTACCAGTACCCGGATAGGAAGGTGATCCCAATCAGGAAAGCAACTTCGAGTAGGAAAGTGATATGAACAGGAAGATGACCTTGAATAGGAGATTGATCAAGAATAGGAAAGTGATATGTGGGGGCCGTGGGCTCTGGATTCTTTCGTGGATCCAGGAAGTGAACTGGGATTAGGAGGCTTGTGCTCAGATGGTTTGGGCCGGCTGTATCTTGTATCAAATGAGCCTAATCCGGATTGGGTCGTATCGGGATTGGGTTTGGCTTCTTCCTCACTATCGGGCCCATTTTCCTATTTGGGCCAATGACGATTTTTGGCCCTAACAGTCGATCAATGGGGAATAAAATTTTGGGGCCCATTTATTCTAGCCTTTGGAGTCTAAAATTAATATTCTGCAACTAATTTGATTTGTTGTCGAAAATATCACATTAGTGACTAATTTATTTTGTTGTCAATTCTTGTGCAGTAAATTTTTCCAGCATTACAACACAATTGACAACTACAACAAGAAATTCCGTAACTAAAATTATGGTTACAGAAAACAATTATTTGCAACTACTAAATAGTTGCTAAATTAGATGCAAATATTTATTAATTAATTTGTAACTATTTTTATTAGTTACAAAATGATACAATTACCTAAATATCCAAACTTCTAACAAAAATTACAAAGGGCCTAAGGTACATTTGGCAACTAATTATTTTGTGCATATTACAAATAGTTGAAAAACTAATGTATAGCAATTAAAATGTATTTAGTTGCTAAAAGTTGATAAAAAAATTTGGCTCCCACTTTCCCAGTAAAATAAAAAAATAATATTTTAAATTACTAATTAATTATTTGCAAATTATCCTCTTTTGGCAACTAAGATTTTAGTTGCCAAATGTATGATAAATTCTGCAAAATCAATTTGGGCGCCCCATTTTCCCGCTTGAAATACATTGAAATTTTGGGTATGTTATTTTGGGAATTAAAGTTATAGTTGTTAATAAGATTTTTTCGCAACCAAAATGTTAACCACTAAATATTGTTTATTAAAAATAATATATACTACTGATAATCAAAATCAATTAGTTACAAAAAGTTTGGATATCAAAATTTTACAATGGCAACTACAACATTAGTTGCAAAATGTTATTTCTGACAATTACTAAAATATTAGCTGCTATTGATAGTTTACAAACGATGAAAGTTAGGAACGGTGATTAAATTTGCTTGTTACAAACAAATAACTAATCAGATAAATAAAAGGGCCATCCTATATAAACCCAAACTTAAAACCAAATCCCTAATATCCCAATTTCCCTATTCGTACCCGCGTCCTCTTCTTCTCCACGCACTCCAATTTCCCTCTTCACTTTACCATCTCCTCGAATCTACTATTCTTACCCGCGTCCTCTTCTTCTCCACGCACTCCAATCACTTTACATCTCCTTGAATCTACTTTTGCCGCCTACATTACTCCATTGAAGGTAACTTCTTTTTATTTTTATGTCAAAGCTCATTCTTTTACAATGTCATATTTTGTGTTTGTTGTAAGCTAGATTGAATGGTTGAGATGTTAAGTGACAAGGATTACGAACTTTTCTGTACAAATAAGTTCTTGTCCGCCATGGCTTTGAAAAGCTCAGAAAGGCATGTGTTAGCGCAGATTTTCAGCTGCCTCCTTTCCACCCTTTACTCATGCTTTTTTTCATTCAATCCATAAATAGATTTTAAAGACAACTGAAAAAGAGAAAAATAAAAACAATAGACACACACGAATAAAGAAATCCTCATTTTAGAACAAATTAAAGACTGTTACAAAGTTCACTTGTGTTCGTGTTCGCTTTGGTTTTTATTTCATAGATCTTGTACTCTGCTATTGGTACAGGGAATCATAACTCCGAGACTGAAACGTAGTCATTTTGGAAAGTTAAATGAACAATGGGGGAGATTAACTTTGTAATGATGAAATGTCGTGTAAATTATTGCCCCCATCTAGAACGTTTTGGTTAGGTTTACTTGTGAGTTATGCAAGCTGCACTCAAACTCAATCCCAGCAGAAAATAGTCAAACCTTGCTGCTGAAAAGCTCCAGTTCGCAGTCAACTCTGCTACTAAAAAGTTCCAGCTCACATTCAAACTTTGCTGATAAGTTCTAAAAAAGAAAATGGAAAAGATCCTACAATCAGCATCTCTTCTTGGTGTGTTTGTTCTTGTACAAATAAACGGCTAAGATAAGCAATCACATGGATTGCCGATTGTAACTATAAAAGGAGTTTGATTGATGAATTAAAAAAAAAAAAAAAATTAGAAAAACATTTAACCTTTGTTGATTATATGTTTGCTTAATTGTAGTTAATGATCTGATTTGGTTAGTTGAATTTATATAGCTTGTTATATTTAACTTGATGTTGTTTATTTATGCTGATCTTTGCGAAGATGGCTCCTGGAACAAGAAGATCCTTAGCTCGAAGGGCAGCTGATGTTGACACCATTCAGCCTTCAGATCCGACTCCCGAAATTGCTGCAGACACAAGTAAAATAATGATATTTGTTAACTTCATTAGGCGCATATAAGCACTTAGATTTCAGATCATGTCTCCAATGTTTGCTTATCATTTGAGAAGGTGATAAACAGAAAAGTAACCCAGTTAATTGCCCAGCTTATTCAGTTTCAATAAAGAGTCAAATCCCTCAGGTAGTAGTACTCTATTCGACTAGTTTTGACAAATGGACCTCAATAATCCTATTGGTGTCAGTCAGCAGATTCTGGACCGCCTCTTAATTTCAACCATTAAGACTCTACCCCTTTTCTATCATGGACATGCTCATTGATTGGCATAAATTTAAACAATTAGAAACTGTTTAAATTTATATGAAAGAAAATAGGATAGTGCCAAGAGTTAATGTGACTAATTTTATAAAGGTTTTATTAGATTTTTCATCAGTCAATCGACATTTATATTAGTAAGTAAATCATTAACTATGAGAGCATTAAGTTAATTAGCTCAATGTTTGGTAGCTTATATTAATTGTATCTCGGATTAGTAGCAAATTGGATAATCTAATTAATCAATATCCTCGGTAACTGCATTGCCCTCCACAAACTACCCAATTAACAGTCTACTCCATTATATGCTTTAACTTAATATTAAGTTATTATTTCATATAAGATGCTGGGTTTGTCTTTTATTTACAATGTATGTATATAAGCTTCAGTTGGTTCAAAGAACTTTATTCAGCACAAAAAGGAAAAGGTATTTACAATTTGTCATCTACACTAAAAAACAACTTTGTCAGCGATTTTACTAATTTTTTTTTTTTTTGGTTATCATTGACATTATAAACTGTTAAGGCACAACAACTTAGGGATTCGGTCAATCCAATACAATTGTTTCACGACACTCATTGGAGCGCCGAGAAAGGGTGAGTTAATGAACAAGCAAGAGAGCTATATGTAAGTTCATCGCTTATGTCTATTATTACTTAATTTCTTGTGCAAGAGACTACTCAATTCAATGCTTATTTGTCTAGTAAACAATGTTTTGGTATTTTAGATTGTTGGTCTTGTGTATTTCTTTGGTGATATCATAGCGAAGTCATGTTTATAATATTAAAATGTCTGTTTATCAAGAAGTTTGATGCTTTTCTTTTAGTCAGATTAATTTTTATCTTCTTATTTTGCGAAGTCTAAAAGTTTTGTTATTTGGGTTTGTTGATTTTTCATGCATTACGCTGTTGGTCTTGTTCTGTATTTCTGTGAGTGATAATATTGAAGCAACATCATATTTATAGTATTATACTCAAATTAATAACAAACTAAGAATGGTAATACTATATCATTTTAGTAATAAATAATGCATGACCCATAGGCCATAACTGTTACTGTTTTCACATTGTCTGGGGCCTGGATCTTAATAAGCCATTGTCAAGAGTGGTCTTGTAGTTCTGTAATTTCTAGTTTCCATATTATATTGTACTTGCAAATGATAAGGCCAAACATAGGAGTACAACTGTCGCAAACAACCACATCTACACTATCCTTAGTGCAATATTAGAATAGATGAGAAACTTAGAAACTTACATAAGCAAAATAACTCTTGCTAGACTTAGAAACTTACATAAGCAAAACTTAGATATTGGTGGATGAGAATGGATGAGATGCATATGCGGTGTTCATACTAGACACATTCAATAAATGGTGTTAAATGTTATTATATTTTATCTATTGTATACCAAATTCTTGCTGGACTTATTGCATGTGGTATGAATTGATGGCAGGAGAAAATGATTGAGATGCAAGAGGAAACCCAGGCAGGGGAAAGTGAAAGATCGGAAGCTGAAATATGCGAGGAATTGCTTGGTAAAGCTTCCGGCTTCAACCAGAATTTTGCATTCTTAGTGACTCAGCAGCAAGATACAACAGATGCAGCAGAGCTAAGGCACACAGTTGAACAACAAAAAAAATGGATTCATGATTTGGAGGAGTAGCTCATAATGTTTGTGTTAGACCTCCCATACATAAGGTCTATAAATCCAAGGGCAAAAGTAGGAATAAGAATAAAGAGGTGCTGGGTATGAGTTTGTTTTCAGGGGTTGAGGTGTACAATAAAAGTTGTTAGGATGTTGGAGTCTGTTATGAGTCTGGACAGGTGGCTGGACAGGTGGCTGTCAAGTCTGTTACAGAAGGGAATAACTTGCTTATAAATGGGAAAGAGAGTGGAGGGTAGGAAATAGTTTATATTCTGGAAATTGGGTGGGAGGTCCCCAGCTCCTCGAACTGCTGGGATTTATCAGTTTGCTAATTGCATTTGTTCTGTTCTTTCATTCAGTAGCTATTAATACAATCTGTTATTCCTATTACCTTGCTATTGCCTTGTGTGTGTGTGTGTTGGTTCTGTGAGTTTCTCTGTTACAGGAGGGTTCCAACATTTGGTATCAGAGCAGGGAATGGTCAAGTCGAAGATGGAAGGTAGAATGGAAACGTGGAAAAAGAGATGAAGCTGTCAGAAGATATAGTTCATTAAAACATATGTGGAGTCTTAAGGAGTACTTGATTAGATGAGGGAATTGATGAGGTTGAGAGAGGAGAGGGATGAAAACGAAACCATGAAAAGGAGTCCTCACTCAACAACGAGAAAACAGAATCCGGGAATTACCAGAACTGGAACAAGAAACAAGTGGAGAAAGTGGGAAGGAAGAAAAAAGGCCGGAAACTGGAATTACCAATTTTCAGTGGAGAAATCCTTTTGGTTGACTTTCCGCGCCGATCGATACTTCACTCTAAACAAATTTGGATCATCAGAGATGGTGGAAGCCGCGGCAGTCTGTATGAGGGTAGCATTGAATTGGTACCAATGGATGGAAGGGGAGAACCTTTCAAAACATGGGATGAGTTCAAGGCGCTCTAATCACCAGATTCCGGCCATCATTCCAAGGCTCTGCGCACGAGGCACTGGTGGCGCTGAAACAACACTCCACCGTGACTGAATATAGAGAGGAGTTTAGTCCCAACAGCACCGTTGAAGGACTTAGGGGAAGAAATATTGATGGGAGTATTTATTAATGGGCTTAGGGAGGAAATACGGCTGAACTAAGAGTGTTAAGGCCCAGTTCACTGCAAGAAGTAATTGACAGGCCCATCGCGTGGAGGAGAAAACTGGATCATGGATAAGTGTCGGCCCAAATCATTCAAGCCCAAGGCTCCAGAAGGCTCCTCACGCGTTTCCTATAGCCCAGACTTAAATCGGGCCACATGGTGGTCCAACCCAGCAAAACATCCACCACACCAGATCTGCCCCGACCCGCCTGGTGGCCCAACGCAACAAAACCTCCAGATCCAAGCCAGATCGCATCGTCACGACACCCGAGAGGAAAGAGAGATCACCGGAAATGGCCAGCGCGAGTTTCCGAGGGGGTTCAGGAGTTTTTTCGGCGTTTGTCTGAAGCAATATCAAATACAAGAGAGAAAGGGGCTGTGCTCCGATGTGACAAAAATTTGGCCCCAATCACCGCTGTCGGAGCAAATCAAAGACTTGCTGGTGTTAGACGACGACGACTCTGAGAAGAACGAAAACCCACCGAAAATGAAGAAAATCACAGCCCAGAGGGAAACGACTTAGCGCTGTCCATGAACTCCATCGTGGGTTTATCATCAACAAACTTTGAAGGTAAAGGGTCAGATTAAGGATTCAGAGTGGTGGTGCTGGTTGACAGCGGAGCATCACACAACTTTATTTCTCGGAGTTGGTTGAAAGGCTTGGGATTGCAGTAGAAAAAGGGAAAATGTTTGGGGTAATGGTGGGAAATGGCGTAACTGTGAAAGGGAAGGGGTATGTCGGCAGATTACTCTGGATGTGCAGGGGATTCATAAGCAGGATTTTTTCCCTTTGAACTTGGAGGAGTTGACATCGTCCTGGGTATCACCTGGTTACTCATTGGGAGACGTCTAGGCTACTGGAAGAAGTTGACGATGAGTTTTGAGGTGGATGGGATCAGATTTATTTTACAAGGGGACCCGTCCTTGTGAAGGCAGTTGTCTCCCTGAAGTCCATGTTTCGACCCTCCCCATAATGGGGGAGGAATTCTGGTGATGCTACTCATGGGGAGAGTTGTCACGACCACAGAGGAAGAAGTCGTCCAGAGTTCAGGCAGTGGTAGATCAGTTTAGACACCTTTTTGACCAACCCACCAACTCCCTCCACACCGCACCCATGACCACGCCATAAACCTAAAGAAGGAGCACCAATACCTAACATCCGTCCTTATCGGTATCCTTATTTTCAAAAATGAGATTGAGAAGTTGGTGGAAGAAATGTTAGCGCCCGAATCATTCAGCCCAGCACCAGTCCGTTCGCCAGCCCAGTGTTGCTAGTTAAGAAAAAAGATGGAATTGGAGGTTTTGCGTTGACTACAGGGCTCTTAACGACATAACAATTCCGGACAAATTCCCAATTCCCACCATGAAGAGCTGCTGGATGAATTAGCAGGGCAACGATTTTCTCGAAACTCGATCTTCGATCCGGATACCACCAGATTAGAATCAGGGCACAGATATTCCCAAGCGCCTTTCGAACACATGATGGCACTACGAGTTTCTGGTTATGCCGTTCGCTTGACCAATGCCCCCTCGACTTTTCATCTTTGATGAATAGCATATTTAAACCAGTTTTGCGTAAGTTTGTGCTTGTTTTTTTGATGATATTCTGATTTACAGCCCCGACTTGGAATCCCACATCAAGCACCTGCGGCACACTAGTTGATTCTGGATGAAAACAAATTGGTTGGAATTTAAAAAAATGTTTGTTTGGGCAGCAGAAGCTGGAATATCTGGGGCATTTGATTTCAGCCCAATGGGGTCGAGGCAGTCCACAAAATTGCCGCGATGGTTTCTTGGCCCACACCCACCAATGTGAAGAGTCTTCGTGGTTTTTTGGGATTAACAGGTTATTACGCAGGTTTGTAAAGGATACGCGCACCATCGCCCAGCCACTACAAAACTACTGAGAAAATCCTTCGTTGGGACCAAGAAGCACAACAGCCTTTCAGGCTTTAAAAGAGGCCATGACTTCAGTACCTGTTCTGGCAGCCCCGGATTTCAACTCTCCATTCGAGATTCACACAGACGCCTCGGGTTACGAATGGGGGCGTTCTTAGTTCAGAACAAACGACCCATAGCTTACCTAAGTAAAGCCTTCTCCCCTCATAGACATAAATCAGTTTATGACGAGAGTTAATGGCCGCGTGTTTGCGTACACAATGGGTCCTACTTATGGGCAAAAATTTATCATACGCACAGACCAGCGTAGCCTCCAGTTCCTCAAAGATCAGCGGATTAAAACCCCAGAACAACAAAAATGGGTATCCAAGTTAATGGTTTTTTCATTCGATATTCACTACTGGCCAAGAACCACAAATAAGTGCCGATGCTTTATCCCGACGAGAGAGACCTGAATTATCATCCTTGTTAGTAAGTCAGTTTACAGAATTTGAAGAATTGTCAAATGAAGCTCACAGACCCAAGCTTAGACATGATTCAGGATTTGGTTGTAGCACCCAAGCCGACCAACTACAGACTTCGCCACGGCTTTTTTACTGTATAAGGACAGACTGGTTCTGCCAAAAACTCTCGGTTCATCCGAAATTACTTGCTGAATTTCACTCCAGCCCAACTGGTGGTCACTCGGGCTTCTTCCGGCCATATAAAAGGGTAGCCAATATCGCTTATGGATAGGCATGAAGACGGATATCCAGAACTATGTTAAAGTCTGCACCATATGTCAAGTCAATAACACCTCAGCTTTGAAACCAACCGGATTACTTCAGCCTCTTCCGATACCCATGCACATTTGATGACTTGAAAATGGACTTCATTGGAGGACTCCCACGGGCCAAGGGATTCGATACCATTCTGGTTGTAATTGACCGCTTGACCAAATATGGCCATTTTCTACTCTTATCGCACCCGATAACCGCTAAGGATGGCCCTACTATTCATGAAAGACATAGTGAAGCTTCACGGGTTCCCTCGAACCATCATTACCGATAGAATAGACTTTTCATGAGTCAATTTTGGCAAGAGATTTTCAGGTATCCGGGACAGCCTTGAAGTTTAGCTCAGCTTATCATCCTCAAACGGATGGTCAATCCGAAGTGGTCAACAGGTGTGTGGAAGCATATCTTCGCTGTTTTGTAGCTCACAGCCTCGTCAATGGCCGAATTGGTTGCCTGGCTGAATTTTGGTACAATACGACATATCATCGCTCTACCAAGATGACCCCGTTCAAAGCCTTGTACGGCCGTGACCCCCCGTTTCTCCTGAAATTCACAGACTATCCTTCCCGGTTGCTGAGTAAACCAACAGATCAGTGAGCGAAATGCCATCATTCAGGACCTTAAACACAACCTGGAAGTAGCACAAGATCATATGAAAACACAGCAGATCGACATCGCAGGAATTCATTTCTCCTAGAGATCACGTGTACCTTCGCCTACAACCTTACCGATTTAAATCTCTGGCCACAAGGTTGAATGAAAAACTGAGTCCTAGTTCTTGGACCTTTCCGGATCTTGGATAAATCGGTCAGGTAGCTTACAGGTTAGAACTACCTCCGACGGCCCGCATTCACCCGGTCTTTCACGTATCTCAGCTGAAACACAGCCTGCATAGCTCGGTTCCTGTACACTCTACCGCCCTGTCCACCGAGGACTTGGAACTGCAAGTTCCCAGCTGATTGCTGGATATAAGGTCTCTTATAGATGGCACTACAGAGGTTCTCATTCGATGGCACGATCTGCCCACTTTCGATGCCACATGGGAACCCTTTGAGGTGATAAACAGTCAATTTCCTCAATTTCACCTTGAGGACAGGTGGCACTTCGAGGGGCGGGTATTGTTAGACCTCCCATACATAAGGTCTAAAATCCAAGGCAAAGTAGGAATAAGAATAAAGAGGTGCTGGGTATGAGTTTGTTTTCAGGGGTTGAGGTGTACAATAAAGTTGTTAGGATGTTGAGTCTGTTATGAGTCTGGACAGGTGGCTGGACAGGTGGCTGTCAAGTCTGTTACAAAGGGAATAACTTGCTTATAAATGGAAAGAAGTGGAGGGTAGGATTAGTTTATATTCTGAAATTGGGTGGGAGGTCCCCAGCTCCTCGAACTGCTGGGATATCAGTTTGCTAATTGCATTTGTTCTGTTTCTTCATTCAGTAGCTATTAATACAATCTGTTATTCCTATTATCCTTGCCTATTGCCTTTGTGTGTGTGTGTTGGTTGTTTGGAGTTTCTCTTTACAGAGGGTTCCAACAGTTTTGTTGGGATCCCACTTGAAAAGGAAAAGGGTGGGCATGTGGGTTATAAAGGCTTGGGCACCCTCCCTTGGCAAGCCGGTTTTCCAAGGAAGTTCTACCCAAGCCCATGAAAGACCCATGGCCCAGCCCAAATTATTGAGTTATAGAGTGGGTTCCTATCAATTGGTATCAGAGCATGATCCGGCGTCTATGTGGCAGCGCACGCGTGGCAGGCTGACCCGTGGCAGGCTGACCTTGGCCCGGGCTGCTACCCCGAGAAAGGGCATGGAGGCCCGAGGGAAAAGGGGATCCGCGTAGTCACCCAGGGGCAAAGAGGCCGACGGGGGTAAAGAGGCCGACTAGACTCGGTTGCGGAAGCGTGTGGAATGTTGGGATCCCACATTGAAAGGGAAAAGGGTGGGCATGTGGTTTATAAAGGCTTGCCACCCTCCCTAGGCAAGCCGTTTTCAGGAGAGTTCTACCCAAGCCCATGAAAGACCCATGGCCCCCCAAATTATTGAGTTTTAGAGTGGTTTCCTATCAGTTTGAAGAACTGAAGAATAAAGTCAAATTGCTGGAAGAACAACATCAAAAAATGTTTGAGATGATGAATCATCACATGACTATAGCAGCTGCTCATGCACAATCTGCTGCAACTCTAAATCCACAGCCAACTCCATCTCCAATTGATGATGACACATCATCATCTGCATCAGCTGCGTCTACACCCCCAACTGGTAACATTTGAGATGCTACTATTGATGGTTAGTTTTTTTGTTGTGTGAGTAGTATATATTCTGACATGGGGGTAGGATAGGTTTTTTTTTTGGACTTTTTGGGATAGCTTGTGCATATATTTAGGTGGTGTACACGGGGTGGGCATTTTGTAAGTTGGAGTAC
This sequence comes from Pistacia vera, assembly GCF_008641045.1. Classification (NCBI taxonomy): domain Eukaryota; kingdom Viridiplantae; phylum Streptophyta; class Magnoliopsida; order Sapindales; family Anacardiaceae; genus Pistacia; species Pistacia vera. The sequence continues at coordinate 1,186,767 of NW_022196003.1, forward strand.
TTATGCACAGATAGATATATTTTGATGAAAATGATGGGTGCATGCTTTTGTTTTTTGTTATGCACACATGATAGTGTATTTTTGGATTTTTATTGCTCATGTTGCAAAAAAATCCATGTATGGACTATTGACTTTATATATAATGAAGACAATTGATGTTATATATTGATCCACATTTTTGCATTGTGTCTCTTATTTTGTTGATGTTCAATGTGTTCACCAGGTGAATTATAAGGAGCAGCAACATTACTCTTAAATGTAATCCTATTTGCCACTAAAGTTTTAGTTGTAGAAATAATAAACAATCTTGGAGTAATCAATTATTACTTACTAAAAAACTTAGGCTCAGGTACATAGTTTTGGAAAACTATTCTCAATAAAGTTAAATAAAAAATTTGTGTTTGGTTTACTTATTCTCAAAATATTATTCTAAATTATTTAATTTCTTTTAAACTCCTAAATTTGTTAATTTAACTAAACAACCCTAATTTTTTTTTTTAAAATTGACAAAAACACCTTAGCAACCCACATTTACCAGATTTTGGTCACCACTGTTGGAAGCTAGCCAGAATCTGGTGTAATGACGCACTATTGGCTGAATCATCTAGTCTTTTCTAGCCAGATCCACGGTGGATCTGATCGAAAAAGGTCAGATCTTTGGCCGTAGACAGTTGTCAACGACAGTCAAGATATGGTCGTCGTTGACCATCAACGACGGTCTTATCTTTGGCCGTCGTTGATGACCAAATGCGGCCAGATCTGGTCGTCAATTGTTAGATCTAGCCGTAGATTTGGTCTTTTTGGGTCAGATCCACCGTGAATCTGGTCGAAAAATGCCATATCGGAGCACGACCGGCAAGATCCAATTGGTTATGCGTCGATATGACGACTCTGGCCACCCTCTAGCGGTGGTGGTCGGATGTCCGTATTTAATGAGTAGGTTGGGGGTGTTTTTGTTATCTTTAAATATTTTATTATAGGGGTGTTTAGTAAATAAACAAACATAGAGGGTATTTTTGTTAATTTTCAAATTCTGCATCGTAATACCCACCCAATTTAAATTTTTTCAAAATATATTCTAAAAACTATCAGAATAATGAACCAAACGGACCCTTAGTTTCCAAATCTCATATACTATGGCCAACTATATATACCACTTATGTAATAGCTGCTTTCTACTCAAATACTTATAAAACATGTATATATCAAAATACGTATAAAATAGTATAAAAAATTGGGCCCAAATTTTTCTTTCATTAAACATATACATTCTTTAAGCAAAATTTGTATCATGTACAAAACTATCAAAAACAAGGTGAACAGTGTAGCCATTTCTCATCGCTTACCTTTTTCTTTCATTAAACATATACATTCTTTATGCAAAATTTGTATCATGTACAAAACTATCAAAAACAAAGTGGACAATGTAGCCATTTCTCATCGCTTGCCGACGTCCATCCGACTGTGTCTTCACCTAGATCCTGCAAAACATAGGAAACAACGGGGTGAGCACTAAAACAATGCTCAATAAGTAAATCCTCTACTCATCTAACCCCGTAACTCTCTCTCTAATTCTTTTCTTATAATGCTCATTTACTCTTTCTGTTGTACTTCTCTCTATTTTTCCTTTCTCATAACTCTTTTCTACTAACTCTCTTTAGTAGTCACGGCCTCATCTTACCAGAGACACGGCCGGGACTCGCTCCCGCTCTACGTGACTTCTACTCATTCTTCTTCGATCGGACTTGGTTATGCATAGATTCGGAACCCTTGGCCATGTGAGTGTATACACTCTCTCTCGGGTACTCTCGGGTATAGCTCTCATCCGTATATACTCTCACGGGCTACACCATTTTTCTCTCTCATACTCAAGCCGCTCTCTCTCTTTACGATGTACATACGGGAATACGCTACCTATTACTCACGGGTTCCCCATCGCATAACCTACTCTATGCTCTTTTTCTCTCTTTTCTCTTAATGAAACTCACACTCAAAGTTCTCTACTCTCTTTCTTTAATGCAAATAATGCACTTTCTCTATTCTCTTTCTCTAATGCAATTAATGCATATGGATGAATCATGCTCATTAATGCACTCATGTAATGCAATTATGCCATGTAGCAATAATTAAGGTTCTCTACTCTTACCAATGTCTTACTCAAGCATTTCATCATACAACTCATGTGCATATAAAACTCTACTTGCTCTATAACTCTTCTCCCCTATTTAATCATCCCAAAATGGGAGAAACTCCCTCATACTCTCTAAGTTCCTATCAAAGAAAGACACTCCCAGAGGATTTGGCTCAAAACTCTCTCCAACTTCCACCAAACTCAACTCAATCTCAACTCAACATCATAACATCTCAACTCTTCTCATAACTCAAGTATATACAACAATAAATAGAAATAACCATCAATCTCATCATAATTTCTCAGTAGACATAATATATACACATACATACATAAATCTCCTTAAATCTCAACTTGAGTTGGATTTACTTACTTTGTGGGTAAGTGACTTCTCTAACACTTCTAATTTCCCTTGTTGTCTTGTCATCTCTCTACAACTATAACAATAACAACAATATTAGACTTCAATACAACTATAAGCAAACTCACATCTAAAGCAAGAATCCTTACCTTAGGATGCTTTAGATTCAAACTCTGCTAAATTACCCCAAAAGCTCCCTAAAACTCCTTAGAAATCCTGGAAAATTGAATGGAGGATTGGAAGGAAGTAGAGAATGAGAATGGCGATGGAAAATGGGTGAAATGAAGGGATAATTCTTTGTTAGCTCAATTTACAAACAAACATTCCCATTTTACCCTTGCTCTTCCTTGAAAATTCCATCTTTGTACTTTAATTTATTACAAACACACCCCCAACTCCAACACATGCTCTACTAAATTTTCTTACATTTTACTTCCCACTTTTCCTGCTAATTAGGGGTAGAAGAGTCATTTTCTCCCTATGGAGAATGCTCTAGAAACCTCAAGAAAACTTTTCGGCTATCTCGTCGCCGCGGCCAAGAAAGTTTCGTCGCCCTGGTGAAAAATTATAGAATCAACATCGCAACACAGAGCTGACGTCGTCGCGGCGAAGACTATTCTTCACCCCGGCGAAGACTGTACTACCAAGATTCCTCAAATCTCAACCAATTTCGACCAAAACTACCAACATACAAACTCAATTGAAGCTAGATCAATGAACATTTAAGTAATAAAACAAATCTTAACTACGTACCTCAAGCGGAGCGTTACAACTTAGATGCAGAAAAATCTATTTTCCTAACCAAATGATTAGTTGCAAAATCAAAGAAAGCAAATTGGCCAAACACTTTTAGCAACTAAAATTGAGCTGTTTTCGCTACTGATAATTTAGTCGTTAAAATGCACTTTCTGAAACTAATTTAATGGTTGTAGAAAAGAAATTATAATATTTGATTCAACATTCACCGACTAAAATTTTTGGAAATCACCATTGAAGTTTTAGTCACTAAAAGAGGCATTTTGCAACTAAAAAAGTTGTTGTGAAATGCTTTTACTACATTACCGTTAAGCATTTGGCGTCAACTTTTTTAGAATTACTATCCATTTTTTAGTCACTAAAAGCTATAATTACCCTTATTCATTTGGCATGTAATTCAGGGGACTATTTTCTAAGACAATTAGTAACTAAATTGCTGGTCGTTAAAGGAAAAGTATTGGTGTCTAACCATGTTTCTAGTCGCAGATACTTTCTGGGACAGCGATTTTGCAACTAGCTGGCGACTAAGAATTTTAGACGCAATAAACAATCAACGTCTAAATTTGACTATTAGCATCTATTTTCGATACACCCCAAATACCATTTTTCTTGTAGTGATATTAAGTGCAAAGAAGAGTATTGTTGGCATCACTCGCAAATGGCGAAGGTCATTGATCCTCCTCTCAATACAATCACATTGAACAAAAATTAAGGGTATGTTTGGTTCAGTATTTCTACCCATATTCTCAATCCTATTCTCAAAATATTGTTTGGCACATTATTCCAGAAATATTAGTGAATTTTTTAATTACTTTTAGGCCCCTTAAGTTATTAATTTCACTAAATACCCCCCAAAAAAGTTTAAAAATTAGTAAAAACACCCCCACCCACCCATACTTGCCAGATTCCGGTAACCACAGTCGGTGGTAGTTGGAATCTGTCACAACGGCTTAAACCAAGCCCAAAACTGATCGGTTATTCACCGATCTAGCCATAAGCGACGTCAAAACTTGGCCATCGTTGACCGAAAACGACGGCCATATCTTTGGCCGTCACTGACGGCCAAAGATGGATCTTTGCGGCTATCGACAACCACATTTGGGCGTAGATCTGGCCTTTTCCAGCCAGATCCATGGTGGATCTGGCCGGAAAAGGCCATAGCGACGCGTTACGACACAAATCCGACTGGTCTATGTCGTAACAAAATTTTTCGGCCAGATTGTGACGGTGGTGGCCGGAATCTGGCATTACGGGTGGTGGGGATATTTTTATCATTTTACATATTGGGGTGTTTAATTAAATTAGTAAACCTTGGGGTTTTTTTATAAATTTTTAAATTTTACATCGTAATACTCTCCTATCCAACTACCCAAAATTATTTCCGAAATCATATCGAAAATGATGAACCAAATGCACCCTAATATATAGAAATATGATAATGTGTTAAGAAGGTCAACAACTATTACACTAACGCTAATACCCCTCTAAATGCGAAAGTACCTCTTCAATTGTATTAGACATGTTTTTTTTCATGTATATGAATATGACGACAAATTAATTATAAAAATCTTTTTTTTTTTTAAACAAAAATTAATAATGAAATTTAGGCTAATAATATTACGTGGTATGTAGGTAATTTAAACTAGTATATATATGTCTCCTCTCCATATTTCAATTGTAAGTGAGTTGGAGAAAGAAAAAGATAAATAAACTTTTTCTATTTTGTATTAGTTGTAAGAAATAAACACAATTATAGAATTTATTTTTTCAGCAGATCCCTAGAGACCGAAAACTGATCCACAAGAAGATATTATTGATACTTTATTAATTAAAACCTCAAAAGGATGGCAGATTTAAATTTGATCTCACTTGGAATTACATCAAAGCCGTACTTATGGTCACTTACTGTCTGAGTTTATATATATACACACGGGTATTAGATATCAGCTTCGATGGCACAATTCACAAACACGAGTGCAGCTGCCGTGGTTTGGGCCCTGACACATCTAATGAAGAATCCTAGATCAATGGAGAAAGGTCAAGAAGAAATTAGATCCTTAATTGGAACTAAAGGTTTTGTAGATGAAGATGACACCCCGAAACTGCCGCATCTTAAAGCCATAGTGAAAGAGACAATGAGATTGCAACCGATAGCCCCATTACTGGTTCCAAGAGAAACTACGGCAGAATGCATCATAGATAGATATGAAATAGCAGCTAAAACACTGGTTTATGTGAATGCATGGACAATAGGGAGAGATCCTGAAGCGTGGAATAATCCGGAAGAATTTGATCCTGATAGATTCGTTGGCAGTTGTATTGACTTGAAAGGACAACACTATGAGCTAATACCATTTGGCGCCGGCCGAAGAATTTGTCCAGGGATGCTCATGAGAATTGCAACTGTGGATCTTTCACTTGCTAATCTGCTTTACAAATTTAATTGGGAAATGCCGATGGTAATAAAGGGTGAAGACATGGATTTAGATTGGTGAGGATTATCATATAAAGGATGAAGATGAATATAGAGGAGCCTCACCAAATAATTCGGTCAGAATATTGTTGGTATAAATGGTACAGGATCTCTTAATCAATATATGCACACATGGGAATATAAAGATAAACCATTACGTTCATCCTAAACTTTTTCCTCATATCGAAATTCACCAGAAATTAGATTGTACAAATTTCACAATGTCACTTCACTAAACCCCACCTCACATGATACGTGACAACATAGCGAAAATTAAATACCAATATGCGTCGGTGCTTCGTCCTTTTCGGCTTTTCAAATGAAAGATCCAGTATGCAATAGAATTAACCCTGCTCATTTTTGGTCTTGTAGTATAATGTCGTCCTCAGTTGTGCGGTGACTAATGCCTATCGCCTACCGACCACGCAACACATAAAATGAAATTACCTGTGTGCATTTTTAAAGGGTAAATTTTTGTTGGTTGGCTTTGTTTTGGTGGTGGTTATCTTATGTATGTTTTAAAGATAATCTTATATAGGTTTTATTTTTGTCTTAACTCAGGATTTATTCTGTGGTAAGATATACACTGAGAGATAATGTTTTGTATAACTCTTTTATCTTGATTAGACTTTTGCTTTTTATCATATTTTAGGGGTTTGTCCTGTGGAGCTAATCATCTTTATAAGTCTCTTTGTACATTCTTTTTCTCTTTTTATTGAAAGCTTAATTACCAAAAAAAAAAAAAAAAAGAAATTTAACAACTCAAAATGAGAGATAATAATTAATAAGACAATCGACATAAGCTTTCACGGACGTCAAATTTCATTATTTTATATGCAGAATGAAGAAAACTTGTTTAACACAACTATCTGATAAAACCCGTAGGCCAGTTTTAGTCGTAGTGTTAGTTTGACTACCCGTCTGAAATTAGGAATTTTTACTTGAAATCTACTGTAATTTGCTCGAGTTGTTTGCCTGTTTTTATCAATTCTTCTTCATAATTCCCTGAAAAATAAGAGTGCCGCCTGAAACATTTATATAAACAAAATAGGAATAATTTAACACAAGGTCAAGGCTATGTTTATAAAAGAATAATTTAATCTTTTATATAATTCATCTACTCTCACGAAATAATTATTGTCAAATTATTAGATAAAAACATCGGGTGCGTTTGTTTTATTATTTTAGATTGGATTTTGAGAATAATATTGAATAATTAAATAGGGGAGTATTACAAGGTAAAATTTAAAAATTTTAAAAAACCTCATAGGTTTGCTAATTTAACTAAACACTCCAATATATAAAAAATTTGTAAAATGACAAAAACACCCCCACTACCCGTAGTGCTAGATTCTGACCACCATCGTCAGAATCTGGTCGGAAAATTGCGTTACACCACAGACCGATCAGATTTGGCAGGTAGGGCGTTGATATGGCCTTTTCCGTCCAGATCCATCATGAATCTAGTCAGAAAATGCCATATCTGGCAGTTGATGGTCGCAAATGTCCTGACAGCCAAAGATATGACCATCGTTGTCTGTCAACGATGGCCAAGATTTGGCCGCCGTTGACCGTTAGCAAAGGCCATTTCTTTGCGACGGCCAAATCTGGCCAGAAAATGCCAGATTAGTGAATTACCGGCCATTTCCGGTGGTGGTGTAGACCGTTGTGATAGATTTCGGCTACCACCGACGGTGGTTGCCAGAATTTGGCAAGTATTGGTGGGTGGGGGTGTTTTTGTTAATTTTTAAACTTTTTTCTGAGGATATTTAATGAAATTAATAAACTTAAGAGGTTTAAAATAATTAAAAAATATACTAATATTTCTCAAATAATATACCAAACAATATTTGGGGAATAGGATTGGGAATATAGGTAGAAATAATAAGCCAAACGGAGCCATCGTTTACACAACTGTTTTGTTTGTATGAAATTATTGATGTGATTTATACAAGACCTAGGGGTCTCAAATCACCTTAATCATCTTGTATAATTGATTGGAGGTAGAGGATGATTAAGTTAAAGCCCTCTATCAACAACAAAACCAGGTTTGGCCTGAATATTACATCAAAAATAAAAATTAAAGAAGACAAAAGAAGAGAAAAAAGAACGCCACAAATCAGTTTTAGTTTCACTTTTCGAGATTGGGTGAAATATTTAGTGTAACATTTTAATGTATGAGCACTGAGCAGTGTAATAAACTAATAACTTAAGTCATAGGAAACCATCAAAAAGAAGGATGGGAAAATCCGAATTAAGTTCACATGCCTAATATGACCCCAGTATTAAGGAATCCTTTAAAATTCTATTTCCATGTGAATAACATAAAATAATGGGATACTGCACCTTAGCATTCATGGGTAGGGGTATCATGCTAAGGTACAGTTTCAACTTTATAACCTAAATTATGTGAGTCATTTGAGACTTTCAAAAAAAATAATGGATCAATCCAATAGTTCATATGAATAATCTGACTCCAGTATCAAATTTATAACGATTTCATATTTTTTAACTGATTCCGCAAAGCCATGGATTTGAATGGTCTACTAAACTTATGTTGTATATATAAATCCTTTTCTCAGTTGCCTCTTGGATTATTAGGGAACTCAACCAGCCCTCTAAGCAGAAAGAGGTTCGTGTTTTATATTATGAAGAGGCAACTTGCTTTGTGTGCAATTCTGGAAACTAGAGTCGTGTGAGTGACTATTAAGAGCATCTTCGATGAAGTTTTCAGGGGATGACATTTGGTTTCTAATAGTGATCAGAGTATGCGTGGGTGTAGGATTGTTGTTGGGTGGGATTGTTTTTTACTTTTATTTTTGTCAAGGCCTGGTTTTTGTTCTGGGTTTGATTGTAAAGAATTGTATATCCTTATGTCTCTTGGTTTTTTGATGGACACTTGAGCCTGTCCAAGTTTGTTGCTTTAGATTGAAGGGGAGTCCCCTCTTCTAAGTTGTATTTGTTTCATTATTTCTATACAATTATCTATTTGCCCAAAAAAATAAATAAATAAATAAAAATTAGTGCAGGATTTTCGAGCAACATGAGAAGATGATCAATGCATATATATACTAAATTCAAAAGTTGTTTACATCAAATACGCTTCATGGGACCAATCAAACAAAAGTTTAGTGGATTTCAAGATAAGCTGATAAACGTAATCCCAATTGTGGGGACAAGCTTGAAGAGGTTTCATATTGTTTGTTTAATCTGAATAAAATTGTGTCCAGCTAAAGCCTAGATGAAAAAAAACAAATGAATATAAGGCAACCAACTGTATAAAACTCAAGCCCCTCTATATCCACAAGCTTTTATTTATTGCAATCCGGGTTGACCAAGTTATAACCTAACCAGAAAACTGAAAAAAAGAAAAACCTGATTTATTATAATATAATATAGTTGGCATTGAAGACTTTTTCATTCATCCCTTTGCCTTTTCATATTACATGTATTTCCTAGGCACAAGGCGAAGAGGATTCTTCTTGTGCATGGTAATACCTGGTAGAACATCAAAATCTAAGTCTTCATTCTTCATTCCAGCTGGCATTTCCCAGTCAAAGTGATAAAGAAGATTAGCAAGTGCAAGCTCCACACTTACTATTCCCATGTGAATCCCTGGACAAATTCTTCTGCCGCTACCAAATGGTATTAGCTCAAAATTTTGTCCTTGCATTTCAAGACAGCTGCCAATGAATCTATCAGGATTAAATTCTTCTGGGTTATCCCAGGCTTCAGGGTCCCTTCCTACTGCCCATGCATTCACGAAAACAAGTGTTTTAGCTTGTATTTCATACCCATTCACAATACACTTTTCTGTTGTTTCTCTTGGGATTAATGGAGCTGCTGGTTCCAATCTCAATGTCTCTTTCACTACTGCTTTAAGATAAGGGAGTTTCTCAACATCATCTTCATCAACAAAACCTTTTTTTCCAATTATATTTCTAATTTCTTCTTGAGCCTTCTTCATTGTTCTAGGATTCTTCGTTAGGTTGGTCATGGCCCAAACCACAGATGCTGCAATAGCGTCTGTGCCACCAACAAATACGTTCTGCATAAAAAGAAAGGATAACTAGTAAACTATCGATGCATGGAATAATCATTAAGTACTTTGAAGATATAATAGTACACATACAAGTAAATAAAGCTGATCGATAAGTTAAAATTGATTACCATGAGTATTGCTTTGATGTGTTCATACGTAAGATCTACTTTAATCTCGCGATCTCTCTTGATTTGAAGTAAAACATCAATTATATCCTCTTGCTCATTTTTTGGTCTCTTTGGATCTAGATGCTCTTCAATGAGTTCTTGATAAAACTTATCACATTCCTCAAAGTTTTTTTCAAGGCGACGCCTCATTCCCGTGAGTTTGTCAACCCAACCCAGGAAAGGAAAATGATCTGCAAAAAAGAAGCTTCCTAACATTACCTGAGTTTCTTTATGTAGTGCACTAAATCTGCTTTTTTCGCCTCCTTCATCTTCATACCTCTTGCCAAAACCAAGTCTACAGATAATTGTGCTTGTAAGAGACATCGTCACCTCACTTAAGTTGATGGGTTGAGAAGCATCAGCTGATTTTGATATTTTTTTAATCATCCGATAAACCTCATCTTCTCGAACGGGACGAAATAGTTGAACCCTTATAGAGTTAAAGAGATGAATAACACAAACTTTCCTCATCTCTCTCCAATAAGCATTATATGGTGAAAAAGCCAAATCTAAGAAATTGTAAGATAAGGTTTGCTGGCCTAGCAAATTAGGTCTGCCTGAAAATGTAAGATCGTGTGTTTTTAAGACCTCTTTAGCCATCTTTGCGGAGGAAACTACAAGGACTGATACAAAACCAAGACGCAAGAACACGAGGGGGCCATATTGTTTAGATAGGTTCCACAGGTACCGAAGAGTGTTTGAAATATCGAACTGATGTATGTTACCAATCAAAGGAAGACCTCTAGGACCAGGTGGGGAACGAACACTTTTGCTCTTTCTGTGTCTCTGAAGAAGCAATAGAAGTATTGGGAGAGATAATACAAGGATGATAAGCAAAGCCATTTTGCTGAAAAAGCATGCAATAACAGAAAAAGACTATATTACTATAACTTCTTTACCTCTGTTCGGGTAAAGGATTCGGGAGCAATTTTTTATATCCATTTACTCTGACTGTTGTCAAGAACGGCACTCAAGCTATCTATCTGCCTAACTCTTATAAGTTATCTATGAGATTCCTTCCAGATAGAAAGTGCCAATCAAAAGGTTAATTTATTAGGTGATGTTATGCCTAAAAAGGTAAGGCACAGGGTCAACATCCAGGGCTCAAGAAGGTTTTATGCCACCTGCGCGCTGCTATGCCGCACAATAGCGCAAGTGGTATGGCTCCTATCAGTAAGTATTAGTCTTGCGAGTAGTTAGAGATCGTCCACGTGCCTAAACCCTATGTAAGTTGTGGATATCTCTCGGATAAGCAACCATTGGGACGCAAAAAAAGATTTGTACAGCACCTACCCACTTGCAGATTTATAATTATTACATGGAAATATCCCACTATAAATAAAGGTTTCTCCTCTCATTTGCGGGATTGGCTAATCTTACTCTAAAAATAGCTTACACTCTCTCTCTCTCTCTCTCTCTCTCTCTCTCTCTCTCTTTATTCTCTCTAAATTGTAACTCAGTTTACTGCGTATGACCTGATTTTACCATGTTATTAATACAATAGCAATAGACGTAAAATTCGTTTTTGATTATCTGAATCACTTTAAATATCACCTCTCATCCGTTATTTTATTTGATATTCTCATATCATGTATGATTTCTAAGTCCGTTTAGCATTTTACACGTGCAAATAGTTAGTGTCAAAATCAAACATCATCAAGTGTTGATATCCGTGTTTTTTTTTTTTTTTTGTAAAATATGATCATAGAGCATCGATTACACGTTATACAACCAATATTTGTAAAGTTATCTTTAAATTTTTGTCTGTTAATATTAGAGGTTGATAATGAACGAGATTTATGCATATTTTTTAACAACAATCACAACAAGGATAAATTAAATCATAACTATAAATAAGTTTCATTAAGTCAATGTTAATCTTTCTTCTATTATCTTCTAACATAATTTGTTGTGCTACTTCCACTTCTTCTACAGTTTTACTTGCACGTATAAGAATTTATCCTTCCTACTAGAAGACACGCCTGTTACGTATACAAGTCGAAAAAGAGAAAAAGAAAGATATATTAAAATAAATAACGTTAGTATAATGTTACTGTTAGTGACAATGGCTGATAAACTTTTGTACTCATTCAAATTTATTTGTTAATGTATCGTTTTCACATTATCGTATAATTAAATTTGTTTTATTTAATGGTTATTATTAGTTTAATTATTATCTATTAAAATAATAAGTGAATGGCTATAATTAATACATTAATAATATTATGTAGTCGATAGATAATAAACACAATTATAAAATTTACTTTTCAACAGGGTTATCTTTTTTTTATAATCATTCTTTTATAAAATAAGATAATATTAGCGATGGTTGTTTACTTCTTTTAAAGTTGAATGTGAGTGTGTTTAGTTTGATTACAGTGTCAACTAGATATTAGTGTATTTATATGAGTAATGCTAGATTCATAATTCAATCTTTTAACCTTCTCTCATAACTTTCAACGTGATAATTCGTCATTGGTCAACTCGTAAAATATGTCTCGTCTGCTTGTATAGGTTTTATATGTCTATTTGCGAGCTAACCAATAATAAACTATCACGTTGGGGTTATGAAAAAAGATTGTAGATGTGGTATTACTGGTATTTATACATAAATAATGAGCATATATATAATGAGTATACCAATTTATGTTTTGGACAAATATTTTATATATGGGCAATGTCATGCATGTTTATGAAGATCAAAGAAAGTATTATATATTTAATTATATAATAATATATTTAACTTTTTCTTAAATCATTTATTGCATGTAATATAATCAATTTTGTTATTTAAAATATAAAATTAAAATGGTTATATTAGTATAGTGATGTCGTTGGGGCAAATAATATATTACCGATAACTATATAATCATATTGGCCCTTTCAATTGTTAGATGGGTGATGCGATTTCCGTATTAAAGTTATATCCTAAATTATGCCGTTATCGTTTTTTTGGAAATTATAATAATCATATTTTACTTAGATCATCAAAATATTAAATTTAACAGTCTCTTTCATTTAATTAGAATAAGCAAAATCCATCATAAGAAATGTATACTTAAGAAATGAAGTAAACGACTTTTTCCCACCCAAGTTTTTCCTTAATGACACTATCCCACCCAAAAAGTTTTAAAATAGAATAAACCACTTTTCCACCCAAAGTTAATATTTCGTTACTATCCAAAGTCGATTCTAGTAGCGAAAATTCTTCCTATCACTACCATTTAAACCTCAAATATCCTCTCTACAAAACCCCTCTTACTCTAGCACCTGATTTCTCACGGATTGTTAACCACCACAAAGTTAAGATTTCATGTTTTTATTTGATTTTCGACTGATTTCGATGGCGAATATTCAATCGATCATCACCATTTGATCCATCGGCCTCCACTCTACAAAAACCCTCTTACCCAGACTCTTTGTAACTCGTCGAACGCCGATTGAGAAAGTAAAGTGTATTTTGGGTATTAACGAAACATAAACATTGGGTGAGAAATAGTATTTTGAAACTTTTTGATAGAAAAGTGAACCTTGGTTGGAAAAAAAAAAATCCTTTACACTTGAGAAATATTTATAGTAGAGTCCAAACTGGATTTAATTCAGGGATGGCAATGTGGGTGAATTAGACTCATAATGTGGGTGAGTTAAATTGGACAGTCCAATTTAATTGGGATTTTAAGTGAGTCCAGAAATTTAATGCAATATTTAAGGCATAGGCCCAACCCAATAAACAAAATAGATTATGAAAGGTCTTGATATGAATCATAAAGTAATTGGCTAATTGCCTAGTAGGTTTAAGTCCAAACAAACCATTTATATCATATTGTGCAGTGAGTGTGACGCTATTGGAAGTTGAAATTGCAGTATAAGTTGAGAAATAATGAGATGCATGTTAACTTGTGGTTAAGATAGAGTGCCAGAGTGTCGTAGGGACCATGCTCACTTATATTTTGCTTCTAAAGTCAATAATCGAAAGCTAAAGAGGTGACATCAATACCTCTCAATGCATTTGTGACTTTACTCCCAACAAGCTTCTTCTCCTTCTTGTTCTTGGTGGAATAGATTAAAGCCAGCCGGTCCCGCTTTTACCCAAACATGACCCCTTCCTTCTATGATAACCTTTATAATATATAGTATTAGTTCAACAAATGTTATGAATTTTATTTTATTATTTGAAGTACACGATCTTAGGTTATATGAAGAAACGAGAGTGATTTATTGGTACATAGATAGAGATTAATTATATTATGAAAAAGAAAATTTGATGCCATTATAGCCATGTGAGAGGGGCCAGCACCAGCAAAATGGTGGACAGTCATATGCCGTTGTTGTACCTAAATGCCAGTTGCTTCATCAAATAATTCTCTACCTATGAGTGAAAAGCTTGACTTTAATTGCCTTTGTGATTGTGACTCCTTGCTTTCTACAAGCTTTTAAAATTACTGCAATTACATGAAAACGTCGTTGTACTACTACTAAAATATTCATTATATTGAAGTGAGTTGGTGCAATTACTGTTAATCTCATCATTACTAGATGATCAAGGATGAGATAATACGCAAGTTAATTAAAAGGTTATTGTTGATGGTTGAGGCAGTGATCTCCTATTAAATTCATTTAAAAATCTATGTGATAAATTCATTAAATAGATTCACTGGGTTGTTGTGTATCACAGAAGAAGAGAGAAGATTAAGTTAATTAATCATAGTTTGACTACTAATTAAGGGGGTTTTGGGGAATAGAGATTGCTGGATTTAGAATGATTAAGGTCATAAGAGCTGGGTTTGGTTTGGTTAGGCCATAAATATAATCGCATTAATTTTATGTGGGGTAGGGCCGGGGGGAGGCATCCCCACTTGCTTCAATGAAGCATGGCATCCCTTGTGAAAATTAACCATCCCATTAACAGTGAGGTGGACTCCACGTGCTATTACGTGTCAGCAATCCCATAAAGCCACGTTTCGTGTCAAGACAAAAGAGCTGTCAATGGATGGTTAGTGGTTTGATACCATGTTGTCATAACATTATTTGCCAGAGGGATACTCGACAACCTCCGTTTGCCCCTAAAACACACCGTTTTATATATTTTATTCCTTAATCTTCATCATCTTCACATGAAAGGCCCCACTCTCACCTTCTCTTTTTCCCCATTTCATCAATTTCTCAATTATGTTGTGTGTCTCACGATAACATGCATTTTTTTTTCTTTTTTTATAATTAAGAGCAAACAAAACTTTATATTTCAATTTGGACTCAATTATCAATTAAATTTCTCACCATATTTGATATGGGACCCTTTTTCATAAGTAATCAATAAACACATCATGCAATCAAACTTTACCATTAGTTCAAATCAAGCTATCAATAATGCTAATCTTAGCCTTATCCATCTATAATCTAATTGGCCTTTTGTCTTTTACACAAAAGGCAATAATTTAACTATATAGTACCATTTTTTACTATTTATTAGGTAATATAATTTAATATCTATAATATAAGATTCAAATTTATATTAATTAGATCTTGTCGCATAATGGATAAAAACGAGGAATTTACGCGAGTGGAAAGAACGTAAATTATCGCGAGTCCTGTGAGCAACGGCAGGATAAAACAAAAAAAAAGGTGTGCGTAGAGAGAGATCTGACAGCTTTTCCTCGCCTATCTCAACGAACAGGGCAAACAACGCAACAGCCTTTCTTAAGAGGCGGATTCCAACGCAAGAGTGAACTACATTTAAGGAGTGCGTTGAGGCCCGTGGTGTCTTTGTTACAATTTCCAACACAGCACAACACAACAATATAGGGTCTCTTGTCTGAAATTGAGAGAGAGAGAGAGAGAGAGAGAGAGAGGGAGGGAGGGAGGGAGTGAGTGAGAGAGTAAGGTCTGTGTGACTGTTCGAGAAAAACAGATAAGAAAAAACGGAAGGAAAAAAGCAATGGGAAGATCCACTTCTTGTTTGAAAATTATCACCTGCGGTAGCGACTCAGCTGATAAAGATGATCCTGATTTTGCTGAGGTATCTAATTGGTTAACTGACTGTTGTTTTCTTTACTCACAATTCATTTGACTTTTCATTTTTCTTAGTTCTGTTTCTTCTCTATGTCGTCTCGATTTGCATTTGATGGTTTACTTAGTTTAGACGACGTTAAAGCTGTTTTGTTATAATTTAAGTTGTTAATGTTAAGATCTGACTAATATAGAGTGTTTATCAGAGTAAACGATTAAGTTCAGCTCAGCTCAGTACTGGTTGACGACTTTTACAGAAGTGGAAATAGTAACTGTGATGTTAAATATGTTTTTTCGTTTACTTAGATTTACTGGCAGCCAACCGGAGAATTAGCTTAGATTATTTAATATGTATACGCAGACTTATTGTTATTTTTGTTGATTGAAAAAGTATAATTGGATAATTGTGGAGTGTGGTATTTGTAATTGTGATGGTTATCAGAATTCTTGAGGATCGTGTGTATAACTCCCATTGGCGTCCCTGCTGATGATAATTTCAAGTAATCTTTTGATGACTTAATTATTAGTTTTCTGCTGGTCTTGTACTATACTCCACCAATGTGTCTTTTGCATGTACAGTATGATCCACTACCGAGGTTATTGTAAAAGTGATCACATGATTGAGATTCTTGGAGCATTGAAGCACGTTCTGATTTCCATGGTTTGCATAATGGAAAAATGCAAAATCAAATGTACCATTTCTCAAGAAATATTAGATTGAATAGATTTAGTTATGAATTGTTCAGGTGCTGCCGTTCACATTTAGCTAATTGTTACTCTCTTGTTCTCCTTGAGTGACACTATTGTGATATGTTCAAGGTGAAATGCGCTTTGTTTTACATGCTAGACATTGTGAAGTTCTCATTTGGACACTAAGGGAAAGACGGTGGTTGTATTTCAATTTCATTTGCTTCTCCTACAGAGTTAATTGATATTTGAATATCTTTACAGAACAAAGGTGCAAATGACAAACGTGGGTGGAGTTTTCGAAAGAGATCTGCTAGGCATCGAGTGCTAAGCAACACTGTGATATCAGAAACCCCTTTATCTGCCAAAAAGGAGAGCCCAGAATCTGCTGATGTCAACTACCAACCACCCAATAACTCCAGTGTTCCAGAGAAAATCTCCATGGTACAGTGCATTGATGAGAAACCTCAGCTGTCGACTCCAGTGGAATTGAAAGTATCTGAGACCATTGTTGTCACTGATACCGAAAGCAAGCATGATTCCATCGCTGATGAGTCTGTTGTTACTGTCATTCAGGCTGCTGTCCGAGGGTTCTTGGTGTGTCCTCGTTTCTGGATTATGTGATTTATGAATTTATAGTTATTATCATATTTAACTTTTCCTATTTTCAAAATTGTTTTCTAGGCTAAAAGAGAACTCCGAAAGCTTAAGAATGTAGTTAAGTTGCAAGCTGCTGTTCGTGGGCACTTAGTTCGGAGGCATGCTGTGGGAACCCTACGTTGTGTTCAAGCCATTGTTAAAATGCAGGCTCTTGTTCGTGCTCGTCGTGCCCGTCTTTCTCTAAATAGTTCAAGTATAGAGAAGAAGGTAACATGTAGTACAGAAACTTCACTAATGCAAGTATGCAACTGAGTTTAAATTAGTCTATCCAAATTAGATGATATTTAATGAGGAAGCAAAATTTTTCTGTACAATGCTGGTTGAATTTGGTCAGACAATTGGCTTTATTTTGTAATTTGATGAGCGGGCGGTGACTATAACAGTAGTTTAGGTTTCTAATGCAAATTCATCTGTGTTCTTGACTTCTAGAGTATGCTTTCTTGAAAGAAAATTACCAATGTTGTCTAATCCTCTAAACAAAAGAATCCTTCCATGCATTTTTTGAAAACAATGGTTATTGTTTGTTCATCTTTATATGACTTTTCTTAATCATTCTTTATCGTTTCAGGAGAAGGAAGATTCGGTATCCAAACCAAATGAAACCTACGTTTCCATGGAGAAACTACATAGCAATAGTTTTGCTCGTCAGGTGAGTAAATTTTCATTTATATTCTGAATTTTGCAGAAGCATTGTAGGCTGTGTATGTTGCATTCCTTATTGCAAATTATTCCAGCAATACTGATGCTCTCTTGCTCCACTCCTCCCTCTGATTAAAGCTAATGGAATCAACACCGAAGACCAAGCCCATCAACATTAAATGTGATCCTGCAAAATCAGATTCTGCTTGGAACTGGTTGGAGAGATGGATGTCTGCTTTGGCTACAAAACAGTCACCAAAAACAGAGTCAACAGTTGAGCAACCTGAAAAAGAGAAGACTGAGAATTTTGCCTCTCCAGTAGAAACTATTCATTCTGAAGTTTTATGTGATTCAGTGGATGTGGACTCAAAGTCAAGTGCCAGGGAAACTGTTATGCCATCTGAAAGTGAAGAAAATCTGATGACTACTGATGCAGACAATTTTGTTTTTCAGCCATGCCAGCCAACTTCTTCTATGTTGAGAGATGATATGGAGCTATGTCAGCCTGAGAACACAAGCACATCGGATGTGAATGAGATCCCAATAGAGATGAATTCTCATCATAATCAAGTAAAGCAATCAGAGGAAGCTTCTCAAAAGGAACTAAACTCTCTTTCTAGTAACCCTGTAATTGAAAGTGAACAACCTAAACGTTCAATGAAAAGGTTGGCCTCTGACAATCTTGAGACAGAGGGGAAGAAGTTTGTATTTGGATCGAGAAAGTCAGGTAATTCGTCATTCATTGCTGCGCAATCAAAATTTGAGGAGCTTAGTTTATCAAAATTTGAGGAGCTTAGTTTATCAGCAAATTCGGGAAGATCAATCTGTTCAGTGCACCAAGATATTTCTGTTGATTCAAATGTGGACACAGTTTCTTCCGGAGCAGATACTTTAACCAGGACAAAGGATCTTGACGTGACAGAAAATTCAGTATCAAGGTTTTATGGTGGCTCTGAATGTGGCACTGAACTTTCTGTTACTTCCACTCTTGATTCTCCTGATAGATCTGAAGTTGGAACCAGAGAATATGAGAATGAAGCTAAAGTTACAGGAAAGGAAATTTATGATCCAACCAACTCAGATAACTTGGATGTCAAAGGTGCAACTACCTTCCCAGTGTCTGATGAGTCCCACTCAGTTGTGGATCAGCCTGAGAAGGTTGATGAGGCCCAAGTTGAATCTGTTACTTCAGCTACAGTTGTAGATTCTCCACCTGTAGAGCACAAGCCAGAAGG
Organism: Pistacia vera; assembly: GCF_008641045.1. NCBI lineage: Eukaryota > Viridiplantae > Streptophyta > Magnoliopsida > Sapindales > Anacardiaceae > Pistacia > Pistacia vera. The sequence continues at coordinate 1,205,924 of NW_022196003.1, forward strand.
TAGTTCATTTGATGTCCACAAGCCAGAAGGTAGTTCATCTGATGTCCACAAGCCAGAAGGTAGTTCATCTGATGTCCACAAAGTGCCGGACTCTGAGACAGGGCGCCAAACATACAGGTCATCCCCTGAAGCCTCTCCCAGAAGCCATATGACTGTTCCAGAGTCCCAAGGAACACCTTCAAGCCAGGTATCAGTGAAAACTAAAAACAACAGAACAGAAAAGAGTGGATCCAACCGAAAGCGTAAGCCCCTGTCAGCAAATAAGGGATCTCCATCAAATCCAAATCATGATTCTGGTGCAAGAAGTAGTACGGAACAATTGCCAAAAGATCAGAAAAATGGGAAGAGACGCAGTTCCTTTGGTTCTACAAAAACTGATTACATTGACCAAGAACCAGGAGATAGTAGCAGTAGCAGTTCTCTCCCCCATTTCATGCAAGCCACAGAATCTGCCAGAGCCAAGCTTCAAGCAAATAACTCACCCAGATCAAGTCCAGATGTCCAAGACAGAGACTTCTACATCAAGAAGCGGCATTCCTTGCCTGTTGCAAATGGAAGACAAGGTTCTCCACGTATCCAGCGGTCATCTTCTCAAGCACAGCAGGGTGCAAAGGGAAACGGTACCCAGCCTCTTCATGGTATTTTCTTCACTTTTCTCATTTTTTTTCTTCAAATGATGGTCATGCTGAGATATTTGCACTAGTTTTGCTTCTGATTTTTTTTTTAATTCAGAGATGGCAATGTGGGTGAATTGACTCATAATGTGGTGGTTAAATTGGACAGTCCAATTTAATTTAGATATTAAGTGAGTCCAGAATTTAATGCAATATTTAAGGATAGGCCCAACCCAATAGACAAATGTGATTATGGAAGGTCTTGACATGAATCATAAAGCAATTGGCTAATTGCCTAGTAGGTTTAGTCCAGATAACCCTTTATATCATATTGTGCAGTGAGTGTGACGCTATTGGAAGTTCAAATTGCAGTATAAGTTGAGAAATAGAATAATGAGATGCCAGAGTGTCGTAGGGACCAGCTCACTTATATTTTGCTTCTAAGTCAATAATCGAAAGCTAAAGAGGTGACATCAATACCTCTCATTGCATTTGTGACTTTACTCCCAACAAGCTCTTTCTCCTTCTTGTTCTTGTGGAATGATTAAAGCCGCCGGTCCCGCTTTCCCAACATGACCCCTTCCTTCTATGATAACCTTTATAAATATAGTATTAGTTCAACAAATGTTATGAATTTTATTTTATTATTTGAAGTATACGATCTAGGTTATATGAAGAATAAAGATGATTTATTGGTACATAGAATTATATTTGAAAAAGAAAATTTGATGCCATTATGCCATGTGAGAGGGGCCAGCACCAGCAAAATGGTGGACAGTCATATGCCGTTGTACTCAATGCCAGTTGCTTCATCAAATAATTCTCTACCTATGAGTGAAAAGCTTGACTTTAATTGCCTTTGCGATTGTGACTCCTTGCTTTCTACAACTTTAAAATTACTGCAATTACATGAAAACGTCGTTGTATACTAAAATATTCATTATATTGAAATGAGTTGGTGTAATTACTGTTAATCTCATCATTACTAGATGATCAAGGATGAGATAATACCAAGTTAATTAAAAGGTTATTGTTGATGGTTGAGGCAGTGATCTCCTATTAAATTCATTTAAAACTAATGATAAATTCATTAAATAGATTCACTTGATTGTTGTGTATCACAGAAAGAGAGAAATTAAGTTAATTAATCATGGTTTGACTTCTAATTAAGGGGGTTCTGGGAATAGAGATTGCTGGATTTAGAATGATTAGGTCATAAGACTGTTTTTGGTGGTTGGCCATAATATATACGCATTAATTTTATCTGGGTGGGCCGGGGCGAGGCATCCCCGCTTGCTTCAATGAAGCATGCGCATCCCTTGTGAAAATTAACCATCCCTTAACAGTGAGGTGGCTCCACGTGCTATTACGTGTCAGCAATCCCATAAATCCACGTTTCGTGTCAAGACAAAAGAGCTGTCATGGATGGTTAGTGGTTGATACCATGTGTCATAACATTATTTGCCAGAGGGATACTCGACAACCTCCGTTTGCCCCTAAAACAACCGTTTTATATTTTATTCCTTAATCTTCATCATCTTCACATGAAAGGCCCCACTCTCACCTTCTCTTTTTCCCCATTTCATCAATTCTCAATTATTGTGTGTGTCTCACGATAACATGCATTTTTTTTTTTTTTATAATTAAAGCAAAACAAAACTTTATATTTCAATTTGGACTCAATTATCAATTAAATTTCTCACCATATTTGATATGGGACCCTTTTTCATAAGTAATCAATAAACACATCATGCAATCAACTTTACCATTAGTTCAAATCAAGCTATCATAATGCTAATCTTAGCCTAATCCTCTATAATCTAATTGGCCTTTTGTCTTTTACACAAAAGGCAATAATTTAACTATATAGTACCATTTTTTACTATTTATTAGGTATATAATTTAATATCTAATATAAGATTCAAATTTATATTAATTAGATCTTGTCGCAAATGGATAAAACGGGAATTTACGCGAGTGGAAAGAACGTAAATTATCGCGAGTCCTGAGCAACGGCAGGATAAAACAAAAAAAAGGTGTGCGTAGAGAGAGTCTGACGTTTTCCTCGCTATCTCAACGAACAGGGCAAAACACCGCAACAGCCTTTCTTAAGAGCGATTCCAACGCAAAGTGAACTACATTTAAGGAGTGCGTTGAGGCCCGTGGTGTCTTTGTTACATTTTCCAACACAGCACAACACAACAATATGGGTCTCTTGTCTGAAATGAGAGAGAGAGAGAGAGGGAGGGAGGGAGTGAGAGAGTAAGTCTGTGGGACTGTTCGAGGAAAACAGATAAGAAAAAAGCAATGGGAAGATCCACTTCTTGTTTGAAATTATCACCTGCGGTAGCGACTCAGCTGATAAAGATGATCTTGATTTTGCTGAGGTATCTAATTGGTTAACTGACTGTTGTTTTCTTTACTCACAATTCATTTGACTTTTCATTTTTTCTAGTTCTGTTTCTTCTCTATGTCGTCTCGATTTGCATTTGATGGTTTACTGAGTTTAGACGACGTTAAAGCTGTTTTGTTATAATTTAAGTTTGTTATGTTAAGATCTGACAATCTAGAGTGTTTATCAGAGTAAACGATTAATTTTCACTCAGCCAGTACTGGTTGACGACTTTAACAGAAGTGAAATGTAGCGTGATGTTGAATTGTTTTTTCGTTTACTTGATTTACTGGCAGCCAACCGGAGAATTAGCTAGATATTTAATATGTATACGCAGATATTGTTATTTTTGTTGATTGAAAAAGTATATTGGATATTGTGGAGTGTGGTATTTGTATTGTGATGGTTATCAGAATTCTGAGGATCGTGGTTATAACTCCCATTGGCGTCCCTGCTGATGATAATTTCAAGTAATCTTTTGTGACTTAATTATTAGTTTTCTGCTGGTCTTGTACTATACTCCACCAATTGTGTCTTTTGCATGTACAGTATGATCCACTACCGAGGTTATGTAGTGATCACATGATTGAGATTCTTGGAGCATTGAAGCACGTTCTGATTATTCCATGGTTTGCATAATGGAAAAATGCAAAATCAAATGTACCATTTCTCAAGAAAATTAGATTGAAAGATTTGTTATGAATTGTTCAGGTGCTGCCGTTCACATTTAGCTAATTGTTACTCTCGGTTCTCCTTGAGTACACTATTGTGATATGTACAATGTGAAATGCCCTTTTTTTACATGCTAGACATTGTGAAGTTCTCATTTGGACACTAAGCGAAAGACGGTGGTTGTATTGCAATTTCATTTGCTTCTTCTACAGAGTTAATTGATATTTGAATATCTTACACAGAACAAAGGTGCAAATGACAAACGTGGGTGGAGTTTTCGAAAGAGATCTGCTAGGCATCGAGTGCTAAGCCACTGTGATATCAGAAACCCCTTTATCTGCCAAAAAGGAGAGCCCAGAATCTGCTGATGTCAACTACCAACCACCCAATAACTCCAGTGTTCCAGAGAAAATCTCCATGGTACAGTGCATTGATGAGAAACCTCAGCTGTCGACTCCAGTGGAATTGAAAGTATCTGAACCATTGTTTCACTGATACCGAAAGCAAGCATGATTCCACCCCTGATGATTCTGTTGTTACTGTCATTCAGGCTGCTGTCCGAGGGTTCTTGGTGTGTCCTCGTTTTGGATTATGTGATTTATGAATTTTAGTTATTATCATATTTACTTTTCCATTTTCAAAATTGTTTTCTAGGCTAAAAGAGAACTCCTAAGCTTAAGAATGTAGTTAGTTGCAAGCTGCTGTTCGTGGGCACTAGTTCGGAGGCATGCTGTGTGTAGATGGGTGATGCGATTTCCGTATCAAAGTTATATCCTAAATTATGTTGTTATCGTTTTCTTGGAAATTATAATAATTTTCATATTTTATAGTTGACTCTATAGGCTTAGATCATCACAATATTAAATTTAACAGTCTCTTTCATTTAATTAGAATAAGCAAAATCTATCATAATATTTCAAACTAGATGAGCTGAAAAACATTAATCAAGTTTGATTGCCATAAGAAATAGAGTAAACGACTTTTTCCCACCCAAGGTTTTCCTTAATGACACTATCCCAACCCAAAAAGTTTTAAAATACAACTTACTCACCCAAAGTTAATATTCTATTACTACCCAAAGCCGATTCCGACCGATTCTAGTAGCGAAAATTCTTCCCGTCACTACCATTTGAACCTCCAATATCTTCTCTGTAAAATCCCTCTTACTATGACACTTGATTTCTCACAGATTGCTAGCCACTACAAAGTTAAGATTTCTTGTTCTTAGCTTATTTTCGACTGATTTCGACAGAGAATATTCAATCGATCACCACCATTCGATCTACTAGCCTCCACTCTACAAAAACCCTCTTACCCTAACTCTTTATAACTTGCCGAACACCGGCTGAGAAAGTGAAGTATATTTTGGATATTAACAAAATATAAACATTAGGTGAGAAATGGTATTTTGAAACTTTTTTTTTGTGGAAAAGTGAACCTTGGGTGGAAAAAAAAAATCCTTAACNTACCACTGTTTATTATTATTTGTATTATTATTACTGGATTGATGTCTCGACAAGCACTGGGGTGGTTGAGCATTATGGCATGCCAACACTAACAAAACACGAACACCTGTAGGATACAATTATTACTGAAAAAGTAATTTTTCTTTTTAAATTTTTATAGGGGTTTCTTGACAGCACTGACTTTTGTACTTGGTTGCATGGTTCTTGCTTGTTTCAGAGAGAAAATGGCAAAGGTGATGAGATGGACAAAGTGATGAGAAGCATGATGGCAGTCCTGCTAGTAACCAGTTCAGATAGAAACTTGGATTGGATTGGATTGTTGGTCTACTTGACTGGTCACAATATAGATCTACACTTTAGTTCTTTTGCATTTGATGGCGCATTAGCTGATCTATGCATCGAGATGGGATTATGGCAGGAAAGGACACATTAAAGAAAAAAAAGGAGTCAGGATCCCATGTATATTTTTAGTACCCAATCTTTTCTATCATTTTTTTTTTCAAACTTTCGTCCCAGAGGAATGCTTGTGTGTTTGTTCAACAGTGTTTTGTGTGATTATATAGGGTTGTTACAAATGTTTTGGGATGTGTATCTGAAAGTTTGACACATTGACTATCAAGTGGAAAGCTTCTGCTGTTGTTTCCCACTTGTTTTGTAATAAATTGATTAGTTTTCATTCTTCCATGATTTTAGTTTCATCTATAAAGTTAATTTAATTATACTCGAACAACTATATGGAGCCTTGTCCAGATTATTCAGAGCCAGAGGCTGGCTTAGGCCTTTGGGCAGGTCGACACCGGACCTAGCCTTTTGTCGAATCACTTCTCAGTTACCTAGAAAGGGGACACAAATATCTTAATATGGTACGTAAAACAAGTGATAATTGCAATGGGGACTCAAATTAATATTCATAATAGGATTTATATTCCTTATCGTAATTGTATTCCAACCTTAAGGAAACATAAAAAGAAACGAATCAAACAAATTATTAATAAAATTAAATGGTATTAATTTCTCTGATTTAAAATATAAAATTGACTTTCTTTTTGGTTACCTTATATCTTACTAGGATTAGAAGCAATCATATATTAATATTACTATACATAAGCTTATCATATTACAAATTCTCTCGCATCTTATTGCAAGTTCTCTCCCATCAGGTTGAATGACAGGCCTTAAGAAAAGTTGAACTAAACTCTTCTCCTTCGGAGAAATTCTTGGTTTCAAACCCAAACACAACGCTGATAAACCTTAATACCTTATCTAACAGGCCCATAAACTTGAACAACAAAACAATCCACGTGGCAATCTGCATGACCGACAAGAACTTATAGGCTATAGCTACTGTTGACCCGACCAATCATACACTTTGATCATCTACCGTCGTTTCAACCAAAAAAAAAGTGTGGTCAGAATCTCAATTCTATTAAAAGCTAAACCCATTCTTTTCAACCAAAAAAAAAAAAAAATCTAAACCCATTCTCAATCACAACGCGTGTAACAAAACACCACAGCCTAACTAGGTCCTTCTGTTGACGCGCTGCAGTACACGTGTTCCACCATTCATTCGCGTATAAAACAGATATAGAAAAAGAGAAAAAGGAACAAAACAGTGTCACACATTGAAACGGCAGAGCAGCGAATACGGAGGATCTAGGGTTTCCTGGTATCTCTCCGTTACTAGTTATTGCTCAATGAAGTTATATAGAAATCTATATATCTGATCAGTCTTTCTGGCCTCTCCCTCTCCGGTTCGATCCTGTAAAAATCTTACGGTTATTAGGGTTCTCAAAATTGGGTAAGAGATTTTTAAAACACAGTAGTCATAAGAAGTGTCTAGTTGGGGTTTCGAATCTGACAGAAACCCTAATAAAGGAAATTCTTGCATTGAAAAAAAAAACAGTACTTGTACTATAAAAACATATACTGAGAATCGAAGCTGGAAAAGAAGTTATTTTGAGAATATTGTAAATATGCGAGGATTGCACAAATCGAAAAGGGTTTCTTGGGCATCAGATGTAAATCTTTGTCAGGTAAAAGAGATTATCAATTTTGACGAATTTGATGAGTATCTGTTGGGATTAAGGTGATAAAAGAAAAAAAATCGATGAACCTAAAAACCGATACAGTCCTTGTGAAAACTTATTTTTATGCTGTTTATCGGATATTTTTGTTATATTGCTTTGCGGTGTGTGGTTTTTCTATATCTGAAACTTTTCTGGGTTCATGCATCAATGGGATTTATGCAATAATGGTGTTTCCCTTAATTGAATTAGATGAGTAGATTTTTTGAAGTTAAGTTTGCTAGGATAGAAGATTTATATATTGTTTTACATTGTGAATGGACTGGAAATGCAGTTTGCATTGAAGCTTTTTACCACCCAAGTTTTATCTCTAAAACTAGTTTTTGAACAAGTTAAGCATTGAAGTTATTATATTTGGCGTCTGAAGTTCCTTGTGAAATCACGTGTTGTTGTGCTTCTTTTGATTTTAATTATATAATTTGCTAAATTGCTTTGGTGTAAACTCAACTGGAAGTTCAGATTTGGGTTTGAACTCAATGCATTCTCTGAATTTCAAGCTAAGTTGAAATGCTATGTAATTGATGTAATGTTACTAATAGTTTAGATCAATTACAAGCCTGTTTTAAGTTTAACTGAATTTGGTAAGAATGTTTGACTATGAAAGTACACTGAACTCATTAGCACTTTGGCTCTGTTCTGAATTAGCAGGTTGCCAAATTGTAGGAATGTGGAATCGTTACTATGATCATGCAAATTGCAAGTCCTGTGAAGTAATCTCAAAATGTTGCCACTATCAGAAGTTTGTTAGCAAAATTGACTAAATGAGATGTGCTTTTCATGTACTTTTCATCTCAAAGTGATGGGGTAATGTTTTGATAATAGGCCTACTTTGTTTCAGATTATAGGATGAAATATGAAAAGAAGATAATATCATTGTTTATCTGCAAATAAATGCAGAAAATTGTATTAGAAGCTAATTATCATACACTTTTTAATGCATTCTTGGCTGAAACAAAGATGGTGAGAGAGGTAAGCCATAAATTCATCAAAGTGAATCCAACTTGGTCCAGGCACTGACTGATGCCTATTTAAAACTATCTGAAACTTGAATAATAATCACTGTGAACAAAGCTGGATTTTTTTTTTAAATATTTAAAAAAAATTAAATTTGGAAGTATACAAGAAAGGGAAAAAAAAAAAAAAAAAAAAAAAAAAAGAAAACAAATTTAGTACATTTTGAAGTGGTGAGAAAATATTTGATGGCATGTGATTTGCCAAAGTGTATAGGAGAATTTACTAGAGTGCTAGGTGGATTGTAGTTTATGATCTTGTATGGGCATATTATTTCTGCAAGATGAAGAAATTGGTTTGTGACAGAAAATATAACAGTACTAACGTGTTTAATATAACAATGGATGTAAGGTCGGTGCTTTAACTTGCCAAATTTTGTTCTAGGCGTCGGTTAATATAACCGAATGTTCTTTTTCAAGTATTTGACAACATTAATGCTTGAAAATTGTTTTTCCCTTGAATTGGATCTGTGCCAAACTCTGGGATTTCTCTCCTGCTCTTAAATTTCTACATTATAATTTCCTACCTAATATTTGCTGAGGAGTTCCATTTATGGATGGTTGATTTAGTGGTTCTTGTTTGATGCAGTGTACTACTTTAAATTACTTTAGACAAATTGTTTGTTTTATATAAGTGATTTCTGTTTCTAGTATTATCTCTTATGAAGTGCTGGCGAGTAGCATACCTTTTATTGGACAATATTGAGTTTGCTGTGCGTGCACATGAACATATATGTGGAAGTTAGGAGAATTAGAGAGCATTGATTTGTTCATTGGTTGTGCCATGGTAATGCTTTAGATTGAGATGGTACAACTTATATAGGCTTTGTTTATTCTATCTATCTAAAATTGCTTCTTTGGTTGGATTTACATTTCATGAACAATAAGTTTACATCTCAGTATCAGCATAACATAAAAAAATGCATGTTTGAATTCTGTATTGATTTTTATCTTCGTCATTATTTTTCACTTAAGGTTACTTTGTTATTGTTGCTTGAATGTGTATCGGACACTAAGGTTCTATTTAAAGGGTAAACTAATGCTTCTCTGTATATAGGTGAGGCTTTTTTTGTCGGAGGAGTCTCCTTCACAAGTTGGGTTAGGTGCCCAGGAGCACCTGCAAGCAAAGTCTTCATGGCCAATGCATTCAAATGGAGTGGTCAGTGATGAGTTTCTTCCTCCTGGTTTAGAGGGAACTCATCCTCCAAACCAGTTACAAATTAAATTGTCTGAAATTCCTCTAATCAAATGGAGATGTCCTCCCAGGGTAAATCACAGTTTCAGCTTTTAATTTTGACCACTTGCTTTCGCTTGAATATTAATTGTTGCCAGTAATATTTATAAGCTGAACTTTGTTATTTATTGCCAGTAATATTTATAAGCTGAACTTCGTTGTTATTTATTGCCAGTAATATTTTATAAGCTGAACTGAGTTCTTATTACAGTTTCGTTTGGACCTTAATTGGCAAGTGGTTGCTGGGGATGAAAGCAAAGAGGTGGAGATTCAAAATCAAAGAGAGATGAGAGTGCTTGAAGCTGTTTATCCTCGTCCATCTGCCATTCCTCCAAAGTTGGAAATTCTGCTAGTTTTCTGTAGCATTAATCCCATCTTGGATTCTATTTTCCTTTGACTGAAATGTTTCTTTTTCCTCTCTTAACAGCCCCTCTGTCTCAGTGGACATAGAATGTGCGCATTACAATGATCAGCAAACTCCTCTGATACCCATTACTCCCATTGAAGATGAAGAAGCTGCAGCAGACACACCATCTGGTTCAGTGGCACCATTTAATGTTTCGATGAGCTCACAGCCCCCACTTTTGCCTCCTGGAATTCCAGCACCTCCTCCGGGTAACATACTTGGTGTGTAAAACACTGCTGTCAATGAGAAACCAGCAGCATCTGGAATGGCCTTGGGTGTTGACCCTGAAGTAGTTGCTGCTGCATCTGCTGCCTTGAATGAAATGACAAAGAGCAATGAGCATGTCAATTTGATTGACCATGACTTGCTCATTAAAATCCTCAGCAACCCAAAATTGATCGAAAAATTAGTGACTGATCATGGAGCTGCCTCCAAACTGCAGAATATACCCAAGCCAACTTTGCCTCCAGTATCATTGTCAGATCATCCTCCTGTTCCTCCTGTTCCTCCTGTTCCTTTAACCGACCGACCTCCTTTTCGTGTGAACATGATGGAAACAAGTTCACCTTCAATAGTGGCTACTTCAAGTGGAGCTTTTTATACTCAACCAAATGGGGTTGGAGTGGGGCATCCTCCTAATGCATGGGTTAAACCACCACCTGGGGTTATTCCATCTTCATCTTCGGCTTCCTGTGGGGTTTCTCAAACAAAAGACATGAACTACTATAAGAACTTGATTCAGCAGCATGGTGGGGAAAGACAAGAAATTCCACAGACTCAGCAATTTGGTAGCCGATACATTCACCATTCAGGAACCAACCAAGAATTAATAAATAACCCCAAATCTAGAGATTCGAAGCCCAAAATAATGAAGCCTTGTATTTATTTTAACAGTTCAAGGGGATGCCGTCTCCACCATTCATTCGCGTATAAAACGGATATAGAAAAAGAGAAAAAGGAACAAAACAGTGTCACACATTGAAACGGCAGAGCAGCGAATACGGAGGATCTAGGGTTTCCTGGTATCTCTCCGTTACTAGTTATTGCTCAATGAAGTTATATAGAAATCTATATATCTGATCAGTCTTTCTGGCCTCTCCCTCTACGGTTCTATCCTGTAAAAATCTTACGGTTATTAGGGTTCTCAAAATTGGGTAAGAGATTTTTAAAACACAGTAGTCATAAGAAGCGTCTAGTTGGGGTTTCGAATCTGACAGAAACCCTAATAAAGGAAATTCTTGCATTGAAAAAAAAAAAACAGTACTTGTACTATAAAAACATATACTGAGAATCGAAGCTGGAAAAGAAGTTATTTTGAGAATATTGTAAATATGCGAGGATTGCACAAATCGAAAAGGGTTTCTTGGGCATCAGATGTAAATCTTTGTCAGGTAAAAGAGATTATCAATTTTGACGAATTTGATGAGTATCTGTTGGGATTAAGGTGATAAAAGAAAAAAAATCGATGAACCTAAAAACCGATACAGTCCTTGTGAAAACTTATTTTTATGCTGTTTATCGGATATTTTTGTTATATTGCTTTGCGGTGTGTGGTTTTTCTATATCTGAAACTTTTCTGGGTTCATGCATCAATGGGATTTATGCAATAATGGTGTTTCCCTTAATTGAATTAGATGAGTAGATTTTTTGAAGTTAAGTTTGCTAGGATAGAAGATTTATATATTGTTTTACATTGTGAATGGACTGGAAATGCAGTTTGCATTGAAGCTTTTTTACCACCACAAGTTTTGATCTCTAAAACTAGTTTTTGAACAAGTTAAGCATTGAAGTTATTTATATTTGGCGTCTGAAGTTCCTTGTGAAATCACGTGTTGTTGTGCTTCTTTTGAATTTTAATTATATAATTTGCTAAATTGCCTTTGGTGTAAACTCAACTGGAAGTTCAGATGTTGGGTTTGAACTCAATGCATTCTCTGAATTTCAAGCTAAGTTGAAATGCTATGTAATTGATGTTATGTTACTAATAGTTTAGATCAATTAACAAGCCTGTTTTAAGTTTAACTGAATTTGAGTAAGAATGTTTGACTATGAAAGTACACTGAACTCATTAGCAGCTTTGGCTCTGTTCTGAATTAGCAGGTTGCCAAATTGTAGGAATGTGGAATCGTTACTATGATCATGCAAATTGCAAGTCCTGTGAAGTAATCTCAAAATGTTGCCACTATCAGAAGTTTGTTAGCAAAAATTGACTAAAATATGAGATGTGCTTTTCATGTACATTTTCATCTCAAAGTGATGGGGTAATGTTTTGATAATAGGCCTACTTTGTTTCAGATGTATAATGGGATGAAAATATGAAAAGAAGATAATATCAGTTTATCTGCAAATAAATGCAGAAAAAATTGTATTAGAAGCTAATTATCATACACTTTTTAATGCATTCTTGGCTGAAACAAAGATGGTGAGAGAGGTAAGCCATAAATTCATCAAAGATGAATCCAACTTGGTCCAGGCACTTGACTGGATGCCTATTTAAAACTATCTGAAACTTGAATAAGATAATCACTGTGAACAAAGCTGGATTTTTTTTTTTTAAATATTTAAAAAAATTAAATTTGGAAGTATACAAGAAAAGGAAAAAAAAAAAAAAAAAAAAAAAAAAAAAAAAAAAAAACAATTTAGTACATTTTGAAGTGGTGAGAAATATTTGATGGCATGTGATTTGCCAAAGTGTATAGGGAATTTACTAGAGTGCTAGGTGGATCTTGTATGGGCAATTATTTCTGCAAGATGAAGAAATTGGTTTGTGACAGAAAATATACAGTACTAAGTGTTTAATAACAATGGATGTAAGGTCGGTGCTTTAACTTTGCCAAATTTTGTTCTAGGCGTCGGTAATATAACCGAATGTTCTTTTTCAAGTATTTGACAACATTAATGCTTGAGAATTGTTTTTCCCTGAATTGGATCGTGCCAAACTCTGGGATTTCTCTCCTGCTCTTAAATTTCTAATTATAATTTCCTACCTAATATTGCTGAGGAGTTCCATTTATGGATGGTTGATTTGGTTCTTGTTTGATGCAGTGTATACTTTAATTACTTGACAAATTGTTTGTTTATATAAGTGATTTCTGTTTCTAGTTTATCTCTTATGAAGTGCTGGCGAGTAGCATACCTTTATTGGACAATATTGAGTTTGCTGTGCGTGCACAGAACATATATGTGGAAGTAGAGAATTAGAGAGCATTGATTTGTTCATGGTTTGCCATGGTAATGCTTTAGATTGAGATGGTACAAATTATATAGGCTTTTTATTCTATCTATCTAAAATTGCTTCTTTGGTTGGATTTACATTTCATGAACAATAAGTTACATCTCAGTATCAGCATAACATAAAAATGCATGTTTGAATTCTGTATTGATTTTTATCTTCGTCATATTTTTCATCAAGGTTACTTTGTTATTGTTGCTGAGAAAGTTTAAAGTCGATGTGTAATTGGACTATTAGGTTCTATTTAAAGGGTAAACTAATGCTTCTCTGTATATAGGTGAGGCTTTTTTTGTCGGAGGAGTCTCCTTCACAAGTTGGGTTAGGTGCCCAGGAGCACCTGCAAGCAAAGTCTTCATGGCCAATGCATTCAAATGGAGTGGTCAGTGATGAGTTTCTTCCTCCTGGTTTCGAGGGAACTCATCCTCCAAACCAGTTACAAATTAAATTGTCTGAAATTCCTCTAATCAAATGGAGATGTCCTCCCAGGGTAAATCACAGTTTCAGCTTGTAATTTTGACCACTTGCTTTCGCTTGAATAGTTATAAGCTGAACTTTGTTATTTATTGCCAGTAATATTTATAAGCTGAACTTCGTTGTTATTTATTGCCAGTAATATTTTATAAGCTGAACTGAGTTCTTATTACAGTTTCGTTTGGACCTTAATTGGCAAGTGGTTGCTGGGGATGAAAGCAAAGAGGTGGAGATTCAAAATCAAAGAGAGATGAGAGTGCTTGAAGCTGTTTATCCTCGTCCATCTGCCATTCCTCCAAAGTTGGAAATTCTGCTAGTTTTCTGTAGCATTCATCCCATCTTGGATTCTATTTTCCTTTGACTGAAATGTTTCTTTTTCCTCTCTTAACAGCCCCTCTGTCTCAGTGGACATAGAATGTGCGCATTACAATGATCAGCAAACTCCTCTGATACCCATTACTCCCATTGAAGATGAAGAAGCTGCAGCAGACACACCATCTGGTTCAGTGGCATCATTTAATGTTTCGATGAGCTCACAGCCCCCACTTTTGCCTCCTGGAATTCCAGCACCTCCTCCGGGTAACATACTTGGTGTGTCAAACACTGCTGTCAATGAGAAACCAGCAGCATCTGGAATGGCCTTGGGTGTTGACCCTGAAGTAGTTGCTGCTGCATCTGCTGCCTTGAATGAAATGACAAAGAGCAATGAGCATGTCAATTTGATTGACCATGACTTGCTCATTAAAATCCTCAGCAACCCAAAATTGATCGAAAAATTAGTGACTGATCATGGAGCTGCCTCCAAACTGCAGAATATACCCAAGCCAACTTTGCCTCCAGTATCATTGTCAGATCATCCTCCTGTTCCTCCTGTTCCTCCTGTTCCTTTAACCGACCGACCTCCTTTTCGTGTGAACATGATGGAAACAAGTTCACCTTCAATAGTGGCTACTTCAAGTGGAGCTTTTTATACTCAACCAAATGGGGTTGGAGTGGGGCATCCTCCTAATGCATGGGTTAAACCACCACCTGGGGTTATTCCATCTTCATCTTCGGCTTCCTGTGGGGTTTCTCAAACAAAAGACATGAACTACTATAAGAACTTGATTCAGCAGCATGGTGGGGAAAGACAAGAAATTCCACAGACTCAGCAATTTGGTAGCCGATACATTCACCATTCAGGAACCAACCAAGAATTAATAAATAACCCCAAATCTAGAGATTCGAAGCCCAAAATAATGAAGCCTTGTATTTATTTTAACAGTTCAAGGGGATGCCGTCATGGGGCCAATTGTGCATACCAGCATGATCCATCGTCCCAGCAACGGGGCAGTAACATACCTGAGATGCAAAATGCCAAGAGAATGAAAATGGATAGGGAGATTAGCAGTTAAAAAATCCCCCAAAAAAAGAAAAAAATATCACTTTTGGCTTGCTCTTGTTGCAAATAGTGTAATTTCATTTCAATACTTTTTTTGTTGCATTTATAATCAGGATTTGAGTTACGGGATGAGAATGAGGATCTTGTATTTGACGATCTCAACCGAGGATTTTCATTATTGTCATGACATATTATCTCCTAAGTTTCATTTCCCTCGGAGTGGTCTTTATTATTATTTTTAATTATAAATAAAATTTATCTTCTTCCATGGGAACCAATGCAAAAATATTTCTGCTTGTAATTTCGAAAATATGTTTGCCTTGTATTTGCAAATAATATTTAAAAATATATCAACAAACAAAATGAAGTAAATAGAAAAATTTGAAAAATGGTTCTAAATGAAAATTCGCCGGCCGGTCCGTGCCTCCACGGTATTTTAACTTAAAAAGAACCCACAGTCCGTGGTCTCTTCTTCCCCCGATTTCTGTACAACTAAACCTCAGTTTCTCTGGCTTATAACGGAGAATAGAATACAGAAGAGAGTGGGAAAATGTTGAAGTTCCTTTCAAAGGTACGAATTGAGTTCAATGCCTTGGACCCACGCATAGCATCGTGCATGGAGTTCTTAGCCCAATGCAACGCTCGCAAGGCTAAAGAATCCAACCCAGCTTGCCAGGTCCAGGTGAAGCGGAGAACCGATGATCAACCGCCACAGATCACCGTCACTTTTGTTAATGGTGTTGAGGAGGTATTCGATGCCACGTCAACACCTGCCCAGACCATCAGGACCATGATTCTTGATAAGGGTCACTATCTGGAGACGGAGCAAATGTTCCGGGAAGCTGGTGAGAAATGGCCTGTTGTTATTCCCGAGGAGGAGCTTCGTCAACCTGCTCCGGGTACCAAGGTTTGTGCCATTGTCCTCTTTGTGGCATTTCGTAGAACAATTGGTGTGATTTATTTTCTTATGAACTAGTTTTTTGGTTTGATTTTGAATTGAAAGCATGGACTTGATTCTCTATATAACTTACGGTTTCTNACAGTCCGTGGTCTCTTCTTCCCCCGATTTCTGTACAACTAAACCTCAGTTTCTCTGGCTTATAACGGAGAATAGAATACAGAAGAGAGTGGGAAAATGTTGAAGTTCCTTTCAAAGGTACGAATTGAGTTCAATGCCTTGGACCCACGCATAGCATCGTGCATGGAGTTCTTAGCCCAATGCAACGCTCGCAAGGCTAAAGAATCCAACCCAGCTTGCCAGGTCCAGGTGAAGCGGAGAACCGATGATCAACCGCCACAGATCACCGTCACTTTTGTTAATGGTGTTGAGGAGGTATTCGATGCCACGTCAACACCTGCCCAGACCATCAGGACCATGATTCTTGATAAGGGTCACTATCTGGAGACGGAGCAAATGTTCCGGGAAGCTGGTGAGAAATGGCCTGTTGTTATTCCCGAGGAGGAGCTTCGTCAACCTGCCCCGGGTACCAAGGTTTGTGCCATTGTCCTCTTTGTGGCATTTCGTAGAACAATTGGTGTGATTTATTTTCTTATGAACTAGTTTTTTGGTTTGATTTTGAATCGAAAGCATGGACTTGATTCTCTATATAACTTACGGTTTCTACTTTTGGTTTTGGCATGACAACTATTTGTTTTAGGCATTTCGTCGAACATGTGGTATGTTTCATTAGGTTAGGTTAATGGTCTATTCTTTTACTTTGAAGTAGAATATACGAAATATTTCCCCCTTTATTAATCAAGGTAATAGTATTGAACACTTAAATGGATCATAATTGGGTCGATGCGTTTGGATTTGAGTAGCTGGTGCATATAGTTTTTCTGTTTCTTTTTCAGCATTCTCCTTCTTTTAAGTTCATCATATTATGTCTCTTTCTTTCTCTGCACTACCCTTCTTTTAAGTTCATCATAGTTTTCCCTTTGTCTTAGTGATTGTTTGGATGTTTAGGATGAGCAGTAATTGAAGAAAGATCACAAATAGTTAAAGGAAAAAAAATTACAGTTAAGTATAAAGGAAAATTTAGTATTTTAATAAATAACAAATAAATGTAAAGGTAATTTCTGGGCATTTCTCTGCATTTGAAGTACTGAAACTAATACCATTTTTTCTGTTTGTGTATAATCATTCATCATTTGATATGATATAAACACATAATCAGCTGTGTAGTTCCAAAGTCTTTGGAAATTAATGATTCGCAAGACAGCCTATTTTTGTTAATTGATTCTGCATTATAGCTATGGAAATAACATAGGAAAAATGACTGCTTTTACCATTTTCGAACCTGAAATTTTCTTGTTCCATTGATGTTAGCAACTGTGCAGTAATGAGATGTATTATGATTGTAACTGTATCTTCTATTAGAAGATTATTGGACTGAAGATTGATTTGACTGTAAAAGGCTATCTGTTAGAGAAAGTGTTGGAATCTGTGCTCTGTCTAGTTCTTGCCATGCTCTCCGTAATGCAGTCATAGGGTAGTGGGGTGTTTTACCATGCCCACTTCTCTTAGTCTTTTTGCTATATGCTGCCTTCTGATGTTGCCATGCATTTTTTCGTTTTTTTCCAGCCAAGGAAAGCGGAAGAGAAGAAGATGTGATACTGTAATTTGTCTCAATTACATTTTGTTTCAGATCACTATTGATGGCCAACCATGAAATCGTACATTTTTGTGAGAGAACTCCAAACATAGTTTTGATCTTTATTAACATCTATGTTCTTATTATAGTTAAGCACTAAGAATTTGAGAATTTCAGATTGATTTGTTGGATGACTCTGAATTATGAATTGTGGATGTTAGAAATTGTCTCTCAGTTCTTTTGTTTTCATGTTCTAGATGCAAGAGAAATTGTTATGGCAAACATGATGGTGCAAATAATAAGCAAATTTGGACTGTACTATGATAGACCTTCTTCTGGGCCTATTAAGCACTAACTGATAGGCATGACAATGTGCAATTTCAAGGATTAAAGATTTAATATATTGTTTTAGGTTTCTATATGATTTCCAGCAACTTGAGTATGATTTATGTATATGTTTGGTTGAGAGATGGGATTGGAATTTCTGATATGCTGATGGATTCTAAACCAGTGAGGCCAGCTAAAAGTGGATATTCACCCAACAATTGATCTGATATGAAAATAGAAATCTGCTTTCTTCTGTCTGGGTTTAGAAAACTGGTTTAGACTGATCTATTTGTGCTGATCCGTTGAGTTTGTTGAGCAAAATGTGAACCACGCTTTCTTAAATTCCATCTTCACAGTACCACGATGTGATCCTCCATTACATCTTAATTTCACTCTTAATTTTCCATCTAAAATGTGATCTTTCTGTACTGGTGAAATTTGGCAAAATTATAGCCTGCAGCAGAGCAAGAAGATGAAATTTGAAGCAGAATATTAGGATTCCAGGCTCACGGATATTGGTTATTGCTAACGTTTCAAAACGTAAAAGTTTCCACGCGTATCACTGTTATGTAGGTAATTTATATTGGTTCGGTTTTGCAGACTCGCAGCTTTTTCTAAACTTCCATTATTCAACATTAAACTAAGAAAAATTAGTTTGGTTTGCATGGCCCTTGGGGCTTTAGCTGATCCAAACAACTTAGTACTGTGAAAAAAACCAATGCACAATTTTTAAGTATTTAGTTATATCGTAAACAAGCTTACACAAAGAACAAATCTTACAGACGAGTGTGCACCTCCAGAAATCGGTGCAACCACAATCCAGATATATAAAGGGAGTTGCTTGGCTAGTTTGACTTTCCTCTTGTTATAGTTACAACAACGCTAACATGAACATAAAACCAATCACCCCCGGGTACACAGAACAGCTTAATTCTTTACAAATTACCTTATCGATCTTCCCTTTTAACTGCATTGGGATCCGATACCATGTCCATCATCATCTTCTCAGGAGAATCTTCCCAACTAGCAAATGTTTTCATGTCAACCTGCAAAAGAAGCAAAACAAACATTTATTTTGAGCAATTTACCCAATCCTTAGATGCAAACAGTCAATAGCATCCAAATTTTCTTGAATGATTTCTGTTGGTTACCTTGCGTCTTTGCTCAGTGAAAAGTTCCTCCCTCTTCTTGTATGAATTCTGGGATTGCTTTGCTGAGCTCCCACCCAATCCCCAGACTTCTACTTCCGAAATTGGAGCTTCGACTGGGAGAAACCCCTGCATATAAGTTCATCATTAGAAGCCGTTCTTGTGAATCTTTCACGGTGTAACGTGGTTCTATCAGTGTTCATATCAAGCAAGGATTCCAAACATATATTATAGTTGCTGCTGACTCAACCTTGCAGTTATTGAATGTATCATCTCCACAAAAATAATAGAGAAGCACCAAAATACAGATTGTCTATGGTGATTAACAAATTTTAAAGGCATCGATATGCATAAGCAATTAAGTTTAAAGAATATTCGAGTGAAATATGGGAAATAAGTGGCGGATAATAAAGTATGAAACTAGTAATTCAGAGTTTCTTGACACATGCACCATAGAAACATTGAGCAATGTCAGTCAAAAAGTTGAAAATTAAAGACACAAAAAGGAAATCAACATAGTGCTCAGATCTTAAAATATCATCTCATTCTGATTTATATTTACAATGTTATAAAAACTTCAAATTTTGGCATGGAAAAACGATAAATAATTGGCAATTTTAAAGGGTTCAAATTCTGTTATCAAAAATGAATATTAGCTTTAATTGTCTTTCTCATAAGCATCAATACCTGACATGGAATAAGGGAGCCCGGTCGGTAAGTTTTGTCAACTGCATGATGGCGAACAGTAACTTTAGCAAAATCTTCATCAATAAAAATTCTCTCATTCCCTATGGTTCCTCCAAATGCAATTCCCACAGGCTTCGGATGTGGTTCATAAACCTTACCAGTTGAATGCAAATGGCTGTAAACAAAGTTCTTCTCCTTCGCTATAAATGAATTCATAATTAGGCAGTCAGTTCATTGACTGTGATAAAATTAAATATGTTTATAGCAACTTGATTTTAGCACATCAGTCCTGAAAAAGAAAAGATTCCACATATTCCCCTCAACATACCAGAAGGTAAGAAAGCATGGAAGACTGGACTTATAGCATACAAATTCCCTGCGCTTCCATAAAACACATCCCTATTTTCGAATCCCTGTTCTGTAAGTGCACCTATGATCCATTTCCTGTCACTGGCATCACCCCCATGGGCATCTCCAGAATTAGCAGAGACCAAAATTAGCAATGGACCATGGTAACCTTCAATGTTAGACCAGAACCTGTTCAGGCCTTTGCCATGGAGAGATGACCTACAAAGTAATGTTAAATAAGATTTAATGTAGTAGCAAGCAACTACACAGGCAAATTTGACAAGTAAAACCCGGAAAATAAAGACCCAGCCAAACATGGACATACAATTACAATCTCAATCAGAGGAGAGATTTGTTTCTAGTTGTCAAGAAGCTAAGTAACAACTCATGCAATCAACAACTTAAGCAATAGAAGCAATATTATAGATTAAGCTGACAATTCATTAGATTTAAGAAATCAATAACAAGAGTATTCATCTGCGCAACATGCAAGTAAAATAAGTCATAACAAGATGAGATGGGAAAGATGACATACTTATAGACAAGATTTTCATCTGTTTCATCACTCTTAATAGGACAGCATAGTTTCAAAACCTCTTCACATACAGTTCTGTATGTAAGGGAAATTGAGAATGCCCTTCCCCGGGATAGAAGATAATTATCACGTGCCTTTGTCGAAGAGATATCTCCTAAAGACGATATAGAGGGTCCCAAAGCATTCTGCCATTTTTCACAAAATAGTTATCCCACCAATGATATATTAGCAGCAGATAGTGTTTTAATGCAAACTGTTCAATTGTTTGAATGCACAATTCAGATAGCGAGTTTTGTTTAGATAAACTAATATCTTAATCCTCAATTGGAGTCTTAAGTCCTGAAAAGTCTGCAATCCATCAGTGTTCAGACATGGGATATCTCATGCGCTTATATGCATAACAATCAATCATGTCGCTCACAATACACCAGCGAAAAAAACCAAGTCAACCAAAACTTGGTATTTGGATAATGAGAATTCACGAAAGCTAGCTAACTAGAAGGAAAAGATAAATTATATACCTCTAAGGCAACACAGTTATGTAGTCTTGCATTGACAAATTTGGTAAAGCACTCGGTGAGACTTGGCACTGTTTTGAAGGCCCATTGAAGAAACTTTCCTGCAGGAAGCTGAACTTCCAAGTCAGCAACACTGCAATCCCATACATTGAAATCACTGCCAACTTCAGCACACGACATAACAGCCGACAATACCAAATGATTAACATCTGGCAGCCAAAGATCTACTTTTTCTTCCGAAACTATTCGAGTTCTAGAATCCCATAACAGAGTCCAGCTCATCCAAAAAATCATAAGCACATCAACAGGCAGAAGATACCCACCCACCTTACAATCAGCATCATCAGATTCAAATTCCAATTTCAAATTCAGTCCTGCCTTTGTACCAGCTGCGCAGAATATTCTCAACAAAGTATTAAGCACCATTGAAGTAGGCATCCTTCCACAACACTTAACATAACCTTTCACAAACTCAACCCAACTTAATCCTCCCTTTTCAGGCACAAAGAATAAATCTGCTATGGATACACCCACATGATCCAACAAACTCCAAATGGAATTAACCACAAGGGGTGCTTCAGAATTCGGGTTTTTATAATTCAAATTAAAACATTGCTGAAACAGATTAAATTCCGTAAGTGAGATAACGTAAGATAACATATACAAACCTAATTAAAGATTTAGACTTTTGAGTATATTTACCAACAAAGCGAGCAATGTAATGTAATGTAACGAACCTGTAGAGTGCGGCGAGGAAGTAAATTAGTTTGAGGATGATGAAGCTTTGAGAAAGCATTTTGAAGCACAGGAAGTGATCCTGTAGAAGCTGCTAAACTTTCCACTTCTCTTTGTTCATTGGGAACATTGTGGGATGTGGACGGTGATGCTCCCATTTTTTCTCACTTTCTCTTCAATGTCAATCAAACCTCCTCGATGAATTCCAGTTTCACACTCACAACAATATCAAAAGCATCCACCGTCTCATGCATTGCCAACTCGGCAACATTTGTCACACCCCCGATGACTTAAAAACTTTTTGTCCCCTTCCTTCAGTTATGACTTATGAGTAAGTTTATCCTACATTTTATAAAAGTAATATATTTTAAAGGCCTATTGGATAAAACTACCCAATTTATTCTTTGACTGTTATTTTGATTGAAAGTACATAGATAAAACTGGGCCTATTGGACCTTGTTACTGGGCCTTTACGAACTCGCCCAATAAGTTAGTTGGGAAACCCACTCAGATTTAAAACTGAAACAGAAAGATTCTGAAGTCAGTTCGATTGGAATCGACAGCCATCCCCACTCGAAGAGTTTTCGGTTATTTATCGTCCAATGGTGCCACCTCCTGGACCTTACTCCGGCACCAGCACGCTCGCCCTGGTGATCAATTTCACTTGTTAATCTCATACTGAAACTTTAATCAGTTATTTAATACATAAATTATCATCTGCTAATAAATGGCAAAATTAGCGTAATTAAAATGGGACTAAAGGTTTAATCGACTGTTCTACATGACTTCATTTTATTAGTTTGTGCCTTTGTGGGACCTTTTTTTTTTTTTTTTTATCGGGTTTCTTTTTGTGTAGGTGGCTCGTGTGTCGGCCTTCAGTTTTGGTGCGGTTTATGGTAATATGAAGCTCAAGATTCTTAAGGTCATCCCTCATCTTTGATTCTTAAAAATCATCTGTGATTTTGAATTCTGATATTGTGATGCGTTCTTAGATCTAATTATGTTTTATTGTAATTATTTTTAGTTTTTTAGGTAATTAGATTAGTAATCTCGGTTAAATTTAATTTAGGAAATAAAATTTTACTACATGATTTATACTTATTGTATCGATAAGGACATTCACGGGGTGTGCCTGGCGTTAGAATAGAAAAATTGCAATGCATACTGGGTTTTGCTTGAGAAGCTTATTGAAACTTAATTAGGACTCCTCTTGTTAATATTTGTTGGTTTAGAGACAAGATTAAAGAACTATTTGGTGTGACCGTTGCAGTTGATATCAATTGTAGAGCTATTAAGACAAATTCCATTGTCAGAGTTCCAGTATGAAAAAAGCAATGCAGCCTATCAGGGATTCACATGTAGTTTAGAAGTCTTTGAACTGTTGGTAATGTGTTGCTACCCCCTGGTATGCGCCGCTTTCCTAATCAAAAGATAGGAGAGAACCCCTTCTCCTGAGGAATCATTGGACAATGGTGACATGGTTTATCACTCTTTTTAATATATGAGAATTTGTCTGGTCACCATTACTAGGAAAGGAGTTACATTGGAAATCAGTTTACCGTCTCATGAAACTGGTATTGAATGACTATGGGTTTGTTAAATACTTTCATCACATGCATCCTCAAGGTGTTATGCATCATGATTCTTTGTGATCTTTTAGTTTAAGAATATCCTGAATGAAGCTTGGCTAAGGTGGTGAAATTCTCAGAGATTTAGAAATCTATTCTTCTGTATTGTTATCAGTAAAGGAGGACATTACATTCCAAAATTTATATTACAGTGCTAAGTTGGGTATTGTCACTCCACTGAAATTATTTTGTTTGACATATCTGGTCCTCGTATAAGCTATGGATGGGAATAACTGAGAGATTTTTGGATTCTGTAACGTTTATGTGTGAAAAGCATTGCAGCCCATTACCGATCTATTTTGTTTGTAAAATTTAACCTTTTTCCTTTCTTTCTTTTTTGTTTTTTTTTTTTTTCTTTTAACCAGATGAAGGCAAAGTCACACAAGAAAGCGGAAGCCAAGGCACATCACTGAGGAGCTGTTCATAGAATGGAATAAGGAGAGGTGGGGCTCCTGTTTCAAATTTGATGCATTTGAACACGACGGTTCTTGAACATGGTGTTGGTAGTTAATTTTGGTTTGCTATCTTTGCTATTAGAATTCTCATTATTGCTTTTCCTTTTGAAAGAGCGCAAGGATGATCTTGATATAAGTGCTGCTAGTTTATCATCTGAACTATTGGAATTCACATTATCTTCATAGAGAGAAGAAGAATTGTTGTTATGATTTAGTTGATTCCCTTCTGCTTAGTGTTTTTTTCGTGATTTAATGGAATAATTTGATGGTTGATGGCTTGATGCAGAAGGTCTTCCACCACTCAATGTTGTATATTGATATTAATTCTTTCTTTTTGTTTGTTTGTATTCAGGAAAGAAAAATAATTATGAGAAAGTTATTCAGGAATTAAACAATTACTGCTGTCCGTTTGCAGCAGATACGTGAAACGCTCTCAACCTGATTCAGTTGTTGATGAACTAAAACTCTGGTGGGTTGTATGTTAAAAAATTAAAAATTAAAAAATAAGAAATGTTATTTGTTTTCTAAAATTTACGTAATAATTTAAATATAATATACAGCAACATTTTAACCACTTTTGGGTGGTTGGGTGAAACAATGAGAATTCTTGAGTGTATTACTTGATTGTTAATAGGGGTGTTTATTGGAAGGTTTATCTGGTTGTTAACTTCCAGGGTCTGAACATCTACAGGTAGAGCTATATATCCCTAATTCGGGTGGAGCTATAAGTGTTCTTTAAGTGTATTATTTAGTTGTTAATAGGGTGTTCATTGGAAGGCTTGCTTGTTAACTTTTAGAGGTCGTTTGGATTGGGGGTAAATAAGATAACGGGGGTAATCTTTGTTTATTTTGTAAGAATATTGTGTTTGGTTTGTATGTAATAAAATATTACGAGAATCTTTTATTGCAAATAGTGGCTACTTTTGGTAATGTGTGGGGTAATCTTATTACCTTATCAGGGAGTGTCATTAAAACATTATTAGAGTAATATGATTTTTCTACTCATTTTGTCCTTAATTAAAAACCATTTCAGACACAATTATCCTCAAATGTCTACCAAATAACAATTAGCCCAACCGCCCTACATTTGAGAAATTAGCTAAAACACTCTAACCATAAAAAAGTTTAAAAGTTAACAAAATACCTCTAATCACTCAAAACCACCGTCGGCCACCGACGTTAGTCGCCGTAATGGTGCGCGACCGGCGGGATCTGACTGGTCGTGCACCAGTGAGGCATTTTCTTCATCGTCGAAAACAATTAGATTTGGCATTTCTATGGTTGTTTCATGGTCACAAATGTGGTCGTTTTCCGACCATGGATTTGTAATCCATGACCATTTTCGACTTTGCCGATTTCGTTGACTATCGACGGTGGTGGTTGGTTGTCGGTAGTGGCTTAGGCTGAGTGAAAGTGATTTTGTTATAAATTAAAATTTTATATGACTTGAGTGTTTTAGCAAAATTTTAAATGATGGGGGTTAAAAGTGATTCAAAAAATAATAATAAAAAATATTATTATATTAATATTTAAAAAAGAATGCAATTTAATAATTATATAACATACTCATCCATTTATTCAAATCAATCAAACATATTTTCTAAATATTCCTATGATTTTTTTTAATTAATATAATATATTTATATATTAAAATATTATATGATCCAAACGAGGGCTCAAGTATCACGAGTTAAAGAATAAAAAAGAAAAATCGGTTTTTCTTAAATAAATTGTCTTTTGAAGATAACATGTAGTAAAATAATCCCATACAGCTTTTAAATCCAATATGTGATTATTGGGGAGAATTTTTTCAGCAGTCCCCTAAATTATTTTTCAGAAAAATAAGTCGGAGCATAAGAAAAACGTCCGACTTGGCAACTTCTTACTTGGCGCGCAAGTGAACCGTCCATGAACCAGACACGAATGATCCAAAGAAGGTTGACAAAAGGTTGATCTTAAAAGCCTCCATCCAGTTTCGATTCCCTGCAACACAAGGAGTCTGTAGTTTTGTAAGCCATATTCGATCAGGTACACGAAGACTCTCCAAATCTTTTTGTGTGTGTGTGTGTGTGTTGTGTGTGTGTTTTTCATCTGGAACGATGGTTATAGAAGATGATGCTTTTAAGAAACTAGAATATCTGTCCCTTGTCTCTAAGATTTGTTCTGAGTTGGAAACACATCTAGGCTTTGGAGATAAGGTATTGGCTGAGTTCCTCTGCGAGTTAGGCCGTAGTTGCGAAACAGTGGAGAGGTTTGATACTAAATTGAAAGCAAATGGAGCTGAGTTGCCTGATTACGTTGTCCGTACATTGTTAACTATCATTCACGCCATTCTTCCTCCGGGTAAGAAGCGAAATTCAGATGAGAAGTTAAAGAAAGAGAGAGGCAGTGATGGTGAGAAGATCAAGTACAGTGCTCTTGAGAAAGAAATTGAAGTTGATGTTGGTAATCGATGTCGAGAAACTGAGGATCCCAAGTTGTATATGGTTTATAAAGGGACAGTATCAAGAGTGATGGAGACGGGTTGTTTTGTTGAGTTGAGGGATTTAAAGGGTAAGGAGGGTTTGGTTCATGTTTCGCAGATTTCACGTAGGAGAATTGGTAATGCCAAAGATGTTTTGCAGCCTTATCAGGAGGTTTATGCGAAGGTGATTTCGGTTTCAGGTGGGAAGTTGAGTCTTTCCATGAGGGATATCAATCAGAATACTGGTAAGGACTTACTTCCGCTAAAGAAGAGCTCCGTGGATGATAAGTTCAGGGCTAATGCATCAGGGCCTATAGCTAGGATGGATCTTGAGGAGGATGATGCTGTCCGGTCGCGCCAGCAGCTGAAGAGAATGAGCTCACT
Organism: Pistacia vera; assembly: GCF_008641045.1. Classification (NCBI taxonomy): domain Eukaryota; kingdom Viridiplantae; phylum Streptophyta; class Magnoliopsida; order Sapindales; family Anacardiaceae; genus Pistacia; species Pistacia vera. The sequence goes on from NW_022196003.1 coordinate 1,232,709, forward strand.
GGAGAAGTGGGAAAAGAAACAGTTGATTGCTTCAGGGGTTTTGGCTGAGAATGAGTATACCATGTATGATGAGGAAGGAGATGGGTTGGCTTCTGAAGAGGAGAATGCTGAGGAAGAGCTTGAGATTGAACTGAACGAGGATGAACCAGCATTTTTAAATGGGCATTCTAAGTATTCTGTTGACATATCACCTGTAAAAATCTTCAAGAATCCAGAAGGGTCTCTGAGCCGTTCTGCTGCTCTCCAATCTGCTCTCATCAAGGAGCGGAGAGAACTGAGGGGACAACAGCAGAAGACAATGTTTGATTCAATACCAAAGGATCTGAACCGTGCTTGGGAAGATCCGATACCGGAAACTGGTGATAGACATCTTGCAGATGAGCTTAGGGGTGTTGGTTTATCAGCTTCTAACATGCCCGAATGGAAGAAGGACGCATACGGAAAAGCATTGACTTTTGGACACAGATCAAAGCTCTCCATTCAGGAACAGAGGAAGAGCTTGCCAATTTACAAACTCAAGAAGGAACTAATTCAGGCTGTGCATGATAATCAGGTTTTGGTTGTAATCGGTGAGACTGGTTCAGGTAAAACTACCCAAGTACCACAGTATCTTGCGGAGGCTGGTTACACAACAAAAGGTAAGATTGGATGTACTCAACCTCGAAGGGTCGCTGCAACATCTGTGGCCAAGCGAGTTGCTGAAGAGTTTGGTTGTCGTTTGGGGGAGGATGTTGGGTACGCTATACGATTTGAGGATTGTACTGGAGCTGATACTGTGATCAAGTACATGACGGATGGTATGCTTCTCAAAGAGATTTTGATAGATGAAAATCTTTCTCAGTATTCAGTCATTATGCTTGATGAAGCTCATGAGAGGACAATCAACACCGATGTTCTTTTTGGGTTACTTAAGCAGCTTGTGAAACGGAGACCTGACCTTCGCCTGATTGTTACATCTGCCACATTAGATGCAGAGAAATTTTCAGGATATTTCTTCAACTGCAACATCTTCACAATTCCTGGAAGGACTTTCCCTGTTGAGATATTCTACTCCAAACAGCCAGAAAGCGATTATCTAGATGCAGCACTGATCACTGTCCTAGAGATCCACTTGACAGAACCTGAAGGAGATATCCTTCTCTTCTTGACTGGTCAGGAGGAGATTGATTTTGCATGTGAATCTCTTCATGAGAGAATCAAAAGATTGGGAAAAAATGTTCCTGAACTGCTTGTTTTGCCAGCTTATAGTGCCCTCCCTAGTGAAATGCAATCAAAAATTTTTGAACCTGCCCCTCAAGGGGGTAGGAAAGTGGTTGTGGCCACTAATATTGCTGAGGCTTCTTTGACTATTGATGGGATATATTATGTTATTGATCCTGGATTTGCAAAACAAAATGTCTATAATCCGAAGCAAGGGGTTGAATCACTAGTCATAACTGCAATTTCACAAGCATCAGCGAAGCAAAGAGCTGGGCGTGCCGGGCGTACTGGGCCTGGAAAATGTTACCGCCTGTACACAGAAAGTGCGTATCGCAACGAGATGTCCCCTAGTACAATTCCAGAAATCCAAAGGGTTGACCTTGGAATAACTACACTTACAATAAAAGCTATGGGAATAAATGATCTCTTTTCTTTTGATTTTATGGATTCCCCTCCACCCCAAGCTCTCATTTCTGCCATGCAACAGTTGTTCAGTCTTGGAGCGCTCGATGAGGAGGGACTTCTGACAAAATTGGGTACAAAAATGGCGGAATTTCCTCTAGATCCGCCATTATCGAAGATGTTGCTAGCCAGTGTCAGCCTTGGGAGCAGTGATGAGATAATAACAATCATTGCCCTGATTCAAACTGGCAACATCTTCCACAGGCCAAGGGAAAAACAAGCTCAAGCAGATCAGAAGAGAGCCAAGTTTTTCCAGCCCGAAGGAGACAATTTTACTCTGCTTACTGTTTATGAGGCTTGGAAAGCCAAGAACTTCTCTTTGCCTTGGTGTTTTGAGAATTTTGTTCAGTCTCAATCCTTGAGGAGGGCACAGGATGTCAGGAAACAACTTCTCTCCATCATGGACAAGTAAGTTTTTGTAGTTTCAAGTTTATATTATTTTCATTTTAGTCTTTGCAGTCTTTTCCTTCTAAAATGCCATGATTTAGTGACTTATGTGAGGTGATTTCTAAGTATAATTGCTGATAAAGGGGTATAATTACAAAGGATGTGCTTAATAATTTTAAGTATAGGAAGCAAAGCTAATTAATTGGAATAATGGTGCTCTCAATTTGCAGTAGTTGAATGTGTGTTCACTTGGGACAGGCAATTATACGTTTTCCAATTGTTTCTCTATAGTTTGGTACACTGGCAACCATTAACGATTCTCATATATATGAAACATTTGTGATTGGCGTCATTTGGATCACATGCTTTCTAATTGTTTCTCTCTAGTGTGTTACACTTCTCATATATACCCATATATTAAACTTATGCTTGGTACATGTGCTAAAACTTTTTGTTTATTTCAGATATAAATTGGATGTTGTGAGTGCTGGAAAAGATACCACAAAAATAACAAAGGCAATTATCGCTGGATTCTTTTTTCATGTCGCCAGAAAAGACCCACAAGAGGGATATAGGACTTTAGTTGAGAATCAGCCTGTTTATATCCACCCAAGCAGTGCTCTCTTCCAAATACAACCAGATTGGGTCATCTACAATGAGTTAATAATGACTACGAAAGAGTACATGCGCAACGTAACTTCTATAGATCCAAAGTGGCTTACAGAACTGGCACCTAGATTCTTCAAGGTGGCAAATCCCACAACATTGAGCAAGCGCAAATGTAGAGAACGCATCGAACCGTTACATGATAAATATCATGAACCTAATTCTTGGCGATTGAGTAAAAGACGAGCATGATATGTGATTTACTTATAATCAGTTAAATTAACCAATTTCAATCTCAGATTTCGCCTCACACTCTGTTGCCAAAGACAAGGAAATCAAGGAGACAGATGACGTGTTAAGTAAGCTGAATATATGCTGAAATTGGTGATTCCTAATGGTTGAGTGTTTTTTCATTTTAAAATCACCGTTGTAATATCTTTAGACATTAGATAGAGCTGTATAATTTCCTTTTATACAGACTTGTTTAATTGTCTAAAGCCTTAGACAAAGCTCTGTAACTGTTATATATGTGGAGCTATTGTAATCTTTTTTCACAATGAATGATAAAAAAAATCACTCCCTCTTTGCCATCATTGGGGAAGTAGGTAAACTTTCATCTTGTTTAACTTCCTCCTAAGGTGGTAGGAATACTATAAACAGGAAGCATGATGCAACAAACAGCCTAATGCTTGAAGGTAAAGCATCATATGATATGATAACTCTTTTTTTCATTAATTGATGTAGCAAGTAAGACATACCAATTGAGAATGCTTGATGGGATAACTAGTAATTGCGAGGTCCATATGCACTTTCTGTTTCTTCAGAGGTAAGCAGTTGTCTTTGAAGCCAAATTTCCCCCAAAGATTAAGATGTGCTTATTTTATTGTCAAATTTTCCAAACTTTTGGAAAAGCTTGAGGTTCTGGTTAGCTTTTATAGGAGTAATGAGATCTAACAACATTAAAATATAGAACCATTTGTATATTTGATAACGGAAAAGGCGAAAATTATGTCGCCAAGGCCCTTTACTCTTGAATGGGTTTTCGACTGTTCGTCCAAGTAAGAGGAGGACCCAAATTGAAGGTGGATGAGTTGGATTCGTTGAAGTTCTGACTTTTGACTGGGGTAGATAGATGGTCTAATCTTCACGGGATGATTATCACGTCCCTTTACCGAGGATGTGTTGTGGGATTGTCGTATGCACAATTGTGGGTCCTCTATATTCTTGATGTTTACAAGTGTACCGTCCATAAGAAAGAATGTGGCGCTTTGTAACTCCTAATCCTATCCCACCAGGTCCAGGATTTATCATCTTCTACAGTTGAGTTTAATTAGAATTTCCTGTCACAAGACAAGATGAAAGTACATATATTTAAGCCGATTTAAACACAAAAAACTAATACAATAGTGATAATCGAGTTTCACCTTGAATTCATTATAATTGTTGTGTAACCGACAGGACTAGCATTAATATTTATTTTTTCTTGATTATATTATGTAATAGAAAAATCTCCACTTGCCACTTCACAAATCTCACTTTCAATACCCTTCACTCTCTCTTTCATTTCAATTACTCACTTTCTCTCACACACTAGCAGAAGCAAAGCAGAGAGTAAGATGGGTTCAGTTTCACTGAAAATAGGAGATGGAACAGCTAGATTTAAGAGAGCAACAGTATGTTCATCAGCTCTGAACATTCTCATGCTTTTCTCTGTTATCACCACCAATCTTTTTGCTTTATACGCCTTCACGTCGTCCCCCAAAGACAATCAAAACCACCCACTTCTTCACCACCACAGGAACATCTCGTTGATCTCTGAACATGTCTCTCTTATCCTTAAAGAGATCGACTCATCTCAAAAAAAACTTGCTAAGATGGAAAAAGAGCTTTTAGGATATGATACCATTGATCTTTCAAGACCCAATATTGCAAATGAGCTCAAATTGTTTCTCCAACACAACCCACTTCCTCTTGGTAAAGATTCAAAAACTGGGGTCACTGAAATGGTAGCATCTGTGGGGCATACCTGTGAGAAATCTGCTGATTTGTTGACTCAGTATATGAGTTACAAGGTATCTGGGCCTTGTCCAGATGATTGGAGCCTTGGTCAGAAGCTGATTTTGCGTGGATGCGAGCCTTTGCCTAGAAGGAGATGCTTTGCCAAGTCTATTCCTAAGGTGGGTCTTCAATCTTTTCCTAATTCTATTTGGAAACCTGTTAGTGATAAAATTGTTACTTGGAGTGGTCTAGGTTGCAAGAATTTTGATTGTTTGAATGGTAAAAAGTTGAGTAGGGATTGTGTTGGTTGTTTTGATTTGGTCAATGGGTATGAAAATCAAAGATATGTAAAGGCTAGAAGCAAGAATGATTTTCTTATTGATGATGTGTTAGGTTTGGGAAGTGGAGGAATTAGAATAGGGTTTGATATTGGAGGTGGGTCTGGTACTTTTGCTGCTAGAATGGCAGAGAGAAATGTGACTGTGATCACTAATACATTGAATATTGATGCTCCATATAGTGAATTTATTGCTGCAAGNTGAGTTTAATTAGATTTTCCTGTCACAAGGCAAGATGAAAGTACATATATTTAAGCCGATTTAAACACAAAAAACTAATACAATAGTGATAATCGAGTTTCGCCTTGAAGTCATTATAATTGTTGTGTAACCGACAGGACTAGCTTCTCAAAGTTACGGTGTCTTAATATCAATTTTTTCTTGATTATATTATGTAATAGAAAAATCTCCACTTGACGCTCCACAAATCTCACTTTCAATACCCTTCACTCTCTCTTTCATTTCAATTACTCACTTTCTCTCACACACTAGCAGAAGCAAAGCAGAGAGTAAGATGGGTTCAGTTTCACTGAAAATAGGAGATGGAACAGCTAGATTTAAGAGAGCAACAGTATGTTCATCAGCTCTTAACATTCTCATGCTTTTCTCTGTTATCACCACCAATCTTTTTGCTTTATACGCCTTCACGTCGTCCCCCAAAGACAATCAAAACCACCCACTTCTTCACCACCACAGGAACATCTCGTTGATCTCTGAACATGTCTCTCTTATCCTTAAAGAGATCGACTCGTCTCAAAAAAAACTTGCCAAGATGGAAAAAGAGCTTTTAGGATATGATACCATTGATCTTTCAAGACCCAATATTGCAAATGAGCTCAAATTGTTTCTCCAACACCACCCACTTCCTCTTGGTAAAGATTCAAAAACTGGGGTCACTGAAATGGTAGCATCTGTGGGGCATACCTGTGAGAAATCTGCTGATTTGTTGACTCAGTATATGAGTTACAAGGTATCTGGGCCTTGTCCAGATGATTGGAGCCTTGGTCAGAAGCTGATTTTGCGTGGATGCGAGCCTTTGCCTAGAAGGAGATGCTTTGCCAAGTCTATTCCTAAGGTGGGTCTTCAATCTTTTCCTAATTCTATTTGGAAACCTGTTAGTGATAAAATTGTTACTTGGAGTGGTCTAGGTTGCAAGAATTTTGATTGTTTGAATGGTAAAAAGTTGAGTAGGGATTGTGTTGGTTGTTTTGATTTGGTCAATGGGTATGAAAATCAAAGATATGTCAAGGCTAGAAGCAAGAATGATTTTCTTATTGATGATGTGTTAGGTTTGGGAAGTGGAGGAATTAGAATAGGGTTTGATATTGGAGGTGGGTCTGGTACTTTTGCTGCTAGAATGGCAGAGAGAAATGTGACTGTGATCACTAATACATTGAATATTGATGCTCCATATAGTGAATTTATTGCTGCAAGAGGGCTATTTCCCCTGTATTTGAGTTTAGATCATAGGTTCCCTTTTTATGATAATGTGTTTGATTTGGTTCATGCATCTAGTGGATTAGATGTTGGGGGTAAACCTGAAAAATTGGAGTTCTTAATGTTTGATCTCGACCGAATTCTGAGGGCTGGTGGCTTGTTTTGGTTGGATAACTTCTATTGTGCCGATGATGAGAAGAAGAGGACTTTGACTCGTTTGATAGAGCGATTTGGGTATAAAAAACTGAAGTGGGTTGTGGGGGAAAAGGCAGATAATGTCAAATCTGAAGTATATCTGTCTGCTGTTCTACAAAAGCCAGTGAGATCGTCATGAGAGGCATAGTGTTCAATGTTCCTAGCCTTATTGACACAGAATTTGTGTTAGTTCATTGGCTCAAAGATCCTCATAAAATTCATTTGAATGTGGAATAAGTGCTTCCATTGTTTCTTTTCCCCAAACATATCTGGGGATGATAATCTGTTCTATAGTTGAAAAATGTTTTATCTATTGTTTTGTACTTTAGGTGATAGCTATTATCTCAGTTATCTGGACAAATATAATGTTAGTAAATTAGTTATTTCTGATTTACTTCATGAATCTGTTTACATATTTTAATTTTTTTACTTTCTTTGAAAATTTTTAGCGAAAGAGATGTTCTCATGTCTGAAGTCTGATCCAAATAGTGAATTTATTGTTTTTTATAGGAATATTGATGAACTATTTGCCCTTATAGCTGCAATTATCTTCCCAATATTTAAAGCAGCGAATTGTTGTTATTTAAACCTGTTAAATGATTTGGGTGGTCTTCTGGTACTTGTGTGGCCTCCTCAAATTCGCTGATGAGTTGTAATCAATAATTTCACTGGTCCTTACCATTTTTCTTTAGCCCCATTTGATGAAGCATTTACGGCTTTAATGGTTATCCATTAATGTGTATATACTTGATACAGCAATCTAACAATTCCCCTTTTTTTGTTTCCAAATCTATGCATGGTTTTCTCATTCTTAAACGCCTGCTTTAAAGAGATCTTACTGATTAATAGATGGAACATGTAGTATGGAGAGGCTCTCTGTTGTTTTGCCAAAAGAAATTTTGCTTTTAATACTGAACCACCTAATCATATGGCTATTGCAAAATTAGTGTGAGTTTAAAGAGATTGTATCGTGTGGAGCTCCCTCCCATGGAAACATACAAACAAACTGGAATTTCGTTTTTGCGGACATTAAATCGGAGTGGAAACTAAAATGAAAGGTAAAACAAAAATGCATTTTTTTTTTTTTTTTTCTCCAATGAAAGTTCTTATAAAAACAGAAATTTCAGGTCCATTAGCATCGTATTCCTGAGCTGTTATGAAGGAGCATCTGACATAATTGTACTAGGATGGGATCAGTTATTGAAACTTATTAGAAATACCAGTAAATCCGGCCACGGCTATTAAACCATTGTCCTTTATGTGGGCTTATCAAACCTACCAAGAACTCTATAACGTTAGCGTGGAAGCCCTATAGCGGACGGGCCTGGGGCGGAAGTGGTTCTCCATTCTCCAATGCTTATGGAAATGGAACCTGCTATAGAACGTTTTAAATCTCCGAATGCAAAGAAATTTCGTAATCGCGGGAAAGGCGAAATCACCATTTCATCATATTATCTGATAAGCATTAATACGATGATATTAATATTAGTAGTTTCACTTCCTACTTAACAAATGTGAAATGTCTCCTTACATTCATTCATTCGTCAGTCCGCCTTCACTAACTTAAAACTAAAACAAAGGTGAGGGCCTCTAGGCCTTTCCTTGAAGCAGTGTTTACAGCAGCATCCATATATTTTACCAGAGGGTCTTCTCCTTCCATAAACAAGGCAGTAAGGAAGAAATTGGAAGAATATCTAGTGATGGGTCTATCGGGATTCACTGAGGACCACCTGCACGACCACCACCTACCATGGAACACTCAATGCCTTGCATTGCAGCGCTGTTGAGAAGCTTCATTCCCTCTTCACTCATCTGCTTAACTTCTTGAGGTGACAGAATCCTTATGCACCGGACACAGCCAACAAATTCTCTGTATGCAAACATGGAATCAACACGATCAGAAACTTGGCACTGGAATGAGAAACCAAAATTTTTTTTTGAAACTGCACTTAATAATCCATGAAAATATCGACAATGGACAGATTAAAGCACATAAATCAACAAAGAAAAGAACACTTACTCCCAAGGATCATCTCCCACAAGTAGAACATCATTTTCATAATCTACGTACACCAATTTCCATTCAGAGCCTCGTGGGTCATTCAGCAGACCCTCAAGTCCAAACATATGCTCAATGGCAGAGCATAGTTCATCATAATTTTTAAAAGTCGTGACATCTATGGATCTCCCAACCGATCCTGCCTTTTGAACCTGTCAGCCAGAGACAATTTTATAACCTCTGGTCAAAGTGCCATCAAAATTTGAAACAATAATGATACAGGATAAAGTTAGTATATACACAACAGGCAAATATACAACCCATCACTGACTCTAACCGGTTCTATGAAAATTTTTTGTCAGTGAGCAGTTTTGCCTAGCTGATTTTTCTCCAACAAAACTTATACATTCCATACCATGAATTCATAATTTGAAGCCCACAAATTTATAAGGAAACAATAGGGCATAATATAATATGTATAATAAGATAGTAGAATTTTAGTACCTTGGTATATGTCCGCACAGGTGGAGCTACTTGCGGCCATGAGGTATTCTGCAATAGACCGCTCTCATCAAAATCCAAATTACTTGAAGATGTGCCACCTGAGTTGTCTTGGAAGTCTTGCTTAGAGACAGCCTGAGAATCTGCTAGGCTTGCAGAAGTAATCTGAGATTGAACGTCCTGACTAGAGCAGAAATTGTTAATTAAACAATCAGAAGGATTCTGGAAATTAGCATCCTTCAATGGACAAAATCCATCCAGAATTGCACTTGAGACGGAATGATCAATCATAGTACTTGCACCATTACTAGCATCAATGTTGACACAGCTGTAAGTCCCACTCTGATTATTGCTCTCATCCGACAAATCCCTCAACCCATTGGAGTTTAGGCCACAGGGATCTTGCTGAGCAAATGGAGTAAACGGGTCTACTTGGGAGAAAAACCTCAAATTATTCAGTTGATGATCCCACATTTCCTGGCCTGGTGAAGGTAAAGGGGGATTGATTACTTCAGGGAACACTGCTGAAGGGTCTTGCAATCCAGACATGGGTAATGGTGTTTTACCATACATACCAGCAAGTGATTGACAAGAAGTGTGTGATATCCATTCATCAGTGTCTACAAAAGGAAGTAAGCCGTTCAGATTACCAGAATCATATGGGGATACATTAATCTGTGGCCCGTGCAATACAGATGAATCCAGTTGTGACTGCATTGGCCAAGGACAGGTTTGTAATTGCATTGGAGCCTGGTTCGGGTTATGGTATGTATGCTGGTTTACTAAGTTTTGTGGATTTAGAGAACTAGTCACCAGTTTTTCCATGCTGCTCTCTCCCATCGAAGTTAAATGACTAAACTGATCAGTTGATTGCTCAGGTTCTGATCTCAAATTCTCAGTATTAGTTCCAGCTGGCATTTGCTTCTCACATTTGCTTGGAGGATTTGATTTTGATGAACTCATATTTGTGGCATCAGTTTGGTCAACACATAATCGGGAACTATTTTGGTTTTCTATCCTTGCATTTTCTGACTGGATAAGCTGAGGTTTCTGATTGACTATAGCCTGCAGGGTCTTCGTCTCTTCTACCGGTACTGGAGCTCCCTTGGCATCAGAGGTTTGTTGTAGAGAAGAGGCAAAGGTTCCAGAACTATTACCAAGCTGAGGTTTCAGCATCATCTTGATCAATTGCTCAGAACACAGGTTTGACATTGGAGAGTATGGCATAACCCCATTTCCAATCTCAGGATAGATAAGAGGTCTCTTCAATAAATTTCCCCACTCAGTTTCTGCTCCTGGTACCACAATTATAGCAGAAAGATAAGTATCCAACAAACACACCCCATAGGAAACAATTAAAAATAAACAGACAAAACTCACCTAAAAATCCAGAAGAAAATGGTCGTTTAAGACCTGAAGTCAGAGATGGAAATATGAATAGACTTTCAGGTGTCTCAATTTCCCATGAACTAACCCTTTTCTGCTTATCACTACACCCCGGCTCATCCCACTCTACCTGTTACAAAGCAGATGTCTGGGGTTCAATTGTCAAACTGGCAAATTACACAGAGCACTAGCTTTTACAACTTGAAAAGAATGAAGAAAATCAATGTCAGATCAGAATTGATTAACATCTAGAAATAATGTACTGTACCTGAAGATTTCGCCACTTGGAACCAGGCCACCTCAGTGGATCCAAATCACTAACCCCAACTATTGTTCCCATATATCTGTGGAAAACAAGATAAAAGGTTAACAAACCAAAATTTGGCCTAACTTCAAACTTGCAACTACTGCAATAAAACAGTTAGTGTACCCATAACAAACAGAAGAGATTTATCAGAAACAGATGCTACATTCTGAAACTACAACCCCTTTCTTCTCACTATACGTAATGCTAGAATGAATATGAGTAATCAACACTCGAAACAATACCTCCGTTTACCGGACTCCTCTGTTTCAAACATCATTCCAAACCGCATACCAACTGAAATTTGGGTCCCATATACAGACTTTCTGTATTTAGCCACAGGAATAACAAATTCTGAAGGGCACGCCCTAGAAGATAGTATGATCAAGGATAAGTTTAAAGAATCAACAAGAAATGGGGAAAGAGGAATAATTGCAACTAAGATCAGAATAAGTAAGATAATCTATGTTAAACAAACCTTGGGTTGTAGAAAATAGTAAATGGGCTACGATTGGAGGCAGCATGAGCTGCAGCAGCGAGTACACCGATGTGCATGCTATCAGCTGATAGAACTGATGAAGGTAATGCTGTTTGTTGGCGATTTGCACGCCTTACACCCACCAATAACTGTGATTTTTCATCCCTACAACATGAAATGAACTACAGTGAGATAATCATATTCATATAATGTTTATTGTGCATTCACTAAACAATTCCAAAAGGCATAACTTGTCCTGAACCCATTAAAAATATTTATTATCGGTTAAGGCACAAATCATCAACAACATAATAGTTGCCCAAATAAGTCAGCTACATAACTAGCTATCAAGCATGTATAGTGCCACGCGAAGAAATTACTTGAATTCAAAGTTTTCCACAAAATAAATTGAGTCAAGTTTGGTAAAGTTTGGAAAGAGGCACACTAAGCCATTTGAGACAGAAATTCCAATTTATAGAAATCCCATAACCTTACCAAACAATGACTTCACATTGAATAAGCAAGTACAAATGACATATTTACATAACCAACACAGAAATTACCTGATAAACAAAACAGAATCACCGGCTCTGAGCCTTTTAGACCCAACAAACAAACTCCACCCTGTTGTGAGAAGGTGCCTTTTTGGCTGCCCTGCATAAAGCAAAATACTGTGATTAGTTATTGTGCTAAAACAAAACTAAACTGATAAACAATATTTATATAGGTTATACTGCTGTGCATAATCTGACAAGAATATACAAAGAAAAATTAATTGTTTAACAATTTTCCAAATTCCAGAAGCACTTCTTCCATGCATAATCAACTTAACAACCAATGTATGAGATATTAAAAAATATTAAGAAAAGCAACCTTACCGCGGTAGATATGGCGAAATGTCCAGGTATTATCATGCAAGTCACGAACAACAAGCTCTTGTGTTGGTGGTTGCATTGAGTAATCCTGAAATAGATATAATGAAACGTGTAAATATAAATACACCATTCCATCATTACTGCTTGCAAGGTTTTCCACCAGAGGTAATGCTCACCAGTGGAGGAAAGAGCTTTTCTGCAGCCCTGCGTGGAACTGAGAAGCCACCATGTGTGCTTGTATCACTTGCAGTCAGAGTTTTGCAGAAAAATTCAGTTGGATGTTTGCTAGGCTTTAGTCCAAAGTCTGGTATAGGGTAGACGTCCTTTTCCTGATTTTAAAAAAAAAAAAAAAAAAACATGGTTTATGAAAACAGTATAAACATATACAATTCCTACCACCTCTGTATTAGTTGGGGCTTTGGTGGTTTTCCAATATACATTTTTGAGGTTCAATATCTAACAATATAGATACATTCAATTACTTTCAGATAAGTTAAGATGATCAAACTTACAGAGTTCAATGGTTGAAGACTCATTTGGGCATAGACTTCATCTGTATCTTTGTCTGCCTATAACAGATTGCAGATAACAGATTACAAGATGCGGTACATAGATGTCCCAATGCAGTAAACCAGTACTATATATAGAGGAAATTTATAATCAGCCAAAAAGACTTACATGTAGAGTAACATTGTGAACTTGGCACAACAACTGAGATGGAAGATTAGGATAGTTGGGAATTTGTGAGGTTGCCGATCTCTTAGTAGAAACTGCCACCTGATCAAACAACAAAAATGTTCATAAGTGACAAAAAGAAAACTGGGATGCTCTTATTTTAACCCTGAAATTGGTTTTACAAACGCTCTCACTACATTATCTCTTCCAGTTGTATTATTACCGATATGTCCAGTAGTGAAAATATACTCAACATTTAAACTCCTTCAGTCACAAACTATGCAATACTTGAGATCTGCAAACATTTTACTAAAATGATGCACACCTAATTCTCTCAAAAAAACAAGGAAAATGCCATAGCACCTCATTCAAAGGCACATGTATGTCAATATTCTCGAATTAATTCCCACAGAAAGCCAGAGTAAAACAAAAATTAATATATATATATATATATATATATATATATATATATATTTTTATAGTTCTTGGTTGTTCTTAATACATCTACGCAGATTTTCGAAAGGTTCGTAGAAACAAAGTACAGAGGACATCCGAAACTGATATTTAAGAAGATTTCTAGCAAATCCAGCTTTAGTTTGGTTGCTCAGGATGGATCTCTGATACTGTAGACATGAGAGCACTAAATGAGACCAGATACTAACATTTTTAACCGCCCGATAAAAAATAATCAGATGTTCAAGGTAGTGAAGTGAGCTTTTCACTCAAAATTCTAGTTGTCAGCTTAAATCTTATCTCAGAATCTCACCAAAAAAAAAGGAAGAAGAAGAAGATGAAAGAGCCTATTAGGATTCATCTAGGAAGGCCATTACACAGCCCTAAAGACAAACTGAGACGGTATAGATTCGAATCTACAAAAATATAAAATTTTCATCGATCAAGGAAACGATTTAATACCCACAGCTTGCTTCCTCCTCCTTTTAAATCACAAAGCAAAGTTTTTTTTTTTACTATTTATTTATTTTCTGGAGGCCAAATAGTATTTATTTCTGTATAGGGAAGCAAAAGAACAAGAATTAGAAATAAATGCAGACCTGTTCACTATGTCCCTGAGGGAAGTAATACACAAGACTACCCAGCTGAGGCAAAGAAACAAGTGGACCTGCACAGGCATGCCATAGCTCCGAATTTATAGCTTTCCTTGCCCCTGAAATTAACAAGGACAAGTTTTTTATGAGATAAACTCCGGCAATGCTTCTTCAAAACAACATCAATTGTATAAAAATAGTTAAAAATTACATATACTACGCCATGAAAACCATTTAGTTGAACTTAGTTACGCTCAAAAGATGAAATTTGAAACCTTTTTATTCATTTCAATTCACAGACAAAAAGGCAAACTTTTAATTCAAACAAAAAACTGAAAGTTTTGTGAAGTAAGCCAAACCAACAATCTTGGAATGCTTCTTCAAATAAAACTTAAGTTGAAAATTCAAAACAAACCAGACTGATCCTGCATTTCTTTCAACAACTTCATTTCCTCTAGCAAAGTAGTTTGTGCTCGACCAACCAAGCCTCCAGCTTTGATCTTCTCTTCAACAGAGGCCATCTTCTTCGTAAGAAAACGCAAAATCCAAAAGCTAAAACCTTTTATCCGTATCTCATTTTTCTGTTTATTCTATTCCAATCTTCCAAAACTAGGATCGACCCATGTCATGGAATATAAGGTTGCTGAAAATCAACCAATAGAAGCGAGCACAAAAGAACCTTCAAGAGTCCAAACTCAAGGAACAAAGCCTGCAGAAAAGGTTGGTAGCTTCTGAAAAAAAATCTACAAGGTGGGGCTTTTACACAACCAAAAATAAAAACCCATCAGTTTGCATCGAAGCACGCCAACCAAAGTATGAATAGTCTCTCTTTGTTCTTGTTTTTATCTCCTCCAAAGAAACCGACCTTTCAATGAAACCCACTCATCATCATAATAATACAACTGAACTGATTCCTTCTTTATGCCAAAGCCCCATCCTCATCCTCATCCTCATCCTCATCCTCACCCTCACTTTCACCTTCACCCCCTCCCTCTCTCTCCCTGTCTACATAGAGTAGCTATATATTTTGGTTGAAACTGGAAAGAGTGTGCATGCTCTTATCCTGCGCACACACTTTCAGTAAAAGGCGATTCCGTTGCAGCTTTATACTGTGTATAAATATTTAAAGACCAAATGCAATAATAACTAATAAAGAAATGCAAAAAGCAGAGCAACACCAAGCGAACACGAAAACTCAACAGTACTTACACACAATATTAAAAAGAAAGAAAAAAAAAGTTTTTCAAAAGAGGAGGGAGGCCGGTTATAATGTCTTAGTAGATGGCGCATTTTAGCACGTGGATTACGAGGATCACATCACTGTTGGCTTTTGGCTTTTGCTCAACTCCATTTTTTTTACCTGCTCTATATTAATATTCGCCAAATCCGATTATAATATCATACATTACAGCTCATGTTAAATTCTCAAGCTATAGCGACATATACTTGAACATTCAACAGTTAGTGAAGCAAAACTAAATGAGAAAAATAAAAAAAAATAAAAAAGGAAAAAGCGAGTCTCTGTGCTTTTGCGCCTGATATTTGGCTGTCATTACGCGTGCAGTTCACGACAAATCAATGGTGGCAGTGGCGCACGTTAACCTGTAGTGAAACGTGTCACTAGTCTGAGTAACGGGTCGCGGCGGCGCTGCTTCTTTGAATTGTGCGTTTCTTTACATTTACATATAAATAATACAATTAAACAACACTATTAATTATATCCCGCAAACTTTCCCCGATAATTCTGACGTGAAAGTTTAAAATTGATTAATTCATAACGAGTTTTAAAGGATCATATAAATCTTATTAATTAATTTTAAATTAATTAATTATAAACTATCATATTAAAATTATTAAAAAAAATTTATAAAAAATTATTATTGACATAATATTAGTCTTTACTAAGTATTTAATTGTAAGTTGCAATTAGTTTTATTAATGTCATTCATTATCTTCTTCTGCTCATGTCCTGCCAAGATCCTTAATTAAGCTTAATGGTTAACAGGGGATTTGTAGTAACAAAATCTTCTGGAAATAAAATAGGCATATGTTGTTGGGTTGAAAATGGAAGATATTTGTACCAAATTGACAAAGATTTTTTGGTGAGTGGAGCACTCCCGAGAGGAATCCGCTAATAAAGGGCAAGAAAGAGAGAGAGAGAGAGCTTTAGGTTTTCCAAATGAGATGACTCACTCATGCAATGTACATGATAATATGAAATGATGTAATTTGGCCACTGTTGCATAGTTGAATACGCATGGAAAGGAAAAAGTGCTCACGCACGCATCCCCATTCATATTTGGAGATTAAGTTAAGATTATCTTCTCAAGTGAAAAATGGGCAACCGGTTTAAAGATTAAAGCCCTTTCTCCTACCAAGTACGAGCTAGATCTACCCTTTTAAACAGTGGGGCCGGCCATCTTCAATTCTTAAGAGTTAAATAAGACAATCACCACCAAATGGTCTTAAATGGGACAATTTTTGTTTTTGTTAAAAACACAAAAACAAAAGTTCCCAAATCATTTAAATTGTTTAGGAAGCAATCTTGTCAACTTTTTTTAAGATCACCAATCCCCAGACACGTTATTTTGTATAGGAAACGTGAACACCCTCCCAGCATGCATTTATATGGATGTGGGTCATGATCGGACGGTCGGGATTGGACGCTGAAATCGAGCGGCACGCGAGGTTAGAATAGAATTGGACCTCCCTTGTGCACATTATTCAATGGCTTTGGAACATAAACTCGCCGTATTCTCAGCTTAATATTTAACTCTAAACGATGCGTATGAGTTTATAACCCAAAACCCATTAGTCTCCTTCCCTGTTTCCACCATGCACAAAGTGGGTTCGGGTTCGCCGTATAAACTTAGTGCTTGACCTCTAATTGACTATCATCAATTATCATATCTAACATGCTCAAAAATTCAACCAAACTCGATATTGTAAGATCTCTAGTGGTCCAACTAAAGTGACATCACATAACAAAGTCAAGATAAGGCATATTTATGAGAAAGTGAGCTGTGTTATTGCAATTGAAATGCTTATAAAGCGATGAGGAGGGGCCTCCCAGATTTAGTGTGGGATCCACTCTTCTAAGAAATCATGTGAAGGGACCATTGAATTTGCTATTGATATAGCCCCATGGGGTCAACATTTATGTTTATATCAAGCCATGAATTTGATATATAGTAGTTTAGGTTTCTTTCTTCCTCATTATTAAAATTGGGCAATGCGTAATGATTTTGCACTGCAAAAAAATAAAAATAAAGGGGTGAGAGTAATCATGCCATAGCATATCATACCACGTCAAATAATGAAAATGGCGAGATGGACAGTAGAATCATTCATTTATATGGGACAAAATTAAATGTGGTCCGAAACTTTACACCCAAAAAACGAGCTATTTGAATTTCATGCCCAAAATCATGGCCGTTCTCGTGGGCAGATCAGAGACTGTAGTTATTATTGTTACGTCAAGTCCTGGTGATGATTATATCAGATGTCTCCGGCGGAATTTCAGAAACGGTCCCATTTTGGTCAAGCTATGATAATGGAGGAAGCAAAGCAATAGAGAAAGTAGTAGTGATAGCATCTTTAAGAACAGAAAGGTCAGGTGGTAAGTGTACAAACTGTACAGGAGAGACAAATGATATAAGAATCATATTATGAAGGTAAAAACAAAAGAATAAATTTTAAATTACAGAGCAAAAGCATAGAATTTTCCATGGGATTTATGTTTATGTAAATGTTAAGAATGTGGGGAAGGGGTCCACTTATGATAATTGGAAGTGAAACGAGCGTGGTATGAGGGGAACATTGAAGCAGTATATGTTGTAGGGATGTAAGGAGACATTTGCTTCTGAATCTTCTGACGATAGAGAGCTCCATTTTGTCTCTTAACTCTCTCTATTTTTATTCACCTTTTTTTTTTTTTTTTTGTTTCCTATTTCCTTTTGTCTTTATGGTTGTGGGCCGAGATTCAAGGCTGCTTTATGGGCTTTTTCAATAAAAGAGGTGGAAAAAAGTGCCTTTTCTTTTCTTTTCTCTCTCTCTACTCATTCATTTTTCCACTACACCTTTTATAAACTTATATTATCAACCCTTTTTCAACATCAAAATGCATGTCATTCTATTTGCTAAGAAGCTGGATTACATCAATCATGCTGCTCTTTACTCAAAATGCCTTACAACTTAGCAAATAATCACAATTTCTTATGGCATAAAATGATTCCTGATGGCCAATATCCATCATTGGAGACTTTGGAGTAGGATAAGTTTGGGCTCTGTAAAGTCCATTGGCTTGGACCTTTTCTTCATTGTCCTTCTGGGTCAGTGTCCGTAACAAAAGAACTTGGACATGATCCAATTGTTTTATCAACAACAGGCCTAATTCAGTTCAGGCCCACATTTAAAGCCCATATCGACGGGTCTATTTTAAATTGTTAAACTCTGTATTCTAATTTCACTTGATTAAAACCCTAGAAACAGAGCGCGAGAACCGGGAAGAATTGGAAGGGTTTAGAGTAGCAGAAGCTTAACTACATAGAGCGCAAATATTCCAACTCTGAAAACCGTGGTGATTAGGGTTTAAATCAGAGCTCTAAATGGATGGATTGAAAGTATCAGATGCTAATTTAGTAGTGTATGTTCACCCATCGAAGGGTAACAGGGTTTCTCAAGCAATACGCCGCGAGCTTAGTTCTCTGCTCTTCAAGTTGGTTTTCCTACCCCTTACTTAACTGCTTCTTTTTTCTTCAATCTTTTGTTTGATTAAAGCTAATAATCTGAATTTTTTTTTAATAAATGTATGAAGACATATTTTTTATGCTTAAGGCATGGGACATTCTGTTAAGAGTGGTGTGATTTTCTTATCATCTACTTTTATTTGTTTAATCTTTTCTTAATTTCATTTCTGTTATGCCTCATTTAACTTGTATGAATCAGTTTACATAGGTAGTATGTAGTGTAGTATAATTAACTTTCAAATTTTGTGCCTTTAATTTCTTAAAGACGCCGTTTGGTGTGTTTTTCATTCGGATTAAATTCTATTGAAGCCATTGGGATGTTGAGATCTGTTAACAGGCTTCTGAGGCCATTTTCGAAGTCAATAGTCATTTTCATATCGTATATTTATACATTACACCAGCTTGTTTGTCTTTGTCTACAGACATTTTACACCCATCTGTCTTGTTATAATGTTCTTAATTTGGTTTCTATTGCAGATTTAGTGAAATTTTTGAAGGTGTTGTGCTGGCTTATGATGTCAACATTCTGGATGAAAATGCAAAAATCCTTTCTGGGATTCATCCGTATTTTGGTGTGAGGCTAAAAGCAAAGCTCTTACTTTTTTCTCCAAAACCAAATATGCTCTTAGGTGGGGTTTTCAGGATCTTTCACATTCTTAACTACTCATTATCTAAAATTGTTATGAACACACAATTATGTTTATTATTTAAGTTATATCAAGATCATATCATTTGATTGATTAAGTTTGGAACATATTATGAATTTCATATGGTTGGAAAAAATAAGATTTTCTGATGATGCATAGCAGTACATAATCTTATATGTACTTATAAATCATTGTTGCCCATCAGTCATGATGCACATTCATTTGGTTTCTAATAATGTTACTCTTTCAGAAGGGAAAGTGGTGAAGCTTACACAAGAGTCCATTCATGTTATTGTTCTGGGATTTTCATCTGCTATTATAATAGACAAAGACATACGAGATGAGTTCTACTATAAAATTGTATGTACTACTTATCATTTTGTTTTGATGTTCATAGCATTCTCTCATTCTTTCTTTCTTTTAATTGATATTATAACTGTTTCTGTGGAAAGTCTAAAGATAACTAACAGAATTTCCTTTTTTCAAACTTAGAAACATGGTGAAGAAGTTTTTGCTAGCAGATCCCAAAAGCGACATGTGATAAAGGTTGGAACCATGATACGGTTTTTGGTTAAAAGGTGACATATTGCTTTTCTAATTATTTATTTTCTTTTCCTAATGGCATCTTAGAGGAAGTATTTTTTTAATTTCTATTTGAGTGACAGTATGCTTAATATCTGAGGATAATTTAAATTTTATTTTGATAGTATGCTTCACATATGAGGCTTAAACTTAGATTCTATGTTGCGCGATCTCTTACACCGATTCATATTTGCAGCTTCAATGAGGAAATCCTTCATATCTTTGGATCCTTGAGTCCAGCTCATACTGGAAGCATTCGTTGGTTAGATAAGAAATCAGAAGATGTTTCAGTTGATAGGTTTAAACTTAACTTGGACTCTAGAAGTTTTAAAATCTGCAAAACCTCAATCCTAGAACACCTGTTCATGACTATAATTGCTATATGATTATGTAGGAGTACTAGGAAGAGGAGGGAGGGTTTGAGGGAGCCAGATTTGCTGGACAATGGAACCATTGGTGATGGAGCATCTTCATTGAGCAATGATCGTAGGATGAAGAAGTCAAAGAAGCATAGATCTGCCGAAGATCATTAGAGTCTGCTATGGAAATTCCATTTGTTGAAGGCGTTTTCTTGCCCAGGTAATTTTTCAACTCTTTAGATTAATTAGTGCAATCATTATTAATGTTTTGAATTTTTTTGGTTAGTGTTGAATTGTCTTGTAATTTTTCTTTTAATCCCACCATTTGCTGGTTTCAGGTCTGAAAGCTTTTGTACATATACTTGTATAAGCTCAGACTTCATAGCCAATTAGCCATGTTTCATACCTGGTGGGTTCAGTTTGATGATCTCTGGATTTCAATAGAGTGATTATTCTCTTTTTGTGGATTTAGTAAAGCAAATAGATGCCTATTGGTCTATTCATAGGACCAATGCAATGACTTTACATGTGAAGCCCTTATTCTATTAGCACATTCACTTTGAGAACCCTGCGAGCAATGAAGCAGAATAAGCATTAGCAGACCATAATGGCTTGGAGTTACTGGAGCTTAATTCTAAACTTGGGGCTTAATCACGTCATGTAAAAAATTATGGAAGTAAAAGTCCGGACACCCTGGTTTGATTTTTTGTGAAGAAGGTTTCTTTTGGTCAAGTTAATTTAAGTCTAAATGCTTCTGGTTTACTTGTATATTTTCCTATTTGCAAGACTAATTAAGTCTTTTGAGCTTTTTTTTAATTATTTGAAAAACATCAAAGTAAGTCCCCAGTTTTCTTCTTTCAAGATGGAGGAGTTTGTATGAGCCCCTTATTAAGCTCCACTTGGGCCATTTATGTTGCCCTAACAATTAATATAGCTAACTTAATTATTTCATTTTTGTGTTCAATAACTGGTCTCTAAACATGACATGACGGTAAAGCAATGCAGGCTTGAAAGTACTAAATACTATGGTGTCTCCTTTAACATTGCATTTATATATTATCAGCTATTGGTTGTGTCTGTTTAAGTATTCATTTGTTTCTGATTTATTTTACTTTCACCTGTTATTACAGTTTAGGACATTTTATGCTTCCACAGTTCCAACATAGGTTAGTTGTATGCTGGGAGATAGGAGGCTGATTCCAAATTTGACGACATTGAAAGGCGAAAATTTGTTCTTGGAAGCAAAATGGCTTGGTTTCCTTTCAAATGTTTTGACAGCCGTTTTAGAGCTTCTTAATTTTGATGTAGCGGAAACCCATTCAAAGAGTTAGATTTGCTTATCCTCTGTACATTTGATGAAATCGATTGTATAACATTTGATCTGCTACCATTGATATATTGATAACATATTACACTTTCAATTGAATACTTAATTGCGACATCCTTGGTGATACAATTTATATTCCCTCTCTCCCCCTTTGGTTAACTCAATACAACATCTTGTAATCAATTTATAGATTAAAGCATAGTTGCTTCTAAAGATATATTTGTTATCACTTTCTCATATAATGGGACTGACGATATAATGCCAGATTTCGCAGAGAAAATATACAAATTGAGGGTCTAAAGGCTCTAAACTGCTCGATCGCAGAGAAAATCTCCATCGAATCAGCCGGAAGTGACCCTTATGAGTTGTGTGGATCAGAGATATTTATCTTAAACAAATGGAGGAATGCCACATTTCGAAAGCATTATGGGTTGATGGGCTGTATCGTTTGCTAAATTTACTGAGTGGAGACTTCTGACTCAATTCGGCTGTGCATTACGTACAGCTACAGCTATGCTAATTTGGTTGGTTGGATATTATGGGTTGGTTTGATTCAATGTGCAGCTAAATTGTCTTCATCAATCAAGATGGACATGGCCCAAATGTACATATCTTGGGTGAGATTCTTCTTGATGGTGTTACTTATGCAAAAGCTACAGCTAGCTTGGACACATGTCAACAGTCCACCATTTCGCCGTGGAGATTTCGTCAGTCTAAATTTGTTTATATATAAAGTATAAATGGTGTACAAGTTCCAGTGTTGGTTTATCAATCATTTTTATCAAGGATTTGGGTGTGGCTGTGCAAGTACATTCCAATTACACCACGTACTTATGATTGGCAAAAGAAATATATGGACGGCTCCCAATCCCATAACAAAATTATACACAAAGACAGATCTGTATGGTTGGAATCATGATCATTTTCACCATCTATAATCAATCAGGTATGGGGTTTCTTTCAGAACCACCACATTTTTATTCGTTTTGGATGGGACCCTTTAATATCATCAGAAAAAACTATATAGTATATATTTAAGCATAGGCATTGGACATAAAAGAATTGATTATTACATAATTATTAAGATGTGAAAGAGACGAGTGGGAGAAGATGGTTGATGATTCTGAGTTCCATGTGAATTACTGTTTATTATAATGAGAAAACAAACAGCAGATTGCGACAAAATTTCTCCGTATAATCCGGGCTCGTAACATGCTATTAACTCTCTTAATCAAAGTATCGAGAAACTTACATGTTTTTCTTTTTTATGATGCGACTGTTGCCTTACTTAAAAGAGCATCTCTCTCTCCATGTAGAATCTTTGTTTGGTTTACCTTTCATTATCTGACATTTTTTTCTCTCTATACATGTTGACAATGGATTTCCAAGATCTTCTTTAGATGCAGATAGTTGCTGTTAGACGTGATCTTCAACTAAAACTTGTAACCTTATTACCATATTAACAGTTTGAAATTTTATCTACAATATCATGGATTCGAATCTCACTGTAAACTGTGACTAAGAGTATTTACCCGAGCCCCAATCGAGAATTAGTCTCATACCTTCGAGTACATGACATCTCGAGACTTTCACCCAAAAAAAAAAAAGAGTTTGAAGTAGTTGAAACTAACTTGAACAAAGCCATACTTCCCCTTGAAGCATGTTAATTAGTTATCTTTTTATCATATGATTACAAAGATAACTACAACATCATTCTTGTTTCTTAATGGATATTAATTAATTAATAGCTTCTAATTGACCAATGCTTAATTAATAAACTCAAATAATTAATCCTATAGGATATCTTTTATATGCTTCAAATCTGAGGCTAATCTAGGTGGATTAACCTAAATTATGTTTTATATAACATAATACCTAGTCAAAAATTAATTGTTAGCTTAATTAAGTTATCATGTCAATCATTTTCAATCATTTGATTTGATTAGATAAACAATAAAATTTAATTTGACCCAATAATCCTACCCACCCAAAAATTGTATGCCTGTCAAATATATATATATACAGCACCACCATTACCTAAACAATAAGGTCGTTTACCAATATCGTTGCCTTTCTTCTGCTTCTTCTTCTTCTTGGACTAAGTCTGGGATTATTCTACAATTAGTTAGTTAAATTCCTTTTAATCATCACTTAAAGATAAAGAATTATATTTTATTGATAGGAGTCTAGGACAGCTAGCAATACTTTGGCTTTTTATTATAGCTTTAATGTTAAAAGAGACTTTGACATGTTTTAGTTAAGGGTTTTATTTATTTAAGGTTATCTTCATTTTAATTAAAGCCCCATTGATGTTGACTGAACTCAAACAGGTGGCGGTTTATCAAGTTTTGGAAGTATGGTTAGTTTATTAATTAATTTGTGGTGGCTGTTCCCAATCTTGGGAATGACCAATCCATATAATTGTAGAATTAAAAACCAAAAATAATGGAATGGGATTGTGTCAGTAGGAGATAAGTTATATGGGTTGGCTGGCTAACTTAGTGTCCATATTTTACTGGTCTATGGTATCATGTTCATGTAGTGGATTCTGTGGGCTTTATAACAG
This sequence comes from Pistacia vera, assembly GCF_008641045.1. Classification (NCBI taxonomy): domain Eukaryota; kingdom Viridiplantae; phylum Streptophyta; class Magnoliopsida; order Sapindales; family Anacardiaceae; genus Pistacia; species Pistacia vera. The sequence continues at coordinate 1,256,825 of NW_022196003.1, forward strand.
TCGAGATTATTAGTTAAAAAAGCTAGATTCTTAAAGCTTAAATCTAATTTCACCGTCCAAATTATGGTCTGAAAAGCTGGGACAAAAAGAGAAGAAGGTTTTGCTTTCGGGCGTCCCTTTTATATAATTATATGGAACAGTTAATATGGTTGTACGCGCAATGAATAGATTGATAGAATATGAGATGGCGTGACTCTTGGTTTTATTAATGGAAAGATTACCTTTTTATAACCTAATAAATTTGAATATGCTTAGTTGGTGTAGAACTTTAATACTCTCTCTCACGATTAAGCTTATATATTAAGTCATGTTTGTTAATGAAGGTAATTGGTGACTCTAACTCCTCATCTGATAGTCAAAATGGGCTCCGATACTATAATAGAATTTGAAGTAGATCTAACTCCTCACCCAATAAGACCTTATTAAATAGGATTATCCTTTCTTGTAACCCAATAAATTTGAGCCTCCCTGTGTGTCCAACATATATTAGTGCAATTTCTATCTGTACTACTGTCTTCTCCTTTTTGAATGCATGGATAGTGGGTTACAAGTTGTACAAATGATGAGGTCTCACTCTCAGCATGTACGCTTCTTCGTCTTCCCCAATCACATTATTTCTGTTTATTTATTTTCTCACCACATGCACCTCATCAGTAAACTGTTGAATTTCTCAAAAGCTTCACCGCTATAATTTAATTAATGGGGGCGATGAAGTAGAAGCTATAAACCTAATTAACGGGTGCCAACGACCAATAATATGATTTCTTAGCTTCAGTATTATATTAATCAGTACAACCGTAGGTACATAATTTGTTGGGACATTTTTAATACCGCGCTTTACTCGGAATTAAAACCGTGTATTAATTTAATAAATTAAATATAAGTGTGAACTCCTTCTTCACAAATCACAACACTATTTTATATATAATAAAAATATAATTAAGCTGGAGCTAGCTTCTTCCTTCTTGTTGAGATCAAACGGTGTTACATAGTGATAGGGGGTGTGTGGATGGAACGTGGACTGATTTATTGTTATTTAATTAAGTTTTTGAGTACATGGGTTCATTAGCTTAATTGCCGTCATTTTAGGATGAAGAAGTAGTATTAAGGGTAATGTTATGCGTACTAACAGATTTTACTAGTTAATGTACTAATTTAAAATATAGTATAGGTACTATGTGTAATTTTAACAAAGATTAATACACTAATTAGTAAAATCCGTTAGTATATAAAGTATTATTCATAGTACTAATGCCTATCCGCCTAAGAAGTATGTCACACAATGAGATCTCATTTTTCTTGCAGGATGTATTAAAATGATAAAATCTCTGGTTATTGTACAAAGGTAATGAATGGAATCGAATTGGTTTATATTAAAGTTGTATTATCTTATATTCACCGCCAAACGGGGACGTAATTTGGCGTTTTAGTTGGTTCCAAATTTAGTTAATTAGTGTATATTAAAGTAGATGGAAAGTAAAGAGTCAATGACTGTGCTCCAACTGGCTACAGCTAATGCCTCTGTACTTTATAATCCTGATAAATATATATATAAACTTCTAAATATTTCCTCATCTTGATTATTATTCTCAATTAATCATCTCAAAAAATCTAGGAACGTACGTACATTATGCAAAGAAAGAAGGCCATGGGTGATCTAAAATTTGAGCAAGTGGATTTTATCGTATGCAGAGTGCACCAACCATGCACTAAAAACTAAAAAGTAACCTTGTCTTCTGCCTCTTCAATCCGACGAACGGGAGGAACCAAGCAAAGAGGTCGGGTGTTGGGCAGATTAGAAACCAGCTTGTACTTATTTATATTGAGTTGATTGGTTTTATTTAACAACGCAAAATTTAGTGTATATTTCAACTACGTACATATCTTTAAGCTGGCGATACAGTGTTATTAATATTGTATCTAATTGTGCAAGATAAATGGATGAGGTCCATGAGGATGATGATCAAATACAATGTTCTGACAATGGAATCGTAAATATTAATATCTTGGGGTGTCATGTTTGAAGTTCGTGTTGATGAAGAAGCTGTCAAAGATCTGAAAAAATCCGGCATATCTTCTCCTATTACAGTGTGCGCTCAAAGACACCCTCACGTTTGCATTATCTGAGAGGTGTTTGATACCTTGAAAGCAGCACAGCAGGAATAATGAAGACGACAAATCACCCAACGTATTAACCTAGCCCAAGTGTCACTCTCTTAAACGCTACTTTGCATACGCCCAAAGTTGGTGTGAAATACAAATCCAAATTATAAACATCTGTTTGTTGTTTAATTTGTCTCTAAACAGGCTCCGCATGTGCCAGCGAAGTGATTATACTGTATAATTATATCTTATTAGCAAGCCTTGTCGGCGCTTAATCCAAATTTAATTACCATTTGTGGATGAAAAAGGATAGAACAGATTCCCAAACTACCAACAAAAGTTTTTCTGGTTGAAACTAGACTACAAACAACACACGTCTTCCTTCCACCTTCCATTACTAATTAACAAATCTTTCACGCTTGTCTATCTTCTAATCCTTTTAATTTCTTGTCTTTTGTTTTTGTTGATGTTGTGATTTTCACCGACGTATAATTCGTGATTAAATCTATGTAAGAGACTGTATAAAATATATGATTCAATATGAGATCAATAGATCAATGAAAAACACAAACAATAAAATATTTTTAAAGTGGTTCAGATACTAGACATAAATCCTACATCATTGTTTATGTATTGCTTTTTATGTTTTATCTGTGTACAAATGCGGCTCGTCCTAAATATGAATGAGACGTTCGAAAAAACTCTCTAATTTAAGTCGAAAGTCTGTTTAAATACTGTTACAATAATAAACTTATAAATAGAGTTAACCTAAAATGAAATGACACAACGGGAATTTATAATCCGGGGATTGATCAATGCCCGTAACACCATCAAACCTTGATGTTCTTCTTCAACTCTCAACTTTAAACATCTTTCATATGATGATGTTTTGATCGTTGCATTACTTATATTTGGGTATGAGCGGATTACACAGAAGGGTTGAATGATTCATGAGTTGAGAATTTTAAAAAGAAAAATCACCCCGTACGAGAAGGAGACGGAAGAGCGTGGGTCCGTGAGGCCCGTGACACAGTTCAGTACAACTAAGCAGCTACGAACCTAGACGTTACTTTTCTCTCAAAAGTACTTCCCAAGTCCCTTAACTGTATTACCCATTTAAATAATAAAATAAAATTCCTATTGGCCTATTTGGGCGGGTCCTTTTACCATGGGACCCTTTTCTCATGCCTCGAAGACACAAAGACAATGCCACGTCAGCTCTAGACAATGACGTGGGATAACTGTTTTCCTCGACCACTGTGCAGAATTGAAGCCGACTTTACAATTACTGCCACGTCATTTTTCCTTTTAAACTCCATTAAAGTCGAGATTTTTACACGGTCGAGTCAAGTCCTACTGCTACACCTTGAATGGATAAATAAATAAAGTAATTAATTAAAATATAAGTTCAATTACCCTCATCTGTGTTGTATAATTACGAGATTACCCTTCCCTAAATTCTGCATATATTCTCCAAATCTTCCTACATTTTTGTCTCAACAAAAACAAAAATTAAATGCAGAAGAAAACAAAGTAGTTAATGCATGATACAATCTATTCGTATAATGGAAAGATATTGGTGTAGCATTTTGTTGCCAAAAATTAAATTATATCAAAGTGTTGTTTGGTTTAAAACATTGAACAATGAAAATTATAAATGATATGATCCTTAAATCTTAACAAGTGGGGTACTTAAAATGGTATTGTGGGGGGATGCATCCTCTCTCAAATTTTACATTCACCTGTATATGCAATCGGGTCCATCTTGACCATTCAATGGTGTTTTTTTCCATTTTGATGATCATTGTTTTAGAGAAGTGATTAGAAATTTGATTGGGTAGGATGGGCAATAGAGTGATTAGGAGGAAAGATTTTGGCAGTTTGCTTTGAAAGATATAAAGAAAAAGGAAAAATGGGGCATCCTTGCACATGGAGGATGGTCAGATATGGAGAATATAAAAATGGTTTCCTTTTAGAAGAGTTGGTTTTTTGTAAATTTAATAAAATTTTTATGAAACAAAAGCATCTTGAATAGCCTCAACCACTTCTATACAAAGAAACTTTTGCGTTTGCATGTGGTGGGTTATGAGTTTGAATTTTCGATCGACTTCGTCTTCGTCTTCGTGCGTGCTTAAAAAGCATCCCGCACGGACAGCGCAATTGCCAACACTTTTGTTAATTAAAATATGAAATCCCTTCTTCACCTTGGTGGCTATATCCCTTTTTCTAAGTTACAGAGATAAAAATGGCCGCCTATAATTTTCTCAGTTTATTACTTCCTAATTACCTCATTCATGATAAGGATTAGTTTATGTTAGGAACCCACTCGAATAACTCAACAATTTAGGTTGGATCATGGGTTTTTCATGGGTTTGGATATAACTCTCCTTGAAAAACCAGCTTATCAAGGAAAAGTGTCCAAACCTTTATAATTCACATGTCCACCCTTTTCCCTTTCAATATGGGTTCCTAACAGTTTACTAGATTAACATTCATGAATCTTGAAAATTTCGGAGGCTTCAACAGCATTTCTGTTTTTTAAGCTGACCGAATGAATCCCATTCATTTATATTATTTTCGAGAACAATCACATGGGTTCTTTACAGTTAATGTCTTCGTTAAATTCAACATCCTTTAACCTTTTGGACTTGACCAACTCCAACTTTAATGCTAAGTTTTAGCAAAAATTGACCTTTAATGAAAAATTAATTGCATGTTTTAAAACATAATTCTTATCCATTAATACATATTTTAAATTTAATAAATCAATTTAATCGTGGATTAATTTTGCCTAATATATCATTGTTATGTTTTTTTTTTTTTTTTTTTAAATCGAAGATATTTAAATTAACTTAAACACACCTCAAATAACCATTCGTGGTCTTGAAATTAATAATTTGAAATTAATAATCGGGTAAAGATCTCTTTACCTTTTTGCCATCAGACCATCTTGATGGTTTATATCCATGTTATGTTAGTATAATATAAAATAAAAATAAATAAATTGAAATATCGTTTAAGATTTTAGCATTAGCCTGCCAAAAGCAAATATTTATATGCTGATGTAACGACAGAAATGGCATTGTAATTAATTGCAATATGAAGGGCAATTTTGCCACCATGAATCTTTATAAACCTTGTCCCTCCAACAGCTCCAATCCCCCCAATATTTTCTCTTACTATCACTAATACCAAGAGAAACCGAAACCAAACAAAACCAAACCAGACCAAACAGACTCTATTTTCTTGTCAAGGAAAATGTCTGCCGGACTTGGAAAATGCAGCAAAATCCGTCACATTGTCAGGCTAAGACAGTTGCTACGAAGGTGGCGTAACAAGGCCCGCATGTCAGCTAATCGCATACCATCCGATGTTCCTGCCGGACACGTGGCGGTGTGCGTTGGCAGCAGTTACAGGAGATTTGTGGTGCGTGCGACGTACCTTAACCATCCCGTCTTCAAGAAACTACTTGTCCAAGCTGAGGAAGAGTACGGATTCACTAGCCAAGGTCCATTGGCCATCCCATGTGACGAGTCCGTGTTTGAAGAAGTCCTTCGATTCATTTCACGGTCGGAATCCGGGCACTCATCTCGGTTCGTGAATCTTGAGGATTTTCAGAGATACTGCCACGTGGACATCAAGAAAAAACTTGATTTTTGGACTGAATCTCGACCTCTTCTTCATGGAGTTGGTAATAAAAGTATCTGGTAAGGAAATAAGGTAAAAATAAATAAAGTTAAATTGTTTGATTCTGACCCGGGTTTGACTCAGTCCGAGTTATCTCGCTCGTTCGTTCCGAGGAAGATAGGAAACGAAATCTTGAAGTGAAAAGTTAAGATACAGTGACCGAGTTCATTTATGTGATCGACTCGTTTGAGTTTACTAATTCTTGGGGTTAACACTTACCAATAACGAAAGGTAAGTGGGTGGGTTTATAGTTTTGTTTTGGTATAATCATGTTAAAATTGGATTGCGAGTTAAGATCTGAGCTGAGTCATACTACAAATTGCTCCGGAGAATGCATGGAGATGGCAAAATGGGTGGGTGAGTTATCCTCCGAGTCGTCCCGGGTTCTGAATAGGAGTTAATGAGGCATAATCTGAGAATCGGAGAGATCCATGAAGTGGACAAGACTTGAAGAGGACGAAGAAAAAACGAAAAAAAGTGATGGTTAATTACTCACTTTTGTAAATTATGTGATTTATTGATTGTTTTTCTTTATATATTTTTTAATGAAATATTGTAGAGAAATTCTGGCATGATATGATAGTGTCCATTATCTGATTATTTTCAATTAATTAAAATAAAAATAATTATTATTATTGTTAATAGTACAGAAATGAATTATTAAATGGTATTACAGTATTATTCAATAGAATGATGATAGGGTATAGCCGTTGTGGGAGTTATAATGGTAGGCTGGTAGCAACCCACGTGAAAGCAGAGAGTCTCCCATTTGCTCTGTTTCACCTGATTCAACCCAACTTTGTCTTTAACCTGTAAAATGATATTCTGTGGGCAAATATGCCTGCGATTTTCATAGAATATCTCAATCCTATGTTTTGTTTTATCTTCCATTTTGATTTGATGGTCTCCATTCCGGGCCCCTGTGAAGCCTTTCTAGTTTCTAGTATACAGCTTCCCACCAATATTCCAGAAATAAAACATCTTTTTATGAAGAATTTTGCAGATCCTTATTCAAATGCATCCTTATTGCTTTTTAAGTTTTAACCTATAATTCTCCCTTTATTTTTTGGAAGGCAATGAAAAACTTGCCATAATTACTTGGAACTTTTTTAATCCTGTTCTTTGATAAGTGTAAAGATAATTTGAGATATCTCGCTTGCGAAAATAAATTTCCAGGTTGGAGGAAGGTGTTTACTGGGGATTTTGTGTTGACTTTAAGGCTTTTAATCATATCAATTGATTGTTAAGAAGAAAAACTAAGTTACAGAAGTCATAATGAATCCTGGACTCATATAACTTCTGACCCCGGAAGCTTTCGGAGATTTACTTGCTTTTTTAAGAGTATTTTTCCTGGACCTTCATAATTCAGTTGGTAGGCAACTACTCCAAAGCACGCCAAAGGATGATGGATCTTTGACTTGTTTATGAATTTTGAATGAACAACTTCGCAGTAGTTGCTGCATGTTCGAGTTTTAGAATTAGAACCCACCATGAATTATTTCAATTGCAAAGACTACTATTATATAAACCATCCATAATTAATTACTGTTAACCCTGACTTATTGACCTTTGATCACTGATACTTCTGTATCTTCTATTTCAGTGGGTCGTAACCACAAAACCAGTGACAAAAACAATTGGTTTCGGCTCCTCTTCCAAGTAAAATAAAAACACATTATGGTCCAGTAAAATATGCAATATAACGTGTGTCAGTTTCCAATCTCAAAGTGGCTCAAATGGGTTTATTAGTGACGGGGTGAGGTTGCATGTGATTTGTGAAGTTTTTATATATGCAGATCATGAGATAATTAATATGAAAATACACAATATATGTTAATACCGTGTACTTGTCGATTCACCGCGTAGGAAGGACAATCTTTGTTGAAAAGGACATGTTAATTATAAACAAGAAAAATGAGTAACACAAAACAATGTGAAACGTTTGACTTTCAATGTCATACTCTAGGAAATGGATGTCACAATCAATTCCGTTTAAATTATTAAAACTTAAAAAATAATAAATAAAAAAAATGACAGAGTCCAAGCCTAACTTAAAAGCATCAAAGGCCTAGCTAGATGCCCAGAAAGTGGTGGTTGAGAGTTGAGAAGAGGTACGGAAAGTAGTAGAACCAAGAGTAGTGGAGAGTTATGGTGACTTAACATGGAAGAATGTATTTTCAGGAGTTATGATGGTTGATGGAACTAACTAAAGTCAAATTTGTTGCGGCAAAGAGATTAGATTTAGATGGGTAGATTCGCTATCGTCTCTCAAAAAAGTTGGACGGTTTGATAATGGCAGATTCATGGCGATAGGATTATGCTTTGAATGGACAAAATTTGTTAAAGAAGAGATATGGCTTGTTTGGTTTGGTTACTATTCCACTATGAGAATGCTTTTTTCAGTACGCCAGAATGTGAGCGTGGTCCACGTACTATCACAAATGTTTTATTTTATTGGCCGTAACATCAATAACATTACATCTGATGGGTCATTAACCTAAACATTGATATGGGTCCTCCATACTTTTGAATGCAGATTGTAAATTTGCAATGATGGAAGAGCTATCCCAATTCAAGAGTTTATTCCACTGTCAAATATGATATCTAATCACCTGTCATATTGCTTTCTGGTGCTGAATTTGGTATGCTATAATCAGTTGTTGTGGTGAAATTTAAACTGAAAACGATGGTCTTTCGTTACAGATAACATTGGGTTACTTGTGCCAGAACGCCCTCAACACAATATGAAAGCCTATAGCTCTAGGCCCACTACCTTTACTATACAAGCCCCATGGCTCATTACACTATGGAGCCCTGCTGATTCAATAAACTATCCTGGCTTAAGTTTCTACTTGTACAAGCCCAACACACTAAACCCAAAGAGATTGCACCTGCTAAGTGGGCTCTTAAAAGTTGCTCTATGGGTACACACAGGCCCTACTTTGTGGTTGTGGTTATATATATGTACATACACACAGTAGAATTCCAATATACGTGTCTCGCTGATCCAATCATCCAATTCCAACACAACACAACACAAATCCAAGCTAAATTCGGCCAACACAAATATTGGAGTTCAAGTCACTTACTTGCAATTTTTAGACCAAGACAAGTAGAAAAACTTTAAGCATAAAAGATTGTTCCACCAATCTGAATTGATTCATCACCAAATCCTCCTGCCAAGACTTGGATAAAAAATGTACATTCAATAACACATAAGTTCTATCAAATGGATAAAATTAATTTTCATATATTTCATAAGCTAAATGTTATAATGAAAATAGTTGTCTTTATATAGGCAAATACAAAGGTAAACAAGTAATTGACAAATACATTAAAATGAAATAAAATTAACTAATATTACAAGTCATTCATTCAAAAAGCGAGACCATACATATTTAATATAAAAGAGACATGATTCCCTAATTTTATGATATATGTCTTTAACCTCTCGTTAATTGAAATAAGGTCACTTTATTAGATCAAACTTTGATCAATGATCATAATTAAGTCTATTAATAAGGGTGTAAGAGTTTTGGACCTTGAGAATCTTGCAAATAGATCCAATAAGGGTTTATGTAGATCTTTCCTTTTGGAATGAGACTTGGGTCAGATTGGACAACTTCAACACTTTGACTTCTTTCTTGGTGGGTTTGAGTTTCCCTTGTTGAGCTTGGGCTTGGAATAGTTTGGACTGAAATATTTAGACTCTCTCACTCCTTAGAACTTGTTTGGGTCGAATTTTCTCTATTGCATTTCACATTACACAATCCAAATGTTTTATAACTTTGAGTAAAATTCTTCAATCTAACCGAATTAGCATGTATTTTAGAACTTGTAATTTTTTATCTTCTCATAATTACTGTGTTTTAGTACTGGTAAAGGTATCACTTGCTATCAGTTTATCTGCGGTATCACATTAATTATAAGATAATGTAATAAATGATTGACTTTTCTTTACCAAATGTGGTGGCGTTAAGAGAATTAGAACCCACATTCCATTCCACTATGTGTACTCTTTTACAGTATGCATTTTACAGGACAAGCAGTAGAGATCTTGTTATTGGTGAAGAGTTTTGACATAATAGTGATAGGAAGGAGCAATGAAATGTCATATGATAGACAGCATTAATAACACTGCCGGTTGTTGGAAATACAAGAAGGTTGCAGAAAATCTCTGAGTTGCTCAATAGTCANGTGGTGAAATTTAAACTGAAAACGATGGTCTTTCGTTACATATACATTGGGTTACTTGTGCCAGAACGCCCTCAACACAACTAGCCCAAGGCCCACTATCTTATGGCTCATTACACTATGGAGCCCTGCTGATTCAATAAACTATCCTGGCTTAAGTTTCTACTTGTACAAGCCCAACACACTAAACCCAAAAAGATTGCACCTGCTAAGTGGGCTCTTAAAAGTTGCTCTATGGGTTGACACAGGCCCTACTTTGTGGTTGTGTTTATATATATATATATATACAGTAGAATTCCAATATACGTGTCTTGCTGATCCAAATTCCAACACAACACAAATCCAAGCTAAATTCGACCAACACAAATATTGGAGTTCAAGTCACTGGCTTACAATTTTCAGACCAAGACAAGTATAAACACTTTAAGCATAAAAGATTGTTCTATCAACCTGAATTGATTTACCACCAAATCCTCTTGCCAAGACTTGGATAAAAAATACACACTCAATAACACACAAGTTCTCTCAAATGGATAAAATCAATTTTTATATATTTCATAAGCTAAATGTTACAATGAAAATAATTGCCTTTATATAGGCAAATACAAAAGTAAACAAGTAATTGACAAATACATTAAAATAAAATAAAATAAACTAATATTACAAGTCATTCATTCAAAAAACAATATCATGCCTATTTAATTCAAAAGAGACATAATTCCTTAATTCTAGGATCTATGTCTTTAAACTCCCCATTAATTGAAATAAGTTTACTTTATTATATCAAAACTTGATCAATGATCCTAATTATTAATTAAGTATACTAATAAGGTTGTAAGAGTTTTGGGCATTGAGAATCTTGCAAATTGATCCAATAAGGGTTCATGTAGATCTTCCCTTTTGGAATGAGAGTTGGGCCGGATTGGACAACTTCAATACTTTGGCTTCTTTCTTGATTGGCTTGAGCTTCCTTTGTTGAACTTGGGCTTAGAATTGTTTATGCTAAAATGTTTGGACTCTCTCCCTCCTTGAAACTTGCTTGGGTTGAATTTTCTCCATTGTATTTTACATTCCACGATCCAAATATTTTAGAATTTTGAGTAAAATTCTTTAATCTAACCGAATTAATAAGTGTTTTAAAATTTTTAATTTCTTATCTACTCATGTTTATAAGTGTTTTAGGACTTGTGAATGTATCACTTGCTCTCAGTTCATCAGCGGTATCACATTAATTATAAGATAATGTAATAAATGATTGACTTTTCTTTACCAATTGTGGTGGCGTTAAGAGAATTAGAACCCGCATTCCATTCCACTATGTGTACTCTTTTACAGTATGCATTTTACAGGACGAACAATAGCCATCTTGTTATTGGTGAAGAGTATTGACATAATAGTGACAGGAAGGAGCAATGAAATGTCATATGATAGACAGCATTAATAACACTGCCGGTTGTTGGAAATACAACAAGGTTGCAGAAAATCTCTGAGTTGCTCAATAGTCAACAGGATTACCAGTACAACAATGCTCAAGTTTGTGGTGGTGAATCAGATTTGGATATACAAAATTTATACCCTCCTCACTGTGCTTAAAACTTAAAACCTCGGTAGTTAGATTCATTTCCTCATTAGGAGAAATAAATAAATAATTAATTAAATATAAGTTCAATTACCCTCATCTGTTTGTGTAATTACGATTACCCTTCCCTAAATTCTGCATATATTCTCCAAATCTTCCTACTTTTTGTCTCAACAAAACAAAAATTAAATGCAAGAAAACAAAGTAGTTAATGCATGATACAATCTATTCGTATAATGGAAAGATATTGGTGTAGCATTTTGTTGCCAAAAATTAAATTATATCAAAGTGTTGTTTGGTTTAAAACTTGAACAATGAAAATTATAAATGATATGATCCTTAAATCTTACAAGTGGGGTACTTAAAATGGTATTGGGGGGGATGCATCCTCTCTCAAATTTTACATTCCCCTGTATATGCAATCGGTCCATCTTGACCATTCAATGTGTTTTTTTTTCCATTTTGATGATCATTGTTTTAGAGAGTGATTAGAAATTTGATTGGGTATGTGGCAATAGAGTGATTAGGAGGAAAGATTTTGGCAGTTTGCTTTGAAAGTATAAAGAAAAAGAAAAATGGGGCCTCCTTGCACATGGAGGATGGTCAGATATGGAGATATAAAAATGGTTTCCTTTTAGAAGAGTTGGTTTTTTGTAAATTTAATAAATTTTTATGAAAACAAAGCATCTTGAATAGCCTCAACCACTTCTATACAAAGAAACTTTTGCGTTTGCATGTGGTGGGTTATGAGTTTGAATTTTCGATCGACTTCGTCTTCGTCTTCGTGCGTGCTTAAAAAGCATCCCGCACGGACAGCGCAATTGCCAACACTTTGTTAATTAAATATGAATCCCTTCTTCACCTTGGTGGCTATATCCCTTTTTCTAAGTTACAGAGATAAAAATGGCCGCCTATAATTTTCTCAGTTTTATACTTCCTAATTACCTCATTCATGATAAGGATTAGTTTATGTTAGGAACCCACTCGAATAACTCAACAATTTAGGTTGGATCATGGTTTTCATGGGTTTGGATATAACTCTCCTTGAAAAACCAGCTTATCAAGGAAAAGTGTCCAAACCTTTATAATTCACATGTCCACCCTTTTCCCTTTCATATGGGTTCCTAACAGTTTACTAGATTACTTCATAAATCTTGAAAATTTCGGAGGCTTCAACGCATTTCTGTTTTTTAGCTGACCGAATGAATCCATTCATTTATATTATTTTCGAGAACAATCACATGGGTTCTTTACAGTTAATGTCTTCGTTAAATTCAACATCCTTTAACCTTTTGGACTTGACCAACTCCAACTTTATGCTAAGTTTTAGCAAAATTGACCTTTATGAAAAATTATTGCATGTTTTAAAACATAATTCTTATCCATTAATACATATTTTAATTTTAAATCAATTAATCGTGGATTAATTTTGCCTAATATATCATTGTTATGTTTTTTTTTTTTTTTTTTAAATCGAAGATATTTAAATTAACTTAAACACACCTCAAATACCTATTCGTGGTCTTGAAATTAAATTTTGAAATTATAATCGGGTAAAGATCTCTTTACCTTTTTGCCATCAACCATCTTGATGGTTTATATCCATGTTATGTTAGTATAATATAAATAAAAATAAATAAATTGAAATATCGTTTAAGATTTTAGCATTAGCCTGCCAAAAGCAATATTTATATGCTGATGTAACGACAGAAATGGCATTGTAATTATTGCAATATGAAGGGCAATTTTGCCACCATGAATCTTTATAAACCTTGTCCCTCCAACAGCTCCAATCCCCCCAATATTTCTCTTACTATCACTAATACCAAGAGAAACCGAAACCAAACAAAACCAAACAACCAAACAGACTCTATTTTCTTGTCAAGGAAAATGTCTGCCGGACTTGGAAAATGCAGCAAAATCCGTCACATTGTCAGGCTAAGACAGTTGCTACGAAGGTGCGTAACAAGGCCCGCATGTCAGCTAATCGCATACATCCGATGTTCCTGCCGGACACGTGGCGGTGTGCGTTGGCAGCAGTTACAGGAGATTTGTGGTGCGCGACGTACCTTAACCATCCCGTCTTCAAGAAACTACTTGTCCAAGCGGAGGAAGAGTACGGATTCACTAGCCAGGTCCATGGCCATCCCATGTGACGAGTCGGTGTTTGAAAATCCTTCGATTCATTTCATCACGGTCGGAATCCGGCACCTCATCTCGGTTCGTGAATCTTGAGGATTTTCAGAGATACTGCCACGTGGACATCAAGAAAAACTTATTTTTGGACTGAATCTCGACTCTTCTTCATGGGTTGGTAATAAAATTATCTGGTGGAAATAAGGTAAAAATAATAAAGTTAAATTGTTTGATTCTGACCCGGGTTTGACTCAGTCCGAGTTATCTCGCTCGTTCGTTCCGAGGAAGATAGGAAACGAAATCTGAAGTGAAAGTTAAGATACAGTGACCGAGTTCATGTATGTGATCGACTCGTTTGAGTTTACTAATTCTTGGGGTTAACACTTACCAATAACGAAGGTAAGTGGGTGGGTTTATAGTTTTGTTTTGGTGTAATCGTTAAAATTGGATTGCGAGTTAAGATCTGAGCTGAGTCATACTACAATTGCTCCGGAGAATGCATGGAGATGGCAAATTGGGTGGGTGAGTTATCCTCCGAGTCGTCCCGGGTTCTGAATAGGAGTTAATGAGGCATAATCTGAGAACGGAGAGATCCATGAAGTGGACAAGACTTGAAGAGGACGAAGAAAAAACGAAAAAAAGTGATGTTAATTACTCCCTTTTGTAAATTATGTGATTATTGATTGTTTTTCTTTATATTTTTTAATGAAATATTGGAGAGAAATTCGGCATGATAGTGTCCATTATCTGATTATTTTCAATTAATTAAAATAAAAATTATTATTATTATTGTTATAGTAAAAATGAATTATTATGGTATTACAGTGTTCTTCATAGAATGATGATAGGTATAGCCGTTGTGGAGTTATAATGGTAGGCTGGTAGCAACCCACGTGAAAGCAGAGAGTCTCCCATTTGCTCTGTTTCACTGATTCAACCAACTTTGTCTTTAACCTGTAAAATGATATTCTGTGGGCAAATATGCCTGCGATTTCATAGAATATCTCAATCCTATGTTTTGTTTTATCTTCCATTTTGATTTGATGGTCTCCATTCGGGCCCCTGTGAAGCCTTTCTAGTTTCTAGTATACAGCTTCCCACCATATTCCAGAAATAAACATCTTTTTATGAGAATTTTGCAGATCCTTATTGCTTTTAAGTTTTAGCCTATAACTCCCCTCTATTTTTTGGAAGGCAATGAAAAACTTACCATATTACTTACTTAACTTTTAACCGTTCTTTGATAAGTGTAGAAAATTTGAGATATCTCGCTTGCGAAAATAATTTCCAGGTTGGGAAGGTGTTTACTGGGATTTTGTGTTGACTTTAAGGCTTTTAATCATATCAATTGATTGTTAGAAGAAAAACTAAGTTACAGAAGTCTAATGAATCCTGGACTCATATAACTTCTGATTAAGAGTATTTTTCCTGGACCTTCATAATTCAGTTGGTAGCAACTACTCCAAAGCACGCCAAAGGATGATGGATCTTTGACTTGATTATGAATTTTTGAATGAACAACTTCGCAGTATTTTGCTGCATGTTCGAGTTTTAGAATTAAAACCCCCATGAATTATTTCAATTGCAAAGACTACTATTATATAAATCATCCATAATTTTACTGTTACACCCTGACTTATTGACCTTTGATAATTGATACTTCTGTATCTTCTATTTCAGTGGGTTATAACCACAACCAGTGACAAAAACAATTGGTTTCGGCTCCTCTTCCAAGTAAAATAAAAACACATTATGGTCCAGTAAAATATGCAATATAACGTGTGTCAGTTTCCAATCTCAAAGTGGATCCATTGACTGAGTTGAAGAAGAAATTATCATTCATTTACCAGTCTCAATGGGTTTATTTAGACCATCTCCAACCATCAATTTAGTACAAATTGCACCAAATTAGTATAAAATTTGGTACAAAACACTATTTTATCTCTAACCCATACATCAAATATTGCACCAAAAAGAATATTTTTTAGAATATTTTTTTTCTTTTATTGTAATAATAACACTAATCTAGTTCACTCATTATTTTTGTATAATTAATTAAATTAGGAATGATATTTTATTAAATATAATTATTTTGAAAATTATACTAATTTAATAGAATTAAACATTTATTAATCAAATAAACAATACATTTAATATAGAAAAACATTACATCTATATAAAATAATACAAAAAAAAAAACAACAACAACACAAAGGTAAAATTCCATATTGATAAATTTAATTTTCCAAATTAGTATGCTCTTCCCATAAATGATCAATTATGCATTTCGAGGCATGGTGAGCCTCTGTACCTTGATTGTTTATGTCGAGCAAGAAATTTCGAAATCGGACTTCTCATCATTTTTTAATTATACATTATTATAAATAATATCAATTAAATTAATACAAATACTAAAATTTAGTGTGATTTTTAGTGTAAAATTTAATACTCAAATTAACTAACAAAATTAAAAAAAAAAAAAAAACCAAAATTTTATTTTTGCTACCGTGCCGCGCCATTTTGGTGCAGTTTTTTAGCGTGGTTGGAGTACACCCACGCCATTTGGGTTTTCACGTCATTTTGGCGTGGTTGGAGATGCCCTTAGTGCCGGGGTGAGGTGCATGTGATTTGTAAGATTTTATATATGCAGATCATGAGATAATTAATAGAAAATACACAATACACGTAATACCATGTACTTGTCGATTCACCGCGTAGGAAGGACAATCTTTGTTGAAAAGGACATGTTAATTATACACAAGAAAAATGAGTAACACAAAACAATGTGAAAACTTGACTTTCATGTCAGACTCTAGAAAATGGATGTCACAATCAATTCACTTTAAATTATTAAAACTATTTAAAAAAAAAAATGACAGAGTCCAAGCTTAACGAAAAGCATCAAAGACCTAGCCAGATGCCCAGAAAGTGGTGGCTGAGAGTTGAGAGAGGTACAGAAATAGTAGAACCAAGAGTAGTGGAGAGTTATGGTGACTTCATGGAAGAATGTATTTTCACAGAGATATAGGAACTAACTAAAGTCAAATTTGTTGCGGCAAATAGATTAGATTTAGATGGGTAGATTCCCTATCGTCTCTAAAAAAATTGACGGTTTGATAATGGCAGATTCATGGCGATAGGATTATGCTTTGAATGACAATTTGTTAAAGAAGAGATATGGCTTGCTTGGTTTGGTTACTATTCCACTATGAGAATGCTTTTTTCAGTACGCCAGAATGTGAGCGTGGTCCCACGTACTACTATCACAAATGTTTATTTGATTGGCAGAACATCAATAACATTACATCTGATGGGCTTATAGCCTAAACATTGATATGGGTCCTCCATACTTGAATGCAGATTGTAAATTTGCAATGATGGAAGAGCTATCCCAATTCAAGAGTTTATTCCACTGTCAAATAGATATCTAATCACCTGTCATATTATTGCTTTCTGGTGCTGAATTTGGTATGCTATAATACTCATAGTAATAGTGATAGGGGGTGTGTGGATGGAACGTGGACTGATTTATTGTTATTTAATTAAGTTTTTGAGTACATGGGTTCATTAGCTTAATTGCCGTCATTTTAGGATGAAGAAGTAGTATTAAGGGTAATGTTATGCGTACTAACAGATTTTACTAGTTAATGTACTAATTTAAAATATAGTATAGGTACTATGTGTAATTTTAACAAAGATTAATACACTAATTAGTAAAATCCGTTAGTATATAAAGTATTATTCATAGTACTAATGCCTATCCGCCTAAGAAGTATGTCACACAATGAGATCTCATTTTTCTTGCAGGATGTATTAAAATGATAAAATCTCTGGTTATTGTACAAAGGTAATGAATGGAATCGAATTGGTTTATATTAAAGTTGTATTATCTTATATTCACCGCCAAACGGGGACGTAATTTGGCGTTTTAGTTGGTTCCAAATTTAGTTAATTAGTGTATATTAAAGTAGATGGAAAGTAAAGAGTCAATGACTGTGCTCCAACTGGCTACAGCTAATGCCTCTGTACTTTATAATCCTGATAAATATATATATAAACTTCTAAATATTTCCTCATCTTGATTATTATTCTCAATTAATCATCTCAAAAAATCTAGGAACGTACGTACATTATGCAAAGAAAGAAGGCCATGGGTGATCTAAAATTTGAGCAAGTGGATTTTATCGTATGCAGAGTGCACCAACCATGCACTAAAAACTAAAAAGTAACCTTGTCTTCTGCCTCTTCAATCCGACGAACGGGAGGAACCAAGCAAAGAGGTCGGGTGTTGGGCAGATTAGAAACCAGCTTGTACTTATTTATATTGAGTTGATTGGTTTTATTTAACAACGCAAAATTTAGTGTATATTTCAACTACGTACATATCTTTAAGCTGGCGATACAGTGTTATTAATATTGTATCTAATTGTGCAAGATAAATGGATGAGGTCCATGAGGATGATGATCAAATACAATGTTCTGACAATGGAATCGTAAATATTAATATCTTGGGGTGTCATGTTTGAAGTTCGTGTTGATGAAGAAGCTGTCAAAGATCTGAAAAAATCCGGCATATCTTCTCCTATTACAGTGTGCGCTCAAAGACACCCTCACGTTTGCATTATCTGAGAGGTGTTTGATACCTTGAAAGCAGCACAGCAGGAATAATGAAGACGACAAATCACCAAACGTATTAACGTAGCCCAAGTGTCACTCTCTTAAACGCTACTTTGCATACGCCCAAAGTTGGTGTGAAATACAAATCCAAATTATAAACATCTGTTTGTTGTTTAATTTGTCTCTAAACAGGCTCCGCATGTGCCAGCGAAGTGATTATACTGTATAATTATATCTTATTAGCAAGCCTTGTCGGCGCTTAATCCAAATTTAATTACCATTTGTGGATGAAAAAGGATAAAACAGATTCCCAAACTACCAACAAAAGTTTTTCTGGTTGAAACTAGACTACAAACAACACACGTCTTCCTTCCACCTTCCATCACTAATTAACAAATCTTTCACGCTTGTCTATCTTCTAATCCTTTTTCTTGTCTTTTGTTTTTGTTGATGTTGTGATTTTCACCGACGCTATAATCCGTGATCAAATTATGTAAGAGACTGCATAAAATGGGATCAATAGATCAATGAAAAACACAAACAATAAAATATTTTTAAAGTAGTTCGAATACTGGACATAAATTTTATATCACTATTTCTGCATTGTTTTTTATGTTTTTCTATGTATAAATACAGTTCGTCCTAGATATAATGAGATGTCCGAAATATCCCTTAATTTAAGTCGAAAGTCAACTTACATATTGTTACAATAATAAACTTATAAATAGAGTTAACCTAAAATGAAATGACACATGACCGGAAATTTATAATCCGGGGATTGATCAATGCTCCCAACACCATCAAACCTTGATGCTCTTCTTCAACTCTCAACTTTAAACATCTTTGATATGATGATGTTTTGATCGTTGCATTACTTATATTTGGGTATGAGCGGATTACACAGAAGGGTGGAATAATTCATGAGTTGAGAATTTAAAAAGAAAAATTCACCCCGTAGGAGAAGGAGACGGAAGAGCGTGGGTCCGTGAGGCCCGTGACACAGTTCAGTACAACTAAGCAGCTACGAACCTAGACGTTACTTTTCTCTGAAAAGTACTTCCCAAGTCCTTCAACTGTATTACCCATTTAAATAATAAAATAAAATTCCTATTGGCCTATTTGGGCGGGTCCTTTTTCCATGGGACCCTTTTCTCATGCCTCGAAGACACAAAGACAATGCCACGTCAGCTCTAGACAATGACGTGGGATAACTGTTTTCCTCGACCACTGTGCAGAATTGAAGCCGACTTTACAATTACTGCCACGTCATTTTTCCTTTTAAACTCCATTAAAGTCGAGATTTTTACACGGTCGAGTCAAGTCCTACTGCTACACCTTGAATGGATAAATAAATAAAGTAATTAATTAAAATATAAGTTCAATTACCCTCATCTGTGTTGTATAATTACGAGATTACCCTTCCCTAAATTCTGCATATATTCTCCAAATCTTCCTACATTTTTGTCTCAACAAAAACAAAAATTAAATGCAGAAGAAAACAAAGTAGTTAATGCATGATACAATCTATTCGTATAATGGAAAGATATTGGTGTAGCATTTTGTTGCCAAAAATTAAATTATATCAAAGTGTTGTTTGGTTTAAAACATTGAACAATGAAAATTATAAATGATATGATCCTTAAATCTTAACAAGTGGGGTACTTAAAATGGTATTGTGGGGGGATGCATCCTCTCTCAAATTTTACATTCACCTGTATATGCAATCGGGTCCATCTTGACCATTCAATGGTGTTTTTTTCCATTTTGATGATCATTGTTTTAGAGAAGTGATTAGAAATTTGATTGGGTAGGATGGGCAATAGAGTGATTAGGACGAAAGATTTTGGCAGTTTGCTTTGAAAGATATAAAGAAAAAGGAAAAATGGGGCATCCTTGCACATGGAGGATGGTCAGATATGGAGAATATAAAAATGGTTTCCTTTTAGAAGAGTTGGTTTTTTGTAAATTTAATAAAATTTTTATGAAACAAAAGCATCTTGAATAGCCTCAACCACTTCTATACAAAGAAACTTTTGCGTTTGCATGTGGTGGGTTATGAGTTTGAATTTTCAATCGACTTCGTCTTCGTCTTCGTGCGTGCTTAAAAAGCATCCCGCACGTACAGCGCAATTGCCAACGCTTTTGTTAATTAAAATATTAAATCCCTTCTTCACCTTGGCGGCTATTACCCTTTTTTTAAGTTACAGAGATAAAAATGGACGGCTATAATTTTCTCAGTTTATCACTTCCTAATTACCTCATTCAAGATAAGGATTAGTTTACTGGAGTAACATTCATGAATCTTGAAAATTTCATGGCATAGACTCCAGTGTTCTTGAAAATTCAGACCTTTAAGGCTTCAACAGCATTTCTGTTTTTTAAGCTGACCGAACGAATCCCATTCATTTATAATATTTTTAAGAACAATCACATGGGTTCTTTACAGTTAATGTCTTCGTTAAATTCAACATCCTTTAACCTTTTGGACTTGACCAACTCCAACTTTAATGCTAAGTTTTAGCAAAAATTGACCTTTAATGAAAAATTAATTGCATGTTTTAAAACATAATTCTTATCCATTAATACATATTTTAAATTTAATAAATCAATTTAATCGTGGATTAATTTTGCCTAATATATCATTGTTATGTTTTTTTTTTTTTTTTTTTTAAATCGAAGATATTTAAATTAACTTAAACACACCTCAAATAACCATTCGTGGTCTTGAAATTAATAATTTGAAATTAATAATCGGGTAAAGATCTCTTTACCTTTTTGCCATCAGACCATCTTGATGGTTTATATCCATGTTATGTTAGTATAATATAAAATAAAAATAAATAAATTGAAATATCGTTTAAGGTTTTAGCATTAGCCTGCCAAAAGCAAATATTTATATGCTGATGTAACGACAGAAATGGCATTGTAATTAATTGCAATATGAAGGGCAATTTTGCCACCATGAATCTTTATAAACCTTGTCCCTCCAACAGCTCCAATCCCCCCAATATTTTCTCTTACTATCACTAATACCAAGAGAAACCGAAACCAAACAAAACCAAACCAGACCAAACAGACTCTATTTTCTTGTCAAGGAAAATGTCTGCCGGACTTGGAAAATGCAGCAAAATCCGTCACATTGTCAGGCTAAGACAGTTGCTACGAAGGTGGCGTAACAAGGCCCGCATGTCAGCTAATCGCATACCATCCGATGTTCCTGCCGGACACGTGGCGGTGTGCGTTGGCAGCAGTTACAGGAGATTTGTGGTGCGTGCGACGTACCTTAACCATCCCGTCTTCAAGAAACTACTTGTCCAAGCTGAGGAAGAGTACGGATTCACTAGCCAAGGTCCATTGGCCATCCCATGTGACGAGTCCGTGTTTGAAGAAGTCCTTCGATTCATTTCACGGTCGGAATCCGGGCACTCATCTCGGTTCGTGAATCTTGAGGATTTTCAGAGATACTGCCACGTGGACATCAAGAAAAAACTTGATTTTTGGACTGAATCTCGACCTCTTCTTCATGGAGTTGGTAATAAAAGTATCTGGTAAGGAAATAAGGTAAAAATAAATAAAGTTAAATTGTTTGATTCTGACCCGGGTTTGACTCAGTCCGAGTTATCTCGCTCGTTCGTTCCGAGGAAGATAGGAAACGAAATCTTGAAGTGAAAAGTTAAGATACAGTGACCGAGTTCATTTATGTGATCGACTCGTTTGAGTTTACTAATTCTTGGGGTTAACACTTACCAATAACGAAAGGTAAGTGGGTGGGTTTATAGTTTTGTTTTGGTATAATCATGTTAAAATTGGATTGCGAGTTAAGATCTGAGCTGAGTCATACTACAAATTGCTCCGGAGAATGCATGGAGATGGCAAAATGGGTGGGTGAGTTATCCTCCGAGTCGTCCCGGGTTCTGAATAGGAGTTAATGAGGCATAATCTGAGAATCGGAGAGATCCATGAAGTGGACAAGACTTGAAGAGGACGAAGAAAAAACGAAAAAAAGTGATGGTTAATTACTCACTTTTGTAAATTATGTGATTTATTGATTGTTTTTCTTTATATATTTTTTAATGAAATATTGTAGAGAAATTCTGGCATGATATGATAGTGTCCATTATCTGATTATTTTCAATTAATTAAAATAAAAATTATTATTATTATTGTTAATAGTACAAAAATGAATTATTAAATGGTATTACAGTGTTCTTCAATAGAATGATGATAGGGTATAGCCGTTGTGGGAGTTATAATGGTAGGCTGGTAGCAACCCACGTGAAAGCAGAGAGTCTCCCATTTGCTCTGTTTCACCTGATTCAACCCAACTTTGTCTTTAACCTGTAAAATGATATTTCTGTGGGCAAATATGCCTGCGATTTCATAGAATATCTCAATCCTATGTTTTGTTTTATCTTCCATTTTGATTTGATGGTCTCCATTCCGGCCCCTGTGAAGCCTTTCTAGTATACGCTTCGCATCAATATTCCAGAAATAAAACATCTTTTTATGAAATTTTGCAGATCCTTATTCAAATGCATCCTTATTGCTTTTTAAGTTTTAACCTATAATTCTCCTTTATTTTTGGAAGGCAATGAAACTTGCCATAATTACTTGGAACTTTTTTAATCCTGTTCTTTGATAAGTAAAGTAATTTGAGATATCTCGCTTGCGAAAAATAATTTCCAGTTTGGAGGAAGGTGTTTACTGAGGATTTTGTGTTGACTTTAAGGCTTTTTCATATCAGTTGATTGTTGAGAAGAAAAACTAAGTTACAGAAGTCATAATTAATCCTGGCTCATATAACTTCTGACCCCGGAAGCTTTCGGAGATTTACTTGCTTTTTTAAGAGTATTTTTCCTGGACCTTCATAATTCAGTTGGTAGGCAACTACTCAAAGCACGCCAAGGATGATGGATCTTTGACTTTTTTATGAATTTTGAATGAACAACTTCGCAGTAGTTGCTGCTGTTCGATTTTTAGATCCGCCATGATGAATTATTCAATTGCAAAGACTACTATTATTAACCATCCATAATTAATTACTGTTACCCCCTGACTTATTGACCTTGATCACTGATACTTCGTATCTCTATTTCGTGGTGTCGTAACCACAAAACCAGTGACAAAAACAATTGGTTTCGGCTCCTCTTCCAAGTAAAATAAGAACACATTATGGTCCAGTAAAATAGCAATATAACGTGTGTCAGTTTCCAATCTCAAAGTGGCTCAAATGGGTTTATTAGTGACGGGGTGAGGTTGCATGTGATTTGTGAAGTTTTATATATGCAGATCATGAGATAATTAATATGAAAATACACAATATATGTTAATACCGTGTACTTGTCGATTCACCGCGTAGGAAGGACAATCTTTGTTGAAAAGGAATGTTAATTATAACAAGAAAAATGAGTAACACAAAACAATGTGAAAACGTTTGACTTTCAATGTCACTCTAGGAAATGGATGTCACAATCATTCCGTTTAAATTATTAAACTTAAAAAATATAAATAAAAAAAATGACAGAGTCCAACGTAACTTAAAAGCATCAAAGGCTAGCTAGATGCCCGAAAGTGGTGTTGAGAGTTGAGAAGAGGTACGGAAAGTATTAGAACCAAAGTAGTGGAGAGTTTGGTGACTTAACATGGAAGAATGTATTTTCGGGAGTTATGATGGTTATGGAACTAACTAAAGTCAAATTTGTTGCGGCAAAGAGATTAGATTTAGTGGGTAATTCGCTATCGTCTCTCAAAAAAGTTGGACGTTTGATAATCAGATTCATGGCGATAGGAATGCTTTGAATGGACAAAATTTGTTAAAGAAGAGATATGGCTTGTTTGTTTGGTTACTTTCCACTATGAGAATGCTTTTTTCAGTACGCCAGAATGTAGCGGGGTCCACGTACTACACAAATGTTTTATTTTATTGCCGTAACATCAATAACATTACATCTGATGGTCATTAACCTAAACATTGATATGGGTCCTCCATACTTTTGAATCAGATTGTAAATTTGCAATGATGGAAGAGCTATCCCAATCAAAGTTTATTCCACTGTCAAATATGATATCTAATCACCTGTCATATTGTTTCTGGTGCTGAATTGGTATGCTATAATCATGTGTGGTGAAATTTAAACTGAAAACGATGGTCTTTCGTTACAGATACATTGGGTTACTTGTGCCAGAACGCCCTCAACACAATAGCCTATAGCCAGGCCCACTACTTACTTAGCATGGCTCATTACACTATGGAGCCCTGCTGATTCAATAAACTATCCTGGCTTAGTTTCTACTTGTACAAGCCCAACACACTAAACCACAGAGATTGCACCTGCTAAGTGGGCTCTTAAAAGTTGCTCTATGGGTACACACAGGCCCTACTTTGTGGTGGGGTTATATATATGTAATACACACAGTAGAATTCCAATATACGTGTCTCGCTGATCCAATCATCCAATTCCACACAACACAACAAATCCAAGCTAAATTCGACCAACACAAATATTGGAGTTCAAGTCACTTACTTCAATTTTCAGACCAAGACAAGTAAAAAACACTTTACATAAAAGATTGTTCCACCAATCTGAATTGATATCACCAATCCTCTGCCAAGACTTGGATAAAAAATACATTCAATAACACAAAGTTTCTATAAATGGATAAAATTATTTTATATATTTCATAAGCTAAATGTTAAATGAAAATATTGCTTTATATAGGAAATACAAGGTAACAAGTAATTGACAATACATTAAATAAATAAAATAACTAATATTACAAGTCATTCATTCAAAGAACCATACATTATTTAATTAAAAGAGACATAATTCCCTAATTTTAGAATATGTTCTTAACCTCTTAATTGAAATAAGTACTTTATTAGATCAAACTTTGATCATGATCATATTAAGTCTATTAATAAGGTTAAGAGTTTTGGACCTTGAGAATCTTGCAAATTCCAATAAGGGTTCATGTAGATCTTCCTTTTGGAATGAGATTGGGTCGATTGGACAACTTCAACACTTTGCTTCTTTCTTGTGGGTTTGAGTTTCCTTGTTGAGCTTGGGCTTGGAATTTTGGACTGAATATTTGACTCTCTCCTCCTTAAACTTGTTTGGGTCGAATTTTCTCATTGCATTTTCACATTACACACCAATGTTTAGAATTTGAGTAAAATTCTTTAATCTAACCGAATTACATGTTTTTAAATTGTATTTTTTATCTTCTCATATTACTGTGTTTTAGTACTGGTAAGGTATCACTTGCTTCAGTTATCTGCGGTATCACATTAATTATAAGATAATGAATAAATGATTGACTTTTCTTTACCAATTGTGGTGGCGTTAAAGAATTAGAACCCACATTCCATTCCACTATGTGTACCTTTCCAGTATGCATTTTACAGGACAACATATAGATCTTGTTATTGGTGAGAGTTTTGACATAATAGTGACAGGAAAGCAATGAAATGTCATATATAGACAGCATTAATAACACTGCCGGTTGTTGGAAATACAATTTGCAGAAAATCTCTGAGTTGCTCAATAGTCAACGGATTACAGTACAACAACATACTTATTGTGGTGGTGAATCAGATTTGGATATACAAAATTTATACCCTCCTCACTGTGCTTAAAACCTAAAACCAAACCTCTGGAGAAGCATTTCAAGTGGTGCATGTGAATACTGCACAAACTTTCACCAAAGGATCCGTCCAAGATTTCAAAGGATTCAGAACAGGCTATGCACGAGAAACCCACTAAGTTACAAATGGGAAGGCTAAAATTATGAGACATGCTTTTTTGATTGTGCATTCTTCTTCAAGTTTACGAAATTTCTGAATAATTGGACCACTCTGTACGCCATGTAGTAATTAATTGCTCACTCCCTTCCTTCTCTGCAATCTTTTTCTTCTAGATTTTTGCCACTTCTTGGTAATTACTAAGTTAGGATTCTTCTTCTCTTTGGGATCAGATAATCGATACCCAAATCTCAGTTGTAAATGGTTATCGCCTGCTTACCTGCGTCACATTATTTATTGAGTTTTGTCGTTGTTTTTCAAAAGAAGAATTTTATAACTTCATTTTTATTATCTCAACTACCAACCTCCAATTACAGTAAAAGAATTTGTATTCTTTACAAATAGCTGTAGTAGCATCACCTTGTTGCTTTCTTCTATTTTTGTTTTGATGTTAGTTTTGGCATTATTTGGCTCATAGAACGACAGCATATGGTTCAATGAATGGGTAAAGTAAAAAAAAAAAAAAAAAAGAAGAGAAGTTGGGAGAGTAAGTGATGATTTTTATGATGAATTAGTGACAACAATGAAAGTAAAAATGATTATGATGTTATTAACATTTAACACTGTGGTTAATCTCTTGTTTCACAAAAATGGGATTTGCTTGGAGTCATGGTCAGATCCAAATCAAAATCAATCAATTAAAGTTAAATCCCTATTAAAAATTTCATAACTTTTCGTTTTTCCTCTGTTGGGCCAGCCTGCCTTTGTCGAATTCTGTTTTAATCCAAGATCAAGATGTTGAAGAAGAAGAATTAAAAGGAGAATAAAGGGTAAAGTTAGTATTGACCCACCAATAAAACCTTGCACTGGCATTGATTTTGGTTTGGTATGGTAGAAATAATAACTTTTTTTATCTTCTGGTAAATCCCTTCAATAAAACACCAATTTCCCGAATCAGAAAATGAAGTAAATACCCAATTGAAACTTTATTCACAAAAGAAACAATGTTTGGTTGATTTTATGCCATTCATTCCTGCCTTGTAAAATTAGTGTTTCTCCATCAATGGCTCATGCAACAAATGCCAAATGAAATGATCATAAAGTTTATTTCAGGACATTAAGTTGCTGGTAATGATAATAAGTTAAAGCCATCACTATAGGAGGAATCAAAAGCAAAGAAAAAGTGCAAGAGTGACTTGGAGAAGTACCAAAGTCTCCTGAAATCGAATCCAAAGAAAAAAAAAAAAAAAAACTCCTTCACTTTCAGAAATCAGAGGGCATAATACATAAAACACTGGGTCCCTACTCAAATGCTATAATAAAATAGAATATATATATTTTGGGTAATTTTTTTTTTTTTTTTATTATTATTCTATTCCATATAAATTCTTTCGTACAAACAAAGCAAAGGTTGAAAATTCCCACAAAAAGTGTATCATTGCTAAACCAATCATTTTCGTCCACTACCTTTTTTTTTTTTTTTTTTTTTGGGGTTGGGGTTAATTTCATTCTCCAATTTACTTTGCTTCATTCATTCACTTCTTGTCTTTGTCAATACCAACAATATTAAGATGATTTAAATATCAGGAATTAACTTTAAAAAATTTATTTATAAAATTATAGTATTAATTATTATTTGAATTTCACATTTAAAATTGAAATAAAAACAAAAGGTAAAATGTAGAAAACTAACTCCAATGGCATCAAAATTGATCATGCGTTAAACCCGTACACGCTTTTTCACATTACCTTATCATATTATTACAATTATATGAATGTGCGTGCAAAAATCATATAAATTACAAAGATTTTGGTGACAATATTTGAAGCCATCTCTGCAGTTCCTAACAACTATCCATTCTGATTCTGATTTCATTAATAATTAATTCCAAGATGCTATTCATTCTAGCTGTCAATGGAATTTCCTCTTTACAAATACTTGCCACTAAGGAACCATCCCCTATCCTTCTTTATACTTTTTCCCTTTTTAATACCCTTTTTTGTTGCAGAGACAGCTATACAATTTAATCAAGTTTAAGTACAGTCAATTGCGTATATCGGAGGATCTTTTTTTTTTTTTTTTTTTTAATATATATTATCTAATGATATAAATTAACAAAATTTGGCTTGATTGAACTGTCCAATCTGGTTTATGCTTCATGGGTTGGTCAAGTATATTTATATGGAAGTATATTCTTTAATAATCAGTACAAAGATAAGTCCGATAAGTTGATAATTGGTTGACATTGTATTTTATTTTAAGAATATAACTCTAATTAATTTAAGGGTTTTGAGAAAATGACTTGGAGCCTAATGTTAGGCAATGGGTCCGGGGCATGGTATGAGTGACAAATGCTATTCAAATTAAGATAGTTTATTATTTTTTAATCATATTTTTATGTAACGAGATTATAAATAATTATCACTTAACTGAGTTTATTATGCTTATTAAAATTCAGTTGTTAGCTTGTTATATTCCAGCTGTTCACTTATTTTATAATTCTCCTCCATCGAGTTGTCTATTTAATTTATGCAGGGTTTTACCGGTTTATAATTTTTACTACACATTACTCAAAAAAAAAAAAAAAAAAAAAAACATTCCAATTATAATTGAAATAATAAATAATTAAAAATCAATTATTATCATAATGTTTTTGTTTGTTCATTTAGCCTATTGACAAATTAAGTTATCGACAGTAAAATCTATGGTTACAGAATAAGGTCTAATGCTGTGAGGTTGAAGTAGTATAATTTGTTAATAAACGCAAAGCTTACATAAAACACTAGTGTGGTGTTTGCTTAAGTTAGTAAGGTTGAATGGGGTTATTTAATAAGGGCTACAGAAGGAAGAGTTAGCAGAAGTTTAGTCGAAAACTAAAACTATGACATAAAGTATAGTTTTTATGAGCAAGAACTTAAGAGCTAGTAGGTAATAAAAGGCAGGACCTCTTCTTATATAGTGGTTTTAAGGTCTTCGAATCTTAATAGACGTTTGATTCTATAACGATAGAGTTTTAGTAAATGGGAAAAAACTGAATTTATTTACCGACAATTGAGAGTCATGATTATTAAAAATTAATTATTATGATAATGTTCTTATTTGTTCATTTAGCTTAATGAAAAATTAAGTCTAATTGTTATGTCGATAAGATGACACTTTCGAAGACAGAGATAACACGAAGTTCTTAATTAAAGAGGGCATTATCTTAACAATAATTGATAAGTCCAAATCAACATACCTGAATTAGTTACAGTGACTAATCCTAATCATAATAAAAGAGTAATACCCAAACCACCCTCCTCTAATATTACAGTAGTTGGTGGGGTTGAGGATATCCAAGGCATTTTAAGATATGTGTGTGCCTAAATTCGTGAAATTTTAGTGTTCCAAATATCTGATTTAACCCTTTTTTATATGTAATTAATAGTTTCTCTCTAAAGTCTAATGTGTTTTGCTTTTCAGTTTTGATCATAGTTTGTCGTTATTGGACAGGTGAGAGTTACGCTTCTGTCTGCCGACGCTGTCACAGTTTTGATAACTAGCAATACTGCAATAGGGTCCTAAGCTAACCATCCGGGTTCTAATGAAACGTGGTCGCTTACTTTTGACACGTGTAAAAATGGAAGCGCATTCAGGTGGTCCCCACATGATAAAAAGGCTAGTGGCAAGTAGCAACACAGAATCGTGTGGAGCGTAGGGACCACGTGTCTCTCTCTCTTTTTTTTTTTTTTTTCACTTTATTTAATTGTTCCTTGGATGCTACTCACACAGACTACTCTCTTCTTCTTCTCCTTCTTCTTCTACTGCTCCACTATTAAGGGCTACCGCTGGCCCTGTCTGTCCTTTTATTTTGATGGGCCTTATCTTAGACGCGCCTCATTGTTGTGTGTGTCTCTGCGTGGGGACCACTCGCTCTGGTCTTGGAATTGGGTCTAACATCCACCGTACCAATTTTTGTCTCTCTTTGTTATTCTACACTGTACTGGCGGTGCATATTACCTATTATGTTTACACTTTAATCAACACACATCATTCCCAATTTACGGTTTCAATCTTAGCGTAGATGTCTAAAATCAATTGATTAATCAATAATGAGCCCGTTTTAACAATTAAGTGAAAAACAAAGTTAGGTAGAAGGCTTAATTAGTTAACTGAGAGTCTTTTGTTTTATTTTATGTAGTAGTTCGATAAATATAACCACATCTTTGTTAAATTAATATTTACTTTGTTTTTACTTTCTATTAAATATCAACTTATCCGTTCATTAAAATAAATTATTGATAAAATGTTAGGTTACATGCATTTACTATAATTTCAACCTTCAAGAATCCGATGGCTTATACGTCGAGCTTTAAAAGTCTTAAATTCAGACAAAATTTGACACGAGTTTAATCGGAGCACGGTATTTAATATAAGAGTAATGCTTTGCCCATAATTTATTATTTAAATTTCTTGTCACAACCCCGATATGGCAATTCTAAATCTGTAATTTTTCAGGTAGAATGCAAGTGTAGTTAATCAATTGTAGCTATAACATCTAAGAAGAAGTTTGCGAAACTATCGATGTAGAATTTTCCTCAACATAATTTTAGCCGAGGCAGTAACATGTGAGCTGTCAAATAACGCCGACATGTCAAAAGTGGTTATAGGGATTGATTTATGTAGCTATTAAACGACAGTTGCTTGATTTCCTCACCCGACGTCACATATACGGATTCGATGAAGCCAAGAATAATAATATATGACATACACACTTAGAATTTCCAATATACGTGTCCGCTGATCCAATCATCCAATTCCACACACACAACACAATCCAAGCTAAATTCGGCCAACACAATATTGGAGTTCAAGTCACTTACTTCAATTTTAGACCAAGACAAGTAAAAAACTTAACATAAAAGTGTTTCACCAATCTAATTGATCATCACCAAATCCTCCTGCCAAGACTTGGATAAAAAATTACATTCAATAACACAAGTTCTTCAAATGGATAAAATTAATTTTATATTTCATAACTAAATGTTATAGAAAATAGTTTCTTTATATAGGCAAATACAAAGTAAACAATTATTGACAAATACATTAAAATAAATAAATTAACTAATATTACAAGTCATTCATTCAAAAAGCGAACCATACATATTTAATATAAAGAGACATATTCCCTAATTTATGATAATGTCTTTAACCTCTCTTAATTGAAATAATTCACTTTATTATATCAAACTTGATCAATGATCATAATTAAGTCTATTAATAAGGGTGTAAGAGTTTTGGACCTTGAGAATCTTGCAATAGATCCAATAAGGGTTATGTAGATCTTTCCTTTTTGGAATGAGATTGGTCGATTGGACAACTTCAACACCTTTGACTTCTTTCTTGTGGTTTGAGTTCCCTTGTTGAGCTTGGGCTTGGAATAGTTTGACTGAATATTTAGACTCTCTCACCCTTAGAACTTGTTGGTCGAATTCCTATTGCATTTCCATTACACATCCAAATGTTTTATAACTTTTAGTAAAATTCTAATCTAACCGAATTAGCATGTATTTTAGAACTTGTAATTTTTTATCTTCTCAAATTACTGTGTTTTAGTACTGTAAGGTATCACTTGCTATCAGTTTATCTGCGGTATCACATTAATTATAGATAATGTAATAATGATTGACTTTTCTTTACCAATGTGGTGGCGTTAAGAGAATTAGAACCCACATTCCATTCCACTATGTGTACTCTTTTACAGTATGCATTTTACAGGACAACATAGAGATCTTGTTATTGGTGAAGAGTTTTGACATAATAGTGACGAGGGAGCAATGAAATGTCATATATAGACAGCATTAATAACACTGCCGGTTGTTGGAAATACAAAGGTTGCAGAAAATCTCTGAGTTGCTCAATAGTCAAGGATTACAGTACAACAATACTTAAGTGTGTGGTGGTGAATCAGATTTGGATATACAAATTTATACCCTCCTCACTGTGCCTTAAAACCTAAAAACCAACCATCTGGAGAACATTTCAAGTGGGTAGCATGTGAATAATGCACAAACGTTCACCAAAAGATCCGTCCAAGTTTCAAAGGATTACAGAACAGGCTATCACGAGAACACCCACTAGTTACAAATGGGAAGGCTAAAATTATGAGACATGCTTTTTTGATTGTGCATCTTCTTCAAGTTTACAGAAATTTCTGAATTAATTGGACCACTCTGTACGCCATGTATAATTAATTGCTCACTCCCTTCCCTTCTGCAATCTTTTCTTCTAGATTTTTGCCACTTCTTGGTAATTACTAAGTTAGGATTCTTCTTCTCTTTCGGGATCAGATAATCAGATACCCAAATCTCATTGTAATGGTTATCGCCTGCTTACCTGCGTCACATTATTTATTGAGTTTTGTACTGTTGTTTTTCAAAAGAAGAATGATAACTTCATTTTTATTATCTCAACTACCAAATCTCCAATTACAGTAAAAGAATTTGTATTCTTTTACAAATAGACTGTAGTAGCATCACCTTGTTGCTTTCTTCTATTTTTGTTTTGATGTTAGTTTTGGCATTATTGGGCTCATAGAACGACAGCATATGGTTCAATGAATGGGTAAAGTTAAAAAAAAAAAAAAAAAGAAGGAAGTGGGAGAGTAAGTGATGATTTTTATGATGAATTAGTGACAACAATGAAGTAAAAATGATTATGATGTTATTAACATTTAACACTGTGGTTAATTCTCTTGTTTCACAAAAATGGGATTTTGCTTGAAGTCATGGTCAGATCCAAATCAAAATCATCAATTAAAGTTAAATCCCTATTAAAATTTCATAACTTTTCGTTTTTCCTCTGTTGGGCCAGCTGCCTTTGTCGAATCTTGTTTTAATCCAAGATCAAGATGTTGAAGAAGAGAATTAAAAGGAGAATAAGGGTAAAGTTGTATTGACCCCACCAATAAAACCTTGCACTGGCATTGATTTTGGTTTGGTAGGTAGAAATATTAACTTTTTTTATCTTCTGGTAATCCCTTCATAAACACCAATTTCCTGAATCAGAAATCAGTAAATACCCAATTGAAACTTTATTCACAAAAGAACAATGTTTGGTTGATTTTATGCCATTCATTCCTGCCTTGTAAAATTAGTGTTTCTCCATCAATGGCTCATGCAACAAATGCCAAATGAAATGATCATAAAGTTATTTAGGACATTAAGTTGCTGGTATGATTAAGTTAAAGCCATCACATAGAGGAATCAAAAGCAAGAAAAAGTGCAAGAGTGACTTGGCGAAGTACCAAAGTCTCGAAATCGAATCCAAAGAAAAAAAAAAAAAAAACTCCTTCACTTCAGAAATCAGGGCATAATACATAAACACTGGGTCCCTACTCAAATGCTATAATAAAATAGAATATATATTTTGGGTTAATTTTTTTTTTTTTATTATTATTCTATTCCATATAATCTTTCGTACAAACAAAGCAAAGGTTGAAATTCCCACAAAAAGTGTATCATTGCTAAACCATCATTTTCGTCCACTACCTTTTTTTTTTTTTTTTTTTTGGGTGTGTTAATTTCATTCTCCAATTTACTTTGCTTCATTCATTCACTTCTTGTCTTTGTCAATACCAACAATATTAAGATGATTTAAATATCAGGAATTAACTTTAATTTATTATAAAATTATATATTAATTATTATTTAATTTCACATTTAAATTGAAATAAAAACAAAAGGTAAAATGTAGAAAACTAACTCCAATGGCATCAAAATGTGATCATGCGTTAAACCCACACGCTTTTTCACATTACCTTTCATATTATACAATTATATGAATGTGCGTGCAAAATCATATAAATTACAAAGATTTGGTGACAGTATTTAAAGCCATCTCTGATTTCATAATAATAATTCCAAGGCTATTCATTCTAGCTGTCAATGGAATTTCCTCTTATAAATACTTGCCACTAAGAACCATCCCCTATCCTTCTTTATACTTTTTCCTTTTATACCCTTTTTTGTTGCAGAGACAGCTATCAATTTAATCAAGCTAAGTACAGTCAATTGCGTATACCGGAGGATCTTTTTTTTTTTTTTTTTTTTATATATATTATCTAATGATATAATTAACAAAATTTGGCTTGATTGAACTGTCCAATCTGGTTTATGTCCTGGGTTGGTCAATTATATTTATATGGCAGTAATTCTTTAATATCAGTACAAGATAAGTCCGATAGTTGATAGTTGGTTGTTTTATATATGCAGATCATGAGATAATTAATATGAAAATACACAATATATGTTAATACCGTGTACTTGTCGATTCACCGCGTAGGAAGGACAATCTTTGTTGAAAAGGACATGTTAATTATAAACAAGAAAAATGAGTAACACAAAACAATGTGAAACGTTTGACTTTCAATGTCATACTCTAGGAAATGGATGTCACAATCAATTCCGTTTAAATTATTAAAACTTAAAAAATAATAAATAAAAAAAATGACAGAGTCCAAGCCTAACTTAAAAGCATCAAAGGCCTAGCTAGATGCCCAGAAAGTGGTGGTTGAGAGTTGAGAAGAGGTACGGAAAGTAGTAGAACCAAGAGTAGTGGAGAGTTATGGTGACTTAACATGGAAGAATGTATTTTCAGGAGTTATGATGGTTGATGGAACTAACTAAAGTCAAATTTGTTGCGGCAAAGAGATTAGATTTAGATGGGTAGATTCGCTATCGTCTCTCAAAAAAGTTGGACGGTTTGATAATGGCAGATTCATGGCGATAGGATTATGCTTTGAATGGACAAAATTTGTTAAAGAAGAGATATGGCTTGCTTGGTTTGGTTACTATTCCACTATGAGAATGCTTTTTTCAGTACGCCAGAATGTGAGCGTGGTCCACGTACTACTATCACAAATGTTTTATTTGATTGGCAGAACATCAATAACATTACATCTGATGGGTCATTAGCCTAAACATTGATATGGGTCCTCCATACTTTTGAATGCAGATTGTAAATTTGCAATGATGGAAGAGCTATCCCAATTCAAGAGTTTATTCCACTGTCAAATATGATATCTAATCACCTGTCATATTGCTTTCTGGTGCTGAATTTGGTATGCTATAATCAGTTGTTGTGGTGAAATTTAAACTGAAAACGATGGTCTTTCGTTACAGATAACATTGGGTTACTTGTGCCAGAACGCCCTCAACACAATATGAAAGCCTATAGCTCTAGGCCCACTACCTTTACTATACAAGCCCCATGGCTCATTACACTATGGAGCCCTGCTGATTCAATAAACTATCCTGGCTTAAGTTTCTACTTGTACAAGCCCAACACACTAAACCCAAAAAGATTGCACCTGCTAAGTGGGCTCTTAAAAGTTGCTCTATGGGTACACACAGGCCCTACTTTGTGGTTGGTTTATATATATACTACAGTAGAATTCCAATATACGTGTCTTGCTGATCCAAATTCCAACACAACACAAATCCAAGCTAAATTCGCCAACACAAATATTGGAGTTCAAGTCAGCTTACAATTTTCAGACCAAGACAAGTTAAACACTTTAAGCATAAAAGATTTTTCAACCTGAATTGATTACCACCAAATCCTCTTGCCAAGACTTGGATAAAAAATCACACTCAATAACACACAAGTTCTCTCAATGGATAAAACAATTTATATATTTATAAGCTAAATGTTACAATGAAAATAATTGCTTTATATAGGCAAATACAAAGTAAACAAGTAATTGACAAATACATTAAAATAAATAAATAAACTAATATTACAAGTCATTCATTCAAAAAACAATATCATGCCTATTTAATTCAAAAGAGACATAATTCCTTAATTCTAGGATCTAGTCTTTAACTCCCCATTAATTGAAATAAGTTTACTTATTATATAAAACTGATCAATGATCCTAATATTAATTAAGTTATAATAAGGTGTTAAGAGTTTTGGCATTGAGAATCTTGCAAATTGATCCAATAAGGGTTCATGTAGATCTTCCCTTTTGGAATGAGAGTTGGGTCGGATTGGACAACTTCAAACTTTGGCTTCTTTCTTGATTGGCTTGAGTTCCTTGTTGAGCTTGGGCTTAGAATTGTTTATGCTAAAATGTTTGACTCTCTCCCTCCTTGAAACTTGCTTGGTTGAATTTTTCCATTGTATTTACATCCACATCCAAATATTTTAGAATTTTGAGTAAAATTCTTAATCTAACCGAATTAATAAGTGTTTTAAAATTTTTAATTTCTTATCTACTCATTTATAGTGTTTTAGACTTGTGATGTATCACTTGCTCTCATCTCAGCGGTATCACAAATTAAGATAATGTAATAAATGATTGACTTTTCTTACCAATTGTGGTGGCGTTAAGAGAATTAGAACCCATTCCATTCCACTATGTGTACTCTTTTACAGTAGCATTTTACAGGACGAACAATAGATCTTGTTATTGGTGAAGAGTATTGACATAATAGTGCAGGAAGGAGCAATGAAATGTCATAATAGACAGCATTATAAACACTGGCCGGTTGTGGAAATCAACAAGGTTGCAGAAAATCTCTGGTTGTCCAATAGTCAACAGGATTACAGTACAACAATCTAAGTGTGGTGGTGAATCAGATTTGGATATACAAATTTATACCCTCCTCACTGGCTTAAAACTTAAAACCTATTAGACATCCTAACACATCTGGAGAAGCATTTCAAGTGGGTGGCATGTGAATACTGCAAAACGTTCACCAAAAGATCCGTCCAAGATTTCAAGGATTACAGAACAGGCTATCACGAGAAACCCACTAATTACAAATGGGAAGGCTCAATTATGGACATGCTTTTTTGATTGTGCATTCTTCTTCAAGTTTACAGAAATTTCTGAATTATATGGACCACTCTGTACGCCATGTAGTAATTAATTGCTCACTCCCTTCCCTTCTGCAATTGGCACTTTCTTTCTTCTAGATTTTTGCCACTTCTTGAGTAATTACTAAGTTAGGATTCTTCTCTCTTTTGGGATCAGATAATCAGATACCCAAATCTCAGTTGTAAATGGTTATCGCCTGCTTACCGCGTCACATTATTTATTGAGTTTTGTTCGTTGTTTTTCAAAAGAAGAATGTTATAACTTCATTTTATTATCTCAACTACCAAATCTCCAATTACAGTAAAAGAATTTGTATTCTTTTACAAATAGTACTAGTAGTATCACCTTGTTGCTTTCTTCTTTTTGTTTTGAGTTAGTTTTGGCATTATTGGGCTCATAAACGACAGCATATGGTTCAATGAATGGGTAAAAGTAAAAAAAAAAAAAAAAAGGGGTGAAGTTGGGAGAGTAAGTGATGATTTTTATGATGAATTAGTGACAACAATGAAAGTAAAATGATTATGATGTTATTAACATTTAACACTGTGGTTAATCTCTTGTTTCACAAAAATGGGATTTGCTTGGAGTCATGGTCAGATCCAAATCAAAATCAATCAATTAAAGTTAAATCCTATTAAAAATTTCATAACTTTTCGTTTTTCCTCTGTTGGGCCAGCCTGCCTTTGTCGAATTCTGTTTTAATCCAAGATCAAGATGTTGAAGAAGAGAATTAAAAGGAGAAAAAGGGTAAAGTTAGTATTGACCACCAATAAAACCTTCACTGGCATTGATTTTGTTTGGTATGGTAGAAATAATTAACTTTTTTTATCTTGGTAAATCCCTTCAATAAAACACAATTTCCGAATCAGAAATGAAGTAAATACCCAATTGAAACTTATTACATAAAGAAACAATGTGGTTGATTTTTATGCCATTCATTCCTGCCTTGTAAAATTAGTGTTTCTCCATCAATGGCTCATGCAACAAATGCCAAATGAAATGATCATAAATTTATTTAGGACATTAAGTTGGGAATGATAATAAGTTAAAGCCATCACTAGGAGGAATCAAAAGCAAAGAAAAAGTGCAAGAGTGACTTGGAGAAGTACCAAAGTCTCCGAAATCGAATCCAAAGAAAAAAAAAAAAAAAACTCCTTCACTTGAGAAATCAGAGGGCATAATACAAAACACTGGGTCCCTACTCAAATGCTATAATAAAATAGAATATAATATTTTGGGTAATTTTTTTTTTTTTATTTTATTCTATTCCATATAAATTCTTTCGTACAAAAAGCAAAGGTTGAAAATTCCCACAAAAGTGTATCATTGCTAAACCAATCATTTCGTCCACTACCTTTTTTTTTTTTTTTTTTTTTTTGGTGGGGGGGTAATTTCATTCTCCAATTTACTTTGTTCATTCATTCACTTCTTGTCTTTTCAATACCAACAATATTAAGACGATTTAAATATCAGGAATAACTTTAAAAATTTATTTATAAAATTATATATTAATTATTATTTGAATTTCACATTTAAAATTGAAATAAAACAAAAGGTAAAATGTAGAAAACTAACTGAATGGCATCAAAATTGATCATGCGGTAAACCGTACACGCCTTTTCACATTACCTTATATATTATATGATGTGCGTGCAAAAATCATATAAATTACAAAGATTTTGGTGACATATTTAAGCCATCTCTGCAGTCCAAACATCCATTGATCTGATTCATTAATAATTAATTCAAGATGTATTCATTCTAGCTGTCAATGAATTTCCTCTTTAAATACTTGCCACTAAGGAACCATCCCCTATCCTTCTTTATACTTTTTCCCCTTTTTTGTTGCAGAGACAGCTATACAATTTAATCAAGTTTAAGTACAGTCAATTGCGATATCGGAGGATCTTTTTTTTTTTTTTTTTTTTTTTATATTATTATCTAATGT
Source organism: Pistacia vera (assembly GCF_008641045.1). Lineage (NCBI taxonomy): Eukaryota > Viridiplantae > Streptophyta > Magnoliopsida > Sapindales > Anacardiaceae > Pistacia > Pistacia vera. The sequence goes on from NW_022196003.1 coordinate 1,295,695, forward strand.
ATAAATTAACAAATTTGGCTTATTGAACTGTCCAATTTTTTATGCTTCATGGGTTGGTCAATATATTTATATGGAGTATATTCTTAATAATCAGTACAAAGATAAGTCCGATAAGTTGATAATTGGTTGACATTGTATTTTATTTAAGAAATAACTCTAATTAATTTAAGGGTTTTGAGAAAATGACTTGGAGCCTAATGTTAGGCAATGGGTCCGGGGCATGGTAGAGTGACAATGCTATTCAAATTAAGATAGTTTATTATTTTAATCATATTTTATGTAACGAGATTAAAATAATTATCACTTAACTGAGTTTATTATGCTTATAAAATTCAGTTGTTATCTTGTATATTCCAGCTGTTCACTTGTTTTATAATTCTCCTCCCTCGAGTATCCATTTAATTTATGCAGGGTTTCACTGATTTATAATTGAAATAATAAATAATTAAAAATAATTATCATAATTCTTTTTGTTTGTTCATTTAGCCTATTGACAAATTAAGTTATCGACGTAAAATCCACGGTTATAATGATAACTCAACCTGTGAGGTGGAAGTATGATAATTCGTTAACAAGTACAAAACTTACGTAAAACCTAGTGTGGTGTTTGCTTAAGTTAGTAAGGTGGATGGGGCATTAATAAGGGCTAAGAATGAAGAGTTAGCAGAAGTTAGTCGAAGACAAAAGTACGACGTAGGTGCTAGTTCTTATGAGAAGAACTTAGAGCTAGTTGGTGGTAAGAGGTAAACCTCTTCTATAGTGGTTTTAAGGTCTTAAAATCTTAACAGTAGGGGTGGGATAAATAATCTAAAAACCGAACCGAACTGAAAATTAGTTTTTTTAAACCGGTTCGGTTTGAAAAAATTTTAACGGTTAACGAAAACTGTTTTTAAACCAATTTTACCCTAAATATAAAGCAAAAAAATTATTATATATAAAATAATAAATATTTGAATTTAGGAATTAAATAAACATTGAAGAATTTTAAAGATAAGGATAATTTAAAAACCGGTTAACGGTAACCGAACCGAAAACGGTTCGGTTTACATTATGTTTTAACCGAAACCGATCTAGTTTTCAGTTTGGATAACCATCGGTTAACTGGATTATCTCATCCTACTAATAGACGTTTGATTCTATAACGAGAGTTTTAGTAAATAAGAAAAATCGGATTTATTTGCCAACGATTGAGAGTCATGATATTAAAATTAATTATTTGATAATGTTCATTTGTTCATTTAGCTTAATGAAAAATTAAGTTAATTGTTATGTCGATAAGATACACTTCGAAGACAGAGATAACACGAAGTTCTTAATTAAGAGGGCATTATCTTAACAATAATTGATAAGTCCAAATCAACATACCTGAATTAGTTACAGGGACTAACCCTAATCAAATTAAAGTATAATACCCAAACTACCCTCCTCTAATATTGCAGTAGTTGGTGGGGTTGAGGATATCCAAGGCATTTTAAGATATGTGTGTGCCTAAATTCGTGAAATTTTAGTGTTCCAAATACTGATTTAACCCTTTTTATATGTATTAATAGTTCTCTCTAAAGTCTAATGTGTTTGCTTTCAGTTTTGTATAGTTGTCGTTATTGGACAGGTGAGAGTTACGCTTCTGTCTGCCGACGCTGTCACAGTTTTGATAACTAGCAATAGGGTCCTAAGCTAACCATCCGGGTTCAATGAAACGTGGTCGCTACTTTTGACACGTGTAAAAATGGAAGCGCATTCAGGTGGTCCCCACATGATAAAAAGGCTAGTGGCAAGTAGCAACACAGAATCGTGTGGAGCGGGACCACGTGTCTCTCTTTTTTTTTTTTTTTACTTTATTTAATTGTTCCTTGGATGTACCACACTGATACTCTCTCTTCTTTCTCCTTCTTCTTTCTACTATTAAGGGCTACCCCTGGCCCTGTCTGTCCTTTATTTTGATGGGCCTTATCTTAGAAGCGCCTCATGTTGTGTGTGTCTGCGTGGGGACCACTCGCTCTGGTCTTGGAATTGGGTTAACATCCCACCGTACCAATTTTTGTCTCTCTTTGTTATTCTACACTGTAGTGCGGTGCACATTACCTATTATGTTTACACTTTAATCAACACACATCATTCCCAATTTACGGTTTCAATCTTCGCGTAGATGTCTAAAATCAATTGATTAATAATAGATTCCGTTTTAACAATTAAGTGAAAAACAAAGTTAGTAGAAGGCTTAATTAGTTAATTGAGAGTCTTTTGTTTTATTTTATGTAGTAGTTTGATAAGTATAACCACTCTTTGTTAAATTATATTACTTGTTTTTACTTTCTATTAAATATCAACTTATCCGTTCATTAAAATAAATTATTGATAAATGTTAGGTTACATATTTATTATAATTAACCTTCAAGAATCCGTAGCTTACACGTCGAACTTTAAAAGTCTTAAATTTAGACAAATTTGATAGGGTTTATGGAGCATGGTATTAATTTAAGAGGAATATTTCACTTTAATTTTTTTTAAATTTTTATACACAATTTAATATGACAGTCTAATTGATCCACTGTAATTTTTCATGTAGAATGCTAAGGTAGTAATGAATTGTAACTATATATCTAAGAAGAAGTTCGCGAAACTGTCGAGTAGAATTTCCTCGACATAATTCTGGCTGAGGCAGTAACATGTGAGCTGTCAAATGAAGCGGACATGTCAAATGTTAGTGGTTATAGGGATTGATTTATGTAGCTATAAACGACAGTGTGCTTGATTTCCTCACCCGACGTCACATATACGGATTCGATGAAGCCAAGAATAGACAGAGGCAAACACATCGCAGCCGTCGAAAATAAAAATAATAAATGAATCATGAACACGAAGAATGGGAAAGGTGAGCATGTGCGTGCAGCAGTGCAGGCGTGCTAATAGACAGGCGCAAAAACGAGTCAGATAAACAGCAAAAGTTTGACTTGATGAGAAACAACCTAGGAAATATAATAGTCCCGAGCATACCATCTGATCATCACATGATTTTAACGTTCTGCTATTCATGCCGTATTCAAAAACATTATCATTGAAAATAAAATGCCCCACGAAGACAGTTTGTTTCCCTAGTAAAGGAAAAACAGGCCTGGAGAAAATTAAAGCTGGTAGAAGAAAAAAGATGCTTAACTTGTAGAAAACGACGTAGCTGCCTGCTCTTTAAGATACCCAAAATCTAACGTGAAAAGAAATCTCAGAGTTCCAAATTACGTTTTACTTCTTTTAGATAAATCTGCTTTACTTTGTATTCTCATATAAAGTTGAAGATCCTGACCGCACATAATTTAGCGGTAGATTATGCTACGTACAAGAGGATGAAATCTTGACAATTGATTGTATTGAGGTGATTTTACAGAAGAAAAATGCATTTCACATTTTTAAGAGTGGTTAGGTTTTTGCTTCGATTCAAAGTTGTAATTAGAGTTAGTCCATTATTGTAAATTAACTTACCATCCATACTTATTACCTACCACTGGTTTTGTAGATAGTTAAGCAGTCCTGATTAATTAACTCTATATATGGTTTCACTGTTTTGAAAAAAATCGAGATTGAATTATATTTGTCTTTACCATAAAACAAGGAGTAGGGCTATCATTTGTCAACTTAGATCTTTTGAAATCAACGCCCACAACATAATTTGGGCAGTGGCCCTACATTCAAGCTCCTCTGATCATTCCAAAATCTCTCAATTCTCTTTCAATTTTGAGGTGGGAAAAGCATAAAAATCAGTACAAGGAAATGAACGGCCCAAAATGTGATGATCCATGAAAGCTTATGCATTGGCAGTACATGGTGGAGTCCTCACTACACTTACAGCCTATGAGCTGTAGAGAGTGGTGACGGTGGTCCAGAGTCGTAACATACAAACTAATAACAGAACTTTCCAAATATCGGATACAGCTCAGCTTAGCTTCTGGCACAAGCGTGGGGGACCCATTCGCTATTCTTTAGTTTCTCAAGGGTATATATGTCAAACCATCTTCAATCTCATTAAGTAGTGGTATAACTCTCCAGATATTATAATAAACACAACAGAACAAAGGAAATAAATTTAAAATAATCTGTGTGGGTTTTCCTAATATCCAGAAAAATAATTAATTTAAAAGGTGATGGTTTTGGAGCTTTAGCAACGTCTTGCTTTTATTTTAAGTGACACCTAAGTCCACAAAAACATCTCACCACAACCACCACCACCACCACCACCGCTCTCTCCTCCTCCTTCTCCTCTTCCTCATCCTCCGCCATCCCAACCACCTCATTGTCGCTCTTCAATCATTCCTTTTAACAGAAACAACAACTGTATCATTTAAAACCTGCTTAACTACAGATCTTTGTTGTTCAATCCTGAACAAATTGGCCACTGTCAAGGCAATAGTTGTATATTTATTTACTTCAATATCTCGTAGACTTTTTTTTTAAATCTCTTTTGAAGCCACATTACTTCTGGTAGGTATTTTTTCGCCATTAATCATCTCTACAATTTATGGTTTTATTTTTTCTCTTTGTTGTCAATCATGCTGTTGCTTACACTTAAAAATACTAATGTTGTTTCCACTTTTTCTACTTCCTGAAAACAGTCTTTTGTTATTGTTTAAAAACTCTGTGCTTCCAAGTTTTGTTTCTTATCTACTTTTGTCGGCGTGGTTTCTGTTCTTGATTGCTTCCGCTTCAGGGTCAGCAAAATACTGTCAATATCTCATCTTCTTAATCCGATTTTGAAATAATCACCTTTTTGTTTTACTATCACTCTTTATTCTGTCAGTGTTGCTTGGTACGATTGATTTCAGTTAGTATTTTCCCGATGGAACTTTTGCTATTCCACTTCTTCTAGTTCTTATCAGTTGTTACTATTTCTTGCAGTGTTTCTGATTAATTTGGATCTCATTTCGTGTATATAAAGGTGTTATTCTTCTTTCTGTCATTTATCCGAACTTTCCTTCCGATTCTAAGATCTTAAGCTATCGGAAGCTTTACAATCAGATCTTAGAGGTTGGTACCGTCAATTGATGTATTCTAATAGGAACACCTGAAGCGGTGATGTTCATGATTTTTCAATTTTAAAAACTTCAGATTTATTTAGTTTTACCACAATGCATGTCATTGTTTACACATTTTTCCTTTTTGTATTTAATCAGTTTGTAATTCACATCATATCTCCAATTACTCTTGAGTGTTTTTTCCTTTTTGGTTTCCACTTCATTTTTTCGATTATCTCCTTCTTTCATGACTTTAATAGGCTCTGCAATAATTTGATTAGTATTTACAGAAGAATTTTCAATTTTGAAATATTTTCATTTAATGTAAAAAGTAATTGCTTGTTAGGTATACTATGTGCTCATGTGATGTTGTTTTGGAATTTAGACTGATGTGTACGTTAATGATTAGTTAGCAAATCGCTGTAACACGTCTGATCATTTTATTTTAAGTATTTGTGTTTTTTTATGCACTCATTTGTTTATCTTTCTTAAGTGATCTTCTGTCATTTTGAAGCTTAAACTTCATTCTTGTGCTAACTATACAGCTTGAGATGGACCGCCGGGGTTGGCCATGGAAGAGAAAATCATCATCTGAAAAGACTGAGAAGGTGTTAGCTGCTTCGGAGTCTGTTGGTACTCCTCCGGCGTCGGCTGGATCTCAAGCCAATCAGGTAAGGTCATTAAAATCAGTTTCAGGAAAATCATTTTTGAATTAAATCTGCATTCTATATCTTTTTCAAGCACCCTTCTTGATGATCTGTATGTCTACATATATATGAATAGTTACTATTCATTCATGCTCAGTGAAAGCTGTGAATGCACATTTCATTTTCAAATATTGTAGTCAGTCAGATGATTTGCCACATTGCCGTTTATGGAATATAATGCTGCTTTGATGTAAATGAGTAAAACATTGTCTGCGGGTTTGTGATTATTAAAATAAACAAGGATAATTAGAAGAATTACAAGCCTCGAAGTATCTATTTTTTAAAGTTTAAAATTGTTATTTTAATTGCATACGCATTATTTTCTACTAGCTCCTTTTGCTCAATTGACAGTCTTGTTCAGCAACTCCTTTCCCCTGCCCCACACTTAAACCAATATCAGGTTCTTAAAAGCTCCACGGGGCTCACGGATGCATTTTTTCAATGTGCATGAGGGTGGTGGGATATAGATAGCAGTATCTGTTTATGAGGTTAATTAATTTTGTTGGTTTAATTGTTCTTCTTTGTTGTTATCGTCTAATTTGACAGGATAATTACAAAAAGCCAACATATGTTCAAATTTCTGTGGAATCATATTCTCATCTGACTGGTCTGGAGGAACAAGTGAAGACTTATGAGGAACAAGTTCAGACACTGGAAGATCAAATTAAAGACTTGAATGAACAGTTGTCCACTGCCCAATCAGAGATTACTACCAAGGACAACCTGGTGAAACAGCATACCAAAGTTGCTGAAGAAGCTGTCTCAGGTATGTTGGTGGTCTAATCTTACTACAATACTATTGTCATTCAAAGACTCTTTAAAACTATTGGGTTTTTGATTCATCTAGTCTTGAAAATTTTAAAATGAGACCTTCATTTGTGGTAGGTTGGGAGAAGGCTGAAGCAGAAGCATTGGCATTGAAAAATCATTTAGAATCCGTCACACTTCTGAAGCTTACTGCCGAAGATCGAGCGTCACATTTGGATGGTGCTCTTAAAGAATGTATGCGGCAGATACGAAATCTGAAGGAAGAACATGAGCAGAAATTGCAAGATGTTGTTTTTACAAAAACTAAGCAATGGGACAAAATTAGACTTGAGCTTGAAGCAAGGATAGCAAACCTAGACCAAGAACTCCTTAGGTCTGAAGCGGAAAATGCTGCGCTTTCAAGGTCTTTGCAAGAACGTTCTAACATGCTAATGAAGATAAGTGAAGAAAAATCCCAAGCTGAGGCTGAAATTGAACATTTGAAGGGCAACATTGAATCATGTGAAAGGGAAATAAATTCAGCAAAATATGAACTCCACATAGTTGCCAAAGAGCTTGAAATTCGTAATGAAGAAAAGAACATGAGCATGAGGTCTGCAGAAGCAGCCAACAAGCAACATATGGAGGGTGTCAAGAAGATAGCTAAGCTGGAAGCAGAGTGCCAAAGATTACGGGGACTTGTGCGGAAGAAGTTGCCTGGGCCCGCTGCTCTGGCACAAATGAAGCTAGAGGTAGAAAACTTAGGCCGAGACTATGGAGATACCCGCCTAAGGAGGTCTCCTGTTAAGCCACCCAGTCCGCATTTATCCCCTGTTACCGAGTTTTCACTTGATAGTGTACAGAAATTCCATAAAGAGAATGAGTTTCTCACCGACCGGTTATTGACAATGGAAGAAGAAACAAAGATGCTTAAAGAAGCTTTGGCAAAGCGTAACAGCGAATTGCAGGCTTCAAGGAATCTGTGCGCTAAGACATCTAGCAAGCTTCAAACTTTGGAGGCACAACTGCAAACTGGCAGTCAGCAGAAAAGTTCTCCGAAGTCTATGGTTCAGATTGCTGCTGAAGGCTACTCAAGTCAAAATGCTAGCAATCCACCTAGCTTCACCTCCATGTCAGAAGATGAAAATGAGGACAAGGTAAGCTGTGCAGACTCTTGGGCAACAACAATGATCTCTGAGCTCTCCCAGTTCAAGAAGGAAAAGAACATTGAGAAGTCAAACAAGGCTGAAAATGCAAAGCACTTGGAGCTTATGGATGACTTTCTTGAGATGGAGAAGTTGGCTTGTTTATCAAATGATACTAATGCAAATGGTGCCACCACCGCTCCAGACTGTGCAAACAACAAGATATCTGAAGTTATGAATGGCAATGCTTCAGGAGTGGTCAATACTCGTGAGAATTTCCAACCTGAACAGCGGCATAATATGGATTTGTCCAAGCGTAATCCAGAATCTGATGCAAAGCAGCTTCCAATAACGCAGCTTCGATCAAGAATCTCTATGTTACTTGAGTCCATGTCCAATGAAGCTGATATGGGGAAAATTGTGGAGGATATTAAACGTGCTGCTGAAGATGTGCATGGTACACTGCATCAGCAATCTGCAGGTTGTGGTTCTACAGATGTGGACTGTTCTGATGCCTCATGCAATAGGGAGGCTCCAGGAGATGCCAAATTAAGTGCAGATAAGAAAATTGACTTCTCCCAAGATGGCAAGCCGATTTCAAAAACTATATGTGTTATAAGCCAGGAATTGGTGACGGCTGTTACTCGTATCCATGACTTTGTGCTGTTCCTTGGGAAAGAAGCAAGGGCAGTTCATGATACATCTTCTAATGGAAATGGATTGAGCCAAAAGATTGAGAAGTTCTCTGTCAGCTTTAACAAGGTCTTAGACAGCAGTGAAAGTTTGGTTGATTTCATTTTTGACCTTTCTCATGTTTTAGTAAAAGCCAGCGAACTTAGATTAAATATCCTGGGCTATAAGGGGATTGAAGTAGAACCTAATAGTCCAGATTGCATTGATAAGGTTGCATTACCGGAGAATAAGGTAATTCAGAAGGACTCATCAGGAGAAAGATATCCAGATGGCTGTGACCATATTTCTAATCCAACCTCAGATCCTGAGGTTCCTGATGACGGTAATTTGGTCAGAGGCTATGAAGTAAAAACCAATGCATGCCCATTCTCGCTGGAAGAGTTTGAAGTGTTGAAATTGGAGAAAGATAACATGGCAATGGATCTAGCTAGATGTACTGAAAATATGGAGATGACTAAATCTCAATTACATGAAACTGAGCAGCTTCTCGCTGAGGCTAAATCACAATTGGCTTCTGCTCAAAAGTCAAACAGCTTGGCCGAGACACAGCTCAAATGTATGGCAGAGTCATACAGGTCACTTGAAATGCATGCCCAGGAACTAGAATCTGAGGTGAACCTTCTGAGAGCAAAGATAGATAATCTGGAAAATGAGCTTCAAGACGAAAAGACAAGTCACCATGATGCTCTGACCAGATGCAAGGAACTTGAGGAGCAATTACAAAGGTTAGCATCCAACTTTTTTTTCTTTTCTCTTTGTTGTCAATCATGCTGTTGCTTACACTTAAAAATACTAATGTTGTTTCCACTTTTTCTACTTCCTGAAAACAGTCTTTTGTTATTGTTTAAAAACTCTGTGCTTCCAAGTTTTGTTTCTTATCTACTTTTGTCGGTGTGGTTTCTGTTCTTGATTGCTCCCGCTTCAGGGTCAGCAAAATACTTTCGATATCTCATCTTCTTAATCCGATTTTGAAATAATCACCTTTTTGTTTTACTATCACTCTTTATTCTGTCAGTGTTGCTTGGTACGATTGATTTCAGTTAGTATTTTCCCGATGGAACTTTTGCTATTCCACTTCTTCTTGTTCTTATCAGTTGTTACTATTTCTTGCAGTGTTTCTGATTAATTTGGATCTCATTTCGTGTATATAAAGGTGTTATTCTTCTTTCTGTCATTTATCCGAACTTTCCTTCCGATTCTAAGATCTTAAGCTATCGGAAGCTTTACAATCAGATCTTAGAGGTTGGTACCGTCAATTGATGTATTCTAATAGGAACACCTGAAGCGGTGATGTTCATGATTTTTCAATTTTAAAAACTTCAGATTTATTTAGTTTTACCACAATGCATGTCATTGTTTACACATTTTTCCTTTTTGTATTTAATCAGTTTGTAATTCACATCATATCTCCAATTACTCTTGAGTGTTTTTTCCTTTTTGGTTTCCACTTCATTTTTTCGATTATCTCCTTCTTTCATGACTTTAATAGGCTCTGCAATAATTTGATTAGTATTTACAGAAGAATTTTCAATTTTGAAATATTTTCATTTAATGTAAAAAGTAATTGCTTGTTAGGTATACTATGTGCTCATGTGATGTTGTTTTGGAATTTAGACTGATGTGTACGTTAATGATTAGTTAGCAAATCGCTGTAACACGTCTGATCATTTTATTTTAAGTATTTGTGTTTTTTTATGCACTCATTTGTTTATCTTTCTTAAGTGATCTTCTGTCATTTTGAAGCTTAAACTTCATTCTTGTGCTAACTATACAGCTTGAGATGGACCGCCGGGGTTGGCCATGGAAGAGAAAATCATCATCTGAAAAGACTGAGAAGGTGTTAGCTGCTTCGGAGTCTGTTGGTACTCCTCCGGCGTCGGCTGGATCTCAAGCCAATCAGGTAAGGTCATTAAAATCAGTTTCAGGAAAATCATTTTTGAATTAAATCTGCATTCTATATCTTTTTCAAGCACCCTTCTTGATGATCTGTATGTCTACATATATATGAATAGTTACTATTCATTCATGCTCAGTGAAAGCTGTGAATGCACATTTCATTTTCAAATATTGTAGTCAGTCAGATGATTTGCCACATTGCCGTTTATGGAATATAATGCTGCTTTGATGTAAATGAGTAAAACATTGTCTGCGGGTTTGTGATTATTAAAATAAACAAGGATAATTAGAAGAATTACAAGCCTCGAAGTATCTATTTTTTAAAGTTTAAAATTGTTATTTTAATTGCATACGCATTATTTTCTACTAGCTCCTTTTGCTCAATTGACAGTCTTGTTCAGCAACTCCTTTCCCCTGCCCCACACTTAAACCAATATCAGGTTCTTAAAAGCTCCACGGGGCTCACGGATGCATTTTTTCAATGTGCATGAGGGTGGTGGGATATAGATAGCAGTATCTGTTTATGAGGTTAATTAATTTTGTTGGTTTAATTGTTCTTCTTTGTTGTTATCGTCTAATTTGACAGGATAATTACAAAAAGCCAACATATGTTCAAATTTCTGTGGAATCATATTCTCATCTGACTGGTCTGGAGGAACAAGTGAAGACTTATGAGGAACAAGTTCAGACACTGGAAGATCAAATTAAAGACTTGAATGAACAGTTGTCCACTGCCCAATCAGAGATTACTACCAAGGACAACCTGGTGAAACAGCATACCAAAGTTGCTGAAGAAGCTGTCTCAGGTATGTTGGTGGTCTAATCTTACTACAATACTATTGTCATTCAAAGACTCTTTAAAACTATTGGGTTTTTGATTCATCTAGTCTTGAAAATTTTAAAATGAGACCTTCATTTGTGGTAGGTTGGGAGAAGGCTGAAGCAGAAGCATTGGCATTGAAAAATCATTTAGAATCCGTCACACTTCTGAAGCTTACTGCCGAAGATCGAGCGTCACATTTGGATGGTGCTCTTAAAGAATGTATGCGGCAGATACGAAATCTGAAGGAAGAACATGAGCAGAAATTGCAAGATGTTGTTTTTACAAAAACTAAGCAATGGGACAAAATTAGACTTGAGCTTGAAGCAAGGATAGCAAACCTAGACCAAGAACTCCTTAGGTCTGAAGCGGAAAATGCTGCGCTTTCAAGGTCTTTGCAAGAACGTTCTAACATGCTAATGAAGATAAGTGAAGAAAAATCCCAAGCTGAGGCTGAAATTGAACATTTGAAGGGCAACATTGAATCATGTGAAAGGGAAATAAATTCAGCAAAATATGAACTCCACATAGTTGCCAAAGAGCTTGAAATTCGTAATGAAGAAAAGAACATGAGCATGAGGTCTGCAGAAGCAGCCAACAAGCAACATCTGGACGGTGTCAAGAAGATAGCTAAGCTGGAAGCAGAGTGCCAAAGATTACGGGGACTTGTGCGGAAGAAGTTGCCTGGGCCCGCTGCTCTGGCACAAATGAAGCTAGAGGTAGAAAACTTAGGCCGAGACTATGGAGATACCCGCCTAAGGAGGTCTCCTGTTAAGCCACCCAGTCCGCATTTATCCCCTGTTACTGAGTTTTCACTCGATAGTGTACAGAAATTCCATAAAGAGAATGAGTTTCTCACCGACCGGTTATTGACAATGGAAGAAGAAACAAAGATGCTTAAAGAAGCTTTGGCAAAGCGTAACAGCGAATTGCAGGCTTCAAGGAATCTGTGCGCTAAGACATCTAGCAAGCTTCAAACTTTGGAGGCACAACTGCAAACTGGCAGTCAGCAGAAAAGTTCTCCGAAGTCTATGGTTCAGATTGCTGCTGAAGGCTACTCAAGTCAAAATGCTAGCAATCCACCTAGCTTCACCTCCATGTCAGAAGATGAAAATGAGGACAAGGTAAGCTGTGCAGACTCTTGGGCAACAACAATGATCTCTGAGCTCTCCCAGTTCAAGAAGGAAAAGAACATTGAGAAGTCAAACAAGGCTGAAAATGCAAAGCACTTGGAGCTTATGGATGACTTTCTTGAGATGGAGAAGTTGGCTTGTTTATCAAATGATACTAATGCAAATGGTGCCACCACCGCTCCAGACTGTGCAAACAACAAGATATCTGAAGTTATGAATGGCAATGCTTCAGGAGTGGTCAATACTCGTGAGAATTTCCAACCTGAACAGCGGCATAATATGGATTTGTCCAAGCGTAATCCAGAATCTGATGCAAAGCAGCTTCCAATAACGCAGCTTCGATCAAGAATCTCTATGTTACTTGAGTCCATGTCCAATGAAGCTGATATGGGGAAAATTGTGGAGGATATTAAACGTGCTGCTGAAGATGTGCATGGTACACTGCATCAGCAATCTGCAGGTTGTGGTTCTACAGATGTGGACTGTTCTGATGCCTCATGCAATAGGGAGGCTCCAGGAGATGCCAAATTAAGTGCAGATAAGAAAATTGACTTCTCCCAAGATGGCAAGCCGATTTCAAAAACTATATGTGTTATAAGCCAGGAATTGGTGACGGCTGTTACTCGTATCCATGACTTTGTGCTGTTCCTTGGGAAAGAAGCAAGGGCAGTTCATGATACATCTTCTAATGGAAATGGATTGAGCCAAAAGATTGAGAAGTTCTCTGTCAGCTTTAACAAGGTCTTAGGCAGCAATGAAAGTTTGGTTGATTTCATTTTTGACCTTTCTCATGTTTTAGTAAAAGCCAGCGAACTTAGAATAAATATCCTGGGCTATAAGGGTATTGAAGTAGAACCTAATAGTCCAGATTGCATCGATAAAGTTGCATTACCAGAGAATAAGGTAATTCAGAAGGACTCATCAGGAGAAAGATATCCAGATGGCTGTGACCACATTTCTAATCCAACCTCAGATCCTGAGGTTCCTGATGACGGTAATTTAGTCAGAGGCTATGAAGTAAAAACCAATGCATGCCCATTCTCGCTGGAAGAGTTTGAAGTATTGAAATTGGAGAAAGATAACATGGCAATGGATCTAGCTAGATGTACTGAAAATATGGAGATGACTAAATCTCAATTACATGAAACTGAGCAGCTTCTTGCTGAGGCTAAATCACAATTGGCTTCTGCTCAAAAGTCAAACAGCTTGGCCGAGACACAGCTCAAATGTATGGCAGAGTCATACAGGTCACTTGAAATGCACGCCCAGGAACTAGAATCTGAGGTGAACCTTTTGAGAGCAAAGATAGATAATCTGGAAAATGAGCTTCAAGACGAAAAGACAAGTCACCATGATGCTCTGACCAGATGCAAGGAACTTGAGGAGCAATTACAAAGGTTAGCATCCAACTTTTTTTTCTTTTTTTTTTTTTTTTTTCTGGTATAAGCTGCATTATTTTGTTTAAGAAATTCACAAATTAACCTATGTAATAAAGTATATGCAAATTTTTTACGCAAGAAGTGGTTTTTTGGCTGTGGATTCGTTTCCCTGCCCTTAATGGACTTGGTTGTCTTGAAAAAGGTTTAGTGACTCATGTATCTGGTATATTTTTGGCTCTGTTGACTTAGTCCACTGGTAGTAAGCCCCCCAACACTTTTTGATTTAATTCATGTTTTACCTGATCACCTTGTCCATAAGTTTTGAGAGTTGTTTCAACCTAGGCTATTGGTTTTTTTGTACCATTACCTCACTATTGACAGATTCATTTACATATTTAGATATTCTGGAATTGCATTATGCTTTATGGAGCTCTGTTCTTATCTCTAATTTCTGCATTTCCTAATATTTTTAGGAATGAGAGCTGTGGCGAGGCTGATGATGATCTCAAGACCAAACAGGTGAGATTATAATATAATCTTGAATCATATTTTCCTATACTTGGTTTAAGTTCTTGTATCTTTACGATTTAGTGAAATAAATTACTTATTTATGAAGAATTAGGTCAATAGTTGTTATTATCCTTACAAAATATAGATAAGGGGTACTTGCTTATGAGTGTCATTGGAAGAACTAAAATTTGTGCTTACGGTAGATTGTTTAGTTGCATTATTGTCCATGAGAGTTGCATAAACCTAAAATTAGCTTTAGGCACACTACTGTTGATTGACTGTCGTGTAATCTTTTTGAGCTGAGCTATTATTATTTGATTGAAATGTGTACAGTTTTACATAATACAAAAGCGTACCAAACCCCTGATTCTTGTTTAGTTTCTTTATTGTTTACTCTGATGCCTGAATTGAGTGTAGTTAATATGTAAGGTTATCAATTCATAAGTCCTGTATCTGAATTTGCTTATCTTATCCCAGGAGAGAGATTTGACAGCGGCAGCAGAGAAGCTAGCAGAGTGTCAAGAAACTATATTTCTTCTTGGCAAGCAGTTGAATTCTTTGCGTCCTCAACCAGAGCTCATGGGATCTCCATACAGCCAGAGGAGTCAAAAGGGTGAAGGGTTACCCGAAGATGAACCTACTTCCAGCAGCATGAACTTTCAAGACTTAGATCAAGCTGAGACAGACACTGCTGTTTCTGCCAATATGCTCAGAGTAGGTGGTGAGTCCCCCTTGCATACATATAGTTCCCCATGTAGCCCATCCGAAAACGAACCAAACATCAATAGATCACCAATCAATCCCAAGCATCCAAAACACAGGCCTACAAAATCAAGCTCTTCATCTTCTTCCTCCGCCCCAACTCCAGAGAAACAGTCAAGAGGGTTTAGCAGATTCTTTTCCTCGAAAGGGAAGAATGGTCATTAGGCTTTGCAGCTTGCTAGCCAAAAATATGTTACGATGGATAAGGGCATTGGGTAATAATCAAAAACACCAAAAGCGGGGAGTTGTATGGTTGTTGACGTCAGGATAAGATATAGGAGGTTCAACTTGTGAAGGTGAATTTGGTTGGATTAAAGGTTTATGAAATGATGGTTTGGACTTCTGTTAATTTCTGTAACTAATGACTGTATATGATATCCATATCAGTTAATTTGTATTTTCTTCTTTCTACTCCTGTAATTTTGTTAATTAAATATGACATAGTTTCAAACTGTTTTGAATATATTATATGTGGCAGTGTTATTACGCAATATTACTCTTCTTCAAACAATAATAGCTTGGGATATTTGACATCTCTTAATGCAGCTCTCAGTTAACCAACTATTAGGCCGAACGTCCCATTCTTCAAATATATCTTCATTGTATGTTGAGCTATCAATGGGGTCTCCTGGATACTCTTCTTACTGGTGCAAAGTGAAAGCTTGAAGGTTCAGGGTGGTTGGACTTGGAGACTATAGGTTAGGGTTTTTGCTTTATATTGTCTTTTCGGGCTTGTCCTACATTATCCTCGGGGTAATCTTATATTGTTTGGGCCCAAAGTGTATAGCTCATAGTGTAAACTTTAAGAATCGGGTGCATAGAAAGCCCAAAGCCAACAAAATCCAGTTCTGTTTCAGCGATAAAAAATAGTATCGCCAAACCAGTAGCTTTTCGCTCCATTTGAGCAAATAGTAAACTTGTTTATCCAATCCAAATTTTATTGGGAATGGATGAAGAAGTAGTCGATGTCTTTAATAGAGTTAAACTCAAGTGGGTTTTTGTCTGTAGACCAGTAAACCCCGAACTTGTTCAGAAATCTAGTAGTCATGGACTCGAGATTAGGGCTTTCGAACTTACCTTCCCTAATAAATACAAAGACATGGTTGTTGATTCTTACTTGACTTACGTATTGAAAGAAGCTAAGTCAATGAAGCAGGAGAGCAAGAGCTTAAAAATCTTCGCTCTTGATCCTGATTATGCTTGTTTCGGCTTCGTGAACCATACGTGGGTACCGGTGAATCTTGATCATCCTGCAACATTTGATACACTTGCCACTGAGCCAGATCTCAAAAGCAACATTGTGCAGGATCTTGAAAGGTTTGTGGAGAGGAGAGATTATTATAGACCTAAAAAATTCACTACTCCTCTAATCTAATCATAAGTCAAATTTTGAAAGTGATCCTGGCGGCATTCAGGAAATATGAGAGTTTCATTGGAGAGTAATATTTGTCAATCCCATAGAATACTTTTGATCACTCTAAAAACAAAACCGAGTTACCTTATGGAATATTCTGGTGATGCATACATTAGAAGTTAACTTAGAATGTCAGCTGTTCTCTGTTTGTTTGTTGAGAATCTGCATAAGAATAATAAAATTATTGTATTTGATAATTGGCCGTGCAGGTGACATTATCTGGTTTTCTCAATTTCATAGATGGACTTTGGTCCAGCTGTGGAGATGAAAGGATTATCGTTTTCAGTTTTCACAACTAACCGCAAAAGATAAACTGGACCCGGGATTGTTGCGCCCTGGACGCATGGACTTTCATATTCACATGTCATATTGCATCCCATCTGCGTTGAAGATTCTTGCTGTGAACTAGTCTTATCTTGGAATTGAAGACCACATTTGACTTTCAGAGATTAAGCAATTAATTCAAACAGTGGCCAAGCATTTTAATGGGGGCATGATCATTCTGAAATTGCACTACCAAGGCCTAATTGAATTCTTGAAGGTGAAGAAGAAGCCACGGCCTAAAAGAATTAAGCAGAAGAAACAGAAACTTTTTGTTTTACAGATGTTTTTTTCCTTTCAGATGAAAATATGAGTTTAAATAGTTCTTTTGTTTATAGTTGTAAGCAATAGAGGCAGAGGCGGAGACCATTTATAAGCCTTAAATAAAAATTATTTTCTTTATGTATTTCCAAGATCTAATTTCTTGATAATCTTCACTTATAAGCCTTTGTAAAGAGCTCTTGATAATGACTATGGAGTTGTTGGGCAGTTGAAGCTACGGGCTTATTCTGTTTGTTTGTCTCAGTCACGGGAATACGGGCTTAATCTGTTTGTTTGTCTTAGTCATGGGGCCTAGCCTTTCAAATGGGCCATTGTTAAATTTGTCGTAGTGGGTCTCTATGTTAATCAATAATTTGGTCCGTCTTTCTTGTCATTTTTCTAACAATATTTGCAAAGGTATATGCCATAGAAGCTTTCAAGTCTTTGAATTTTTGTTTCAACAATTTTGTTCTTCTATGTAGTGAAAAGTGAGGTTTGTCCTAGGTTTGATTTCCCATTGGGTACAAATGTAGTATCTTTGTCCATGATTTATCTGAGAAGCTGTGACAGTAGATTATTGTGAGATAATTTTTCTTGAGAAATAGTTAAGATACGCGTAAACTAGTCTGGACAGTACAGTTAAAAAAAAAAAAAAAGTGAGATTTATTTAATGATTCAATAAATCAAAACAAAACAAGTAGGAGAAAATTTGAAACACCTGTTTCTGTTTGAGGAATAACAAATAAATAAAAAGAAAATTCAAACTTTATTTAAATTTGCCGTAGTGAAGCAGTTCCCAACTGATTGAACCCAGCAGCCAAATCAAACTGCCAAAACCCAAAGGCTGCAGCCTTTTGTATTATTGACGAGAAAGATAGGTCCAAAAGTCCCCACTCTCTTATACATCCCAGAAGTCACGTTTCCTTATTTACTCCATGCAGCTGCTGTACTGTATTTAATTTGATTTTCAAAACCCAGCAATATCAAAAGAACTTAATTCTGCATCCAAAATTTTATATTATGGAGAAGTTTGAGTAGTTCAAGGTCAAAGATGGATGAAAATAGGCATAGCACACTATTTTAGACTTAATTCATACAGAAATCATGGATTTTTGTCTCTGTAAACGGTTCACCATCAAATGTTGTCTTCAAAGTAAAGCACTAGAATTCTGTGCCTGTCTGATTCATTTAATCTACAATAGCACATCACACTATGGTTGGCTTTAATTGCACAAGTAGTCTTATAAATATTCACGAAATCTCATTTTTACAATTCGTTTTTAGCCAACAATATGAGATTCTAAACGTAGGGTCCTCGTGGAGAGGCCATCCAATCCAAGATAACTCCAAGCACGTCGTCGAGAAATATCAAGGTCAAATATCAGAAACCGAACTACAGTCTACAGACCAGTGGAAAAAAATAAAATAAAATAAAAATAAAATCTTGGGTGGTTTCAAATATGCACTAAGCGAAGTCAGTGAGATTGAAGATGACAAAGCAGATGAACCCAACAAGTGTGCCCTACAACACAGCCTACCTCCCAACATAAGTGGCTCTCCGTGTCCAGCTCCCAGTTGACTCAGACAAAACTTATACAAGATTATACTGACAACAACAACATCAATACAGCTACTCAAGAGAACAGCTTTCAAGGGGTAGAGTTGAATAATATCAGCCATGCACAATTCAATTATCACAACAAGTATACTTCTTCCTTTATCTGCTTTGCTTTTCTGTTCGACTTTTGTCCTAGCTCCATTATACATTTCAAACAGTTATAAATTTTGGTTTTGAAGTTTCGATATATATATATATATATATTAATTGAAAACATTTTTTTATTTTTATTTTTTTCCATTTTGAATTTTGATAATTGAGGGAGAAGGTGGGTCACATCTCTCCTTCTAATCAGCTGATCATCATGTGAGAGTTTTCTTGTCCTCTTAGAAGGGTCAGAATCTACCTTATTCTACTAGGAAATTTCCTTTTTTTACTGCTATTTGAAAACTTATATTTATCACAGTAGAAAATGGTATAGTTCCAGTTCCAGAGAGGATGCCGTTTCTGTAAGCAATGTCCATGAATAACGGATTCCCAGCATTTAATTGTAACTTAATCCAATAATTCAGCTCATAAAATTGTAATGAGGATTAAGGTGAGTTAATTTTTTCTTGTACTTCCGGCCATTGATTGAACATAGAGAGACTTTTTTGTTACGTCTTTCTATTATAAGAAGTTAATTTCGAGAATTGGTTTTGCTTTCTTCTTTATGCCCCGAAGTTCCCAATTCATGATTAGAAATCAGAGGAGAGTTTATCGCTCAGCCGACACCTTGATTAAGCTATTTTGCCTTGTTCAATTATGCTACGCTATCTAGTTTAGATAACACAATGTTGACATCTTAACAACTTGATTTGATACAATCACATGCCTGCCTCCCTGTTGCTGAAGCTGAACTATCCAGATTCCCACCCGTTCCCTTCTTGGTTCCTATTTGGTTACTTCTTCTTTTAATTAGCTGAAGGTCTTGGCATGATGCTAGGTTTGTTTTTTAGGTGCTTAACAACTGCACCAAATATGTGTAAATATTAAGTTTAATCAGTACTACTTTGAAATTCAGTGTTCATGAAATCTAGCTCATAATCTTTTTATGACCTTGTGGTTGGGAATGAATTAAAAAATTGTATCTAATCCAACTAAGTGGCCTGGCCTACACCATTTTTACAACTCTGAAAAATCCTGAAACTATCCAATGGTTATAATTGATAATTGAATTTGAATTGGAGACAGAATATAATATATCTACCATTTCTGTTGGACGTGCATGAATTAGCAGGGAAAGGACGTTGAAAAGACATAGAAGAAATGAACCTCTCTAAGGAGAAGCAAGAAAAAGGCATTGAAAAGACGTATACGTGGATTAATATATTAAGCACACAGGTTTAGTGGTAAGTCATTAAGTTTTAAATCTAACCTTTTCTAGCTTAAAACAGATTTGAAAGGTCACAGCATACAATCTTCAGAAGATCATACTATTCAACATGTGAATTAACTTTGTCTTCATTTCAATTTTCAACTGCGGGTGGTCCCTTTACTTCATAAATATTCTTGATCCAACTTCTTCCCAAATCTTAACCCAAACCGAATTTAACCCGTCAATCAAACCAACTTGTCATATATTAAAAGAAGAACAACATTACATTAGGTTAGGATCCCGAGAAAAGGGTTAGACATGTGCTTTATAAGGGTTTGGACTTTGGACATCCTCCCCTGACAAGCTGGTTTTCAAATGAGAGTTCTATCCAAATCTACAAAAAAACCACCGTTCAACCCAATTCTTATCAATTAGAGAGTGTGTTCCTATCAAATAATATCAGAGTAAGCCCAAACAGTAGGGCCCAGTGGACCTCTCGAGGGTTTCAAATGGTGTCAGAGCATGCCCCCATGCAGCAGGGCTCAATGAGCCCCCCCAAGGGTCGAGAAGGAGCAGACTTCTAGGTGAAATAAGATCCGAATGGAGGATAGTAAAGGCTAATGAAGGCAGACACTCTCTAGAAAGAAGACAACGAGGGTGTTGGGTCTAAAACCTTCGTTGGTCTCGAAACATGTGAGAATGTTAGGATCCACATTGAAAGAAAAAGGGGGTGGATATGTGATTTATAAGGGTTTGGACACCCTGGCTTAATGAATTGGTTTTCGAAAGAGAATTATACCCAGTCGGCACTCGGCACACCAAATCCTATCAATTAGGGAGTGGTTTTATCACATTCTGTTAAGTCACCTGAATGTGTCGTCGAATTAATATTACATTATTATATTATATTTTCATAAATGAAAAGGTTTGATTTGATCCATGGAAATGATAAAACAAGTTTTAACTTGGATACAGAGAATAGGAAAGTGACCNTTCTTGGTTCCTATTTGGTTACTTCTTCTTTTAATTAGCTGAAGGTCTTGGCATGATGCTAGGTTTGTTTTTTAGGTGCTTAACAACTGCACCAAATATGTGTAAATATTAAGTTTAATCAGTACTACTTTGAAATTCAGTGTTCATGAAATCTAGCTCATAATCTTTTTATGACCTTGTGGTTGGGAATGAATTAAAAAATTGTATCTAATCCAACTAAGTGGCCTGGCCTACACCATTTTTACAACTCTGAAAAATCCTGAAACTATCCAATGGTTATAATTGATAATTGAATTTGAATTGGAGACAGAATATAATATATCTACCATTTCTGTTGGACGTGCATGAATTAGCAGGGAAAGGACGTTGAAAAGACATAGAAGAAATGAACCTCTCTAAGGAGAAGCAAGAAAAAGGCATTGAAAAGACGTATACGTGGATTAATATATTAAGCACACAGGTTTAGTGGTAAGTCATTGAGTTTTAAATCTAACCTTTTCTAGCTTAAAACAGATTTGAAAGGTCACAGCATACAATCTTCGGAAGATCATACTATTCAACATGTGAATTAACTTTGTCTTCATTTCAATTTTCAACTGCGGGTGGTCCCTTTACTTCATAAATATTCTTGATCCAACTTCTCCCCAGCTCTTAACCCAAACCGAATTTAACCCGTCAATCAAACCAACTCGTCGTATATTAAAAAAAGAACAACATTACATTAGGTTAGGATCCCGAGAAAAGGGGTGGACATGTGATTTATAAGGGTTTGGACATCCTCCCTTGATAAGCTGGTTTTCAAATGAGAGTTCTACTCAAATCTACAAAAAAACCACCGTCCAACCTAATTCCTATTAATTAGAGAGTGTGTTCCTATCAAATTAGGCTCACCTTCCGAGCCCACGCAACAGAGCCCAATGGGCCCCCCGAGGGGTCGAGAAGAAGAGTCCTTGACAGGTTTCTAGGTGAAGTAAGATTCGAATGGAGGACAATAAAGGCTGATGAGGGCGGACGCTCTCTAGAACAAAGACAACGAGGGTGTTGGGTCTCGAACCCTTGTTGGTCTAGAAATGTGTGAAAATATTAGGATCTACATTAAAAGGAAAAAGGGATAGACATGTGGTTTATAAGAGTTTAAGCATCCTCTCCCTTGATAAATAAGTTTTCGAATGAGAATTCTACCCAATCACACACAAAATCTTATCAATTAGGGAGTGGGTAATATCACATTACAAGTCACCTAGGTGCATCGTCCAATTATTATATTATATTTTCATAAATGAAAAGGTTTGATTTGATCCATGGAAATGATAAAACAAGTTTTAACTTGGATACAGAGAATAGGAAAGTGACCCGCTACTTAAAAAGAGGCCAAATTATCGGCATAATTTATTTCATTTGAAGAGATAGGTTATATAGGCCATCTTGTCAAAGTAACCAATTCATCAAACAACCATCCAACTCCAACCTAGGGTTTACCTTCCAAACCAACAAAACCAGCGCCAATCTTTGCCTCTGATTGGTTAAGTTACATAAATATTATTTTTTAAAGCTAAAAGGGTTAAATCACTGAACGAACAAGTTCATAGAAATTATTATTGTATATTATCTTACTGCAGGTTAGGCTAGCCATTTCCCTAGTTCTAGAGCCATGTTCTTCAGCTCCTGCGTTCCTTAAATTCTCTGGCTTTATCTATTCTTAATACAATAAACAAACAATCGTTATATATATATATAGAGAGAGAGAGAGAGAGAGAGAGAGAGAGAGAGAGAAGGAAATTCCGAAATTGTTAGCAGTTGGATCATTCAACGGCCATTTGCATTTCTTGGACAAAGCAAAGTCTCGGTATCACTTTATGGCAGAGTTTTTCTTTCTACGAGAAAAGCTAACAGTTGGTGAAGTTATTATATAATTCATAAAACCCTAGAATTCTAGGGTTTTTAAAAGTGTCCGGTCAGTACGGTTCTTGGGTCCACTCTACAATGGAAGACGATGGACCACTGTGTACTGTTACTATTTCTAAACGCTGCAACAGGATAGATCATGATAATCATCCTTTCTTGAATCTTTAAAGATATAAAAATATCATAACCATCCATCGTTTAGTGGCGGACTGCATGCATGCCCACAGTGAAATTGTGAAGATTATTTATTTCACGGCAGATACCCAAGAAGCCAAGTTGGAGTGCAATCGGAGCCGTTGGATTTTTGGACTATCACTTAAGGTTTGTGATTATGAATTGACCAGAGTCAATCCAAGAGCAGGATATACGAGATTTCCTAGAGTGGGCCCCTGTCACATGGGTCCTAAATCCTAATGGATGTTGATTGATCGGTAGATCTAATCTAGTAAAAGTGTGTTTACTTTTGAATTCTTCATTATCTTAATTAATTCATCAACGCCATTAAGCAACCAAATCCATCATTTCATGAGTTGAATTACGCAGTGGAAGACTGGAAGATATAAAATGATGAAGACTCCTCCAGCTCAGTCCAGTCCAGGCCTTGATGATTTTATAAAATGGGCAAGCATGCATCAGAGCACTTTTTGGATACCAAATCAAACAAGCATGAGTTCTGCAACAAATTTATAAAATTATTTTCCCTCGTTTCTGATTGAAACATTCTGTTTGGTTAATTGTCTGGTTAGGTAGGTTTTGAACAGTTTTGAAGGGCTAAACTATTGATATATGAGTTAACCAGAAACATTAAAAAAGGCGATCTCTTTCTTCCTGACAGACAAAAGCCTGAAAAAGTTGAGCTTGTGTCTGTGACCGTGCTTGTGTGAAGCACGCATGCACATTGATTAAAAACAAAATCAGTAAAAAGAAGAGAAGAGAAGAAAACTTAAACTTAATTGATGATATTAGATCTCCCACAGGGTAAATTTGGTGTAATTACAACACCACACCACAGTGAGGAAAATTTTAGAATTTGATGAGATTTACAAATCTAAACCCTGATAATACAGATGGGTTTCTTCGTTGGGTTAGAGTCAAAAGGAAAACCCAATAATAATAACAATTAATAATAATAAAAGAGAAAATCAGAAAGAGAAGCAATGAAGCAGCTTTCATCTTTAGCCGGTTTCTCTCCAAAAACGAACAAGAAGCGAGCAAGTAGCAGCCTTTAGGATCATCATCTATCTCATCTCATGAGCATTGATGTTAATGACTGAAAAACGTCTTCTTCACATGGAATGGTCAAACCCATATCATGATTAAACCCAAATTCTTCTTCAGCTTGGTGAAGCAAGGTTTGAAACTCAGGACGAGTCAAGAAAGATATAGGGACAATGTATCTGCTTCTGTTTTCTCCAACATAGACAACAAAATGACCTTTTGGGACATCCAAAGGAAGGCCTTGTTCATCGTAGCTTTGTTTCTTTCCCAAGCTCGAGCACCTCTTGAGAATTTGCTTGATAACAGCTGTCTGAGACAATTTGTTTGATTTCCTGATAGCCATATTTGGAATTTTGAAGTATAATAAAGGGTGTAGAGGAAAGAGTTTTGAAGAATTGAGAGAAGAAAATGAAAGTTGGAATAGGTGTGAATGGATTGGAGGAATGCGTAAGTGTATTTATGGTGAGCCCGAGTCGTAGTGACAGAAACAAAGTCATGGGATTGTGGGGGCAAAGGACAGAGCCTTGGGTGTCTTTGGGGTGTGTGTTAACCCGAAAGGACATGTTGGGTGCCAATCCCATTGGCTTGACACCCCTCTGTTGCCCTTCTTAAGGACACCCGGGTCCCTCTCTTAGCCTTCAATTTCAAGCTCTTTTTTCTCTCTGAAATTGAAAGGCCATCCTTCCCATTTCCCATGTTTCCTAATACATGTATTTACTTCTCATTTTCTTCTTCTTTTAGACTTTTCTGATTGAGAAATAAAGATAAAATAAAAGTACGTATTTTCCAAATACAACCATCCACCAGTTTTCTTAATCTCGTGAATAAACTAGCTAGTCCTGTAGTAACAATGTTTGATCAAGTTACGCCACTGCATTTTATTACTATAATACTACTCAGTCTTGTTCTGTTGAAATTCTAATTTACAGTTTCAATACTCTGTTCCCTCTTTATGGGTTGTTTTGACACATTCTTCCATTTCCTTGTTCCAACTTTGCAAACTCCCAACGCAATACTACTTTTTTTTTTTTTTCATTTTTCATAACTACTTTCATTAATATCTCTCCATGAATACCAACGGAATAATAACCATATTTAAAAGTTTTTGAAAGATGATCAAATCACATCTCAACTAATTCTCGGGCTCTTGACTCCCGAAGTTAACGGTTGGATAAACCTCTTGTAGTTATTCTTATTAGCAATTGAGGTGAATCGAATTCATGATCTCTTAGATAATTCCTCTATTGAGTTTATCTCGCTACAAACAATTCCCTAAACGGGACCAAATCGAAATTAAGAGAAGAATTAGAAATTGAAAACATTTAATGATATCTTGCACTCTAAGATATTTAGGCATCCACCAAATTTGAAATGTGTAATCTTTAATTCCTTCGGTTATCTTCTTCTCTTCTGGTCCATAATTCGGGGATTAAGTAGTAGCTCTACCAAAGCGTAGCTTCTGGTGGCCTGTGGGTCAATTAATTGACTGATTTAAAGTGCAGTGATGCTGCATCCAAGTTTCGTTTGATGCCCCCACCAATTATGCTTTTCATTTACTCTTTTGGTTGAGAAAGTTTAGTTGATTATATAGTTTTTCTAGGTGAAATTTATGTGGTTTGATCACTGATGCCCTGCCCACATGGACTCATGTGGCTCCACGAGACACAGGAATTTACCCATAGGATTGATCCTTTTCTGGACTAGACGTATACACTACAGTTGTGTCGACAAGATGTGAATTGATTCAGTAAAAATAATAAGCAATAAAATTTAGCCAACCCCCAGTTGCTTTATCATAATGTTACCACATAATGCGGAAAAGTTTTATATCACTAAGTTTATCATAAGGACTGTTACTTTTTGAGCATGATATTTGACTTTCCAGAATGATGGGTATATGAAGAATAAAATAGGAAAAAAAAGGTGAAAGTAGCAGAAAGAGTTTCTCTGTTGGTGTTTGGTTATAATAATCATAAGCTATCCTCCATTTGACATAGACCACCATACTTTGTTGGTACTGAAGACTGTCAAAAGTGAAAGAATCTTCATACAGTAATCTTGAGAAGAGAGGCCCCCGAATGGACCACCACAATGTTCAGTGCTTAACATTAATGGCCTCAGCAGTTGCAGCAGTTCTGAGGCTAGCTCTTCCCTTTTTCTTTTTACCTTTCAGATTATCTTCAAAAGAGAATTATTATCTCTTCACTTTAGTATCTTATACAAATCCTGTGATTGGCCCACATGACAGGCATAAAGGTTTAAGAGACTTTGAAGAAACGATCAATCCCAGATCCTTTTTTCAGGTTTTCGTGAACTTGGTTAATCAGTTAATATAAAACCAACAAAGATCAGCAAGAAACCAAAGGAAGATTAAGAACTGAGCTTCGTGTTGCCGTTGGACACCTGTTTGATATATTGGAATTAATTGTTCTCTTTAAATTTTAAAGGACCAAAAGTGTGGTCCTTCTGTTAGTACAACTAGTACTAGTAAAATAGACACATTTGTCATCTTCAGATATAGATTCCATATCAAACGAGAACCACATTTCTGTTTCTTCCAGCTATTAATGATGCAGAGTAGGTCTTGCCCATGTTCAAAGGCCCAGAAAGAGCCACTCTTTTTACGCAATTTACCTGACGCGACCTTAATACGGTTCCGTCCGCCCTGTCCTCAGTTATCTTGTTCCTTTTAATTCTATAATCCTAATGTACCATTATAGTACATTAATCTGACGGTCAAATATCCATTTATATTTTGAAGGAAAATGATATACTCACAACCTCTTCTCACAAATTTTTTTTTACAACCTCGATTTAATAGTTTGTAATTAATTAACTCATCATGAGTCTCACATGATAAATTGCAAACTGCTACGTTGAGATTGTGAGAGAAATTTGTGAGAAAGAGGTCGTGAGTATAGTATTACTCACTTAGAAAAATGTTACACCCACAACCTCTTCTCATAAATTTTCTCTCACAATCCCGACGTGATAGCTCGTAATTAGTTAACTCGTAATGGATCTCTCTTGATAAATTACAACTAATCAATTACAAGTTGTTACGTCAAGGTTGTGAGAGAAGTTTGTGAGAAAGAGGTTGTTAGTGTAGCATTACTCTTGTACTTAATATGCCTAACATGAAATTCGATCAAGTTGTTGTCAAGAATATGCTAAACTAATACATAATTTTACCTGGGTTTTGAAGTTTGAGTAGTCAGAATCCAGTTATGAGTCTTTTACGTAACAAAAAAAAAAAAAAGAAAAAAAGGTTCATGGTTGAAGGTGAAATGAGGGAGAACTGGGCCATGGGTCACAGTCATGAAAACGAAGACACCCATGTTCTGTGAATGATATTGGTTGGTGAATATATTGAGGATAAAAACAGAGCAAAATATGACAGTGGGTCCATTATTTCCACCGAAAGGCAGTGAGTATCATAACCAAACCTAATCAAGAAATTCAGATTTTCTACTTTCTTGCTAGGCTATATTACTTCACTATGTTAAGCACATGAAGGCCACGTACCTTTGCCCCCAACCCCAATAACTTATTTTCAGGACATCAATGTCAGGCAACCCAACTCAACTGTTTAGCTAATTCACCTCTACGTAATTCAAAACCTTAACCCACTTCTATGGATCTTTTATGAAGATTTGTTGCTCTTTAATCTTTACTTCACTCTACCTGCGCTACATAAATCCAACCACGTTGACAAAATGTGTTTTCAATGAGTTTATTTATCACCATTTCATGGCTGTCAATTGCATTGAATTGAAAAGACACCCATCACGAAAACGCATGAAAGAAGAAGACAAGTCTTGGACAACATAAGCTGTTAAAGATCGAAAAGTTCCTGTGCTAACATTTGTCTAAAACTATCTCATCATGGAATTGAGTTTTGCTTTTGCTGGGCATACACGTATTGTTGCTATAGCCCATTGACCTATTGGCTATTTCTATTTGATGATGAACCTTAAATGTGAAACTTTAAAGCCACATAAAAACTTGATCAGAAGAATTGAAACTGATAGCAATAAGTGATGGAAATATTGAAGTGCAATGGCCCCCATTACAGCTAAGCCCTTAATCCGGAGCACCAAGGACTTACGGACGTACTATGACCATTTCAATGGCACATGTACTGTATAACATGAAGAAGAAAACATTAATGTCTAATTGATTTGATCTAAAACACAAATGCATGATGTTTTGGTGTTGCTGTCTTGGAGGGTCCAAGCCAGGGTGGATGATTTGTTGCCTGGTTCACAATAACCAAACTTTCCGCGTTTCAGTTATTCTTATGGCTCATCGATCATAACCAGCAAGCCAGATCGTCACTACATACTTTCTATAATGAACACGTAACTCTTGAGAGATGATGTGCAAAGAGATTTAGATGCTTCAACCACGCTCCCAAATGGGAACACAGTTACACAGGTGAGTGAAAACAAATAACAAGTACCTCATGGTTTAATTTTTCAGCTTTGGTTAATAAATAATGGTTATTCATCCATTGGAAGCAAGCCTGACACGAATGAGCCTGATAATGAAAGAAAATGCTGCCTCAAACCATCAAAGGAGAAACTGGTCCTGGTTTTGCTATGTGAACTATTTGCATAAATGGGGGAGCAGTATTTTTTACTCAAAAATAACTGTTGGTCCCATAAAAAACCATACACACATTTTTATGATTCTAGGCTGTGAAGTGTTACTCTTAGCTTACCAGAATTTTTTTTTTTTTTTTTTGAGGGGTGTTGGCCTGTGATTCAGTGCAATTACAGGCCCTTTCATATGGAACATTTCTGAAAGGATGGGAGAAAGAAACCCAGTTGAAATAGAAAGCATGAGAGTAGAACGGCTAGAATTGAAGGTCATTTATTGTCATAACTTTCACNAACCATCAAAGGAGAAACTGGTCCTGGCTTTGTTATGTGAACTATTTGCATAAATGGGGGAGCAGTATTTTTTACTCAAAAATAACTGTTGGTCCCATAAGAAACCATACACACATTTTTATGATTCTAGGCTGTGAAGTGTTACTCTTAGCTTACCAGAATTTTTTTTTTTTTTTTTTTTTTTGAGGGGTGTTGGCCTGTGATTCAGTGCAATTACAGGCCCTTTCATATGGAACATTTCTGAAAGGATGGGAGAAAGAAACCCAGTTGAAATAGAAAGCATGAGAGTAGAACGGCTAGAATTGAAGGTCATTTATTGTCATAACTTTCACCCAATTTACAAGTCATCATGGATTCATTAATATTAATACATCTACCACATGCGAGCCAATTTAATTCAGTTGGTTAAATCTTTAATCAAGGTGGCTATTTGCCTCGTTTTTCAAAATTAGCAGTTCACAGTTCACACATTGTTATGGTAACGTTATGTCCAACTACAGATAGGCCCATCAAGTCTTAGGATCCAATGGATTGGCCGATTGCTTCTGGGTCTAATCCTTTGCAATGGCGGCCTGATAATGAATACCAAGAAAAAATCCCATGGATTAACCATTACTTTCAGAAAACAAGCCAGAATATGATTTATTTTGTATAAGTTTCAAGGAATTAATAACACTATGTATTACAGGCATATCAAATATAATTTAGTTGAAAGATAAACCCGAAATACCGGGAGGGGTCAAAGAAATTACGAAAATAAGAATACTAAAGTATTTACTTGCACAAGCCGGATTATAATATGGTAGCTGCTAAGACTTGCTTGAAAATGCTCCACTTAAATCCCTTCTATTACTTGAATTTACTCATCAAAACCTCAGATATTACATTATAGATTTAAGATGTTAAAATAGCCGGCTGCTGTGTTGCGTCTTCTGCTTGCAAACTTTCATAATATTTGACAAGGACTTTCCATCCTCCAGGGCACATAAAACCATCAGGAGGATTCTCTCCGGTCCTCGCATATGTTCGCATCTGGAAAACCAAACAAGTCCACCAAATCAAGTTCAGGAAATTAAAACCACCAAATAACTTTATTTGATAGCAAAATGTAAAAGATTAACTCTTTCAGCTTTCAAAAACATTAAGTAAAAGGTGATGTTTATGTAAAGGAATAAAAATTAAACACCAAATTATTAACACATTGAATTAACTAGAATAAACTTAACATCAGTTTCATGAATTTTACATTCAGTCATTTCCAGATTAAAAACAATACAGGTCAGGGCAATATCTCCAGTTTATGCTAGAACACCTTCACATAGGACAGTGCAAACTTAACACCAGGGCTGAAAATTTTACTAGTGCAGCCACCCAAAAACTGCATGCATGATAGAATACTTTTTCCAGAAGTGCTAAGATATCATATAGGACACTAAGGAAAGCACTAGATTAAACCAACATCTTTTTCTATCTACACAGTGTGACATGAAATGAGCTATTTTCAGAAAATTGGTCATTAAATACTTTTCTCACCTTGGTTCCAGAGATGAAGAGGAAATCTTTTGCACGTGAAGGATCGAAAAATGCCATTTTCTGTGCCACTGTGTCATATGCAGCAACCTGCAGAATAAGAAAGAAGGTTAAAGACAATGCAGGGAAAACACAAGAAACTCTCAGGATTGTAAAATTCATATCCGACCAGAATCCTGTCTACCCTATATTACATATAAGGCGTTGACATAACATATGATGATACATTTAATGTTTTTGAATTTTTGCATCATATAAAATTACAAATGTGGAGCCTTAGCCGTTTTCCACAAGCTCCTAAGTTTTAGAAAGAGATCGGAGATAGCACAGTTATCAGCAATGCTTAGCTGAGTAAAGTAAAATTTTGATAAAATCTACAGAAAATGCAATACTATCTCAACCAGTGAATTCAAATATTCAAAAATCATTAGCAAAATCAAATTTTGAAGCTTACGGTAGATGAGAAGCCAACTAGATTTTTTTTTTTTTTTTTCCAAATCATATTAAACCATAGAGTCAACTTGACACATTCAAACTAAACATTTACTGCAGTTTCATATGACAAATAATAAAATTGCAAATAGAAGTATATAATATACAGCAACAGCTTGCAGTGACAAGAAGCAACAAATATTTGTTAATCAGGGCTAACAGCAGTATAGAATGATACTTACCCTGAATGGCAAAATATTTAGCTTCTCCAGACCAGGGGCCATGCTTAGCACCTGCTTCCCATGATCAGGATCATATAAATCTCTTTTCTCTGTTGGATGACCCATTCCAGCAGGATCACGACCGACAATATAGAAATTAGCACCTGCATTGATACGAGCCTTGGCATGCCATTGAACTTCAGTTGGGCCTGCATAATGCATTGGTGACGGAAATATGGCCACAATTGTAGTCTCAGGGTCAAGGACTCCGGCTGCTAGTACCTGCAGATATTAAAAAAAAAAAAGGTAATAATTTTGATAGATTAGTCACCTTGGACATGACAATGACGTTAATAATTTTGATAATTTAGCACCTGAAACATGCAGTTTACAGTATAATGTGATGTTGCCGCTCAAATTATAAGTAAATTAGGATCATGAGTTATTAAGACAACAAGTTGATTTGTTGATTGTTTCCAATGCTATACAATTAAAATAGTAAGACATACCTGACATCTGCAATAAACACAAACACAGAGTTGTATTAATTTTACGGAGTTCCACCAGTTTGTTGTTCCATTAAAGCAATTCCAAATCAACTCAATGTCAAATATGTATATAATTGAATTTAGTGCAAATACCTCACTGTGTTGTTCCATTCGAACATCCAACGGCACATCATCAGCCTTTGTGAAACCTCCTAAAGGATGAAGTAACAAAATTGGATTCTTGTAACCCATCTCCAAAAGTCGCCTGCGTGTATCATTCATCAATAAAGCATGCCCATTATGCACAGGATTCCTCAATTGAAAAGCAAAAACTGCATCAGCTTGACGGCTATCAAATTCTTTCCGGAGTTTTTTAGGAGATAGCCTATAGTGATCAAGGCCATCGTTATATTTAATGGGCTGTAACACTTCAAGATCCCCACCAATGAGCCAATTTCCAGCTGGAGTAATAACTTCCTCAACGTATGGCAATCCCGGTGCGGTTGTTCCCCAAGTTCTAGCAATTCTTTCTTCTTTGTTATGCTTATATATTTCAATGCTGCAATGGAAGTTAGAATTTAGGAAACAATCCAAAACTAAGAAACTATAGAAAAATACTGACTGAATGATTGAATTAATACTTATTGATGTTTTCATTTTCATGCATTAACAAATATAGTGATTGGCCAAACTGACCTGCGAAGAATTCCGATCAAGTCTCCACTAGGACCAACCAACCCAACATTGGTTGACGACCCAATTCGGTCTTTAGTCTCATCATCGATAGCCAAAACAATGGGAAGCGACATGTTTACTATATTCCCATCTCCCAATTTTACTGAATTGAAATGCAAACTCTGCAAATACTCATTTTCCCTCATGAACCCTCTTAAAGGACTTGCCCATCCTTCACTAATCACGTGAGCCCACTCCAAGTCGATCTTCGTCAGATTCACTTTCGGCATTGATTCAGCTTCTATCGTCTTGGGTCCACGCTCATTCTCCGGCACCACCAGATCCACCAATACCCCACCATCTGGCTCGATCAAAGAGCTCTTGATCACAGAAGATGCAGACTTAACCGAAACTGAATCCGTACTCATTTTGGGTTGATAAACGGTCAATGGGTTTGAAGAATAAATTGGTCTCGGTCGAACTCTAACGTTATAGTTTGCGAATTTTTTCTGTCTAACTGTTTGGAGATTGAGACCAAAGTTCGCGGTGACGTGTATTTTAATTGTTAGAGACATGATGTTTGGGGGAATTTTGAACAGTTAGGGATGACTGTTGAAGTAATGTGGAGATCCGCCGGATTCGGGAAACTCTCTGTGGCTATGGCGAACATCTTAGCGAAGATGAAGAACAGAAGTTAAATAATGTGAGGTGAGTCAAGAGATCCACACGTTTGCATTGACTCTTTGTTTGAGTTTGTGGGTGAGAGCTTGGAGCTAGTCGGCGTTTTCCAAGTTGCGAATTTGATTTTGTTTTCTTTAGGGACCAGAACGGATATCTGAGAGGTACATATTGACAGGCTTCATATGCGAATCTGGATCATTTCTTGGCTTCTATTAGCATCTTACATCATTACCGCAATCTCACTCACTTCTCCTAACACCATCCCAGTCAACATTTTAAGTCGTTGAAGATTTTATCAAATTTATATATGTTTACTTTGAGTCTCATCCGGCATATTGTTTATTATTATTTATTAAAACAATAATGGTAAACGTATACACAAATATTAGAAAAAAATTTGTACAAAGGCACGTAACAAAAAATATATAAATAAATCTTGTAAAGATTTTTATACAAGGCATGTGACAGAAAATAAATTAAAATCAACTCTTCTATTCATTTCCTGCCACATCACTTTGTACATAAATCTTTGGGTGCATTTGCTTTAGTATTTTTGAAAAAGTAAAAATTGGGTAGTTATTACGAGGTAGAATTTAAAAATTAACAAAAACATCCTCTAGGTTTGTTAATTTACTAAACACCCTTATAATAAAATATTAAAAATTAACAAAAATACCCCCACCCACCCACTAAATACCAGCCGCCACCGCAGCCGTAGGGTGGCCGGAGTCGCCGTATCGACGCACGACCGACCAGATCCAGCTGTTCGTGAGTCGATATGGCTTTTTCTAGCTAGATCCACCATGGATCTGGTCTAAAAATGTCAAATCTACGGCTATATACAGCCATTGATGGTCAAATCTAGCAGCATTTGGTCGTCAACGACATCCATATCTTGGTCGTCGTTGATGACTAGCTACAGCCAAAGATCTAGTCGTCTTTGGCCATAGATCTGGTTTTTTTCAGCCAGATCTACTATAGATCTAGTCGGAAAAGGCTAGATCAGTGCACTACCGGCCAGATCCAGCCGGTAGTGGGCCATTATACCAAATTTTGGCCGCCTTCCGACGATAGTGGCTGGTAGGGGTGGAAAAAACCGGTTAACAGGTAGTTTGAACCAAACCGGTTTTCGGTTTCTAAATAAAATTGAACCGAAACCGGTCCGATTTCGATTATAAACCGGTTTATAACCGAACCGAAAATTCGGTTCGGTTGACCGGTTTCAAACCAATTAATTATAATGGGTTGGATTTCAAGATTTTTTCGGCCCAATTCTGTCAAACCCTCCATTTGGCCCATTTTTTTTTTTATTTTTCCAGGTTTTTTTTTTACACTTGAACAATTTGAATTCATTTTAATAAGGCCATTATCAATTTGTTATTTTCATTAAGAAAATGTTGAAATATCACCCAATAAATCATTTCCATGTTTTACCTCTAAAGTGTAGCAGTATTCAACTTTTCTTATCATATGAAGTTCGGCATCCTGTTTCTCTCGATGAAAGAGTTATAATTCCTGTTTTTCCGCTTAATAGCTTTGCAGATACAAGAACAATTCA
Organism: Pistacia vera; assembly: GCF_008641045.1. Classification (NCBI taxonomy): domain Eukaryota; kingdom Viridiplantae; phylum Streptophyta; class Magnoliopsida; order Sapindales; family Anacardiaceae; genus Pistacia; species Pistacia vera. The sequence goes on from NW_022196003.1 coordinate 1,329,994, forward strand.
ATAGTGCCATGACAGAGGAGACTGAAAAGCTCAAAATATTGTCGCATATAATTCAACGAAGTAATTATCCTAACAAACAAGTTTTATCACATTCCTAGGATATTTACAACACAAAACTCTAGAAATAAATTTAAAAAAATAAATAAAAAATCCAACAGAACTGTTCTGTAGACCTAAGTGGAGATTAACAAAATGCAGATATAGGGTTCTATACGAAAGGCGATGATTACCACTTCAAATGAAGGGCGAGGTCTAATAAAGCTTCAACTTGGTGTATGGTTCGTTGCTTCAACCTAACTGCAACAGATTCGGGATCAAACCCTTGAGAATTTCGTGCTTCACTTTGCGCCAGCTCTACCTCTTTTAGCAATGCATCAACCTCTCTAATAAAATCTACCCTCAAGAGAGGGTCATCTCCTTCCAGTGGTGGTCGTAGTGGCCCATGATGGCATTTCGGTGACTGAGAGAAAGAAGAATGGTGAGTTGGTGACTGCAAGTCTGTGACTGCAAGTCTGCAACTGCGACTGCCTGGTGTCTGCCGTCTAGTGAGCAAAGATCGATGACTGCACTGACTGGTGAGCTTTTTGGTGACTGAGAGAAAGAAGAATGGTGAGTTGGTGACTGCAAATCTGCAACTGCGGCTTCCTAGTGTCTGCTGTCTACCGTCTGTGAGCAAAGATCGGTGGCTGGTGAGTTTTTCGGTGACTGAGAGAAAGAAGAATGGTGTGTTAGAGTTGATGCCCTAGAGCCAATCAATTATTGTAGAATTGACTCTTTGTAATAATGTTCATTAATCAATAAAAGACATTTTATTCTATATCGCGTAAATCATTATTATTGCAATATGTATTGATATGTGTCCTTAGAATGGTAGAACCATGACGAGGGTATCAAGTGTTTCAAATCTTGATAGTGAGAACCCTATGAGCACATATGGTGGCCATTCTAGAAACGTCCGTAGCCCCAGTATTATTCTGAAGTAAGGGCACAGATAATACGGTAAGGCTATCATAGTGTTGAACGACCCTGTCGAAAGGCAGTGACTGATCTCACTTGTCAAGGTTGTTTGGTGACAACCTGGTGCAACACATGGGTGCTTGTTGTAGGCGGATATACCGCAGCAAGTTCACTGGACTGACCACCAGGGATTCCATATGGATGTGGTAACCTCAGTGTCGAGAACAAATCCTCTAACGAATGGTGGTGCATGTGATCCTTAGACTTGAGATCACCGGAGCGCCTTGTGCATCGATTGGTGTAGTTTGACATAGCCTAACGCGTTCTTTTCAGAGCTGCTCATACGGTGGTGATTGGCTGCATCAAGGAGTGTTACAAGACTATGGTGGATTGACAGAGGATTCATCACTCCCGGGTATGGGAGAAAGTTATTCATGGCGCAATTCAGTAATGACAATGACACTAAAATTGTGGCCACAGGAATTGAGTTGTTGCTCTATCCAGTTTATAATACGGATCATTGGTCCAGAAACTGAATAAATAATATCGAGAGTAACCAAAGGTTGACACTATTTCTATCCTTTGTCTCGTCGAGATAACGTATGATGAAATGATCGATTGCACGGTAACCATATCGTGACAGGTAGCTACTTTGCTGAATCTGAATCTATCGGGTGGCATGATGCCTTGCTAGGGGCTAATATTGGTCTGTGTATTAGTGAGACGATTAATTGGTGTTAATCGCGATACTATACACTGTCGATATGATGAGGAGCCTATGGTCACACATATAGAAGACAATTTAAGATCCAAGAAGAAAGAATGACATTTTCGTCTTTAAGGTGAAAGGGTATTTTGGTAATTTCACAGTGCAATTAAATTTGCTGAGGTCGTAGCCTTTATTTAATTTTTTAGAAAATTAAATAAGTGAAATTACGTTTAAATGTGTGTTCGCACATATATATATATATATATATATATATATATATATTATATATATATATATTATAATATATTATATATATATATTTATTGATTTAATTGAGATAATGATGGAAAATAAATAAATCAAATTGGAAGTGTTTGGCAACATGGGGCGTTTGAGTTGAAGCCCAAGCCTATCCGTATGGGATTAGGGCAAATTGTTTTACTATAAAAAGAAAGTGTGTTATTAATAAATGAGAGGGAGTTTTTTTGTTAAAAAAAAACACACAGCCCCCATTTGACACTCCACGCAAAAACCTTTCTTTGGCCTAAATCAATAATTTGATTTTTTTTTCTTCTTAATCTTGAAGCCAAAAAAGGAATCTAGCAAATACCTCTTTGGTTCTTTTGAGATTGTCTTCGTGTGGACTACGTGGGTTCGATCCTACACTTGGATCGGTAGCAAAACGTTCAAAGACAATCGTGGTGGAGCCTCCAAACGTGCGTATGGTTTCTAAACACAGATTATTAATTTTTGCAGATTCTTGCTTTAATATGAATTGTAAAATTATACCCTTGATCTTGACTCATGTAAACGATCCTGTTATATTAATTTTTGTTTCCACTGTGTATACGGGACCGTTTACTAATATGGAGAGTGGTGACTGCAAGTCTGCAACTGCCTGGTGGAGTGGTGTGACGATGTCTGCCGTCTGGTGAGCAAAGATCGGCGACGTGAGAACTGAGAAATTTGTGATTTTGTGTGGTTGAGGGCCTGAGGCAGTGAGGCTTGACCGCATGAGAAGTGAGAACAAAGAGTTTGAGAGAGAGTCTCTGAGAGAGAGTGTGAGAGTGAGAGACTGAGTGACTGAGAGTTAGCCAGTTAGGGTCTTACACTCTTACCTAGGGATTCCAAAGTCAAAAACCCAAAATGCATAATTTCAAATTTGTTTAAAAATTCGGTTCAAAAACCGGTTTCCGGGTAACCAGAATTCATTTAACCAAAAACCGAAACCAAACCGAATATTCGGTTTTTTTATAAAACCAAATCGAAACCCCAAAAAAACCGAATTTTCGGTCCGATTCGGTTTTCGGATTTTTTTTTTCACCCCTAGTGGCTGGAATCTGGCAAATATGGGTGGGTAGAAGTGTTTTTGTCAATTTCTAAACACCTTTTTTTTTTTTTTTTGGTTTAGTTAAATTAACAAACTTAGGAGTTTAAAAATAATTGAATAAAATATAATAGTATTTTCAAAATAGGGAAACAAATGTGTATTTTAGAAATGATAAGAATAAGACAGGGCAAAAATAAGGAAACGAACTCACCCTTTTGTATGTCTAGCATTATTCTTATTAAAAAATTATTAGATCAACTTTGCCAATATTCATTTGCCAAAAACAACTCTAACCCAGTGTTTGATTCGATGAATTTTTTATTAATAAAAATATATTATTACTACTAAGATAGATTATCTTGAAGATTAACGATGTTATATTGATATGTTTTGTTAAATTAATGAGTATAAATAATTAATATGTTTGGTTGGGAGGAATAAAATATTATCGGAGGGGTTTTGACTGAATTGTCCTTCCTTATTAATATTATTATTAATATTTAGAGTATTACTTTTAACCCTTTACATTTGAGAATTTAGCTGAAACACCTCAATAACAAAAGTTTAAAATTTAATAAAATACTCTTAGCTACCTAAGACGACTATCGACCGCCAGCCACCACCACCGACTATCGCCCGAAGTTGCTGGAACGACGCACAATTGGTTAGATCTGATCGGTTGTGAGTTGTTCTAGCGACTGTCGGCGGTGGTGGCCAATAGCAGGCAATTGTCTTGGGTGGCTAGAGATATTTTGGGTATTATTCGTGTAAATAGTGAGGGTATATATGTCCAAAAAATTTATATACGAGGATATAGAAGTCATTTCGCATATTTGGGCTAATTGTTATTTAGTGGACATATGAGGGCATTTGTGTCCAAAATGTTTATTAATTAAGGGTAAAATTGGTACGAACAATAGATTATCTCGGTAATTAAAAAATAACACCATTTTAGGCAATAATCGAATTATCCCTTATATTACCTGTAGTAATTACTATTGGTATTGGTCGATTATAAAAATCTTATATTACTTGACACCCAAACGTGGTAATTGTTTGATTAAAAGATAGATTATCGGCATTATCTTTTATGACCCCAAACCAACTGCTACGTAAATAGTTATTATTGGTTCAAATTGAGCAACTTTTTTTTTTTCTAACCATTGTATTAAGGTCATATGCACGCACCTCGACTTAAATCGCGGATACTCAGACGAAGAATTGAACCTGAAACTATGCGTTTATCCATACTATCTTGGACTCACCTTAACCATCTGGGCAACCTACGAATATATTCATATGAAATTAAAATCTAACTGTGTGACATAGTATAAAATGAACGAGAGAGTAAAGATAAAAGTTGAATTTATTTACAAAGAAGGAATCATATATTAATAAATAAATAACAACACATTAGTTTGTATATTTAATTTTGTAACTTTTGATGATAAACTTACACAATTTTTGTTTATTTATATTATTATGAATATAAGCTTTCTTATTCATAATTATCCACGGTCGTGTTCAAAATAGATATATGATACTAGATTGTTCATTCAATATTTGTCAATGGGCTACTAATATAGAGATAAAATGTTAACTAGTAATTTATGTGAGTATTCAAATGCCTATAAAGAAATGGCCAAAAAAAAAAAAAAAAAAAGTATGTAATAAAGTTCCATAAATTCAATTCACAATATAGGGTGCTCCATCATTGCATAATCAAACTTATAATGTAATGTAGAATACATTTGTACTAGTATGAATAATGGCCAGAGCGTGCTGTGGAGTTCATCCTGAGTCCTCACTTGTTCGTCAAGTAATGCCATTCTTCCTAATACTGCCTGCCCTAACAAGCACCAAATTAATGTCCCAAGCTTTGTTTACAAATAATCTCACCGTCACAAATCGCAGCATGACAGTCAAGTTTAAATAAAAAAGAGAACGAATTAATTTTAGGATATCACAGTAAATACTAAATAATATCCTTAAATTATTTCGTGTAAATTTCAAGACATCCCTTCAGGTGTTGCCAAAATACTACTTTTCCCCAAAGGCTTTAGGAAATCAACAAAAGTCTCCCTATATTTTGTCATAAACATTAAACACCGTGTTAAATAAATATAAGTAATAGATTTTGTCATAACAACTTTGGGAGAAATTTGAATTTTAGAAAACCTTAGTCCTTACGGAAGGTTGTATTATTTACCCAAACAATTATTAAATTGATAAATTCATCCACAGACTGACTGTGACGCATTACAGTGACAGCTCTCCTTAATCAGCAGGCTGACCTGATAAAATATCTCATCGAGTCCTGCTACTCTGTTTTCCAAAGAGCAAACCGACCTAGTGAGTAGTTATCAGTTTTTTATCTTTTCACAAGACGAAAACACCCAAATTGTTCCCAAAATTCCCGCTCTTTGTACTGTGATTATTCAAGAACTCAGGGGCATCGCTGTCCCAGTATTTACTCTCGTGCCCTAACTGGGCATATCGAAACGAAATCCTTTCTTTCCTACAAAAGGAAAACAATACTTTGAAGCACGGCTNTATTTACCCAAACAATTATTAAATTGATAAATTCATCCACAGACTGACTGTGACGCATTACAGTGACAGCTCTCCTTAATCAGCAGGCTGACCTGATAAAATATCTCATCGAGTCCTGCTACTCTGTTTTCCAAAGAGCAAACCGACCTAGTGAGTAGTTATCAGTTTTTTATCTTTTCACAAGACGAAAACACCCAAATTGTTCCCAAAATTCCCGCTCTTTGTACTGTGATTATTCAAGAACTCAGGGGCATCGCTGTCCCAGTATTTACTCTCGTGCCCTAACTGGGCATATCGAAACGAAATCCTTTCTTTCCTACAAAAGGAAAACAATACTTTGAAGCACGGCTTCTTTTCTCTCGTTTAATTATTTTTTTCTCCCTTCTTAAGCTTAGGGTTTCGATAGTTCGTTTAGATTTTTGTTAGATATTTCTTAGATTTCGAGCTCCAAGCTCCAGTGTTTGGAAATGGGAGTGCCAGCTTTTTACAGATGGTTAGCGGAGAAGTATCCGTTAGTGGTGGTGGACGTCATCGAGGAAGAGCCGGTTGAAATTGATGGCGTTAAGATTCCCGTGGATACAAGTAAACCTAATCCTAATAAACTCGAATTCGATAATTTGTATCTTGACATGAACGGGATTATTCATCCCTGCTTTCACCCCGAAGACAAGGTAACATTCAATTCAGTTTCTTTTACTCTACTACGATTTTTCTTCTTCTTTTAATTCTTGTCGATTTATTTTAACGTTAATTGATTGAAAATGCAATTTATTCTTGCAGCCTGCGCCCACAACTTTTGATGAGGTTTTTCAATGTATTTTCGATTACATTGATAGGCTTTTTGTGATGGTGCGACCTCGAAAGTTGCTGTACATGGCTATCGGTGAGTGTTTAGTGTGGATAAATTATTTCATGCGGAAAGGCAGAAACAGATTTAACAAATATCATGTGTATTATTTGCAACATTGATTATGCGGAAAAACTTGTAGAAGTTTGTATTGAATAATTATTACGAGTAATGTTTGTAATACTGATTATGCGGCAAAAAACTTGTAGAAGTTTGTATGAATTGTTTCATGCTGTACATATGTATTGAATAATTATTGTTTTTATTGTTTGTAATACTGATTATGCGGAAAAAAACTTGTAGAAATTTGTATAAACTGTTTCATGCTGTAGAAATGGATTGAATATTAATTACGTGTATTGTTTATAATACTGATTATGTGGAAACAACTTGTAGATGGTGTTGCTCCGCGGGCTAAAATGAATCAACAGCGATCTCGGCGTTTTAGAGCAGCTAAGGATGCTGCAGATTCGGTATGTGGTTTCTTTCTTGGATTCTAGGTGGTCAGATCATCGTGTTATTGTTAGATTGCATTTAATAGAAGCCAGTTTTTCATGGAACAATAAATTTCTCTATGTAATTTCTTTATTTTTTGTATGCTAAAGGATATAGACAAGTACTGGCGGCTTATGAAAGAATATGTTTATGATAGTTAATTTTAATGGTGTATTTAGAGTTTTGCTAGTTGTACATATTCTGGAGTTTCTTTTTTGATTTGATGGACGGGTCTGAGAACATATTCTTTGGAAACTAGGGATTGATGATTTGATGATGTGCTCTGCCTGTTATATGTTGACTTGTTTCTCAGTGATAAGTTGTTGATTGGGAAAATCTCAGCCCTTGAACAGGGGAAGTTAATGTATTTGAACTTTTAAGACCTTGTCCAGTTATTATCATTCTTTTTAATGCTATCTTGGAAGTTTTAGAGGTTGTACAGATTGTAGGTGTGTGTGTTCCAATCAAAGTTCACTACCTTTTCCTCACCCTAAACTTCTAAAGAATAGAAAAACTATAGAAGAGATCAAAATGAGTCATGTGGTAGTTGTTGATTCGTCAGTTTTTACTTTGTAGGCAGCTGAAGAAGAACGGTTACGGCAGGAGTTCGAGAAGGAGGGCAGAAAACTCCCCCCTAAAATTGATTCTCAAGTTTGTGACTCTAATGTTATCACTCCTGGAACTCCATTTATGGCTGTTTTGTCAATTGCCTTGCAGTACTATATTCATCTTAGATTAAATAATGATCCTGGATGGGAAAAAGTCAAGGTACCACCTATATCACTGTTTTGTATTTTCCTTTGTGTTTTATTTCTTCTGCAATCAAAATAACGTTCCTACCCTCGGGGTCCATTACAACGATAAACAACAGTTTTTAACCATTTGCTTACATTTTCTTTTTGCAGATTATTCTTTCTGATGCTAATGTCCCTGGTGAAGGGGAACACAAAATTATGTCTTATATTCGTCTTCAAAGAAATCTTCCTGGTTTCGATCCAAATACACGCCATTGCCTATATGGTTTGGTATATATCTCCCTCAGAGCCTATGCTTTCATTTCTGATAGCAACATTGGCTTTAATCAAGTATCTTACACCGATGCCATGCCTAACTCTTCTGTGACTAACATGGTCTTCTCTGTTTATTTTGCTAAATGCCAGGATGCAGATTTAATTATGTTGGCTTTGGCTACACATGAAGTTCATTTTTCAATCCTTAGAGAGGTTTGCATTTTACTATTGTTATCTGCTGGTTTATTATGTATTTATGAAACATGTTATAGTGAGGAAAGGAGATACTATTTTATTTCCTTGAATTTCATTCATCTCTTCCATCTTAAATGTTTTTTGATTGATGAATCAAGTTCTGTAGATTTTCATTCTCATAATAATTGATTGTCGAAGTGCCCTTTTGTCAGTCTCAACGTATTGAGTATCCTTTTTCTTAATGTTATTCTTCAGGTTGTGTTCACTCCTGGACAGCAAGACAAATGCTTCCTTTGTGGTCAGATGGGTCATTTAGCNTTTCGATCCAAATACACGCCATTGCCTATATGGTTTGGTATATATCTCCCTCAGAGCCTATGCTTTCATTTCTGATAGCAACATTGGCTTTAATCAAGTATCTTACACCGATGCCATGCCTAACTCTTCTGTGACTAACATGGTCTTCTCTGTTTATTTTGCTAAATGCCAGGATGCAGATTTAATTATGTTGGCTTTGGCTACACATGAAGTTCATTTTTCAATCCTTAGAGAGGTTTGCATTTTACTATTGTTATCTGCTGGTTTATTATGTATTTATGAAACATGTTATAGTGAGAAAAGGAGATACTATTTTATTTCCTTGAATTTCATTCATCTCTTCCATCTTAAATGTTTTTTGATTGATGAATCAAGTTCTGTAGATTTTCTTTTTCATAATAACTGATTGTCGAAGTGCCCTTTTGTCAGTCTCAACGTATTGAGTATCCTTTTTCTTAATGTTATTCTTCAGGTTGTGTTCACTCCTGGACAGCAAGACAAATGCTTCCTTTGTGGTCAGATGGGTCATTTAGCTGCAGATTGTGAAGGGAAGGCAAAGAGGAAGTCAGGTGAATTTGATGAGAAAGGAGATGAGGTGGTTGTGGTAAAAAAGCCATACCAGGTAAGTTTTAACTGAAATGTCCTTAAACAGTTGCTAGTGTAAATTTGTTTCATAATGTGATGCCCTAATAATTTATCCGTATTCTTTGGCCCTCATTTCCACAATTCATCCTTTTCTTGACCTCAGTTTCTTAACATTTGGACGCTTAGAGAATACCTGGAATATGAGATGAGAATTCCTAACCCGCCATTCGAGATTGATATTGAATGCATTGTGGATGATTTTATCTTTATGTGTTTCTTTGTTGGCAATGACTTTTTGCCACATATGCCTACGCTGGAGATTCGTGAGGTATGTAAACTTTCAATTAGCGTTTTTTCAAGTAGCTGGCCATTCTTGATCTACCCGTTTCGGTTTTGGGTTGAAAATTTCTAGCCAGCTGTCCAGTTGGAATGTCTTAACCCAGAACTGCAGTGCCAGTTGTTAATATAAGGCCAACCTTTATTTCTTTTCATGCATATTTTTCCAGGGTGCAATCAACTTGTTGCTTGCAGTATACAAGAAGGAGTTTAGGGTTATGGGTGGTTACTTGACCGATGGAAGCAAGGTAGTAAACTGATTGTGTTATTTGTTGTTGTATCCCTTAAGTGGTTTCAGTTCTCTAACTGCATTAGGCTTTTCTCTTCCTTTCGTAGTAAATTGATTATTTCCTTTCTCAGCCAAACTTGAGCAGGGTGGAGCATTTTATTCAAGCTGTTGGATCCTATGAGGATAAAATATTTCAAAAAAGAGCACGGTTGCACCAGGTTTCTCCTTTGTCTCTCCATATCAACATTGGATTTGTTCAGCATGAGATGTTAACTGAATATATTGCTGTTGTATAAGTCAGGAATTATTTTTTATCATGTGCACGTTGGATCCTGTGAGGATAAATTTTTCAGAAAAGAGCACTGCTGCATTTTCTACTTATATCAACATGGGATTTGTTCAGCATGAGATGCTAACTGAATATATTACCATTGTATAAGTTAGGAATTATTTTTTATTATGTGTAACTGGCTGAATACTTACGTAAGTTCTGACTGGTTTTTTTTTCTTTTCATTGTACAGCCTACTATTATACCAGTCCATGGCATTTTAGACTTCAAATTAGGTCCATGGAAGTATTGGCCCATTGAATGAACTGGAATTGCACAAATAAAGTACTTTTTAATTAAGATGTTGGCATTATATGCCGATATAGGTTGGGATATAGTAGGTGTCTTTCCCTGAAAACAAAGAAAAAAAAAAAAAGAAAAGAAAAAAAGAAAGGAGAATATGTGGGATATCCTTTAGTTTGAATGAGAATATAACTAGCTGTGGTGTATATGTATTTGTATTTGTATTATGAGGAAGTGAGGCTCCTTGCTGTTTTAGGCTCTTATCAGTATTGTTGTGGTTGGTAGGTTAACAATATTTTGTGGCATTGATTGTCATTTTATCGTGGTTTATGTTAACAGAGGCAGGCTGAACGAATCAAGCGTGAAAAGGCTCAAGCAAAAAGAGGAGACGATGCTGAGCCTCAAGCCCAACCTGATTCTTTGGTTCCTGTTTCACGGTTTCGTGGTTCTCGTCTTGCTTCTGGTCCTTCCCCCTCACCATATCAGCAAATGGACATGGGAAATGATAATGCAGGAAAAAGTTCATTGACATCTGATGGTAAAGGAGCTCCTGCTCGGCCCTCTAAAGTTCCACGTTTGTCTTCAGGGGCCACTATTGGTGCAGCCATTGTTGAAGCAGAGGACAGTCTTGAAGCAGAGGACAGTCTTGAAACAGATGTATGTTTTCCTACTTCAGGAGAGGCACTTTAATGTAATTCTGACTCCTTCAGCCATTCTTTAGGACTCATATTCTATGGGCTAGCCGCCTTTGATTTGGTATGAGCCTTACTGGCGAGGAGTTAAGAGTGCATTTAATATCATTTTAGACTATATTTACTTGCTGTTATGTATTTGCAAGTTTTGCAGGATTATTTTGTGCTATAGTCATGCATCTTAGGCTAATTTATTCCTTGACTTTCAGATGCAGGAAAATAAGGAAGAATTGAAAACAAAGTTGAAGGAGTTACTTCGTGGGAAATCTGATGCTTTTAACTCCGAAAATCCAGAAGAAGATAAGGTTTGAATTTGATACTGCATTATCATGAGTCATAAAATTGCAAAATGATGCTTCTTTTATTGATTATCTGTTTCCTTCTGAAATTTTGAGCGGAAGAGCATTTTTCATTCTAAAAACTCAGTTTCAATTTGCTTATATTTAGCCATATTTTATGAATGCTTTTTTCTTTCAAGAAGTAAATGATGAAACCCCACAATAATGCATATTTCCTTGCATTTATTATAATTTGCTATAATGTAATATTGAAATTGTGATTTAATTTTAAATGGTAAACAGCCAAATGGTGGGTAAAATAAAATTTTCTTATTTTTGGCAATGGACATTTATCATGTTTGGATGTTATAACTCTGATTCTCTTTTATCAGGTTAAATTGGGAGCGCCAGGATGGAAAGAAAGGTATTATGAAGAGAAGTTTAATGCAAAAACTCCTGAGGAACGCGAAGATATACGAAAAGATGTTGTAAGTTAGATGAACTTAAGTATTATGTTTAATATGCCTATATCTTTCAATCAATGTAGGCTTGTCTTATGTACTCAAGTTTCAATTGAGTAGGTTTTGCGGTACACAGAAGGGTTATGCTGGGTTATGCATTATTACTATGAAGGTGTCTGCTCTTGGCAGTGGTGAGTATTTCTTCTTTCAACTTCTTGTTATTTCTTGCAGTTCTCCTTGAGGTTCTGATATACATATAGTGGTACAGAAGCGAAGAACTTCCTAGACAATTTTGGTGTCATTTATATTTTGGTGTTGATATTTTGGATTTGAGATTCCAAACAGGTCTTGTCAGTCATCGTTCTGTTTTATTCAGTCTCACAGGAGCTCTTTGTAGTCATTCTTGAAATTGTATCCATTTTTTTTTTTTTTTCAAATTTGATCTTAATTCCACTTTGGTGTTTCAGGTTTTATCCTTATCATTATGCACCCTTTGCTTCTGATCTCAAAGATCTTGGTGAATTGGATATCAGGTATGAATTGGGCCAGCCTTTCAAACCATTCAATCAACTATTGGGGGTCTTTCCTGCTGCAAGGTGTGGTAGCTACTTACTTTAATTATTATATTTAATTTCTGATAAGTTTCGTAAGTAGGAATGTATTGACTGTAACCTTTTTTCAGTGCTCATGCACTCCCTGAGCAATACAGAAAATTGATGACAGATCCAAATTCACCTATAATTGATTTTTACCCAACTGGTATGTGTCTTTGCTAAATGAAATCCCCATTACTTATCTATTATTAAATTAATCCCTTATGAGCTCTGTCTTCTTGATATATTTCCTATGTCAGATTTCGAGGTGGACATGAATGGAAAACGGTATGCTTGGCAGGTGAGTTTATTATCTTGCCCTTTTGTTTAGCTTTGTGTAGGAAATAACTTTCTTTTCTACTTATTTATACATTTCTATTTGATTTCTTGAAGGGTATTGCCAAGTTGCCTTTCATTGATGAAGCTCGCCTTCTTGCTGAGGTTAAGAAAGTCGAACATACTTTAACGGTATGGTACTTTGATTAAGCCTGCATGTGATGCATGTGCTGTTTTCCTTTCTTTCTATGAGATCATTTTATATTAATTGATCCAAGTAATGCGTAAATCTCCTGTAGGAGGAGGAAGTCCGGAGAAACAGTATGATGTCTGACACGCTTTTTGTGCTATTATCCCATCCTCTCTCTGCAAGCATCTATACACTTGATGAACATTGTAAACAATTAACAAGCAAAGAGCGAGCTGAAGTCAAGGAACTTATCAAACCTGAGTTAAGGTTTGTGCTGCCGTGACTAAATGTTTTGCATCTACTTCAAGCTCTGGAAGCTGACTGCTGCTTTAGAGAGCTTGTTTGACTTATAGGATTTTAAGTTGATTTTTTCTAATTTCTACCAGTAGCTATTAACATTATATTCTTGAAAATTTTCAATGATTCATTTGTGTCACCTGTTTCACATAGTATTATATATTAGGTAATTTAAAATTAGGCGTAGAATTTTCCATCTTGGTTTATTTATAACTTGGTTCATATAATTACTGAACCTAGTTTAGATCACCATATTAACTTTTCATCTTTTTGAAAAGGAAAAATTAAGACCAATTATGTTTGTTCGTGGCCATACTGATGTTTCAAATTGTTGAAAAGGAAATTTGATTGTTTTCACACGTTTATGATTATAACAATGCTAGTAATCATGAAACAGTTCTATCATCACTCTGACCCAATGTGTTTAGCTTTGGCCACAATTTCACATACACATTTAGTGCAGTGTGCTAGTTATGAGTGTAAGAGGTTTAAGTCATGTCTTGCATCTTGTTTTTGTTTGATTGTTGCTAATGAAATTTATGTTTAGTTTATGTTTGGACTGTCTTATGATTTTATTTAGGGTTATGTGCAGTGGCGGGATGAATGGTTATATATCACCTTGTGCTGGTGATCCTCATCCTCCTATATTCAGGTCTCCAGTTGATGGGATGGAAGATATCATGGGAAACCAAGTCGTGTAAGCTTCTAATTATTGAATATAATTGTTCGTTAGGTTATTGAAGTTATCATATTCTAAGATTTGCTAATTAATTTTCTTTTTCTTTATGTGCCTTGATTTTCAGCTGCGCTATATACAAACTCCCAGATACACATAAACACATCACCCGACCTCCTGCTGGGGTCATATTTCCTGAAAAGGTAAGTACTAGTGAAGCCTTTCTGTTGTTAATGCATGGTTAATGAATGCAATGAACCATGTGGGTGTCTTATATGTCTGAATCTTAGATTTAACATTTTATTCAGTTATATCATACTTACCAAAGCTAATGCATGAGCATTCAGAATGTTAAGGAGGCTTGATTCTTTTACTTGACTCTAGTATTAAAATGTAATTCAAAATTTTAATCTTGCAGATGGTGCAACTGGATGATATAAAACCTGCGCCTACATTATGGCATGAAGATTTTGGGAGAAGACCTTATGAAAATGGAAGGTATGTATTCAATTCAGTGAGAGGCCAATGCGAAATGGGATGCTCAACTTTTAAAGTTTCTTCCTCTCTGTGCTAATTACCTGCGGATTAGTGTTTAGAAGTTTTTTATTATGTTTTAAATAATTGTGGATTTGGTTTTTGCTATCAGGCAAAATCCCCGTGGAACCATTTCTGGCCGTGAGCTTGGAGAGGCATCACATCGACTTATTGTTAATAGCTTACAGTCGAAGGTAGATCATAATGGGTATGGTAATCATATGCGTGGTCCCCCAGTACCTTATGCTGCGGTTCCCTATGTCCCTCCAGTTCCTTCCTATCATGATTACAGGGGTCACGATCAGGGACATCATAGAATACCACAACGTAGAACAGATGGCTCTCCTTCTGGCAACCCACGATCTTCAGTTCCTGCCCGTTCCTATGACAGTGGGTATGGTCAACAGTATTTGTCATCAACTCCTCAACCTCCTCACAGAAGGTCTCATCCTCAATATGATAGAAATAATCGGTCAGCTAACAGTGGAGAGCAGCCTATAGATTTATACAACCCTTCAGGAATTCACCTGAATGGTGGACCTAGGTACCCACCCAGGCCTATGGCCCAGACGTCGGGGGCAACTGCATATTCACGCCAAGGTGGTTACAGTAGCATTCAGAGCTACCAACCACCTGGTGTTGGTAGTGCACATCAGTGGGGTGGGCCACAGGCAAACCAGAGCGTTCCCAGAGGTTATGGCCACCATCAGCAAAGAGGAGATCAGAATCAACACTACAATCAGCAAAGAGGAAATCAGGGCTATAATCAAAACAGTGGAAACCAGGGCCACTATCAAAATAGAGGAAACCAGGGTCACCACCAGTATAACAATCCACAGAGAGTAAACTACAGCCACCATCAACAAGGCGGCAGTCAATATTCTGCATTGGACAGAAGACCAAATAAGAGGCCGCCACCACCACCACCTGGGAACAGCTACCAATGATATGGTTTCCAATGATTTCTCAAATGTTGTACAATAGTCCGTTCTAAAATGTGGCTAGAGCTCTACCATTGTTTCTTTTCTCATTTCCTTGTCAGCTTTGTTTGTCTCAATTTCCTTTTTATTTTTTCTCATAAAATCCTATGTTATGGGAGGGGCGAAGGTTCAATTATAAAGTGAAGAGCCGAAGATTACCCCCCAACTGTCTTTAGGTGGCATTTAATAGGAAGAATATGTTGTTGGAATCATAATGTAAAATGTAATCGGTTTCATTCTTCTGTTTATTTTTCACTAGAATATGTAGTTGTAGAACTATGATCAGTTGGTTAACTTTTTCTTCAAGGCTTTTGAGTTTTGACGTCAAACTACGCTGTGAACGGGAGTTCATGAGCAATATTGATCACCCTAGCTGTTCTTGTTTCTGCGTTGGAGGAGTAATTTAGGAGAGAAACTGTTCCCTTTTGGTAGTTAAGTGGAGGATCCTTATTCTTCTATTGTTAATTGCCTTACAGGTAAAGTTGTATCAAGGTATAGAAGACGGAATGGTAAGTTACTTGTATTATACAATGGAATTGTCAATAAACAATTCATACAGTTGGGTTTTTATCCCAGATTTTTTAAGGTCACAAACCTGTGGTTCAAGCTTTGTTGACCTATGCAAGAAAACAAAAAAGATGCTGACTTCCAGAAGTCGAGAAGGTTGGCTTTTGTTCAAAATCCATCATGCATACCTGCACGTCATTAGATGTGTGCTTAAAATCTTAGATAAAGATTTAAATCATAATCCTACTGGACTTATCCAAAATCTAGCGAGGAACATTGTACATATTTCAAAGTGATGAATCTTAAACACGAAAAGACCGATAAATTTAAAAAAAAAATATCATTCCCAATATATGTTAAAGAAAGTAGCATTGGTTTAGATTAGATATATTATGAATCAAAACGGTCAGGTCAGGTGCAGTTTTACTGGTCTGCTGAAATGGATAGACGTGCCACGTTCACCCCTTAAATAAATCACATCATAAGATCCAGGCCCCAAGAAAAAGAGCTTTCTTCATGATTCGTATCCCAACCTTTTATTTTTCAAACTAATAAAAGTGCATAGATCGAATACCAATATCAATATAACAATAAAAATGTTGGTTTTTTAATTAATGGAAGTTATAGAGCCCAAAGCGCCGCACGTGTGCAGCGCAGTCACAGCTTAGATCTGTCTGATGGTGGGATTATTGGGACCCCAATAAAAAGATAATTGAGTTCAATTATTTAAAGGGATCGAATTGGTTGCTGACTCTGGTTTGCCTTGAGCTTTTGGAATGTTTCGGTTCGTCTTCGTCCCATTGGGATTGTATTTGTGTTCACATTTCACGACTAACACTTTCGTTTCTTTTATACGTCACACGTGTGATTGATTTGCTTTGTTGTTGGTTAGGATTACCCTCTTCCTCAATTAACTGCACCGCTTACCCCTTTATAAGGAAATTACGTGTCTATTTATTTCTAACTTTGATTCAGTATATATATCTCCACGTGATTCTTGCCACCATTAAATTTGGTTGCCTAAATTATTAATTAAGATTCTAACTCAACAAATTACATCAAAATACTTTAAAACTAATTTATTAAGTGTATAATCAAATCAATTAATCATCCCTCGGGACCTCAACTATATTAATATTATTTAATTTCTATTCAATACCTACTGCAAATCAATCCATTTTAATATTTTATTAGTAGAATCCCCATTGATTAGATTGTTAAACAAGATGAATTTTGAGTTAAGGGGATAATTATAATACGTGGGCTCTCAAGGAATTTGAGAGGCAAATCAAATGAGGTCACACATGACGATTCCTAATTTAATTATCTGCATTTTAACTATGTGGTCCTCAAAGTTACAATAGCCTTCAAATGACATAATTAATAATCTAATAATTCTATTAATATAATGTTTTAGAGTTGAATCTAGCATTATTTAAGAGCTTAAATGGGTTTTGGGATTTATTATTATATCTACCAAATACCCAACCATGCATGCCTCACTGTAATTTAATGCATACTTGACTTCATGTGCTAATCACAATGATGTCAATTATATATCAACTTAATAATGTAAAATATTAAGCTAATTAATCATGTCTAGTTACTTTACCTGTACGTATCAGCAGGCACAAATCACATCGCACTACAATTTGCATGGAGCTCCATCACTTCTTCAAAGAAAAAATAATTAATGATTAATCAAACAAAGTTGAGTGATGACACAACACAGGTAGCTCTCTGGGGTGGGGGGGGCCAAAGAATTTCTTCTCTGAGATGACCCTGAAATTCTTGCCGCTCTCAACTTTAACACTAACCCTGTTCATGATCTAACATGAAGCTGTGACTGTGAGAGATATTTGCACTCTGCAGCGCCAAGTGTTGAAGCTTTTACCCAGTCATACAATTCGGCCATGGTAAAAATATAATAATATATGTAATCAACTTTTAAAGATATCTGACTTTGTGAACCAAAAAAGTTGAACGAAATCAGATTTAGACCCTTAAAAAATGTCATACAAAATCCAAAAGACCTTTGTCACCGACTTCGTATAATCTCACCAGCAAAGCAAAGCAGCTACCTTCTCAGACTCTCTCACTTAGCTTTCCAAATGAATAATCATATATAATATATATATATATTTTTTAAACTATGAGTAGGGTTAGGTTTTTCTTCTTCCACTTTCCAAAAGATCAAAGCGCCTTAATTTGGAGATGTGTTCTTATCTTAACCACACCATTAAAAATAAAACATTATAATCAACTATCTATTGCAGTTATTATATTATTAATTTGTCAACAGGACTCGAATTATTTAATTCCTCTTTCTGGAAAAGACTTTAAATGACAGGTAGATGGTGATGTTTATACGTTTCTGTTCTCATCACACTTTAACGATCCAGAAGACAACCATATACAATATAATGACCATCTTGAAATAAAAAACTCTCAAGTAAGACTCTGCAATGAAACACGAGGCAACGACCAACCATTTTAGATAAGTTTGTAGTTTTGATTGGATAAGAAGTGTTGAATTGAATTTAAAATATTAAGTTAGAGAAAAAGGAAGAATTCTTTGTACATGGAGCAAGAATCAACCTCAAGCACCAAGTTAAAGAGACCTACCACCTCAAACTACTTCCTTTAATCAAATTCCATTTGGAAAATTTGACTCCATTAATCATGAGGCCAAACATAGTGGGAAATGGGGATGCCTGCCTGGGTTTGGCTAACTCTGTATCATTATTCTAATATGGGATCAAATATTTAATAATATTATAATTAAAAGATAAACAAAGAGGTGTTCCCATTAATGGGACTGCTGTTATTTACTTTAGTCAAACGATTTGCATAATCGAATAATTTTTCCTTTCTGTCTTTCAACATTAAGTAAATGATAACACCTACGTACTTGTTTAACTATGAATTTCTAACACATGCCATTTATTAATGCACACGTATCTTGATCTGTTTTCATCTGTTACCTCAGATTCTCCAGGGAGAATTATTAAGAAAAGCAGTCCTTTAATGGAGATAAAAATATTAGGCTGAAATGCAAATATAATAGTGTTGAATTTTTTATGGCCTGGGAAAACTAAAGGACTGACAAGGGAGAGTCCCGTGAAGGGGGACCTGCTCCCGTCAGAGCAACACGCACACGTCAGGCCTGCCAAATGATATGGAGTTTACACGCGTCATTTCCCTGCAATAAATCGTGCGAAGACAGCTTGGGAAGAGAGCAATGGGACATAAAGCCGGATTATATCCTGACAATCGCACAAACCATGAATTTAATGATGATTACAACGCTTCAGTTTGATATAAATGAAGAAGACCCCTTCATAAGGGGATTTGGCCATTTTGTATAGGGAAAAAATCTCTCTCTCTCTCCTGTAAACACATTTACTTTTTCAAATCTTTTGTAAGTCAGTCCGCAGTTGGGACCTGAACCACTAATATCAATACAAATCAGTGGCGAGGACTTACTAACTAGCATCCGAACCACTTAAAAAACTCCCTGGGCATTTATTTCGCTTTATATATTCAATTTTCACGTGTATTTAACAGCCAATCAACGTACGCACGTGACAATTCGTTGGTGCCAAAAACGAGCATCAACAGTTTGGCGCTAGAAGGAGGGCTGATTTAGTGTCTACCCTTCATCAGGAGAATCTTTGACCTACTGGGTCTTACAGCTACAATGGCCGCAATCTGAGTGAGCAGGTCAACCACATGTGAAGGAGTCCCCCTAGCCCAGAGGGACACCCCTTCCAACATACCTCCAGTTTCGCAAAATGTTGCGGGGAATCCCCCAGCGCTCCACAACTGGACCCTGCCACAGAAGTTACCTGGAGAGGTTCGATAATACTCTCCAGACGGTCAACCAGAGGTGGACCGTTGGACCAAGGCATGTCATCTACGACAGCCGGAACGGTACAACAGCCAAAGACGCCTGCAGGTCGCGCGAAAAGCGCGGCAAAGGGCGATAGCCCGTGCCGCGAGCACTGCAGCGCGTAAGCGCAAGGGTAAGCAAGTGGCAAAAAATAAGCCTACGGGCTCCCAAGGGCCGGCGAATACAAAGGGCGCCTCGAGCAGGGTGTCGGCAAAGCTGAGACCGGTGAAAAAAGTGAATCGAGCTGTCCCATGCACGTGAGGCAAACCCAAGCGAAAACGCTGGGCACGATGATTCCGATCACCACCAGCAGAACGATCCCGATCGTTCTCATGCGGGTGGCCCCCACACCTCTCGGGGCAGTTCGTACCACCGTGAGGGTCATGAAAGTGCCCTGCACAACCCATACCTTCACACGCCTCAAGTCAGCATGTGTCAAGTGCGGCGGAAAAAGACGGCCGAGGAGAGAGGAATCCGACCTCCGGACTCTCCTGAACTGCAACCGAGAAGGTCGGGCTCGCACGGGTGAAAGCAACCCCCAATTGGCTCCGTTACCGCAAATTGAGGAGCTGCAGCGAGCTCGGACAGTTAAGGGAGCAGCAAAACGAACAGTCGCAGGTGCCTTGCATCCCTTTCACTCCCGAGGTGCTAGCTGCCCCGCTTCCACCAGGGTTCAGGATCCAGATATGCGGCTGTGTCGATGGAAACCATGATCCGTAGGATCATTTATATGAGTTCAACGACCTGATGGAGCTCACCAGGTTTCGGACTCGCAAAAGCCGTTGTTTGGCCGTGACGCTGACTTCTCACGCCAAACGGTGGTTAAGGTCGCTCCAGCGGGATCGTCGGTTCGTGGCCTCAGATGAGCACGACGGTCCTGCGGCATTTCCAAGCCAACCGGAAATTCAATGCCTTTGAGCTACCTTAGCAACATAAGGCAAGAAAGAGCGAATCCCTGCAGTCTTACATTGATCGCTTCCACAGGGAACTCAACAAAGTGGCTCACGCTCCAGAAGAGTCCATCCGAACTCTATAATAGTGGAGTTCGCCGCAAACCGACCTGTGGAAAGAACTGCAAGCCGAGGACGGTATTTCCCTCACCAGATTCTACAAACCGGCAGAAAAGTATCTCCGAATAGAGAATTCGCTGGCGGCACTCCGCGTCGCGATCACGGCACTTCCAGCAGTACGCCTGGTCGGGGAGATAACAGGCGAGCTGATCGCAAAGGAGACAATGACGATCAGCGAAAAGGAAGAAACCCCGTTACGAGCAGAAAAAGTCCTATGCTCCTTCCTCGCTCCGATCGCGACGGGGCTCAATATACTCCGGAATGTGTCCATATCAGCAATCCTCGATAAATCCGAGGAGGCCAGCTGCTCGGTGAGCCCGAACCCATGAAAACCCCTTACGGCCAGAAACAGCAAAAAATACTGCGTTACCACTCGGGTAATGGGCATCTCACTGATGAGTGCCGAGCTCTAAAGCAGGCCATCGAAGAGCTCATTAAGAAGGGGCATTTCAAGGAGTACATTGATGACTCCCCAAAAGAAAACCAAGGGGAGCGAAAGAAAAAGCGCCGTGATCGTAGCGGGTACGATAGTGTTAACATAATTTTCGGAGGTCCGCACCTCGCGGGAAACACGCGGAGGAGCGAGGAAAGATACGCTCGCGAAGCGCACCATGACCCGATCAGGGTGATGAACACTTCGCAGCGACCTCAAAAGGCCAGAAAAGAGGAAACAATACCTTCTGCGAGAAAGGGCGGCTCGCTTGCACCATCCTCACGAGGACGCTCTGGTGATCACCCCCCTGATAGGGTGTCACAATGTCTGCAGAATGCTTGTGGACAACGGAAGCGCTGTGAACATCCTGTTCAAGTCCGCTTTCGATAGAATGAACCTAGCCGAGGCAGACCTGAAGCCAGCCTCGATGCCTCTGTACGGTTTTACAGGGGATCACCTGATCCCCAGCGGAACAATCCAGCTACCAGTCACGCTCGGCGACACGACGAGGTGACTAGGGTTACCGAATTCTTGGTCGTGAACTGCCCATCGGCCTTCAATGGAATCTTAGGGCGACCTCTCCTAAGAACTTTCAGGGCAATCACTTCCATTTATCATCTCAAGATGAAGTTCCCCACTCCATCGGGGATAGGGGAGGTAAGCGGATCGCAAAGCGCATCTCGCGAATGCTATAAAAAGCGGTCCAAATGGCCGACAAAGGAAAGGGCATTTCGCGATGTGCACCCCGCCAGGCCTGGCGATCAGCCGGGTCGAGCCACAGCCTGGTCCAGCGGAGGATAATATAGATCCGTGAATTCAGGAAATCCCCCCGAGCGGCCCGGTTGAGGATCTGTCCGAAGTTTCGGTTGATCCAAAAGAGCCGAGCCGAATGCTCAGATGGAAGCTGTCTCAACCCTTAGCTCGCTTCCGAGCTGGTGAGCTTCTTGAAGAAGAACATTGATGTGTTCGCCTGGTCGCACGCAGATATGGTCGGGATCAGCCGAACGTTATTTGCCATTCACTGAATGTCAGCAGTGAAGCTAAGCCAGTTCGCCAAAAGAGAAGGGCGATGGATCCGGAGCGGTACGCCGCATTAAAATCAGAAGTGGAGAACCTTTTCTGTAATGGATCTATTCGCGGGCTCTCTACCCAATCTGGATTGCTAACCCGGTCTTGGTAAAGAAGCCAAATGGCAAGTGGGGACCTGCGTAGACTTCAGCGACCTGAACAAAGCTTGCCCAAAGACAGCTTCCCCCTGCCAAGAATCGACCAGCTCGTTGATGCCACCTCGGGGCACGAGCTGTTAAGCTTCATGGATGCATACTCGGGATTAATCAAATCCCGATGTATAAACCGATGAGGAGCATACGACCTTCATTACGGACCGGGGTGTACTGTTACAAAGTATGCCCTCGGCCTCAAGAATGCGGGTGCGACCTATCAGAGGTTAGTCAACCGAATGTTCTCCGACCAGATCGGAGGACAATGGAGGTCTATTGGACGACATGCTGGTCAAATCCCAGGTCGCCTAGAACATATTCGCATCTCGCTGAGATGTTTGACATACTCCGGCTCTACAGAATGAAGCTGAACCCTCTCAAATGTTCATTCGGGGTATCGTCAGGAAAGTTCCTAGGTATTTGGTCAATCAGCGGGGCATAGAAATAAACCCCGAAAAGATTCAAGCTCTGCTCGATATGGAGAGCCCGACCAGCAAAAAGCAGGTCATGAGTCTGAACGGGCGAAAGCGGCACTTAGTGCTTCATATCAAGGCTATAGACCGCTATTACCATTTCAATGTTCTGAAGGCCAATAAGAAATTCGAGTGGACTTCCGAATACGAGCAGACATTCCAGAGTATAAAAGAGCATCTCGGGAAGCCATCTCTCCTCTAAGCCTCTTCCACAGGAAATCTGCTCATCTATCTGTCCGTGTCTCAGTTCGCGGTCAGTGCAGCTTTAATACGGGAAGAGGAAAAGGCTCAGTGGCCAGTATATTATGCAAGTAAGCGTCTATCGGACGCCGAGATGCGGTATCCAGAAATGGAGCGACTAGCTTTTGCTCTGCTGGTCGCGTCCAGAAAGTTGCAACCTTACTTCCATGCCCATACAATCAATGTAATGACAAGTTACCCTCTCAGGCAGGTCCTCCAGAAACCGGAGGCCTCAGGTAAACTGCACAAATGGGCCATGGAGTGAGCCAGTTCGCACTAAAGTATACGCCCAGGTCGACTATCAAAGGGCAGGCTGTTGCAGACTTCACTAGGAAATTTCCTATCTCCCAAGCGAGCAACAGTCTAGCGGAGTCGGGCAAGAAACTATTCAGAACCTGTCGACCTGGAACCTCTACGTCGACGGGTCATCAAACAGGAAAAGAGCCGTGCGGGTCTTTCCTGGTGAGCCACGAGGGGGTTCGAATTCATGGTATTCTCCGGTTTGGGTTTAAGGCGACCAACAATGAGTCCGAATACGAAGCTCTGCTCGCGGGTTGCGACTTGCCAAGAAATGGGTGCAACGCGGATCAGCATTTACAGCGACTTATGCTGGTCGTCAACCAGATTCTAGGGGAATACCAAGCAAAGAAGAGAACATGGTCCGCTACCTGAAAGAAGCTAAGGTCTTCTGGGTCGTTTAAGCACTTGAGATCGCTCAGATCCCCAGGGAGAGCAACTCTATAGCGGACGCCTTGGCAAAGAAGCCTCGTCATTAGATTTGAGGCTCCTGATAGCATTCCTGTTGTTTCGTTGATGCTCCAACCATCAGCTCGACCGAACAGGCTGTGAGTGTGGTTCAGCCAGATTCCTGGATGACTCCCATTGTCCAGTACCTCAACGATGGGATCTTGCCGAGCGACAAGGTCGAGGCAAGGGTCCTGCGAGTAAGGTCTGCTCGCTTCACACTCATCGGGGATCAGCTGTACAGGAGAGGATTCAGTACCCCTCTCCTCCGATGTGTAACCAGTGAAGAAGCAGACTACATCATGAGGGAAATTCATGAAGGGATTGCGGTAACCACACAGCAGCTCGATCTCTTGCGAACAAGGTTGTTCGCCAGGGATATTATTGGCCCCGAATCCAAGAAGATGCGCACAACTTTGTCAAGAGTGCGACAAATGCCAACGGTTCGTGAACATTCCGCGAGCCGATCTCACGAGCTGATTACTATGTCTAGCCCCTGGCCATTTTCCATGTGGGGGACGACCTTATCGGCCCCATGCCAGTCGGAAAGGGAGGGGTCAAGTATCGTGGTCGCGGTAGACTATTTCACAAAATGGGTCGAAGCCGAGCCACTAGCCGCGATCACGACCAAAAAGCTGAAAGACTTCGTTTCAAGAACATAGTGTGCGCTACGGAATTCCTCACACCCTCATCTCAAATAATGGAAAGCAGTTCGATAATGAGGGGTTCAAGCAGTTCTGGACGAGCTGGGCATCCATAAAAAATTACCCGGTCGCCAGACCGCAAGCGAATGGCCAAGTTGAAGCAGTCAACAGACCATCAAGCACACTCTGAAAGCCAAGCTCGGGGCAGCCAAAGGAAATTGGGCGACGATCTCCCCGAAGTCTTATGGGCGTACAGGACAACTCCAAGGACCTCCACCTCGGAAACCCCTTTTTCGCTAGCCTATGCTGGCGAAGCAATGATCCCTGTAGAGGTCGGAACTGGTTCTCTTCGGAGGAAATGTACAATGAGGATGAAAATGAAGCGCTTATGAGAGCAAGTTTGGACCTGGTCGAAGAGCACCGCAACAAGGCTTCGCTAAGGATAGCAGCTACCAGCAGCGAGCGAAAAGGTTCTTCGACTCAAAGGTCAGACGAAGAGACTTCCAGGTCGGAGACCTTGTGCTAAAGGAAGTTCTCCTCGGGACGGAGAGCCAAGTGCGGGGGTACTAGGGCCTAACTGGGAAGGTCGTACCGGGTCGACAAAGTAATCAGACCGGGGACATACCATCTCAAAAGGTTGAACGGCTCCAAAGTACCCGAGCTTGGAATGCCGAGCACCTCGGCCATACTACCAGTAATTCCGAGCTCAACTCAGTTTGTCAATTTCTTTCAAGTATTACTTTGTTCGCTTGAAACAGCTCGTATGTGTTTTGTTCGCATGTAAGAATTTGTAGCAATTGCTTATGTAAATCGCAAATTGTAAATTGTACATATAATATATGAAAAAGCGAACTGCCAATTGTAAAGATAGTTCCATTCATTTACAAACAAAAAGAGTCAAAAGACCCGATTACAATGGGGACAACTCATTACGCTTTAGGCTGGTCAGGGGGATCCTTTGAACCAGAACCCCCTGCCTGGTTGGGTCGTTGGGCGCCCGCGGCTTCCAGATCATCTCTTGGCCATGACGCAAAGTCGCTTGCCAACCCTCCGGAGGTCGGACATGTCCAGATCGGGTTCTTTGCTCGCAGGGGTAAATAGACCGATTGCCCAGTCGCGGCCTTTTCTTCCAGTTCCTCTGACTGATTCTGTATTTCTTCAGTCAGGGAAGCGATTTTGTCCTGACTCTCTGGAGCTCGGCTCGAGAGGTAGCCTTTGTTCGGAAGCCACCCTATCTTCTTCAGCTCGCTGAGCCAGCGCGAAGGTCGCCTGGAGCTCCTGGTCCTTTTCTCGACCTCCTTAGAGAGCTGGCGGTTGTCCTTTGAAGTTCTTGACTTCCTCCGACGTCGATCGAGCTCCGTCTTCTGGAAGTCCACGTTCGTAAAGCAGCGTCCTTTGGCTCAGATACCTGTTCGCCGTTCGAACGCTGAGTTTTCCGCCTCACGGATCCAAGCTCTGTTCAGCTTTGCGACCTCTTCCTGCAGGTCACTTGTCCCCTTGGCGGCCCAGCCGCGTCTTTTCCATGGACATCCTCATCGCGAGCAATGCCTGCGAGCAAGATATGAGTTAGAAAAAACCAGAATGAAATTTCAAGTACAGCTCGTTACCTTGCTCAGATGCTGGAACGACGTGCTCATCAAGTCGTCGCCGTGTCGGCAAACTGTCGTATGACTCCGACAGCGTCGTACTCGAGCAGGCCATAGACTATTGGCTGCAAGTATTGGGCAGACTCCCCAATGAGTCTAGAACCGGCGTGTCCTTCGCTTGCCAGCAGCGACCGCCTCGCCCACGGGCTCCTTGCCCGACCTCCTGGGTTCCTGGTGCGACCTCAGAGGTTGTTCCTAGACAGTCTTCGACTCTTCGGGCTGAATCTGCTTCTCTTCTTCGACCTCTGGGCCGGAGCTTCCGCTTTGGGCGAGCAATTGGCGCCTGAGAGCCTGTTCCGTCCTGGTCGCTTTTTACACAGGACGAGGCTGGGAAGCCGGGACTGTTCGCACCAGCTGTGCCAGGATTGGACGAGCAGCTTCGGCCGCCCTCTCTCTCTCCGATCTAGGAAAGAGGAAAAGGTGCTCGCGGGACTGCCCGGACTCCTTTGGGGCATGGTCTCTGCATTTAAGGTCGTCAGTAAGGAAATTTATTCCACGACCCGAAAGGGACCAGTATAACTTACTTGTAGGGGTTCTAACGACGCCCTTGTCCCTGAAAAAACTGTACTTCCGCAGGTTCGCGGTTGTCACAAGCTTCCTCGCGTCTGTCTCTCCTCGTCCAGTACTCCAAGGATACAAGCCTGTCTGGGTCGGCGAGTAGCTTCTGCTCGGTCGTTTATTAACTGCAAAGAAAAGTCGTTATTGGATAAGCGAGCAGATAATGAACTCAGCGAGAGAAAACCTACTTGGGTCCTGAAAAGGCATGGTGGCCGTTATAAAAGAAAAAGAAAAACTTTGTCTCGTAGGCCCCCGCATTGCTGGGATAGAGTGTGTATCCCGCCGGCAATGGTAGGTCGCCGAGACAAATAGTACGAGTTCTTGTCCTACTCTTCTTAGGTAGTAGGCGACGCCGAGCTCCAACGCCGTTGGCTCTCCCAAGCCGTTCTCGCAGCACGCGATGTACATGCAACAGCGATGACATACGCGTTTGGAGTCAACTGCATTGGTGCGATCCCGAAATGATCCAGGACCGACCTGATGAAAGGATGAGGAAGGAATCCTCCCTCCACCCTTGAAGATCTCCTCAGAGATCGCGGCAAGGCCATGGGCGGACGCCGTGACGGCTTAGTGTGTCGAGGAACACCTCGCCGCGGATGTCGAAATGCCTCTTTATTCTAGCATATTCGTCGGAGGTGAGAAACCGAGTAGACATCGAGAGCTGGTCCTCGGGAGCTCGCGAGGACGAGCTGGTCCTTCCTCGGGTCGGATGTTGACGGTTCCATTCCAGTCTGCAAAATCGACAGACATGGTCATTTGGCCTTCGTGCTTGTCCCGTACGGCGGCAGGGACAAACTCTTAAACCAACAGTAACTCGAGCCGCCGTACACGGCTCGAATCCAATGACGGCGTCACGTCCCTGGTGAAGCACGGGAGACCAACACCATCACCAAACAAGCAAATGCAAAGAAAAGAGGAAGAAGAGAATCTTACCTTCTGTGATGAGTAACGAGACCGAAGCTCGTTTCAGTTGCCTGAGAAGTGCCGATCGGGAAAGAATGGTTTCTGATTTGCAAAGGAAATTTCGTTGACCTCATCTGAAAATGCGAGTTTTTAATGGATTGCGAATCTACGGTTACCACCCTCGGAAACGAAACGACAGCCCACCTCTCTCTCCCCGCATTAATGCCCCACTCGCATTAAATGCCGTGATAATAGCCGTCGTTTCGAATGCGCTGCGCAACAATGCTGTCAAAACGGGGTCGGGTCAGCACACGATGCATTTAATGTGTCCGAAACGCTTCAGCGCGTGCAGAGCACCTGACAGCGCGAGGACCAGGTTCATTGAATTTCTAGGCACAGAAAGGAGTGTCCATCAAATCCAGGTCGTTAGAATGAAGATAGTCAGGTCGCTTAGGGAGGAATTGCGCGAGATCATGTTCGCCAAGAGACATGTGCCGAGCTCATCCCATTCAGGTCGGAGCGACCAAAAACCTCCATAAGACTTAGTTTCCAAGGTTCGTTCCTCAAACCTAAAACTAGGGGGTACTGTTATGGCCTGGGAAACTAAAGGCTGACAAGGGAGAGTCAGTGAAGGGTGACCAGCTCCCGTCAGAGCAACACGCACACGTCAGGCCTGCCAAATGATATGGAGCTACACGCGTCCATTTCCCTGCAATAAATCGTGCGAAGACAGCTTGGGAAGAGAGCAATGGGACATTAAGCCGGATTATATCCTGACAATCGCACCAAACCATGGATTTAATGATGATTACACGCTTCAGTTTGATATAAAATGAAGAAGACCCCTTCATTAAGGGGATTCGGCCATTTTCGTATAGGGAAAAACTCTCTCTCTCTCTCCTGTAAACACATTTTTACTTTTTCAACTCTTTTGTAAGTCAGTCCGCAGTTGCGACCTGACCCACACTAATATCAATACAAATCAGTGGACGTAGGACTTGCTACCTTAGCATCCGAACCACTTAAAAAACTCCCTGGGCATTTATTTCGCTTTATATATTCAATTTTCATGTGTATTTAACAACCAATCAACGTTACGCACGTGACAATTCGTTGGTGCAAAAAACGAGCATCAACAGAATTTAATTTCTGTAGACAAAACTGGGCGCATGTTACTCACCCCGCTTCTTCCCCTGATCGTTTTAACGACGTTTCTTGTAGAAGCTTGTTCAAAGCTGATTAAAATATATACTGGAACCGACTGGTACTCAAGGTTTGGTTTCGGTTCCTACTCGGAACTGACTATCAATTGGTAGATTCCAGTTCTAAATTTTTGGAACTATTACTGTGAGATTCCGATTTCAGTTCCTATAGTTAGGAATCAGAATCGGAACCGGGAACCGAGACTAATATAAAATAAAATTAAAGAGTAGAGAGTTTAATAAAAACTTTTGTAGAAAAAGTAATGTGAATACATTTATAGTTATATTTCATAATATTTAAAGTAAGTTGGTTTGACTTTTGAGAATCTATTTTTACAAAGTAATTGAGTTTGTAATTTTGAATTTATAATTTGTAATTTTATTTTTGTTAACAAGTGCCAGGTGGGGGGGTATTTGTAAGTTTTTAAGGGTTTTTTTACCATTTTTAAAAAATTTGGAGGTAATAAATTTTACAGGGTGCCCAGAACTAGAACTGGAACCATTATTACAGGTTTCGGTTCTAAGTACCTAGAAAACGAGTTCCGATTTCAGTTCTAAATTTTAAGGAACTGTCAGTTTCGATTCTTTTAAAAAATACAGGATATCAGAAACCAAACACCTCTACCATATACGTTTTTGGAATATATAGATGGAGCTGCCAATCTTTGATTGAATACTGTACAGAGATGGAATATTGAACATTAAATCAACACAGTGATGACATTTGACAAACATTAATCAGTAGTAGAAGAAGAATCAGTTTATGGATTGGACAGACAGACTTGAACAGCATTTTTGCGATATAAAATTTTCGATTATATTGATCGATTCTTGGAAACTGAACCATTGTCTAAAGGGATGGACCCTGAATGAAAGAATATGCCAATTGCCATTACCATATTTGGCAAGAACAAGTACAAAACTGAGCAGCAAGACTTTGATCATATTATATTTAAGATATTAAATAATTGAGCCAGTCCCATATTATTTGAGAACCTTCCAGGCAATTGGTATGGTGGTATATTCGAGTTGAGTTCCATCTCTTCCCTGGTGGACGAGTGATGTGTCCAAATATCGCCCTTTAGCTTTAACTATTCGCATAGTGGAGTTCTAGTACACAATTTGGTATATTTTAACTATTCATTTTGCGGTGGTATTGCGATGGTTATGGATTAACAGTACTCAAAACATTATAAAACGAAGTGGGTTTACATCAAAATTTAGAAAAAAGGCATCAGATCAGAAAGAAAGCACTAAACTTTGACGTTTGATTAGGGCAAAGGGTAGACAGATGCATATGAACCACCAGCTGTAATACATATTTCATATCAGTAGGTTCAACTGGTACAATATTTGATTCATAAATGAAATGAGATTCAGATGGATGGATGGATGGATCCCCTCCCTCCCTCTTCTATCAAACATGAGGTGCCAAATTCATTTATAAGTTCTACTTCTTCTCAAGAATGTACTTAAGAAACGTTTGGTTGGGGATTATGTGAGATTACTGGGTTAAGTCATCTTATATTACTTTATAACCATGTTTGATTGTCAAGTAATATAAGATACCGGTAATCTTCAAATATCAATAATAGTTACTATTGGTAATATTTAAGGTAATCAGATTACCTTCTATTTTGTTAGATATTCTAAAATTATCAAGGTTATTTTTTTTTTGTTACAATCCTATCCCTTATTAATAAAATTTTAGGACAAGAATACCCTTATTTTTAAATTTATTTACATGAATATGGCTTTTACTATTTCACCCCAATTAATTAACTTTTTGGACAAAATTACCCTTAAATTCAAAATAAATTGTAGCCCACCCAAGCCACCACCCCCACCCACCTGCCGCCGCTTGTTGTCGGCAACCATCGCTGCTACCGCCAAAACAACTCAGGAAGGTCGAAAATGGTCGCCGTGCGCCAATATGGCCATTTCCAGTCAGATCCATCGATCTGGCCGTCAATGGCCAGATCTGTCATACGGTGTACGGAGGCCATTTCTCACCTTTCGTGCTCCGTTAGCTTGTCGGCTATGGCCAACGACCTGCGGTGGTTGTCGGCAGTCGGTAGTGGCTAGGTTGGTGGGGGTGTTTTATTGATTTTCTAAACTTTTATTATAGGGTTGTTTTTACTAAGTTTTTAAATGTAGGGGTTATAATAACCTAAATAATAATCAATATTAAAAAATAATATAATAATAATATTTAATTAGAAGATAATTCAATAATTTAAATAACATATTTATTAATTTATTTCTTCCAATCAAATATATTAATAGAACATATCTACCAATTAATTCATAATAATATTCAATGTAATTTAACTTATAAGAAATACAACATTCTTGGAACCAAACGCGCATTTAAGAATTTTGATGATGAATAACCTTCCTCTCTAGTCTCCTACCTCCTTTCAAATCATAATTCCAAAGTAGGACAGACAACAATTCATAGTACCACGTGTCCTCCAACAAGTTCTTTTGTGTACTTGTAAAACACTTACTCTTTCATTCATCAAATGCAACTTGCTTAATTTTATTGTTACAATAATATTATATAGTATGGACCACTAGGCACATGGAGATGACTATTATCCACCATCTTCTTGAATTCCCATTATCTCACTTCTACCCCATTCATATATATATTTTGAAATTATTTAGCATATAGTTTTAATTAATTTAAAAAAAAAATGCATAATGTTAGACAGGGAGAAAAGAGGATATGAAATGTAACATTTGTGGGTAATAGCCAGCTATAAAAAGCTTATCTAGAAAAATTAAAGAAAAGGGTAGTTGTAGTTATAGGCCAATCCTTAAAAAAAAGAAAAAAAAAAAAAAAAGAGAGAGAGCATATAATATACTATAATAATGTTATTGCAACATTTAGTATGTAGAATCAAAGTGTCAGAAAAACAAAGAATGAAAATGACATGTAAAATTAAAGTAAAATAAAATAAAATAAAAAAGTGAAATTCAGAAATAGGGAATTGTCATGAGATGAGAAGTTGAGAGAAAATGAAATTGTAAGGTATGGTAGGGTGGGTGGGGGCAGTGATTTTGATATAAAAAGGGACCAATGACACCAATATTCATTCCCTTACTTTCGGGTTTTCAAGAGATTATTGCTATGCTGAGCTGACCTCTCAAACTTTTAACACTTCATAATTCTCCTTAAAACACAAATTCCATTTCTCTTCAATCTTTCCTCTTATGGAAAATCTCCACCAACAACGCCTGCCTTCCATGAAATCAAGATTCAAACGTGTTTGTGTTTTCTGTGGTAGCAGCCCTGGCAAGAGTCCTATCTACCAGTTTGCTGCTATTCAGCTCGGCAAACAACTGGTACTCAATTATTTCACTTCCAATATTTTGGTTTTTATGTTTTTATTTACCCAAGTGTAGCATTCTTCTGATTCTTGTATTAATACATCTTGTCCGGAACTATCAGTCTTCTGTTCTGTTACTTATTCAGAATTCAACCTCTCAAAGATTTGAGATAACCCATAAGTTTTTTTATTCCGGAATTTAGTAGTACTAGTTGATTGAGTATATGTTCTGTTTTGGTTGGATTGGATAGGGAAAAAACCATTGAGAAAAATAGAAGATGTTAATTCATGGTTTTGTTAATTAAAGAGTAATGATTAGTCTTTATATACTTTCAGGTTGAAAGGAACATTGACTTGGTTTACGGAGGAGGAAGCATTGGGTTGATGGGGCTTGTCTCTCAAGCTGTATATGATGGTGGTCGCCACGTGTTGGGGTATGTAACTTGCTAACTTAAATTATTTTCATCTCATCTGCTCTGTCTCTCTCTGTCACAATAACCTTTTTAGTTTAATTCTTTTGTTTTTCTTTTCATCTTGCAGAGTAATTCCCAAAACTCTTATGCCAAGAGAGGTAATTAACTGTTTATCATCAAAAGATGTAGAGTTCAATTATATAAAATGAATCTAAAATCCAATTGTTAAATTCAGATAACTGGAGAGACTGTCGGAGAAGTAAGAGCTGTATCAGGCATGCACCAACGCAAAGCTGAAATGGCACGTCAGGCTGATGCCTTCATTGCCTTGCCAGGTCCTTATTTTTCTATAATTAAACTAATCAATCACCCATTCCAGTATTAATGGGTGCTTCCCAATATGCATACCTGTAACTCTAACGTCATAAACCCAACTAAAAATTCACTTTTGCAGGTGGCTATGGAACTCTGGAAGAACTCTTGGAAGTTATCACTTGGGCTCAGCTGGGAATCCATGACAAACCTGTAACTATTCTATCTTCAACATTTTGCCTACAAAAAAGTGTAGAAATAATGACACTATATCTGGTAACAGGTGGGGTTACTGAACGTTGATGGATATTACAATTCACTCTTATCATTCATAGACAAAGCCGTTGATGAAGGTTTCATAGCACCAGCGGCCAGACATATTATTGTTTCTGCACCAACAGCTCAAGAGCTCATGTGCAAGCTAGAGGTACCTTTATTTATTTATTTTTTTTTTTTAGCAGACTTTTAGACACGTGCAACACAATATCAAATGATATATCATAGCCGTTCATCTTAATTAATCTTGTGAAGTTTTGAGCAGGAATATGTCCCCAAGCACTCTGGGGTGGCATCCAAATTAAGCTGGGAGATGGAGCAACAACTGGGTTACACAACAAAGTCAGATATCGCTCGTTGACTTGAACATCAAAATTGTATAAACAAATCATGGAAGATTAACGACTTTAGATTTTAGCAAATATTTATACAACTACTCACAATCTTGTAGATGCGATGCGAGCTCCACAGACAAAAGTCTTAAGTACCACCACAGTGTTTTTAATTGTAGCTGTGGATCACGCTGTGAATTCTTTTTTCTTTCTTTTTTAATTATAAATATATATATATATATATATTTTGTTTACTTTGTCAATTAGAATCTTGCTTGAGTGTAAACAAAGGCCAGCAGCAGTGAATTGTATCAATAGTATTCCCATGTCGGTAATTACTAATTTCAGAATTATTATAATTTTGTGTGGTTCTTTTTACTTCCGAATTGATGGGTTTGTTATAAATTGCTGTCATATCAAAGAGATTGATTGGGACAGAAAGAGAAATATTAAAATGGAATCTCTCAAGAACTTGCAAATCATAGAATACATGTATAAAAATAGAACTGCTCTTCAAATGTTTGGCTTACCATTTAAGGCACATGCAAATGTTAATAGCTTCAACCGTTTAAACCAAACCTACAACCAAAGTCATTACAGTGATAGTTGATGATGTTAACAAAGAAGCGCACACTTGTCAAGAATCCAAATGGGTTGGGACCGGAACCAAAACCAAAACCAGAACAACCAGAACCAGGTTTTAAATTATTTTGGGTTTTTGATTTTATTTAATGGAGTTATTATATTACTGAAAGGGTGAAAGACAGATGTCATTAAGTGGGAAAAAGGACAATGGGCGAGTGCCTCGTGGAGAAGAGAGAAGAGAAAAGCAAATGGTGGAGAGGTGGTGGTCCATCTTCTTTAGTTGATTGTGATAGATAAGGGCCTAGGTTCATTGTGCTAATAGCCTAATAGTGATTGAAGTGGTGGTTTGAATGGCTTTTTGGCTTCGAACTTGGGGCTGGTGACTGGCAATTGGGAACTGTAAAGGGACAGACCTTTATTCAATTCCCGTAGTTATCGAAATTCTTCCACCTTTAATCGTCATCTTCGTTTCAGTTTCGGATAAGCACGAACTTGATATG
Organism: Pistacia vera; assembly: GCF_008641045.1. NCBI lineage: Eukaryota > Viridiplantae > Streptophyta > Magnoliopsida > Sapindales > Anacardiaceae > Pistacia > Pistacia vera. The sequence continues at coordinate 1,364,392 of NW_022196003.1, forward strand.
GTCTGCGTGGAGAAAGTGCATAGTTTACTGTGAGTCATTCACTGATTTATCCATGCGTAAAATTGAGTGGATGGAAGTTTCAAACACAAGGGGACAAATTACGTCCCTCTTCTTTACAAGTGAAAATTTTACTTTGGTCAACAGAAACCAAAAGCCTCTCTTTTTCGAGGTCCCTGTCGCTGCTGATTCATAGACAGCAGGAATCAAAATCATAATTCCATTGCTGTTTACGATCAAGACAACGAGTTGATGCCATGGGCTTCAACAATGACTTCAAAATTTCAACAAACGAAAACTTTAGAATGATTCTTCTTCACCTCAAAGACAAACAGAGTTCCACCCTTCAACACTTCTTGGACTGGAGATTAAACTTTGTTTTAAGGAACGTTTAAAACTACAAAAAGGAAATTATTTGGCAGTGATCTGTTCTATCTAGAATGAAATATCATAAGGGTGTTGCTCATCCTTTTATAGCTCAGAACTAAACATTACATTTTATAGCTCAGAAGAGTGCTGTGCTTCCAGAGGAACAGACTCGACATAATCATCGGCATGGGACGTGCAAAGATCCTTGTATATAAGCAAGAGAGGGTTCGAAGACTTGAAGCAAGTCGTAGTAGGCAACGTGAGAAAGAATCATATAGATTTCTTGAGGTTTAGTATGTTACTCCTGAACATAAAAGTAATTTCCAACTTCCTGATCCTAAATCGGAAAGGGAAAAAAGGGTTTCCTGGATCCATGATTGAAATTTTTAGTACAAGAATCAATACTGATAGGTAAGGCATTTTATATTTGTAATATTCTATTTGTTTATTACCATTACAATTCTTGGCCAATTGAAACTACATTAAGAAACAAACTACCAAAAAACAGCAAGAAATACATAATCATAAAAACAAATATGGCACAATTAGTAAATTATTTGGAAAATTTTCAATTGAAATTACAATCACAAGATTATGAGCTCTGACTTCACCATCGAGCTCCCAATTATTGTACCTCAAATCGATTAATATACAATTAGATAATCGCCACCTATAAGCTAAACCCTTGTTTAATTTCTAATGATTATTACATGCTTGGTGCATGTAAATACTAATATACCACAAATCTTTGATTTTCCACTGGTTACGATGGGAAGCTGTATTCATCAAAACTAGAATCAACTGGGAGCAAATCTACCAAACCACTTGATTCACGGCTTTACTTCTTTGGCTGTTCTAGCTCCGTGTGATTATTTGTTCTGCTATGAATCCGTGTCAGCCAACGCAAGCTTCTCACCATTTTACCTGATTAACAAATCCAAAAACTGAGTTCAATTCTTATTATCAACAAACAAGAAAATGATCATAATAATAGAGCAGCAGCTACAGAAATAACAATGACAATAATTTGAATTATCCCTTACCATGTCTTTCTAGAACGATTTCCTCATGTGTGTGTGTATATATATATATGTATTCTCAGGCATGCCCACTATAGTTTAGAATATTCACAAGCTCAATCCCGAGTAACTCTAATCTCTGACTTAATATAAAGTAAAATATGGTGATTCCACACACTATTTGCTAGTAAGAACATTACCTTCTAATGTTTAATATGTCCTCAACACACAACATCGATATTGAAATATAGTGAGCTCATGTTGTTGGCCTTGTCATCGTAGATAAGCCACGCCCTCCCACAGGAATAACTCCTTGAAAGCTTTCATCTGATTCTTCCTCTAAAGCAGCTGCACAATATAAAAATAAGTAAATGCGAAGAAAACTCTAAAAATTAACAGCAGTATTTTTTTTTTTTTTTTGTACACCCCGATCACATAAAGATCTACACCCTTTCTGTTCTTTTCATGTATTCATTAATCCAGCTAATTCTAGTTATCCTAAGGCAGTAGGCATGAGGAACAAGGGACAATATAATCTTTACCAGCATCTTCTTCACCAGCCTGAGCCCCCGCAATCCCAACACATGAATATAAAGAACCTTCATCCACTTTCAATTGTTCATATGCAAGATATATGTCCTCGATAGTAGCAGCTTCGTATAAGGAAGTAAGTTCCTTAATACATGATATGTCCTGAACACCACAACCACATAAAGTAATTGACCATAAGAGATTACATGAAAAGTTGAAGGAATAAGTCAGCATTATTTTTTATTTGAACAAACTTTGGACATAAACTATTATCCATTCTTTTGTCAAATGTTAAAGATATAAACTAAGCTCAGAGATTATCAAGTGACAAGATTTCCCGTGTACCTTCCTGGGAACAGAAGAAGCTTGCAAGTGAGCTAACAATCCAAGCCAATAGGCATTTGACTTGATTTCAGCTTCATGTCTCATTAGAAGGGTCCGCTTTGCCTGTGTAATGCACAGAGACACCATATCAGTAAACAACAAAACATTAGCTCAGGCAAAAGCATATAAGAAAAACTGAAAATCCCACAAATGAATTTTAGACACCAAGCTCTCCCGCAGAGAGAATAATTATCTGGAACTTTGAGATTTGATTCAAACAGTTTCAACAGATAATTTTTTCTTCATCAAACACCTGTACTATAATATGACTGCTTCCATTTACATGTTACATAAAACACTATATGGTAGATGTTTGACAACTGACCCTGTCCAGTTCCCTAGGGACAATCCTGTTAGTATGCAAACCTCTGAGGACATTCTTGCATGCCTCAACAGCTTTATGAACCTGGAAGTTAAATAGATCCAAATCTGGTTAGAGGTCAGAAATTACACGAGCTTCAAATAAAGATGTCTGGAAAACTAAACTCTCACCTTGCCTGGGGTTGATGTTACAGATACCACATACCATCCAAGATTAAGCCTATCAAACAGGTTCAATTCGAATGATACATCATAAGTTAATCCAAGAGAATCCCGGACTGTTGTAAAAAGCCTGTTGGAAGCACAAGGAAAAAATTCACGTTATTAACTAGCCACACAAATTGATTCTCAATTCTTGGATGCAAGAGTTGATAGAGGATTCAAAATTCTTATTTTTTTTACTCTTTTGCAAAGTCAATACAATACAAAATTCAACAAACTCCTATCAACTCATGCCTTCTATATATTAAATAACAGTACTATATAATACTAATTACACAGATTATCAAATAAGACTAAAACCATTATCCACAGCAATAGAAAAATACATTAGACATCCCTAAGGATCATGTGTTTGCTAAGATGTTAGTGCCCACATGCCTGGAATAGATATATCATACCCTTTCACTGTAGAAGCCCAAAACTAACTGAATAGATATATCATATACCCTTTCACTCCAGGAGCCCAAAACTAACTGAATAGAGATATCATACCCTTTCACTCCAGGAGCGCAAAACTAACATTTCGATTTCTAAGTTCACTAATTCTTGTTCGTGTCTATCAAAAACACAAACACAAAGACAGCAAAATAAAATCCTTGGACAACAATTTATCATCTGCAATACTTTGATTCTGTATGAGAAAGCTCCACAGCAGTTTATAGAATGTTCAAATGACTTTCCTCTTCTTAGGATCATAGTCCTAATGTGATTCTGTGCCAACTCTTTCCAAGAAATATGTTGATAAATTACCTAATGAAATTGGACTAGCTGGTGAACACTTAAATGAAAAAATGCAACAGGCCGCAAAGGAACACATTCATTCGTCAGTTCTACTGTATGTGTTGGCTATGAACATGCTACTAAGAGAATTACCTAGAATTTATGATCTCAGCAAGCAGTCCCATTGTAATACCAAAGAAAAGTGAATGTCTGCGAAGTTTTATTTGTTGATCCTTCTCGAGATTATTCCCCTCCAAAAGTGGTTCCTCATTTTTAGGTTGTAGATCTGCATAAGCATTGCAGCTAATGAATCCTGAATTGCTATTGGAGTATAAAGTGATTACATTCCAAAAACTAAATAAATCTCATAAGAAAATATTAGGAGATAGAGTTCCCAAATACAAAAAGTTATTCAAATTAATGTAAGCATGTGAAAACTAGCAATATGATTTAAGAATCATAAATTTGTTTATTGAACTTCCAAGCGACAAGCATTAGGTATCCAGCATAAACTCACCATGAGTAGTTGAAGTATCACCCATTGACTCAAACAGATCTTCTCCATCAACTGTTAAACCCCAACGATTTGGAGCAGGGCCTGCAAGGTAGGCACATGCTCTCTCATCTGTGTCCTTCAGGAATACCTGATTAAAAGGCAAAAAATGACTATTAATATGGTTTTTTAAAAAAAAAAAAAAAAAAAACAAATTTCTAAGATAAATACAAATTTGGCTATATTTTTAAACGGTATACTTCATAAGCATTCCACATTTTTGCATTTCTAGAAAATTAGAAACTAAACGTAAAAATATTATAAATATTTGATTCTCACTTGTTGATGTTGCAAATCGGATGGAGATGGTCCAAAGAAGAATGGACTAAACTCATGCTCTCTCTTAGAATCAGTTGGTGCTCTAACTGTGCCTAGATAGTCAAGAATACAAGACTCAATTTCCTCCTCCGCAAAGTCCCCGACAATACTTACCTAAGGAAAAAAAACCATTTAGATAATAAGAAATCTCATATCAGATGCGATGTTTATAAAACTTGACAATTTCCCACCTCCATGTTATTCCCCACAAACTGATTCATCACTGCATCTTTTACCGATTTCAAAGTTAAATTTTCTAATGATTTTGGTGTAGGTTCCACAAACCGCTCATCTCCATTTAACATTGCCAACATGAGTTTGTGAGCAGTTGAACGTTCCAAGCTTTTGGGAATGGACCGATAATATGAAAGATATAACTGTCTAGCTCTGTCAAAGGCATCATCCAGCCAGACACTATGCTGCAAGTCACCAACCACCGTTAAACAATTGATTGAACAGGAAGTGTTACCAAGTCATAGTAGTTACAAATGCCACAAGGAAGACACAATATGTACAAAATGATGATTATGGTTGACATAGAAATACCTCAAGCACCATATGGAGTAACTGGAAAGCTGCACGCATTCCGTTATCTCTTAGAGTAAAACGGAATTCCATAGCAATAAATTCTTCTGTGGACTCCAAAGAGCAATTTATCAAGTGATTTACACAAAAAAGTTCAACCTGGAGAAGCAATTAAAAATATATGAGAGACAACTGCATAACAGCAGATTGTGAAACTTCAGTGCTGAGAAGTGTTCTTACCATTATGTATACAAATATAGTAATTTGCTAAACAATCACAGCTAAAAGGACTAAAAGATTCATTTTTGAGTAGTAATAACTAGTATTCCAAATTATTACATGTAACTAACTTTGGCATCACCCAATGCGGGAAAACTCACTGCGGCAAAGTAACTCTCCATGCTTTGAGGTCACAAGCCCATCCTAAAGGTAATTGAATGGAACAAGAAGGGGAAGAGGAGAATGATTTTATTCATAGAAATGCATTTTTTAATTCACTACATTATACATTTCTGGTTTTCACGCACAAGCTTTTATATTTTTTTTCTAAAGTACAAGCAAAACCTTGGTTCCATCATTACACATTTGTAGATAACTCAAGAAATAAATTTCTAGACCTTAATAACACATGAAGACATACCTTGCATACATAAAATGGTAAACAATACAGAACCATGTATATGTGTGTGCATACTATTCATAGGAGTGTAACTGTGAAATTACAAAAGGTATAAAAGTACATAGAATATAACTTAATTTACCTGTTCCCTTGAAAAGTTGCCCACACGACCACCCTCACTGAGAGTTCGAACACCCACCACAACAGCTCCTCTCGACTCAGGACTTTCAGCTGCTCGCCCACCGCCAACAATAAGCCGCATAACACCTCCTTGGGCTTCATGTTTCAAAATCTGAACAGCAACAAGGGTATAAAGGGTGAAGTATAATCACATATGCAAACACATACCCCTATCAATGTGAATACATGAGAAAATGAGCTAGAGATCATAGCTGTTTTTCTCATTTCAAGGCAATGAATAATAGCAACTAAAAGATATAGGCTTCATAATAATAAGAATTGAAATTTACACTACGAGAAGAGGTAGGGAATGATAACAGGAGTCCGAAGGAGAAAAAAAAAAAATTGCAAAGATTACTCCACAAGATATCTACTTTACCAAACATTTCCATGTTCTGAAAGATCTTGAATTAAATACAAATACACATAAAAAAAACATATAAAATACCCAAATCTAATTAAGAAAACAAAGAGAATTAAATACAAACAGAAGTTATACCTTATAATTAATAGGAATTCCATTTGAAAGACGGCGTTGAGTGATCCCAGTTTCTTTGTCATGCACTTTAGTGACATTTAATTCAGGACTCGGAGGAACGAAGGATGGCGTGCACTGCAACTTTAACTCCTCTAACTCTGATAGAGATATTAACTCCTTTGGAACTTCAAGCTGGCCAAATAAGATAATAACAATGAAGTTCAGAACTTGATTTTCACACAGATACACCATTCAAATGAAGTTAAGAACTCATATCAAGAAAAAATCGAAAGGAAGGGCACCTCTGGCTCAGCTTCAATTGGCTCTTCTAGTCCCGATTTTATGGCATCTGTTATCTCACTTGAGGATATCTTGAATTCAGTTTCTCCAATTCCATCAACATGCACCTTCTTTGGAACACATGCAACGATTGCTGCAGGAACAGGTGCAGAAGGTCTTCCAAAATCTGAGATAAATTCTAAGACCTTGGCACCAATGGAATTAACCTATAGCAGCAGATAATCGAGGATCAAAACCACTGTGTAAGAGAAAAATATTGATTTTTTAGAAAAGAAAAAACTTGGAGCAAATCAGTAAGAAACATGCAAATCCTATTACTACATTCTAAGAATTACAATAAAGATACTTGAGCCTTGCTTATGAGCACAAATCTGTTGGTAAAAAGTTGATAACTGAAATGGAAATTATATGTTGACCTAAACTAATAGACAAAGAAATAAGCATGAGGCACAACTACTCATTGGTGGGTCAATGTAGTTAGTAGACAATACTTCTTCAAGAGTAATTGTTCCAGCAATAGCAAGCAAGCTTTCATGTCCTTGTCTCTGATCCATAACCGTATGGCCAAGGGCATCACTCTCCATAATGAAATCCAGATTGTCAACAGATGACACGTTATCAATCATAGCTGCCAGGTGTTCACTATCTTTCAATAGAGCATCCAAGTAGCGAGTCAATTCACCATTGGTGACACCAAATTCTTTAAGCCTTCTGACCTGCACCAACAAAATATATATCATTGCCATCAACACATGCAGGTAAAGAAGATCAAGTAGACTTCAACTGAAACTGTGAAAGAAGCACCTGGTACCTACTGAAGCCTAGCATAGTAGTAACTGATTCATTTATTTTACCAGATAAATCCTAGCCTAACATTTCATGAATAGAAAATGAAAAGAATAAAAAAAAAAAAGAAGATGAATAAATAAAATTGATTACTTCCTCTACTTGACTGGTTCAATTAGGGTGTCGCCAAAATAACCCAGGAGAATCATAGAACATCATGATTAGAATCAATAAAAGAACAAAAGTTTCATTGCAGTTGTCAGTGATGACAGCGTTAGAATAGCAGAAAGTACAAACCTCTTGAACTGCAACTTTAATTGCATTTTGCCAATTCTTAGGTTCTGCAGTTACTGTAAGGGTTGTGACTGTGCATCCTTCCCTTCCAGAATCACTATGATCCATTTCAACAGATGTAAACGGCGGATTTGAACTCTGAAAATTTCTATGAATTAGCTAACCATTGAAGGGCTACATACATGATACATGGCAATACATACAGAATGCAAACACATGGACTTAATGAATAATTCAACCACCAGTCCACCACTATCCTCCCATAAGAGAAAAGTCCCAAAAGTTTGGCTTAATTATTAATTTCTGACTGTTATATTTCTCTAAGGTAGAACCCACAAAAAAAAAATAATAATAATAATAAAATAAAAAAATTTCAAAGTGAATACTGAAAATTATGTGCATATAAAGCAGCATACCTTGTATCTTGTGTTAATCCGAAAATGCAAAGCAGACAAAAAGATTCTTTTCATCAAAACATTTCGCAGATCACCATATGTTTGAACCTTATTCACTGGAATCTGCAGCAAAATTCACAACACAATTTTAGGGGAAGAAAAAGAAATGAAAAAAAAATCAACTGATTGAAGGTCACCAGAAACAGATGAGAACGAAACCATTTTAAAAAAAGGAACAGGAAACACAAGAAATTATATAACGAACACCAAAACAAGCAATGTTCATAAAATGCACCACATGTAAGTGCAGGATGCAAATGATTAAAATAGCAACACAAGTCTTCAAAGCTCAGACCTTGCAGAACATATTAATTGAGAAATTTTGAAGCAACTCATGCTGAAATATCTGTGGGGGATTCATATTTGAACCACTTCCAGGGAGAGACCAATTATGCTTCACGGGAGGACGAACTGCATGTCTTTCCTTTTTAATGATTTTAGATTGATCAGCTGAACTAGATGGTCGTTCATTGGATAAGCTTCCAGCCAGCCCAACTGGGAGCTTAGGAACTAGAAAACTAGCCATTGCACCAAATGCACTAGGACTAGGAGGTGGTGCAGATGCTGCCTCATTTTCAAGGCCAGTTTTCCCAAAGACAGCCTGTGAGGAAGCAAAAAATCATGGTCAATATACCAACTCCAGAAGTAAATTCAAAATTTAACAATGTGGATTCACGCATATTGCATAACTACAAGAATCTGTGACATACCTCAATCTAATGAACCGTCTTCGAAATATTATCAATGTCACCCACGATATATAAGGTTGCATTAGCAGGGAAGTACCAACGCTCATGGAATTTCCTTATTTTATCAGCATCCCATTTCTTAATCTGCTCTTCTAATCCAATTGGGAACCTTCTGCTTAGCTTGTTTTCAGAATGCAGATGTTGTAACAACTACATAGAAAAGAATTTCCCATGAAAATATAGATATTGACGGGTCAGATGAAGACATGGAGGAAAACCAACTATATATTTTTCATACCTGGCAATCAACACGATACTCTATCGTATTCATCATCTGTAGTTCTGAAAGTATGGCACGACGTTCTTTTTCAATTCGGGAAGAAAGGAATTTTGGATGGAAAGCTATCTGTATAAATAAGATGGACAGAAAATATAAGACACGTCAAATGAATCATTTTTAGTTTATTTATTTATTGTATAGATCACATCAGAAAGAAACTGATGCCAGTGGTTCTGTCTTAAACAATAACAAGGGCAAGCAGAAAGAAAGCAAGCAAGTCCAGCTGATATGCAAGTAAATTCATTCATAAAATCATATGGCAAACTCAACTGTTCATACCTCGTTCAAGGCATCCAGTACAAGAGGAAGTAGATCTTCTTCAGAGTCCTGGAAAGTGGAAAACGCAATCAAATTCAAGTTAATATAAGCATAGATCATTGATATGGCTATAGAACTGCTAAAAGAAAATCAGATTAACAAATACAGGAATAGAAGGAACATCCCAAAGAGATAATAGAAACCTTTGTACAAGTCGGTGAATGGATGTGAAACACTGTATGGTGAAAATCAGTGTAAGCATTAGAACGGGCCCCTGTCCCAAGAAGTTTCTCACGTTTCTTACTTCCCAGAAATGCAACATGTTCAATCATATGTGCAATTCCCTGCTCATCATCTTCCTCGTCAATTGATCCAGCATGAATTTCCATGTGTGCTTCAAACCTAAAATCATCCAGGTGAGTGGGAAAGAGTCAGAGAAAGTCTAATTAACTTAAAGAATAAACATTTGGGATTCCTTCACTTCACCTTAGCAAAAATTAAATGGAAAACTCTTTTCCTGAAATAAAATGTTAGAATACAGGTTTAAAAATTATTAGATACAACTTCTTTTAGCACTATTTTTCAACGATTTTTCATCAATGACATATTAACTTTTTACATTACTTCAAATAAATTAACCTCAATTTAGTTTATGGATACAATAATGTCTCTCCAACGTGCAGCATTATTATGTTCAAGGCAAATACTAAAAATGGAGCATTCACCTAGAAAATGCATTGGCAAACACACTACTTAACAAGTTTAATAATTCGTATTTGAAGAAAACAAACTCCTCAAAGGGTGGAACCAACCATAAATCTTATAATACTAATGGCTAAATTTGTTAACTGAACAGATGAGCAACAAACAAAGACTTAAGGAAAAATCTTCTTCACAATCTAAAAGAAAATGAAAATCTAGTATCTTTCAGTAGTTCTCAAATCCTGATAATGCTACTGATCTTTTTTAAGTAACAACAAATTATAACAACTACTAAAATATAAAGAATCTTGCAAGATTTCACATCCTTAAACACATAAATCATATTTTAGGTAAACTATACCTGCTTGCTGGAACTTTGTTTGGTAAAATAAGATAACGGAGCCCATTTTTCAACTGCCCACGAAACAACTTCGGGTGAGATGGAAGTTCAGAGTTTAAAAATGCCTCGATTTCAGCCTTGTCTGGTTCACGAAACAATGAATCCAAATCCTGTCCATCAACAACACCATCTGGCCAGGTTGTACTGGCTGCATGTGGTTCATCTGGACCCACAGTTGCAAAGGGAACACGAACATGCTTCACCTGAAAATTATACATACCACAGTCAGTGAGAATTCTCTCCAGCATAAGGGGAATGAAATTGGGGATACACTGGCACATTAACATAGATATCCTATGCAGTTGCTAGATGTAATGCTCTCCAACTCACAAATGCAATAGAAGTCCAACATTCTCGCTCAATATCTTACATTATGCGAACCTTCTTACAATAAGGTAGATTAAAAAAAATCAATATCTAATTTAAAAAGGACACATAACTAAAATATTAAACAGAAGTTTGTGCTCAGACAACAATATAAGTGATCAACTAACAAACCTGAAATATACCAGAAAAATTGAGTGGCAGTAAAAAATAAAAAAAATGAAAAAGAGTGTTAAGTGAGCTACACATCAACAAGGCTATGCGGATAGAAAATTCAAATGATAAGCAACTGATTACAGAATTGAACATAAAATTACTTACATGAGCAGTGGGGCGTAAAGGAAAAGTAGATTTGTGAAGAAAAGCTCTTGGTATGGATTCGACAAATCTGCAACGAGTTCTACGGTGATTAAGAGAGCAGGTAGCGCAATTAAATTGTTCTCGTTTACCGAATGCGGAAGCATGACGGTTTCGGGTAACAGCCTTGTCTAAATATAATGTTGATTCACCACCTGCACCTGACCACCTTCATCGGCCAAATTTCAGAAACAAAAAGAATTACATAAAACCGATGACACATTAGTGAAATTGAATAAATTATATATTTATGCAGATAGTGAGTACCTGGCAGGAGAAAGAAGAGAAAGAGGCTTCACATGAAAACGGTTTCGAAGCGACAGATGAGTGCGCGGCCGTACAATCCGATACCCGCTGTCTCTATGATTCAACGACGGACGGATTTGAGGCACGCTAACCCCAGCCACTAGAGAGCCTGATGACGTTGCCATCTTTATCTCTATATCTATTCTCCGATATTTATTTATTTATTTTAATAATTAAACTATTAGCAGAGTCAGCCCACCGACCACCACGTTGTACCTGCTACAGATATTGAGGATGAGAGACGAGCGAGAGAGAGAAAGAAAAAGCGGGGAAGGGAAGGGTTCAGCTGCAAGATTTTTTACTTGCATCTTGGCTCGACTTGTACGGGTTTGGCTTCGTGTAAATACTCTTTCCATACAAATATTTTACTTCATTATTCAAGTCGGTCTACTCCTCAGCCGTCTGATTATAATATCTTGTTGTATCAATGATCTTTCTGTTATATTCTTTATGTACTTGTTCACAGAATATACTTTCCTTTAACGACCACGATAAAATTGGACCCTTCCATGCTTTGGCCCATTTCAAATTATGAAATATCAACTGAAGCACGTCTTCTTATTTGACATTTTTTCTTAATGACACATCATCATACACAAAAATATTTAAACTCATCATATTCATTCTTTCATTTATTTCCTATCATATTACATTATACAAAAATCTTTATAAGATTTCATTAGACGTTTTCCATTACTCATTTGTGTATGATAATGTGTGATAAAAAAAAGGAAATATGTCAAATAAGAAGATGGGCTTCAGTTGATATTTCATAATTTGTGATGGGCCAAAGCAAGGAAGGGTCCAAGCCAGCTCAATTTTATGTTGCTAGGCCCGTATATGCAAGTGACAATTCAAGTTCCATATATATTCTATTCATTTCTTTTTTTTTTTTTTTTTTTTTTTAACAAGGTGTCCGGATTAACGCTGCACACATCTCAACTAATTTCCGAAGCTTATTGAACACCCTACAAGCCTAAAAAACCCGCTGTCACATCACTTTGTAAATATATTTTTGTAAAGTTGTTTGTACGTCTAGTATTATTGTACACAAAATGATAAGCAATTCAGTTCCATTAGTAATGTCAAAATATGGATAAATCTATTAATTTTAAATTTATAAAAAAGGCTTCTAAAAATTGCAAAAATAAGTAAAAAAAGTCTTCTAAAAACATAAAGATTTGCCCAAAATTTAAAGTCTCCTAGTTAGGCGTTGGGAGTTGGGACGAATTAACAACTTTTTCCCACCCAAATGATGGTTTAATAATACTTTCTTACCCACAGACTTTTAAAATACTATTTTACCATCTAAAGTTATATTATGTTTCTCCTTTCAATATAGCTCAATTCCCAACAATTGATGGGGTCGACGGGATAGGGTTTGAAGGGTTTTGGTGAGTAATGATAGGGGAAGAGAATGGTGGTGGTGTTAGGGCATAACGATGTTGAAATCGGAAATAGAATATAACTTTAGATAGTAAAGTAGTATTTTAAAAGTTTGTAGATGAGAATGTGTCATTAAACCATTATTTGGGTAGGAAAAAGTCGTTTAGATTTGAGCTGTCTCAAGAACATTTGTGACCCTAGGTAAAAATTACTTTAGGGGCCTTCTAATAATATAAGCATATCTTAAAAAGTTATTTCAAATTTATTTTTCTTGCCTTTTGAGATACAAAATCACTAACTAAATTTTTATATTCAAGTTTTGAAACTAAATCTTTTTCAATTAATAATATAGCCAAATTGTCTAATCTTTCTTGTGACATAGTTGAATGCAAATAAAATTTTATTAACTTTAATTTTGAAAAATTTATTTCTGTTGAATCTATAGTAACAGAAATAATTAATAGTATTCTATAAGCTATCCATGCATTTGGAAAAGAATTCACTTTTTTTTTTTTATAAAATCTAGTATCTCAAGTGGTGTTTTAATTTCCACATTTATAATTTTATTTTAAAACTTTTAATTCTGAATATAAATTTAAACCATCAATATCAGAGAGCATGTCATGTTTTAAAAAGTTTTCAAGATTTAAACAATGTTTTTGCAAACTATCATCATCAAACAATTTTAACTTTTTTATATTATAAAGGAAACCAAAATTATTACTATATCTTTCAAATTGTTCAAACCTACTTTGAAGTGAAGAAATGGCATGATCAATTAAATATATGAAATAATTTATTATAAATATTCTTTAGCAGACAATTTCATCTCTTCGTTTTCATTCTCATCAAATTGTTTTTTTCTTTTTATTGTACGTTTTTCATGAAATTTTGGTTCTATAGTCATTTGCTCTGCAATCTCTTTAGCATAAATCATAGAAGATGTAAACTCATTTTCTCTATATTTTCAAAAAATGAAACAAGACCTTCAACTGATATGTTACAACAACAACGTCCATATTTTTATATTATAAATATTTACTAACCATAATAACAATAAATAACATTTCATACTAAATATTCATGCCTAATAGAAATTCAAAATTTTCAATCTCATATGTTACCAAAGAAATAACTTCACTTTTTATTTTAGGATCTTCATTAGTTTCTGCTAATTGATATAAAACATCTATTATTTGTGGAGCTTGAAATTTTATTGCTTTAATACTTTCAACACGACTTTCCCAACGTGGTTGTGATAATGGCTTAAGTGTCAAATTAGAAACGTGATTTTACAAAATTTTCCATCAATTTGTAGAAAAAGAAAATAATGAGTATATGCGTTATGTTACTCCGAAAAAAGTAATAGCATTAGTGTTAGTGTATGTCCTAGGAACCAATCGTATTGTCGATTTCAGGACATTATATCTTGTAAATGTATTATGAATAAAAGAAAGTATTCTTATTTCACATGTTGATTTACTGCTTCATTTATATTATATTTAATATTGTATATGAAATGTCTAGATGACACGGATCTTCAGAAGATCAAATCATTGAAGAATTGCCTACGCAAATAATGCTAATTGGGCAATAACATTGTGTAGTAGGCATGTTGAATGTCTCAATTGAATATCATGTGATGGTATTAGTGTAGGTGATTATAAGAGGTATATCACTAAGACATTAGCATGGATAAACAGCTAGTGAACTGTTTATAAAAAACAACCGATTATGATGAATCACATGGACGTGGTCAATGATGCATCATAGGATCATGCTAGTGTACCACTAATCCTTAGACTTGAGACATCACGGTTGGAAACAATATATGATGCATATGGTTCATATGGTGTATAAGTACGAGACTAGTCATGTCATGTGTAATAAGCCAATTTGGTCATATGTTATTCATGTGCGAGGACAAGTGATGTCAAGATGGGATTCGTTAACTCAAAATAGTTCAATCTCGAGTTCCCCGATGAATGTCAATAAATATTGGAAAAAGGAAATCTCTGGCTAGAGTATAATAAATGTAAGATGAAACATAGTTTCATGTTGACGAGTTCCATTATATCGATTGACAATTTGATTAAAGATTAAGTTAAGGGCTTTGACATACCATAAATCATTCTTAATCGGAATTAGATAACGAAAAGATTTGACTACATAGTACGTACGATCATAATAGGTTCATTGAAGTTTACACTTCATTGTGGTTTAAGAGTTATGAAACATTGCTAGACGTCTACCATAATCAGTGGGAGTTTCGATTATAAATAGTTATAACGAAACATATCAGAATCTGATATTGGGCCCACGGCTAGATCACAGTGAACTAAAATTGTCACACATAAAACCAAGCTCAAGAAGAGAGCGTAATACATATTATTGATCGGATTAATGATATTCGGACGTAAACAGTTGCATCCGGAATAGTGTATTTGTGAGAAATGATTATCCATGGATAGCTAGCACCAACAAAGGGTAATAAGGATTTATTAAATATTATTATTGAATTCGATTCGATGATGAGGACAAAAGTACATTGGTTTTATTCTAAAGAGTTAAAATAATTAATAGGATTAAAATTGGGCTAATTACGAATTAACCATAAAACCAAGGACTTGACATAAATGCTCTTTCACAAGATTAATTTTAAGTTGTTTGAGAACTTCCCAAGACAATTTAAAATTATACTTTGTGCCCATGGTATATAAACAAAGTGTTATACCATTTTCATTTAATTAAATCAGTTGAAACAAAAATCACTCTCTCATTTTCTCTCTCACTCTCTCGGCTCTCTCTTCCTTGACTTGTGTGGATCACATTTTGAGGTTCTTCAACTAAGATTCCAAGAAAGCAGATTCAAATGTTGAATAGCAAAGGAGTTGATAATTTTCTATCATTTTCTTACATTAATAAGTTAATGTTTTAATGGTTTGTTTTCTACCTTATGTTCATTATCTCGATCATCATTTTCTCTCAATTTTCATATCCAAAATGCATGAAACACAACCATTAGTACATGAATTAGCCATATCACAAAGAACTAAATTAAGATTGTGACAACCACATGGTGTATAAAATGCTTTAAAATTTACATTTAATAATCTTTTTTGCACACCTTGATGTTTACCTTTCATATTAGACCCATTATCATATCCTTGTCCTCTCACATTATTTACATCAAGTTTAAGATTTTTTAATATACTTGTGAGAACATTAAAAATGCCTTGATCAGAAGTATCATACACTTTTATAAAATCTATAAAGTACTCTTCTATTTTTATTGGACTTATTGAAATATCTACACATCTTAATATACGTGACATTTGTTCTCGATGACTTGTATATAGGGTACAATCAAGTATAACTGAAAAATATTTTGATTCTTTAATTTTTTATTTTTTTTTAATAATGGTATTTCTTATTTCTAATGCTAAAATGTTTATCAACTCATTTTGTATATTATGACCAAGATAATGAGTATGAATTTCTCCATTTTGAATATGTCTAAGGTGTTCTTGCATTATTGGATCAAAGTCAGCAATCATTTCAATTAAACTCAAAAAATTTCTATTATTTTCTTGATAAATCTTCTCATTTGTACCACGAAATGCCAAATTATTTTTCGAAAGATTTTTTACAACCGCTATAATTCTTAATAGTACATTCTTCCAATGCTCTTTCTCTTTATTTATTTTCTCTTGTAAATATTTATCAATTGTTTTGTTTTTAAATAATCTCATCTCAACATCAACTCAAATGTTCATATTTATAGCATGTTCATTGCTTGTTTCGTGACTTTTAAGCTTGACACTAAGATTTTTCCAATCTCCACACCCTTCATTTGCTAATTGAATTGTATTTGCTTTTAAACTAAATAATTTACAACAAAAACAAAATACTTTATTTAATTCTTTTGAATATACTAGCCATTTTTTATTATGTTTTTCTCTATTAGGTAATTTTCGAATATAATGAATTGTAGAAAAGCGTCTAGAATTTTTATCTCTTGGAAAATCTAAAACTTGTCTAGTTGAACATTTCTCAACTAATAAATCATATAAGCTTGTGTCTAAATTATTTCAATGTACCGGATCATAAATATTTTTAATAGTTGTTTCATCTTTCTCATTAATATTTTCATTCTTGCCGAATGAAATTTCTTCTTCTAAATTTTCATGATACTCTTCACTAGTATTTGATGAATTTGAATTGTTGTCTTTAAAAATTTATTCACCATTTTCAATCAATTTTTCATTTAAATCTTTATTTGGTTTATCTAGCATTTGGTGTTTCGTAGTAATAACAAATTTATCAAGTACACCTTTTTGGGATTGAATTAGTTTTTCTATCTTTTTTTTTCTTATGTTTTTCAAATTCAAATTTATACTTCCTAGTAGACATTTCTATTCAAAGAATAAATAATTTAGAACCCTTAATATTATTTTGCTAAAATAAAAGTCATTATAAAAATTAAGAAGGAACTTTAGCACCTGATTTATACTCATGATTTTGCTTTTTGCTGTGCTAATACTCTAAAATCTTATATTATTATCCTGTATAAAAATAATAATGAAAATTATTTATTCACTTGATCAAATATAAAGTAAAATAAGCTGAAAATGTCAAGAGTAAAATGATTTAGAGCCCTTAATATTATCTTGCATAAAGATAATAATGTAAATCACGTTCACTTGAGAAATTTACTTCAATAGAGTAATAGAGATGAGAAAGGAGAGATAAGAGATGAGAAAGCCAAGACTTAAGAGTAAACTGAGTTGAGAATGCTCTGAGTAAAAGATGAGAAGTTTTATATAATAGATTGTCATTCATATTTGGGAGAGTGGAGATTGTGATTGCAGCAGGTAAGGGAAGGTGTTTCAACTTTCAACGGAAAAAATGAGCTGTCAATTGTGTTTCAAGTTTGGATGTAAGGATAGACGATAGGACATACGGTGAGATTGATGGGAATTGGGAGATTATAAATATATTAAAAAATACTTAAAAAAATAATTTTGGGTAGAGATAGGTATATGCGATACTGCATATGGTGTGGGATTAATGAGAATTGGAAAATTATAAATATATTAAAAAAATACTTTAAAAAATAATTTTGGGCCCCCCCTTTTTACCTCTTTTTTCAGGGAGTCTCACCTGCCTAGGGCTTAAACCGGGCCTGGTTTAGATAAGCGGGATTGATTTTATAAATAAACTCTCATGTTAAGTCACGAAGACTGTAGAATGGATAGAGCGAATGGCATGACGACTGACGAGGACCAACAGAGGCCTTTTTAATGGACTTGACCACATAAATTACTCATTTGATATTTTTTCTAACCTATGCGATGACAAAATGACAAAAAAGCTGCCTAAAGGAGAGACCACGCAAGTTGGATTAAGAAACTTTGTCTAACGCGCAATTCTACCGCCTCTGGAACCGCCATAAACAACTGGCGGAAGCGACACGCACAAGTTATTATAAAATACAACTCATGTGTCTCTTCACACTCGAAACCGCGTTTTTAACTTTCCATTCTTAACCATATCCCAACCGCTTTATAACATCTTCCACGACTCTTCTCTCTTTAATTATCCTATTTTTATAACTTTTCTTCTTTCCTCGTCCGACTCAAACTCTGTCTTTTCCTCTCAACACCTCAAACTAATGAACTATATATATATAGGTCTCGCTTGGGAACATAACCTTAGTTCATTCATATTTCAAGCAATTTCCACTTCTAGCTATCATCGTATTCATGAAATCTCAGACATATTTTTCTCCTAATGCTTCAATGGATTCTTCAATTGATAAGAAGAGTACTCCCAGTTCATCGCCCAAACAATCAACTTTCGCAAGATTACGTAGAAAACTCTCTCCAAGAAAGCCCGACTCGCGTTCTATTTCAGTAGAAAGCAGTGCCTGTAGCACAAGCAGTGGCGAGATACAAACGGTGTTCAACTACTTCGATGAGAATGGAGACGGAAGAATATCAGCAGCTGAGTTACAAAGCTGTTTGAGAACTGTGGGAGGGGAGCTGTCCGCGGCTGAAGCTGAAGCTGCCGTACAGTCTTCCGATTTAGACGGAGATGGGCATTTGGACTTTTACGAGTTCCAGAAGCTGATGGAGAACGGAAATGCTAACGAGGAGCAGAAAAATAGTGAGCTAAGAGAGGCTTTTGGGATGTACGTTACGGAAGGGTCGAGTTACATCACCCCAGCCAGTCTCGAGAGGATGCTCAGCCGTCTGGGTGAGTCCTCCTCCATCGACGATTGTAAGGCTATGATCCGCGTCTTTGATCTTAATGGCGATGGGGTCCTCAGCTTTGACGAATTCGCTGTGATGATGCACTAAACAGTTTTTTCTTGGTCTGAGTAGTTTGTAGTCGACAATCGATTGCATGTATTCTTTCATTGTTTCCACTGTACATTGTTAAGTAATCCCTTGGTTGATTATTTGTTCTACTTTTAAATAATTGAATTGAATTGATTTCTTGCTCCTTTCTGGTATATCCCTTCAATGTCACTTACACCTTTACGTTTCACAATAACTTCAGAAGAGTAGAAAGCAGAAACCCAGAATTAGAGCCCGCAAGTCTTCACATCAAAATTTTGATTTTCAATAGAATTTCACGCTATTAGAACTTTTCAGATATCATTGCCACAAAATTTAAATATTTTAAACTTATTAAAGTACCAAATCTGAGAATTATTGCCGTAACATCACATTAACAAGTAAAACAGACGCTTGGTCTTTCTAAATTTAGTTCTGTTACAAACATATATGGAACAAAAGAAATACAAAACCTCCATATCTATCTTCTCATATTCCATTAAGGGTGACTACAACTTTGCGAGCAGTGGGGACATCACGATGCTCACATAGCCATATTCCCTTAAACATCAAAAGAAACAAAATTAGATTCAAGATATCAAGTTGGCAAATAATAAAAAATATGCAGCAAATTGTTCTCAAATACATTATAGCTACATAGCAACAGTAACAGGGTATCCGGTGTCCATGGTGCACCTGGACATTTTAAGCAGGAAATGACCACAACACGGTTGGAAAATGATTATTTTTATAAATATTTAACATGCCAAGTATAATAAATTAAACATCTAAATACCAGAACGGTAATCCAGATATTAGATCTCAACTTTACACTGTTCCAGCTTGGCTAACATTTTGCTAATTCATGTGAAATAAATTCTGGTTTTGTGAAAGAAAAAGGCAATTATTGAGACATTCTTAATTGAATTAACTTGGTGGCTTGTTCTATTACTTTGTGATCGTGCCATCTCTTCTATAATTTGGTGTTTTTTTCCCAACTCTTCTATCTAACCATATATTTGATTATTATCCAAAAAAACTGGAATCACTTCATTATGATGCATAAATACACAATAGCTTATTCTTGGTTCCTGCGACCTAATTATTTAGGATCCAACGATTGAAGATCCAAGGATTTTTTTAAGATGCAGGTCTCAAACTAAGTTGATGAGCCATGCATTTCTATAAAACATGTTGATGGATTTTAAGACACATTATCAACACAAAAATTTTCCTCTCAACAGAAAAAAAAAGTCTGAAACCAAAGACAACTACACAATTCTATCACACCTGCCAAGTTCCCATATTCAGCTTTCCATCGGTGATGGGAATCCTGCACAAGAATAAGGACCAGGTAAATGGCAATCAAGCATTAAAATTTTAGAGCAAAAAAACAGTAGTAACAAAGGTGGGACATTCGCACGTTAGTGAGCAGCCAAACATTGATGATTTGATGTGTGCTGGCATGTCATCTGGGCCTGCAGAAGTTACACAGATCCAACATCAGCACTTGGGCAAACTTATGGATGACCGGGAAGTTCATATCATTCATATGGAACAAGGGTTAAGCAACTGTTTTACTAAATATAACCCTTCAATACAGTTCACATCATTATGTTTGAACTCATTAGTTCAATATGTTTAGAATTCACCCAGATTAAAACTAGAAATACCACTAATTGACAGTGACTTGTGATGAAGATAAAATTTTAAGCCAGATTTCATGCAGGATATGCTTCTAAGGAAAAGTTGGCATTATAGTGGGTATAACTACAGCACCTTCACAAAAGAGAGTAAAAACAAGGATATACTGAGGAGTTCAACAAGAGAGTAATATGACTAAACAGGGACTGTAAGAACACATGACTTCTTTCCAAAATCATATTTGAGATCATTTCATAATCAAGAGAATTCCTTTTTCATTGCAAAATTGCTATAAAGTTTTCTTCCAACACCAATTGATCCGATATCTTGTCTTTCAAGTTGCAGTTATATTTGTGATTATCTGCCACATAATTTGTCCCAAAATGTAATGTACCAGGAGAGATACTCCCAAAAGACAGGAACGAGTTAAAATTAAAATCCAAGCAAGAGAGCGTCTAGTAAATTGAAACAAAAATAAAGCCCAGACAAACCTTCCAGAGTATGCTTCCACGGAGCAGATCTCCCCTAAAAAAAAAAAAAAAACATAAAACCAATCCATCACTGATGAGTAAGATGAAGCATGCTACAAAATCGGAAACGTTTAGATGAAAGCAAATCAACCTCTGGAACTATTTTATTGAGGAAGGTCTCGGTGTCATCCCGAACATCAGAGTCGTAATTCTCATTAATGGTAAGAGAAGCACTTGTGTGGTGCACTGAAATGTTAAATTAACCACAAAAGATAAAATTTCCAACCAATAAAAAGTAGAAATTGAATAGCTAAAGTCTAAATTACGCAGGCCTCAACTGAAATAAATAAATAAATTAAATGACTTACGGAAGAGATGTGCGAGGCCGCATTTAAATTCAGACAAGTCTTTCCCAATTTCTTTCACTATCTGATTCCCGTGAAACCAAAGTGCTGTATACTTTAATTAAAATGAAAAATAAAAAATAAAAAGAGATGGTTAGGGTTGAAAGTTGGTGAACTTACCTTAGGAGTAATAAGATGACAGCCTCGGTGATGGGGAGGCAGAGTAATGGTCTTCTGCGCCCATTTAGGAGCAGTACCAGAAGCAGCCATTGAATTGTCACTGAGGGTGCCCGGATTGGCTGTGAACAGTGCTTTTATCCGAACCGAAGGTGGCTTTGAGATTACACCTGAAAACAAAGCTGAGCTTTGCATAGCGGAAATTACCAAAGGCAGCCCAATATACGAAACTGCTGGAAGGATTAGTAAGTTTGTTACAATAGTTGTAAGTCTAACGCCTACGCCACACCCGCACATTTGTATTCCAGTGGGCCGGCCCTGGACTAAAATGTGTGCGTTTGAATTGTCGGGGCCATCCGTGGTTGCAGTTTGCCCACCTTGCGATTCTCTATAGAGTAAACGACATGTTCCCACCCAAGGTTAAGCAACATGTAAAGTTCCCACCCGTAGTTTCATAAATTCCAATTCCCATCCTTAAATTAACATTGTTAATGAATTTAATAGCTAAAAGTATATTATTACTATACTACCCTTGACTTTTGATTTCAAGCACCTAGTCACCACCACAAACTCAGCCACAAAGCCACCCAAAAATCAACCACAATCACCATCACCATCACCACCCAGCTTTGCACGAACACTCTTATCCGATCACACCAGCCAACTACATCTGTGAAACCCAATCGCATAGTAGCCCTTCTCCCTACAAAAAGCAAATCCCTTGGACATTTCTCGAACACTTGGGGGTAGTCGTAGAAAACTTCAAAAATACCCTAAACCCTAAATCTGTCCTCAATCTCCCACAAAAATCCAACAACCAACAATTTTAAAAAACACAGCTGCAGCGACGGCAGTTGTGGAAATGGTCGTCCGTGACGAAGCAAAATGGCTAGAAAGGCAAAGGTCAGCAGCGTAGTATCCTTATAGTAGGTGGAGGCTATTGGATTTTGGTCGCCATAAGGCCATCACGATGTGGCCAAACTGGCCACAGCGTGATGGCCTTACGCTGGCCAAATCCAGCTGCTGCGGAGCCTATTCTGAGAAGTGAGAAGAGTGAAGAAGAGGGAAGAAGAAAGAAAGTAGGAGGAAGAGATGAAGAAGGAGAAGAGGAGAAGAAGAAGAAAAAGACGAGGCGACAGTGGTAGGGTGATGTTAGCTAGATCTGGGAGAGAAATGAGGGAGGGACAAGAGTGGGAAGGCTGTGGTGTCGGTTCAAAGACTATTTTACCCTTTCACCGTTTCATTCAACATTTTTCTGTTAATTTAAGGGTGAGAAAATGGAATTTATGAAACCAGGGGTGAGAACTGGGTATTGCACTTAACCTTGGGTGGGAACAAGTCGTTTGCTCTTCTCTATATTATATAGATTTTGTGCAAATTGATTTTGACATAAATTAAGGCATTCAACTAAAAATATAATAGTAAAATAAATAAACAAAAATAATTATTAGATTTTGGAGGGCATAGTGGACAATTCTCGATGCTTTATTTTTTAATATTATAAAGAAGAGTAAACGATTTTGTCCCACCCAAGGTTTGGCCTAATGACACTTGCCCATAAGGGTGGGTAAAATTTTAGGGTAGAACCGGAACCAATGGGTACCTGGGTGTCGGTTTCGGTTCCTACTCAGAACCAGCCATAATAGGGTAGGTTTCGGTTCCAAAAAATTGGAATTGATACTATGCGGTTCCGGTTTCGATTCCAAATCAAAGGAACTGGAACCGGAACTAGGACTAAATTGATATAATATTAAAAAATAGAGGGTTTTTTTTAATATTTTGCATATGGGGGAGGTTTTTTGACATTTTACATATCATATAAATATATAAGAAAAAATTGGTTTTTTTATCTTAGTATCAAAAATCTTATTAATTTTCATTAAAAGATAAGTTTTTCAAAATATTCTTATTAATATTTAAGTTTCACTTATTATTTGATTAAAAAATTAATATATATTAAGACATTTACGTTAAATAATAACTTTTAAATATTTATTATCAGTGAAAATAAACAATTAAATACTTATAATTAAGCATCAAACATCAAGTAAATATATAAAAAAAATATTATTTAATGTTTTGCACTTAATTGTTAGGGGTGTAATTGTAATTTTATAAGGGTTTATTTATCATTTTTTAGAAAATAGGGGGTAATATTTTTTACGTACCCAGAACTGGAAACTATGTTCCGGTTCCAAGTTTTCAGGAACTGGAACCGATGGTTCGGGTTTTGGTTTCAAATCAAAGGAACCGATCGGTTCCGGTCCCTTTGATTTTGGGCAGGTACCCATATGTGCCTACCCCTATTGCCCATCCAAAAAGTTTCAAATTATAATTTTACCATCCACTGCTACTCTCCGTCTATTCAAATTTCCATTTCACCGGATTTGACCATTGAAATAACTCTTTTACCCTTATAAATCATTATTAAATAAATTAATATTAAAAATAAAAACTAAAGGAAAAGTGAAAAATTAAAATAATAAAAAACCCAAACCTTAACCTCCAAAGCTCCAACCCGTTCTATCCTTCTTCCTCATCTACAAATCTACTCTTAGCCACAACCCCTTACAGTACACAACCAAAATCAATTTACCCTTATAAAACCCAAAATCATTCAAAAAAAAAACATAAAACCAATCCATCACTGATGAGTAAGATGAAGCATGCTACAAAATCGGAAACGTTAGATGAAAGCAAATCAACCTCTGGAACTATTTTATTGAGGAAGTCTCGGTGTCATCCCGAACATCAGGTCGTAATTCTCATTAATGGTAAGAGAAGCACTTGTGTGGTGCACTGAAATGTTAAATTAACACAAAAGATAAAATTTCCAACCAATAAAAAGTAGAAATTGAATAGCTAAAGTCTAAATTACGCAGGCCTCAATGAAATAAATAAATAAATAAATGACTTACGGAAGAGATGTGCGAGGCCGCATTTAAATTCAGACAAGTCTTTCCCAATTTCTTTCACTATCTGATTCCCGTGAAACCAAAGTGCTGTATACTTTAATTAAAATGAAAAATAAAAAATAAAAAGAGATGGTTAGGGTTGAAAGTTGGTGGAACTTACTTAGGAGTAATAAGATGACAGCCTCGGTGATGGGGAGGAGAGTAATGGTTTTGCGCCCATTTAGGAGCAGTACCAGAAGCCAGCCATGAATTGTCACTGAGGTGCCGGATGGCTGGGACTTGAGAACTGTGGGAGGGGAGCTGTCCGCGGCTGAAGCTGAAGCTGCCGTACAGTCTTCCGATTTAGACGGAGATGGGCATTTGGACTTTTACGAGTTCCAGAAGCTGATGGAGAACGGAAATGCTAACGAGGAGCAGAAAAATAGTGAGCTAAGAGAGGCTTTTGGGATGTACGTTACGGAAGGGTCGAGTTACATCACCCCAGCCAGTCTCGAGAGGATGCTCAGCCGTCTGGGTGAGTCCTCCTCCATCGACGATTGTAAGGCTATGATCCGCGTCTTTGATCTTAATGGCGATGGGGTCCTCAGCTTTGACGAATTCGCTGTGATGATGCACTAAACAGTTTTTTCTTGGTCTGAGTAGTTTGTAGTCGACAATCGATTGCATGTATTCTTTCATTGTTTCCACTGTACATTGTTAAGTAATCCCTTGGTTGATTATTTGTTCTACTTTTAAATAATTGAATTGAATTGATTTCTTGCTCCTTTCTGGTATATCCCTTCAATGTCACTTACACCTTTACGTTTCACAATAACTTCAGAAGAGTAGAAAGCAGAAACCCAGAATTAGAGCCCGCAAGTCTTCACATCAAAATTTTGATTTTCAATAGAATTTCACGCTATTAGAACTTTTCAGATATCATTGCCACAAAATTTAAATATTTTAAACTTATTAAAGTACCAAATCTGAGAATTATTGCCGTAACATCACATTAACAAGTAAAACAGACGCTTGGTCTTTCTAAATTTAGTTCTGTTACAAACATATATGGAACAAAAGAAATACAAAACCTCCATATCTATCTTCTCATATTCCATTAAGGGTGACTACAACTTTGCGAGCAGTGGGGACATCACGATGCTCACATAGCCATATTCCCTTAAACATCAAAAGAAACAAAATTAGATTCAAGATATCAAGTTGGCAAATAATAAAAAATATGCAGCAAATTGTTCTCAAATACATTATAGCTACATAGCAACAGTAACAGGGTATCCGGTGTCCATGGTGCACCTGGACATTTTAAGCAGGAAATGACCACAACACGGTTGGAAAATGATTATTTTTATAAATATTTAACATGCCAAGTATAATAAATTAAACATCTAAATACCAGAACGGTAATCCAGATATTAGATCTCAACTTTACACTGTTCCAGCTTGGCTAACATTTTGCTAATTCATGTGAAATAAATTCTGGTTTTGTGAAAGAAAAAGGCAATTATTGAGACATTCTTAATTGAATTAACTTGGTGGCTTGTTCTATTACTTTGTGATCGTGCCATCTCTTCTATAATTTGGTGTTTTTTTCCCAACTCTTCTATCTAACCATATATTTGATTATTATCCAAAAAAACTGGAATCACTTCATTATGATGCATAAATACACAATAGCTTATTCTTGGTTCCTGCGACCTAATTATTTAGGATCCAACGATTGAAGATCCAAGGATTTTTTTAAGATGCAGGTCTCAAACTAAGTTGATGAGCCATGCATTTCTATAAAACATGTTGATGGATTTTAAGACACATTATCAACACAAAAATTTTCCTCTCAACAGAAAAAAAAAGTCTGAAACCAAAGACAACTACACAATTCTATCACACCTGCCAAGTTCCCATATTCAGCTTTCCATCGGTGATGGGAATCCTGCACAAGAATAAGGACCAGGTAAATGGCAATCAAGCATTAAAATTTTAGAGCAAAAAAACAGTAGTAACAAAGGTGGGACATTCGCACGTTAGTGAGCAGCCAAACATTGATGATTTGATGTGTGCTGGCATGTCATCTGGGCCTGCAGAAGTTACACAGATCCAACATCAGCACTTGGGCAAACTTATGGATGACCGGGAAGTTCATATCATTCATATGGAACAAGGGTTAAGCAACTGTTTTACTAAATATAACCCTTCAATACAGTTCACATCATTATGTTTGAACTCATTAGTTCAATATGTTTAGAATTCACCCAGATTAAAACTAGAAATACCACTAATTGACAGTGACTTGTGATGAAGATAAAATTTTAAGCCAGATTTCATGCAGGATATGCTTCTAAGGAAAAGTTGGCATTATAGTGGGTATAACTACAGCACCTTCACAAAAGAGAGTAAAAACAAGGATATACTGAGGAGTTCAACAAGAGAGTAATATGACTAAACAGGGACTGTAAGAACACATGACTTCTTTCCAAAATCATATTTGAGATCATTTCATAATCAAGAGAATTCCTTTTTCATTGCAAAATTGCTATAAAGTTTTCTTCCAACACCAATTGATCCGATATCTTGTCTTTCAAGTTGCAGTTATATTTGTGATTATCTGCCACATAATTTGTCCCAAAATGTAATGTACCAGGAGAGATACTCCCAAAAGACAGGAACGAGTTAAAATTAAAATCCAAGCAAGAGAGCGTCTAGTAAATTGAAACAAAAATAAAGCCCAGACAAACCTTCCAGAGTATGCTTCCACGGAGCAGATCTCCCCTAAAAAAAAAAAAAAAACATAAAACCAATCCATCACTGATGAGTAAGATGAAGCATGCTACAAAATCGGAAACGTTTAGATGAAAGCAAATCAACCTCTGGAACTATTTTATTGAGGAAGGTCTCGGTGTCATCCCGAACATCAGAGTCGTAATTCTCATTAATGGTAAGAGAAGCACTTGTGTGGTGCACTGAAATGTTAAATTAACCACAAAAGATAAAATTTCCAACCAATAAAAAGTAGAAATTGAATAGCTAAAGTCTAAATTACGCAGGCCTCAACTGAAATAAATAAATAAATTAAATGACTTACGGAAGAGATGTGCGAGGCCGCATTTAAATTCAGACAAGTCTTTCCCAATTTCTTTCACTATCTGATTCCCGTGAAACCAAAGTGCTGTATACTTTAATTAAAATGAAAAATAAAAAATAAAAAGAGATGGTTAGGGTTGAAAGTTGGTGAACTTACCTTAGGAGTAATAAGATGACAGCCTCGGTGATGGGGAGGCAGAGTAATGGTCTTCTGCGCCCATTTAGGAGCAGTACCAGAAGCAGCCATTGAATTGTCACTGAGGGTGCCCGGATTGGCTGTGAACAGTGCTTTTATCCGAACCGAAGGTGGCTTTGAGATTACACCTGAAAACAAAGCTGAGCTTTGCATAGCGGAAATTACCAAAGGCAGCCCAATATACGAAACTGCTGGAAGGATTAGTAAGTTTGTTACAATAGTTGTAAGTCTAACGCCTACGCCACACCCGCACATTTGTATTCCAGTGGGCCGGCCCTGGACTAAAATGTGTGCGTTTGAATTGTCGGGGCCATCCGTGGTTGCAGTTTGCCCACCTTGCGATTCTCTATAGAGTAAACGACATGTTCCCACCCAAGGTTAAGCAACAAGTAAAGATCCCACCCGTAGTTTCATAAATTCCAATTCCCATCCTTAAATTAACATTGTTAATGAATTTAATAGCTAAAAGTATATTATTACTATACTACCCTTGACTTTTGATTTCAAGCACCTAGTCACCACCACAAACTCAGCCACAAAGCCACCCAAAAATCAACCACAATCACCATCACCATCACCACCCAGCTTTGCACGAACACTCTTATCCGATCACACCAGCCAACTACATCTGTGAAACCCAATCGCATAGTAGCCCTTCTCCCTACAAAAAGCAAATCCCTTGGACATTTCTCGAACACTTGGGGGTAGTCGTAGAAAACTTCAAAAATACCCTAAACCCTAAATCTGTCCTCAATCTCCCACAAAAATCCAACAACCAACAATTTTAAAAAACACAGCTGCAGCGACGGCAGTTGTGGAAATGGTCGTCCGTGACGAAGCAAAATGGCTAGAAAGGCAAAGGTCAGCAGCGTAGTATCCTTATAGTAGGTGGAGGCTATTGGATTTTGGTCGCCATAAGGCCATCACGATGTGGCCAAACTGGCCACAGCGTGATGGCCTTACGCTGGCCAAATCCAGCTGCTGCGGAGCCTATTCTGAGAAGTGAGAAGAGTGAAGAAGAGGGAAGAAGAAAGAAAGTAGGAGGAAGAGATGAAGAAGGAGAAGAGGAGAAGAAGAAGAAAAAGACGAGGCGACAGTGGTAGGGTGATGTTAGCTAGATCTGGGAGAGAAATGAGGGAGGGACAAGAGTGGGAAGGCTGTGGTGTCGGTTCAAAGACTATTTTACCCTTTCACCGTTTCATTCAACATTTTTCTGTTAATTTAAGAGTGAGAAAATGGAATTTATGAAACCAGGGGTGAGAACTGGGTATTGCACTTAACCTTGGGTGGGAACAAGTCGTTTGCTCTTCTCTATATTATATAGATTTTGTGCAAATTGATTTTGACATAAATTAAGGCATTCAACTAAAAATATAATAGTAAAATAAATAAACAAAAATAATTATCGGATTTTTGAGGGCATAGTGGACAATTCTCGATGCTTTATTTTTTAATATTATAAAGAAGAGTAAACGATTTTGTCCCACCCAAGGTTTGGCCTAATGACACTTGCCCATAAGGGTGGGTAAAATTTTAGGGTAGAACCGGAACCAATGGGTACCTGGGTGTCGGTTTCGGTTCCTACTCAGAACCAGCCATAATAGGGTAGGTTTCGGTTCCAAAAAATTGGAATTGATACTATGCGGTTCCGGTTTCGATTCCAAATCAAAGGAACTGGAACCGGAACTAGGACTAAATTGATATAATATTAAAAAATAGAGGGTTTTTTTTAATATTTTGCATATGGGGGAGGTTTTTTGACATTTTACATATCATATAAATATATAAGAAAAAATTGGTTTTTTTATCTTAGTATCAAAAATCTTATTAATTTTCATTAAAAGATAAGTTTTTCAAAATATTCTTATTAATATTTAAGTTTCACTTATTATTTGATTAAAAAATTAATATATATTAAGACATTTACGTTAAATAATAACTTTTAAATATTTATTATCAGTGAAAATAAACAATTAAATACTTATAATTAAGCATCAAACATCAAGTAAATATATAAAAAAAATATTATTTAATGTTTTGCACTTAATTGTTAGGGGTGTAATTGTAATTTTATAAGGGTTTATTTATCATTTTTTAGAAAATAGGGGGTAATATTTTTTACGTACCCAGAACTGGAAACTATGTTCCGGTTCCAAGTTTTCAGGAACTGGAACCGATGGTTCGGGTTTTGGTTTCAAATCAAAGGAACCGATCGGTTCCGGTCCCTTTGATTTTGGGCAGGTACCCATATGTGCCTACCCCTATTGCCCATCCAAAAAGTTTCAAATTATAATTTTACCATCCACTGCTACTCTCCGTCTATTCAAATTTCCATTTCACCGGATTTGACCATTGAAATAACTCTTTTACCCTTATAAATCATTATTAAATAAATTAATATTAAAAATAAAAACTAAAGGAAAAGTGAAAAATTAAAATAATAAAAAACCCAAACCTTAACCTCCAAAGCTCCAACCCGTTCTCTCCTTCTTCCTCATCTACAAATCTACTCTTAGCCCCAACCCCTTACAGTACACAACCGAAATCAATTTACCCTTATAAAACCCAAAATCATTTTTGTGAGCGGTTATGGGTTTGATATTTTAATTGTAGATGATTGTGGATTGTTTGTCTTGTAATGAAATTCATGGTGATATAGATCTATAGTCTTTGTTTGGTTGGATTAGATGTTTGTTTGTATTGAATGTGGAGGAAGAAAAATTGAAGGTGATTTGTATGTATGAAAGGAGATAAAGAAAAAGAAGATCAATTCAGGTTAAATTGTTGGATATAATTCTGGGTTTTGACTGAACGTTTTTAGATTTTTTCCTTGGCTTACTATTCATGAAAACATCGGTCATGAAAGGGACAGTCTTGATCTGGCCACGTCAGTCGTGCAAGGCATTTCCTAACCCGCCCATGCATGGCTACATTGGGCCATTGGCCACACCAACCCCAATCCAGCCACTAAGGGCGTTCAAAAAAATGTAAAAACCGAACCAAATTAGTAACCAAACCGAAAAACTGGTTAACTAAAAAAACATTTCGATTACGGTTCAAAAAATTTAAAAAACCAGATTTTCGATTCGGTTATCAGTTTGGGAAAAAATAAAAAAGGGTTAACCGAAACCAGTTTTTGAACCAGTTATATAATAATAATAATAATAATAAAAAATATATTATATATTAAATAAAATAATAATAATCTAAACTAAGTCCCTAAATTCACTCAACCTAAAATCCCAACCCAAATTCTCGATATCCCTTCTCACTTTCAGTTCTCAAAACTCTCCACCGTCACAGCAGCTTCGTCGTCTTCTTCCGACAACTTCGTCGTCTTCTTCCAAGCTTCAGCAGCTTCGTCATCTTCTTCCAACTGGCGACAACTTCGTCGTCTTCTTCCAGCAACAAGACAAGCTCCATTCTCTATAGTTTTTCGGCAAGCAGGAGTAGCTCCATCCCTAATCTTCTTTAGCTTCGTCTTCTTTAAGTTCTCTCTAGATTCGTCACACTCAGTCACTCACAGAGACACACAAACGATCAGGTATTAGGAGCAACTCTATCTCAACTTTCACTCTTTCAGTGGTTGATGATATGAATGTGTGATAAATATCTCATCTTTAGAGCATCTCCAAATGACTCTTTATATGACTCAAACTCTTTATTATAAAGAGTCTGTCCATAAAAACAAGAGTCCAATAGACTCTTTATTCTTTAAATATAAATTAAAGAGTGAGGTTGACTCTCTACATCTAGAGAGTCAAATTTCACTATATCCCAATTTTATTTAATAAATTACAAGTTTCTATGCATTTTATTATTAATTCTCTCTCATATTAAGTCTCTCTCCTATTTATTAAGTCTAATTTAAAGAGTCTATTGGATTTGAATATAAATTTTGTTCTTTATATTTAGAAATTAATAAAGATGTTCTTTATTTATGTAAAATATGTTCTTTAAAATAAAGAGTACCATTGTAGATGCTCTTATGATATTAACTCTAGTTAATTTTATTGTTTTTTTTATAATTATTTCCAAGAAAAAAATTAAGAAACTTTATAATGTTTGCTTCAACTGAGTTAAATTAGTATGGCTGTTTTGTAGGAATGTGGACTTTTTCTTACATGTTGACGTTGCCTCTTTTATGCTTTGTTTCTTGCAGTCTTAGATCTAGTGTAGGCTTGTTCTTTGAATCGCTAATCTAGTTAAGTTCACTTGTGTTGCTGTTTCTTTCTACTAGTTGAATTTGATGTGGGGTTGTATTGTGTTTTATTTAGTTTTGGATGTTTGCTTCTTGAACAATGCAGGTGTTGTTTAAGATTCTTCTTTCCTTACTCTATGTTGATACATAAAGGAGGATGGTTCTTCTTCACTTTGCATACTTTTTATTATTCTTCATTTTTCTACCCGAAGATTATGATGATATATTCAGGAACTTGGTTTTTGGTTTTGGGGGAAAACTCAAATTCATTTTTTCAGTTAAAGGGCATGTGTCTTTCATCTACATAATTGAATAAATAAGTTACATTTTTTTTAAGATAGAGATAAGAGGCTGTAAGATACTTTGATTGGATTGTTTATTTGTTTATATATTTATTATCTTAGTCTTTAGTTTTAATCATGTTCACATATTTCTTCGTGTTGATGTTGCATATGTCCAAATCCAATCTCATGGCCGTTGACCATTCTAATACTGATGAGAGTTTTGAGACACCAACTAGTAGGAATCCAACTCCAAACTCATTGGTAGCCCTACAACCTTCTACGGATTCCAATCCACGACCACGACCAGACCACCACGAGTCCCCAAACGTGTAAGTTCTAATACTCAAAAGAATACTTCTGACATGTGGGATCACTTTACTGTAAATCATTGTGAGAATATGGATGATAGGACATCAACGTGTGATTATTGTGGGAATGTACTTGTATGTCCAAGTAAAGGTGGTACTAGTTGTCTACGGAATCATTTAAGTCGATGTAAAAAGTACCCTTTGAATGCGATGGATAAGAAACAAATGATCTTAGTTTTTCAACAGACACAATCACATGACCAATCAAGCACTACTGCTACCACTTCCACACAATCTTTACTTACAACTTGGAAATTCAATCCAGATAGGCTTAGACGATCTCTAGCTAGAATGATCATTGTTGATGAGTTGCCCTTTAGGCATGTAGAGCATGAGGGGTTCCGCGATATAATGAGGGATGCACAACCTCTATTTCAAGATCTCTCTCGTATTATTGTGGCTATAGATTGTTTTAATATTTATGTTGAGGAGAGAAATAAGTTGAAGGCATTTTTTAGTAAGTTTAGTTAGACAGTAAGTCTTACCACAGATACATGGACATCTTGCCAAAACTTTAACTATATGTGTTTGACAACTCACTTCATTGATGATGATTGAAAATTACACAAAAAAATCTTAAACTTTTGTTCAATTGCTAGTCACAAAGGTTTATTGATTGACAAGGCAATTGAGAGGTGTTTGCTTGATTGGGGTATTTCTGAGGTTTTCACTGTTACTGTTGACAATGCAAGTTCTAATGATGTTGGAATGAGATGTCTCTATAATCGGTTAGAAAGTTGGAAGGGTAGTGTTTTGAATAGTGACTTTCTGCACATGAGGTGTTGTGCACATATATTGAGTCTCAATGTAAAAGAGGGGTTAAAAGACATTGAGGACTCCATTTTTAGAATTCACTTTGCAATGAGATGTGTGAGGTCTTCTCCAGCGAGGTTACAAAGGTTTAAGGAGTGTGTAGAGCAAGAAAAGATTGAACAAAAAAATCTTTTGGTTCTTGATGTAGAAACAAAGTAGAACTCTATGTACTTAATGTTGGATGTGGCTTTAAAATTTCAAAAAGAATTTGAGTTGTTGGAAATCCAAGATATTAAGTATAGAGATGAACTTACTAGAGGGGAAAAGTCAAAGGATTTACCTACGCCTAGTGATTTGGAGTATGCCCGTTACTTGTTACCTTTTTTGAAAGTTTTTTATGATGCTATTCTACGTGTGTCGGGCTCACTTTTTGTTATCGGTAATGCATACATACGCGAGATCTTTGCCATTGGAATGCAAATTTCAACATGGTGTAGAAATAATGATGTTGGCTTAAGTACTATGGCTAGGAGAATGAAGGAAAAGATGATAAATATTGGTCAAATATTGATAACATCAACTTAATGTTATTCATTGCAGTGGTGTTGGATCCTAGATTCAAGTTAGGATATGTGAATTGAGTTATTAGTAATTCCTATGATGATGTTAATGCTAAACTTTTGAAGATAAAAGTGCATACAACTTTGTACTCTTTATTTGACCAATACAAGCTCATTTATGCTTCTCCAAGTGGGCAATCCAGTCAACAATCTCAACAAGCAAGTCAAGTTAATGTTAAAGATGTAAATGTTGATCTTGAAGAATTAATGTATTGTATGTACGATAAGGCAATGGCTGGAAAGGAAGTTATGGTGACCAAATCTGAGATAGATAAATATTTAGAGGATGAATGTGAGCAGCATCACAAGGACAAGATGTTTGATATCTTGAGTTGGTGGAAAGTTAATTCAAATAGATATCCAGTTCTCTCTTCGATAGCACGAGAGGTGTTGGTTATGTCAGTTTCTACTGTTGCATCTGAGTCAGTATTTAGCACTGAGGGTCGTGTATTAGATCCATTTCATAGCTCCCTCACTCCTAAGATGATGGAGACTTTTATTTGTACACAAGATTGGATTCGGGCTACACATGAACCATTCATGATTGAGGACAGTTTGGAAGAGATAGCAGAGCTTGAGTCAAGTAAAGTTTTTGCTTTAGTTTCAATTAATAGTTATTATGTTGTCTTTATTGGATTTAGGATTGTATTTTGAATTTAACCATTATTTATATGACCCATTTTTTGTAGAATTTGTGTCTTCGACAATGGGAAATACTACTCGTATTCATCTTGATGATCGAAGGTTTTGTAGCATTTAATTGAGGTTTGATTTCTTTAACAGTTTTGTTATTGTAGGCAATGAAAAAAAAATGATTTAATTTTTATAAACTTCTAACATTTAATTTTTATTTGGGCAGAAATTGGGAGATCTACTCATATTGACTTAATGTTGGTTTCCGCTTTCCACTCATGGAGTTGTATTTGCACAATTTCTTTTGTTGTTTTCCATTGGGACTTATTTAGTTATTTAGTTGTTTTATTATGGACTTTTATTTTTATTTCATTTCAGACTTTTATTTGTATCAAATTTTAATGATTGTTAGTAGTGGTCAATGTATATGTATGAATGTTTAATTTTTATTTGGATTTGTATTGTTTATGTTTACAATTTAATTTAGGAAAAAATTAAAAAAAAAAGGTTTTATCCAAAAAAAACCCCTCAAACCATTTTGGTTTCGGTTTGGGAATTTTTCTGAACCCAAAAACCAGTTCAGTTTAGAAAAACCGGTAAACCGCTTTTGAACACCCCTACCAGCCACACATGGTAGATCGAGAAACTCCGGCTATTAATTCCTTTTTTTTTTTAAAAAATTTTTCTTTTAGTTTCTCAGTTTAAGTTTTCAGTGCAAGTAAAAATGACTATTATGCCCTTTTTTCGTTAAATTTAATGAACAATTTTTTATTTTGGGTTATAAAGTTGTATTTTGAAACTTTTTGGATGGAAAGTGTCTTTAGACCAAAACCTGGGTGGGAAAATGTAGTTTACTTTATAAAGGAAAAATAAACTCAGTCGGTGCGGTCGTTAAATAAATATTGACAGCGTAATGCGTAGTTCTGTAGGCAGAATTAATTATTTACAGCCAAGAGTTGGCAAGTGACGGGCATGTGACTTGATCACTCTTCTAATTTCTAGAGGCAGAGCCTCAGCATCTCGTCGTGAATTTCCAAGTAGAATGCTTAGTTTCATCAGTGTATACCTAGACGATGATATGAAAACGATACTTAAAGATAAAATAATATCAAGCGGGAGGTGGAGGTGCAGGTGGAGTTGGTGGTGGAGGTGGGCAGTTTTGATTATTGGAGCGGTGATCGGAACACAATTAGCGTACGGTGGCGGCAATGCTTTTACTTCCAAAGGTGAAGACGTTCTGGTATCTCGCATAGCTTTTGGATCCTGTGCTAACCAAAGCGCTCCTCAGGTTTGTTCTCTTTGGACTTATAGTATTTATTTTACTTTCGAATTTGTCCTTATCTGTTTAGCTTGGTTGTATTACATGTACTTGTACTTGAACGCAGCCAATATGGAATGCAATTATCAAATTTGATCCACAAGTTTTCATTTGGCTGGGGGACAATATTTACGGAGACATTAGACGCGCTTTTAAACTACTTGGAAAAGAAAGGACAGTTGGCCCTTGGAAGAATGTTCCAAGGTTTGTTCCTGCCTCCCAGGAGGAACTGGAGTCCAGATACAACATAATCAAGAAAAATCCTGATTATTCTCGTCTTCGTAAGACTACTAAGGTGCTTTACATGTAACAGTTTTGGATAATTCTTGTTGACAGTTTTTTTACTGAGTTTACTGACTTGACAGTTGTTATTTTAGGTAATTGGTACATGGGATGACCATGATTACGGACTAAATGATGCCGGCAAAGAATTTCCTGAGAAAGTGCGTAACCAGAGGCTTCTCCTTGATTTCTTAGATGAACCTCAAGATAGTCCACGGTAAGCAATTAATTGTCCCCTATTTATTTACTCGTATTGTATTGTTTTTGTATCGTATGACCTTTGATTAGGATCCCCATTGAGTTATCATGAGTAAAATAGGAGATGATCACGTTTGGTTGTCTATTATTGCTTCCATTAGCTTACTGTGGCTTTGATATTGTAGTCGCAAGCAAGCTGGCGTGTATACTTCATATACATTTGGCCCCGTGGGTAAACAGATCAAGGTAATAAAATAAATACTGACAAATTCAATGTGGGTTTTTTCTTTTCTGTAGAATCTGAATGGTATGTGATTTTGTGATATGTTAAGACTACTTTAATCTAGTTTGAGTAGACCTTGTATTTTCTAACCCAGTTGACTTTTTGATGTCCACCTTAATAAGTACTGGCTTTGCATGTATTCAGTGACGTATATGTGCTTTGCTCTGATTGGGCTAATTAATTTGTTCAGATAATCCTCTTGGACACTAGATACCACAGAGATCCTTTGAATAGTGATGGAAGTATCTTGGGAAGTACACAATGGACATGGTTGAAAAAAGAGTTGAAGGGTCCAGCTTCCGCCATTACCATAATCGGATCTTCTATTCAGGTTTTCAGAAGTTTATTGTACAGCTTTTAAGTTTAGTAGTTACATATTTCGTTGCTGTTATTCTTGTTAGAAGATGTTCCTTGACCCCTGCAGATTGCAGTACCATTATTTCTGCTCATCAATGATTAAAATATTATGGTTCTGTGTGGTTTTCTACCTGTTTTCTCATCTTAAAAAAGTGATTTTCTTATTGAAAAAAAATTATAAAGTGATGAATTTTAGTAATTTAATTATGTGAGATTCATTTGGCTATACACAATCATGTGGTATCTTAAGAATAAGTTGGTATGCCTGGTGATGCTTATTTTTCCTAGGATAACTATGCTTTACATGTTGTTTAGATTTATTTAAAAGGTTATGCGAGCTTTGTTATATGTTTTACTTTGCAACTATGTGATTACCTTTCCCCCAATTCAGGTTGTATCAAATCTTTCTGCTACTATTGGCCCATTGTTCTATATGGAGTCTTGGGGACGTTTTCCAAAGGAGAGGGATCACCTTTTTAATGTAATAGCAGATAGTAAGGTGATTACTACTGATGTGTGCATTTCCAATTAATAGCAGATAGTTCCTGGATGGCCCTCCTTATTTTATTTATATGTTCATTTGCTTGTCTGTGTGTCTTCCTCTGTTCTGTTCTGGAAAGTTGAAGGAAGCTTTGCAGATATCAATATCTATGATACCGTTCTCTGTTTCCTTGTGCAGAGAGATGGAGTCTTCTTTATCAGTGGAGATGTTCATTTTGGAGAAATTACACGGTATGATTGTGCTGTTGAATATCCATTATACGACGTTACCTCAAGTGGGCTTACACAAGCTGTTGAAAAGGTTGTCCCACCACCATTACATTTCATGGTTAGATTTCTGGCATGGTTGACACCAAACACAATGAGAGTTATGGACCGACATTGCAGACACAGATCATGCACATATGGTATGTTGTCATGTTCAGTTTATTTTGAAAATCTTTTGGTGAGAAGATTGCATGAGATCTTTACACTTTATATCTTGTTTGTGGATTTTTTACAGGCCTTCCAAATTTTGGAACCATTGAAATAGACTGGAATGCCACTCCAGTGGCCCTGAAAATTGTAGTCCGGGACATAAATGGATTTCCTGTGACAGGTGTAGATATGTCATTATCAGAACTTCAAGCGAAAACTGTAAATTCTGATGCCAGTATCAAAGTGGGAGAACAGAGGAGGCATTGTTCTCTCGAAGTTAATCTTCCATGGATTGTCAGACACCGCCTGGTTATTTTTTTCTATTGTTGTATAGCTGGTACGTTGTATCAAACGCCAATCAGCAATTTGTTGCATCCATTGCGCATGATATATGAGTATTGACTGAATTCTTTTTGTATGATATATGATATCTGATATATGATCAGCTTAAGTGTAAATAATTTTTTCCCTGATTGTGATTTGTCATTCAATTTTGCAGTTTTGCTTCTTGCTTTGGTGGGACTCATTATTGCAGTCATATCACTGATCAGGCTAGGCCTCTGCAAATACAAGCTTGACTGACTCTATGATTGATCACTGTGTCACCTTTTAGTGCACAGCTTTTCACCACTGCAAAACCATGTTAACTTACTGATCAATTCTGCAGGATAACCTCAAATTCTGTGGAGGGTTCATTCTGTAGATATAATATCCTAACTCAAATTTATATCATCTGAAATATAGCAGTTATGGAGCCTCAAGAGTTAGCTTTGAAATGTAATGGAATCTTCACTCCAAGAAAATAGACGAATGGGACCTTGTATTTTCAAGCTTTAATTAAGTTAGAAGTAATTTGCACCATCACAACAGATTTTCAATTATCTGTAATTAAGTCATATCTGTCCCTTGCTAGCAACACAAGGTCTTGAGATATAAACCCATGGAGATGATATACTAGGGACATCATACGTAAAGGTGTACGCAATTTGTTTAAAATTAAACTGTTATACTATGCCCCTGCATGAAAAAGAAATAGAACTTATTAATTATATACTTCTAGAAACTAATTCAGAAGGGATAATTTGTATTTTTTCTGAGAGAATCTATTGTAGTTCAGGAATTAACAAATGAATTTCTGCTGGAAACTCCTTGTTAGCTTAGTTTTTGATAGGGCAAAATCTTGTATTGAAGGATGCGAAGAGCTAGATTAGGTTGGATGGCGTTAGTTCACTTATTCGGCTGGCTGTAGGATGGAAAAATTCGCTTGAGATTTTGTCTTTTCATTCCAGGGTTTATTCTCTCAAATCCAGTGACAAGTACATTCCTAATCCGACAAACAAGCAACAGATGGCAGCCTGCCTTGGACACTTCTTCCACGCTCACTAAGAAGGCATAGATCAGTTCGATTGGCAATCCCAATGAGTCCTCCTCGCGTACTCTATAACCTTAGCTATTTTTGACAGTAAACTTGCCTTGCAGTTCTTTACAGTCAAAGCTAATTAGTTACAATTTGAAAAGTCGATGCTGTCTAAGCTAGGCATATTGCTTAAGCTCATAGTTGCTATTTTCATTTTGGGGAGTGATGATAGTGTTGCTGCAACTAAGCCGCAGTGTCAAAGGAAATGTGGTAATGTCAGCATTCCTTACCCATTTGGCATCGGTGAGCATTGTTGTATAAATGCATGGTTCGAGATCACTTGCCAGAATCACATCCCCGTTTTACAAGTTTACCAG
Organism: Pistacia vera; assembly: GCF_008641045.1. NCBI lineage: Eukaryota > Viridiplantae > Streptophyta > Magnoliopsida > Sapindales > Anacardiaceae > Pistacia > Pistacia vera. Next base: position 1,404,339 of record NW_022196003.1, read on the forward strand.
ATGAAGGTTTTGAATATATCAGTTTCTCAGATACGAGTTGCAAATAATCGGAAGTTCACAGACTGTAATCCTGATAAGGAAAGTTGGACGAATCGACATATAGAGCTACTTATTAAACGAGATCTCAATCCTTTCTTCTTCCCCCACACCTCTAACAAGTTGGTAGCTGTTGGCTGTGACATCTATTCCTTCATCACCGAGGCAAATGAGGAAAATCATGAAACCGGATGTCTCTCCCTATGTAAGGGTCCAATATCAGAGTCAGCTGCCCGTTTTTGCTCAGGCTTTCATTGTTGCCAGACCCCTCTGACCAGAAACTTTAGGTCCTTCCGAGTGCAAATATTGAATGTCAGTTCTGTATCCAGTGAAATAGGTGGTCTACGTGCTTATTCTAGTGCTTTCCTTGCTGAGGCTGAGCATTACTTCTCTAGTTACTATCCGATGGATCACGAGATACCGGTAAGACTGAGTTGGGTTGTGGGGAAAAACTCGTGCAAAGAAAATCTTGAGCAAAGAAACTTCACCAACAGTAGTTATGCATGCGGCAGAAATACTGAATGCGTTGACCATGACATGGGATATCTATGTCGATGCAGTAGAGGTTATAGAGGGAACCCTTATCTTCTCAATGGCTGCAAAGGTAGCTTCAACTTCTTCTATTGCCTATTATGCTGTTATTTGCTCAAAAAAGAACTCATGGCCTTAGCATCTATCTGCCTCTTTTTTAATGTTTATCTAATGGTCAATCTATCTCTTTAGATATAGATGAATGCAGAACATCAACGAAGTTGTGCCCCAAGGGAGCAGTGTGCAAGAACATGCCGGGGAATTTTTCTTGCATTTGCCCAACTGGCTATCATCCCGATGCCACCAGAGAAAATGGTTGCGTACGTGATAGACCACAAGTTCCCCTGGCTACAATTGTCTCTCTAGGTATATTCTCATGTCAATTGGTTCCAACCAACTAGGATCATAATTCTTGGTTTAATTAGAATTCTTTTGGTACCACTCAACAAATTATGCTCAATATAATATGATAGGTAAGTATTTCACAGGTTGACAAGTAAGCTTTCAGCAGAGAAAATTAATTTAATGGAGAAGTACGTTTTGGTACAGCACTAGCTAACTTGTTTATTACATCTACCACTATGAGTTTTGCAGGCATCGTCTTTGGCACAAGTTTAGTCGTTATCCTGATATCAACAATCTTGTGTGGCTGGAGGCTTAGGAAGCGAAGGCAAGCAAAGGCCAGAGAATTGTTCTTCAAGCGAAATGGTGGCTTCTTGTTACAACAACAGATTGCTTCACAGAAAGGCGCAATTGGGAAAACTAAAATATTTGTCACAGAAGAGCTGGAAAGAGCAACAGACAACTTCAATGCAAGCCGGATTCATGGAAATGGAGGCTTTGGTTCAGTTTATAAAGGAATGCTAGCAGATGGTCGAATAGTAGGCATAAAAAGGGCTCACGTTGTGAATGAAAACCAAGTTTCGCAATTCATCAACGAAGTGGTTATTCTTTCACAGATAAATCACAGAAACATAGTGAAGCTGCTAGGCTCTTGTCTTGAGACTGAAGTTCCTCTACTGATATTTGAATTTGTGAGTAATGGTACTCTCTCATACCACTTGCATGATGAGGGTCATGTGTCATCTCTTTCTTGGGAAAGCCGATTCAGAATCGCCTTGGATATTGCTGGTGCACTTGCTTATTTGCACAGTGCTGCCTATACATCTATTTTTCACCGAGATGTCAAGTCAACCAACATTTTATTGGATGAAAATTATAGAGCTATTGTCGCTGACTTTGGAATTTCACGGTCAATACCAACTGATAGAACTCACCTAACCAGAGAAGTACATGGGACATTCGGTTATTTAGATCCAGAGTATTTCCAGTCTAACCAATTCACAGAGAAGAGTGATGTTTACAGTTTTGGAGTAGTTCTAGTAGAGTTGTTAACAGGTGAGAAAGCAGTTTCTAGCATTAAATTTGAGGAAGAAAAGAACTTGGTGATGAATTTTATATCAGCAGTGAAAGAGAATCGCCTATTCCAAATATTAGAGGCTCGTGTTGCTATGGAAGCAAAAAAAGATGAGGTCTCGGAATTTGCAAAGCTTGCGAGGAGATGTCTAAAATTGAATGGGAAGAAAAGGCCAACCATGAAAGAAGTTGTAATTGAGCTCGAGAAACTGAGAACTTAGTGGTTCTTGAGTCCTGATCAATTTTCAATTGCTATTTTGATGATGCAGCTACGATGTTATATTTTAGAGCTATAAGTCACAGACATACTAACCCATATCACACACTAAAGAAAGAAGATTCAATGAGATCTTCACATTTTATATCTTGTTTGTGGAATTTATATGGGCTTCCAAATTTTGGAGCATAGCCTAGGATGCAACTCCAGAAGCTCTGAAAATTGAATTGCCGGACACAACGAATTTCCTGTGACAGGCGTAGGTATTTCGTTATCGAAACTTCAAGCACAAACTATAATTTCATTCTGTTGATGTAATACTCCGAATCAAATATAATCTGAAATAGCATTTTTGGAGTCTCAAGAGTGCTTTTGAGATGTAATCGAGTGTTACTCCAACGAAATAGAAGAACATAACCTCTTTCCTTAAGATCGTATATAAGAAGTAATTTGCACCATCACAACAAATTTTCAATTCCTGCAAATAAATTACATGCATCCGTGCTAGCAACGAGTCTTAAGAAATAAATCCTTTGGAGATGATCTTGCTGGCGATTGTTGATAGAGCTGTGTATGTAATTTGTTATGATTCAACAGTTATACTCTGTCACTATCCCATAAAAGAGAAAAAAAACTAATCAAATCTTATTTGGAAAATAATTTTAAAGAGGAAGGTCGAGGGGATGATAAAAAGGGAAAAAGGCATGATAGATGGTTTGAGATCACTTGCCGGAATCAGACTCCCATCTTGCAAGCTTACCGGCTAAAGGTTTTGAATATATCTTCTTCCCATACAAGACTTGCATATATTTGAGTTATATCAACTGTAATACCAAAGAAAATTTGATAGAACAGCATATAAAACCAATTATGGGAGGAGATTTCAATCCCTTCAGCTTCACTTACACTAACAAATTGGTAGCTCTGGGTTGTGACATCTTTTTTACATTACAAGCTCATCCGACGAAAATTATACAGCCGGGTGTCTTTCCCTCTGCGGGGAGCTGATACCAGGAGCATTCACTTCTTTGTGCTCCGGCTTTCATTCCTGTCAGACTCTTCTCACCGTAAATTTGAAGTCTGTTTTTCTGCGGATATTGAACATCAGTGCTGGAGCCCAAACATCATGGAAACCTGATCATTGTCCTCGTGTTTTTCTTTTCGGATGATGTGGAGATTCCAATGAGACTGAGTTGGGTTGTGGGGAAAAACTCATGCAAAGAAAATCTTGAGCAAAGGAACTTCAGCAACAGTAGTTATGCGTGCAGCACCAATGCTGACTGCATTGATGGCGGCCACGGATATCTTTGTCAATGCAGTCGAGGATATTGAAGGAATCCTTATTTTCCCAATGGCTGCACAGGTACGTAGCTTCTCATCAAAGTAAGACACAGCTCCCACTTGATAAGAAACATAAAACGGATAGGCTCTTTGTTTGGTGCCGTNTGCATTGATGGCGGCCACGGATATCTTTGTCAATGCAGTCGAGGATATTGAAGGAATCCTTATTTTCCCAATGGCTGCACAGGTACGTAGCTTCTCATCAAAGTAAGACACAGCTCCCACTTGATAAGAAACATAAAACGGATAGGCTCTTTGTTTGGTGCCGTCTAATTAGTAATGATCAAATTATTATTTCAGATATAGACGAGTGCAGAACATCTACCACTTTGTGCGCAGAGGGAGCAGAGTGCAAGAATACACCAGGGAGTTCTTCTTGTAGTTGCCCAAGGAGGTACCATGGTGATGGCACCCGAGAAAATGGTTGCACCCTTGATGAACCAAGACTATCATCTGCTACAGCTGTCTTTCTAGGTATATCTATTGTCCCCTAGTTTCATGAATGTTACTCAACAGAATCATGCCCCATTTCATTGGTTTAGAAGTATACTTCATCGAGTAAAATTTAATTGAGGACATTCAGGTCAAGCTGATATATTGATGATCTGCCACTATGAGTTTTGCAGGTTTAGTCTTTGGCATAAGTTCAGTAGTTATCCTGATATTAGGAATCTTGTGTGCTTGGAGGCTTAGGAAGCGAAGGCAAGCAAAGGTAAGATAAATTTCTTCAAGCGAAATGGTGGCCTGTTGTTACAACAACAAATTGCTTCACAGAAAGGCGCAATTGGGAAAACTAAAATTGTGGTTATGGAAGAGCTGGACAGAGCAACAGACAACTTCAATGCAAGTCGGATTCATGGAAATGGAGGCTGTGGTTCAGTTTATAAAGGAATTCTAGTAGGCATTAAAAAGGCCTGCGTTGTGAATGAAAACCAAGTTGCTCAATTTATCAACGAAGTGGTTATTCTTTCTCAGATAAACCATAGAAACATAGTGAAGTTGTTGGGTTGTTGTCTAGAGACGGAAGTTCCTTTACTGGTTTTTGAATTAGTGAGTAATAGAACACTTCCCACCACCTCCATGATGAGGTACATGTGTCATCTCTGTCTTGGGGAAGTCGCTTCAGAATTGCCATGGGTATTGCTGGTGCGCTTACTTATTTGCACTATGCTGCCTATACATCTATTTTTCATCGAGATGCCAAGTCAACCAACATATTATTTGGTGAAAATTACAGAGCCATAGTAGCTGACTTTGGACTTTCAAAGTCGATACCGATTGATAGAAGTCATTTAACCACGCAGGTGCGTGTAACATTCGGTTATTTAGATCCAGAGTACTTCCAGTCTAACCAGTTTATAGAGAAGAATGAGTTTATAATTTTGGAGTAGTTTTGGTGGAACTCGAACTGTTGAAAAGGCAGTTTCTAGCTTTAAATTTGAGGAAGAAAAGAATTTAATATCAACAGTGAAAGAGAATCGGCTATTTCAAATATTAGAGAATCGTGTTGCCATGGAAGCAAAAGATGAGGTCTTGGAGTTTGCAAAGCTTGCAAGGAGATAGTCTAAAATTGAACGGGAAGAAATGGCCAACAATGAAAGAAGTTTTAAAAAGGAAAAACCACTCTGAAAGCGGTCAATCCACTGATATTATACATCTCTTGTATTATTTGTTAGAGGGTAAGTCACGAAATGGACTTGACGTGTGGGTTGAATTGAATTGGACCATCCTTTGCAGCACTGAATGGAAATGGGCAAAGCCCATTACCGGATGCAATGCTCGTTAGACTTGTCAAAAACGCGTTGATTTGGAATTGCAAAAGTCAAAGTCTGCATCGTCGTCTTCTTTGAAATATTGTTGGTTTGGTATTCAATAATCTTTAACACGCAATAGTTTATTATTTTAAATGGAAGACAAATCAAATCAGAGCCGAAAACCACTATTTTGATCACTCCTTTCTTTATCTCTCCTGTCTGTATTCTGTATTATCCTCTATTTCTATCCTGATAGAGAGAGAAAAGTAGAGTTGAGTTTTGCTTGGGGTGAAGGCATGGAGATAATTTCTCCTTGTAAATTGATCTTCTGTATCTTGATTGTTGTTGATGTATTAGTTGTAATTCAAGGGCAACAACCATACGTAAACAACAAGCAGTTGGCTTGTGACGACTCGAGCAATAACAATATAACCAGAGGTTTTGTTTGCAACAGAGTTGGATCTTCATGTCAATCCTATCTCACTTTCAGATCAAATCCTCCCTACAACTCAGCTGTGAGCATAGCTTATCTTTTGTCTGCCCAACCAGACTCAATTGTCTCCATCAACCAGCTAGCCTCCGCCACCGCCACCATCCCCACCAATGACCAGGTGATAATTCCAGTCAACTGCTCTTGTTCCGGAAGCACTCAATCCTCTTACTACCAGCATAATGCCACCTACAAGATTATAACCACTGGGGAGACTTATTTCTCTGTGTCCAATAACACCTACCAAGGACTCACCACTTGCCAAGCAATGATGGCTCAAAATACTTATGGTGAAAAAAATATCACTGAGGGTAATAATTTGACAGTTCCAATTAGATGTGCATGTCCATCAACCAACCAGACAGCTTCAGGTGTCAAGTATTTGCTCAACTTCTTGATCACATGGGGTGATTCCATTTCTGCAATTGCAGAAACTTTCAAAGTGGATGAGAAAAGCATCCTTGATGCAAATGAGCTGTCATCAGGTCAAAATATATATCCATTTACCACTATTCTAGTTCCCCTTAAAACTGAACCCACCAAGATTGAGTCACCCGTGGCCTCTCCTCCTCCGGCCCCTTCTCCACAAACACCAAGCAACCCTCCTGATGAATCATCCAAGAAATGGGTATTTGTAGGTGTTGGAATCGGAGTTGGTTTGCTGCTGCTTATTGCCCTCTTGGCATTTCTATTTTGCTTCTTCCGTCGCAAGTCTAAGAAGCCAAAGTCCAAGCCAGTCTCTGGTTCAGGACCTAAGATGGTTTCAGAGACTACAGATTACACATCTCTCCCTGAAAACAGCAAATCATGGTCTACTTCTGTCTCCACGCAAGGGTTTCGAAGCGCTGTTGAGTCCTTGACCATCTATAAGTTTCAAGATTTGGCAACTGCCACTGGGAATTTCAGCGAAGAAAATAGAATCAAGGGCTCCGTTTACAAGGGATCTTTCAAGGGTGATGATGCTGCTGTTAAGATGATGAAAGGAGATGTCTCAAGCGAGATAAACATATTGAAGAAGATCAACCACAGCAACATTATAAGGCTTTCTGGTTTCTGTGTACATCAGGGCAATACCTACCTTGTTTACGAGAGTGCAGACAATGGTTCTCTCGATGATTGGCTCCATTCCAAGTACCAAACTGCTTCTGCTACTCTGGATTGGAAGAAGCGAGTTCAGATTGCTTATGACGTAGCGAATGCCCTCAACTACCTCCACAAATATACCAATCCCCCTTATATCCACAAGAATTTGAAGAGCAGTAACATTCTCTTAGATACCAACTTCAGAGCCAAAATTGCTAATTTCGGTTTGGCAAGAAGTGTGGACGACGAAGAACAGGGTGGAATGCAATTGACAAGGCATGTGGTTGGCACTCATGGCTATATGGCTCCAGAGTATATAGAAAATGGAGTGATCACATCTAAACTAGATGTATTCGCTTTTGGGGTTGTCATATTGGAGCTCTTATCTGGAAGGGAGGCTTTAACAGGAGATAAAAATAGCGGAGAAGAAATGCTTTCTGTATCCATAAACAAGGTGCTTGAAGGAGACAACGTGAGAGAGAAACTCAGAGGTTTCATGGATCCTTCTTTGAGGAATGAATACCCCTNCTCCACAAATATACCAATCCCCCTTATATCCACAAGAATTTGAAGAGCAGTAACATTCTCTTAGATACCAACTTCAGAGCCAAAATTGCTAATTTCGGTTTGGCAAGAAGTGTGGACGACCAAGAACAGGGTGGAATGCAATTGACAAGGCATGTGGTTGGCACTCATGGCTATATGGCTCCAGAGTACATAGAAAATGGAGTGATCACATCTAAACTAGATGTATTCGCTTTTGGGGTTGTCATATTGGAGCTCTTATCTGGAAGGGAGGCTTTAACAGGAGATAAAAATAGCGGAGAAGAAATGCTTTCTGTATCCATAAACAAGGTGCTTGAAGGAGACAACGTGAGAGAGAAACTAAGAGGTTTCATGGATCCTTCTTTGAGGAATGAATACCCCTTAGATTTGGCCTTCTCCGTGGCTCAGCTAGCTAAAAACTGTGTGGCTCATGATCTAAATGCTCGTCCATCCATGGTTGAAGTTTTCATCAATCTGTCCAAGATTTTATCATCACTGTCAGATTGGGATCCATCTGATGAGCTAGATCGCTCCAAGTCAGTGGGCAGTGGCAGGTAGAGACTAGAGAGTATAAATTCAATTTTAATAGTAAGATTATAGGATGCTTCTATACAATAATAGTGCTTCTTGTAATTGCTGTTGGTGACTACCTCACCATCACGAGAAGCCTCCTGCAAATTTTCTGTGTAATATAGAATTCCCATTTTCCACACGGATGAATTGTCAAATAAATTTGCTAAATGTCCCATTTTCCCATTTTACCTTGTCATCTAAAATTCTCATGATCAGAATTCAGGCCTCAAATACTAATATTTGAGAAAATATTTGTAAAATGTTGAATGGCAATTCAAAAGTTAATTCTGTCTGTAACTCGGCAGAATCTCGTATCAAATTTGTCAACAAGAATGTTAGCACCAAAAAGAAACAGAAGAATAATGTGAAAAAATTCAGAGGTGAATCATGATTCTTAAAGAATATTAGAAGTTACACAGCATAAAATTCCAGTAACTTCGTGAATTTCACCAAAACTCTAATCTAATTTTTGGATAGCAAGTAGAGTAAATTACAATGCCCAATTTACAATGTTAGCAGCAAATGATCACATAATATACAGAAAAAGAGATCTTAGGGTGAACTCCTGTCCATATCATCCCTCTTAGCATATTATCATGGATAATAATGGGTCAATCAACTACATAGATTTTAACGCAACATGAAGACGGTAATATTGACAATAGTATGGAGGCACTTTGAACAACACGCAACCTTCAAAATTACCATTCATTCCCAAATGGCATACCTGGCTCAATCTGTAAGCTTTTGCAGAACGTTCCAATATCTCAAACAAGAAGGATTTGTATGAATTGCTCGCAGAACCCATTTTTGTGGGCTCTGACAGAATTCCACTCTTGTCGAAGAAGAGCCAGACCCAGCTTTTGATTGCATTGCAAGCAAATGCATTTGGAAAAAAAGTTCTGCAGGCCTCATTTCTGTGGAAAAAATGCAAACTTGTGAGCAAAAATCATGTTTTGTTTCATAAACCATACATCTCTATAAAGCCCGATTAGAAAATTTTGTACTCCACAAATAAGAGATCCTTATCAGATTGCAATGCCAATCCACATGAGAACTAATTTTAACATAAATACATACACATGATGCTTCATCATTAACTTACTCATGGCTATTTTAAAACACCACCTAAAAAAAAATAATAATAATAATAATTTGTCACACATGCACACAAATGTTAGGTGAAAATTAAACCTGGTGGCCAAGTAAACCATTCCAGACGAAGGTTTTTCTCCCACTTTTCCTTGGAGGATAGGCTTCCTTCTGCTTGAGCTAGCAACATTGACACCACAGGTAATTGAAAAAGCGAAGACTCTTGAGCTTTGGTAAGACTTCTTATAGCAAGTGCCAAAAATTGTGAATCACAACACTGCCTGGCAATTTCCATACATGTAGTACCTGTACCCAATAATTATCTAATTACATAGCTGAGGGAGAGAACAGTAAGACAGAGAAAAAGAGCACCATCCTATTTATGACTCAGATGTTTCATACACCAAAAGGTTAAGGATTTTGCACAGAGTTTCAGGAGCAGCCCACAACATTTCTGGAAAAAGAAAAACAACTCCATACACAAAACATTGATTCAACTCTGCCCAACAAGCTTCTCTAGCACAAAACTTGAGAAATATGAACTAAAAACCTGTATGGTTATATCAATTATAACTGAATTCAAGTTTAAGCATGCCTCTCATGGTTCCTGGAGATTAAACCCAACAAATTAAACCTAATTTTTCAATTTGGCATCCATTCATCAGAATATTCAAAATGCCAGTTTTTGTTTTGTTATAAAACAAAAAAAATCAGATTATTGCTTTCAGAAGCACACATTGTCCAAGCTACCCTACATGATGCAAAGAACCTACTCTCAAAGATATTTCCTTCAGCTTCTTAAGTTCAGATCAACATTTGATAATTCAACACAATATTCAGTAGAAGAAGAAAGTGTGAAACAGCAGACCAAAAACCAATGAGTTGATAGATTGATACCGTGACAGAGAAAAAGGCAACTCTCAGCATCCGCCACAGAACAAGCTTGAGCAAGACTCTTTTCAGCAGATAGAAAATCCCGTTTCCATATGAAAACCAAACCCATTATTAAATTAAATACAGCCATCCACATCTTCCTTGAATAATTCCCCTCTTTTGAGCATTCCTGGAAGCTCAATTCTATGACATCTGAATCAACTTGGACTTGATATTGAGATTCTATGACTTTGAGACATATCCAGCCAATATGATAATCTGTCTTAAGCTCTAAGCATCTTACATACTCTTCCCTAAGTTCTACAACATTGCCTTCTGCGGCATAGGCACGGCACAATACCAAGTGTCCAAAAAAAAGGTAACTATCAGGAAGCAGAAGTCCTGAAGCCTTTTTTGCATGATTAATACAGTCAGTTATATTCCCACTCTGCAAACTGATCTCAGAAGCGCAAAGAAGAAGCTGAAACTTTTGATATTGATAAAACATTTGTTTACTAGAATAAAATTCATTGGAGAGTGCCACAACAATTAACCGCTCAAGTATGGTACACAGATGTTGAGGAAACCTCTCTTCACGAGCCTTCTGTATGAGAATAAGTATAAGCAAGTACCGTGCATTATGGTTCCATGGTTCTCGATGTAACCATCTGCTCAACGTAGACAAAGACAAAAAATAATTATTTTGCTAAAGAAATAGGTCCATAGAAATTCAAATAGTGTACATGCATTGCACATAATTTTCAATGCAAAGGGTGTCCCCCCTTAACAAACTGTGCAAAGGCGTCTTGTCTGTATTATTTTCTTTTGGGGTAAAGGCAATAATTATTTACAAGGATAAGAAAACATATCATATCTATCATTTTTATGTATACATATTAGATGCTGGTGACTTATGCATGTAAACAGAAAAACAAATTACCAAATTTAAATCCACAATATGATCAATTACAGATAAATAAAAATATGAGGCTATATACTTTTGCAACTCTTGGACAGCTTTTGGTCTATTGAGGCACTCATAACCACAGGTTGGGAAAGTAAACTTCAGTTCAGTATTTCCAATCACATTACAAGCAACCCCTCCAGCACCAAGGATCTCCCATGCTGACTTTAGACCTTCCTTTTCCGTACAGTCAAAAGTCCCTATGCAGCATCTGCTTGAGACATGGGTATATTTCCATTCATCACTTGATAGCAAAAGATAACCAAGTAGATTCCTGTTCCCAGCAAATTTAGGTCAGAGCCTCAGAGGTATAACAAGAATATAACAATTATCAACAAAGATAATGTATGCAAAACTTGGATCAGGTGATAATGTGAATCATGACATAGAGCAATTAAAAGTCTAATATATGTCAGGACAAACTTCAATGTATTTCTACAATATTAATGGTACATACTGAAGTAAACTAGACGAAGAAACATTCATCTAGACAGTTATGTCATGAAGAACAAAGTGCAAGAGCTAGCAGGGCGACAAGTGAAGTGTGTCAAGTTCAAAAGAGATGCAAAAACCAGCTGAAGGCCACTACAATAGCAGAACTGCATGAAGAACTATATAGGAAAAGGCAGACACCAAATTCCTCAGCATAGCTTAGAAACTAACAAATAGAGTTCTTGTAAAAACTCTTAGTTACCTGATCAAAATACTATTTGGGTAAATGTGAAGAATTTTCCTAAGGTGAATGATTCCACTGTGAAATCCAAGGCGGGATTCTGATCTGATTTTTACCTGTGAAATGCAAAGGTATAATAACCACTAAAATTTGCTTCCAGAAAATTTAAATGAAACCCCCAACTTAGTGTAAGCGCTTTTCAAGTTCCAAAAACAGAAGCACATTACTCACCAATTTATCAAGTGTTACTAAATAATGCATTCCAAGGATTTCTTCAGAAGATGAAACACAGCTACGGCTACTTGAAACTACTGATTTAAGCTGATTATTACGATCAAGAGAATGAATGGCAGACACTACAAAGCTCATCTTTGAACTCTGAAACAGCCCCTTTGGCATTTTCAGAATGCTATTAATGGCTGAATCCAGTCCAGATATGTGGTAAAGCAATGTACATATAAAACTAACAGATGCTGCTACAGATGTCAGTTCCAGAGTAGAAACACTTGCACCCAAATTTCTTGCCACAGAGAGGGCTAGCTCATGTTTACCAAGTTGCCACAAGGATAAAGCATATATTTGCAAACCCTTAGCATCGAGCATACCTGTAAGATAAGATATATAAAAAAAAACAAAACCACAATCACAAGTTTCAGTCCACAATTTAACACATTCAGATCCTGGAATCAACTGTACAATCATGTATTATGCTTTATTCTGATCAACTCCAAACACTTTTTCTTTCTTTCTTAAAGTCAGTCACATAAAAATACACACTATATTTAAAGATATGTCTGCATGACTATAATTATATTCTATTAACTAGCCCTCACATTTTAAGAATTGTTGGGGAATTAACTTAATGCAAGAGAAGATTCATTCAATTATATACTAGTAGATCTAAGAACCCTATCAAAGGCCCAAAATGACCAAAACCAAAGAAATGAAGGGTACTGTCAATAAAGAACTAGAGATATATAGACAGAATTGAAACCTTCTTTCTCCAAATTTTCGCATTCTTGTACAGCATCTAAAGCATTCCCTGCCTGCACCATACAACAAAATTTATTAATGATTGCAAAGATACAAAACACAGATTAATATTACTGATACTAAGTGGGGCAAGAGGTTGAGTTGAGAATACATCTTTACAGATCTAGTAAATAATTAAGAGAAGGGGATTTTCCCTACAATATGTTTACCCTACTGAGTGATCTGGCCAAATTAATGGATATATCTTGGAAATGAGATTTTTGAACAGTGCCTGAAGCAGAGCTAATTGCAGAGCGTGCTAGTCTATAAGCAGCAGCAGCAGCACGATAGTCAAACCGTGCCTCACAAACTAGTCCATACATATTATGAGATTCAGGATAGTGAGGAGCACGCTGAATTGCCTGCTGCATGGCTCCAAAAACCTGCGACCAAATTACTGGAAAATTTCAAGTAATACTCTTTGAAGCATCCCACCATTAGCACTTGCTTCACAAGAAGAAGAAAGTATATTTTTCTTCTAAAGAGGCTAAACCTCGCCTATCACTTATAAATGGCTGTACCTGTGGAGATGAAAGGTGCCCCGTGAGCTGAGCAAGCTTCGCCAGACCAATTTGGAACTCCGCAAGCTGCAAGAAATCAAAGCTTTCAGTACAGCCACAGAAAGCTCTATAGGTAAAATGTTGGCAAGAGAGCCCATAATCACCACTTGATACTTCAATGTTAGATTTCAGGCCAAATAAAAAGTTAAAAGCAAAAATTTTTGGGAGAAAGAGGAGAAAGTGTCTCACATTAAACCTCCTTTTATTTAAAATAAAAAATAAAAAAATCTATCCCATCATGACCAGATAACTGTTCAGCACAGAAATGAGATGAGACAACAATGGAATAATTTGAACTTCTGGTCGAAGGCTGACTACCCAACAAGCTTCTCTAGCACAAAACTTGAGAAATATGAACTAAAAACCTGTATGGTTATATCAATTATAACTGAATTCAAGTTTAAGCATGCCTCTCATGGTTCCTGGAGATTAAACCCAACAAATTAAACCTAATTTTTCAATTTGGCATCCATTCATCAGAATATTCAAAATGCCAGTTTTTGTTTTCTTATAAAACAAAAAAAAAAAAAAAAAAATCAGATTATTGCTTTCAGAAGCACACATTGTCCAAGCTAACCCTACAAGATGCAAAGAACCTACTCTCAAAGATATTTCCTTCAGCCTCTTAAGTTCAGATCAACATTTGATAATTCAACACAATATTCAGTAGAAGAAGAAAGTGTGAAACAGCAGACCAAAAACCAATGAGTTGATAGATTGATACCGTGACAGAGAAAAAGGCAACTCTCAGCATCCGCCACAGAACAAGCTTGTGCAAGACTCTTTTCAGCAGATAGAAAATCCCGTTTCCATATGAAAACCAAACCCATTATTAAATTAAATACAGCCATCCACATCTTCCTTGAATAATTCCCCTCTTTTGAGCATTCCTGGAAGCTCAATTCTATGACATCTGAATCAACTTGGACTTGATATTGAGATTCTATGACTTTGAGACATATCCAGCCAATATGATAATCTGTCTTAAGCTCTAAGCATCTTACATACTCTTCCCTAAGTTCTACAACATTGCCTTCTGCGGCATAGGCACGGCACAATACCAAGTGTCCAAAAAAAAGGTAACTATCAGGAAGCAGAAGTCCTGAAGCCTTTTTTGCATGATTAATACAGTCAGTTATATTCCCACTCTGCAAACTGATCTCAGAAGCGCAAAGAAGAAGCTGAAACTTTTGATATTGATAAAACATTTGTTTACTAGAATAAAATTCATTGGAGAGTGCCACAACAATTAACCGCTCAAGTATGGTACACAGATGTTGAGGAAACCTCTCTTCACGAGCCTTCTGTATGAGAATAAGTATAAGCAAGTACCGTGCATTATGGTTCCATGGTTCTCGATGTAACCATCTGCTCAATGTAGACAAAGACAAAACATAATTATTTTGCTAAAGAAATAGGTCCATAGAAATTCAAATAGTGTACATGCATTGCACATAATTTTCAATGCAAAGGGTGTCCCCCCTTAACAAACTGTGCAAAGGCGTCTTGTCTGTATTATTTTCTTTCAGGGTAAAGGCAATAATTATTTACAAGGATAAGAAAACATATCATATCTATCATTTTTATGTACACATATTAGATGCTGGTGACTTATGCATGTAAACAGAAAAACAAATTACCAAATTTAAATCCACAATATGATCAATTACAGATAAATAAAAATATGAGGCTATATACTTTTGCAACTCTTGGACAGCTTTTGGTCTATTGAGGCACTCATAACCACAGGTTGGGAAAGTAAACTTCAGTTCAGTATTTCCAATCACATTACAAGCAACCCCTCCAGCACCAAGGATCTCCCATGCTGACTTTAGACCTTCCTTTTCCGTACAGTCAAAAGTCCCTATGCAGCATCTGCTTGAGACATGGGTATATTTCCATTCATCACTTGATAGCAAAAGATAACCAAGTAGGTTCCTGTTCCCAGCAAATTTAGGTCAGAGCCTCAGAGGTATAACAAGAATATAACAATTATCAACAAAGATAATGTATGCAAAACTTGGATCAGGTGATAATGTGAATCATGACATAGAGCAATTAAAAGTCTAATATATGTCAGGACAAACTTCAATGTAT
This sequence comes from Pistacia vera, assembly GCF_008641045.1. Lineage (NCBI taxonomy): Eukaryota > Viridiplantae > Streptophyta > Magnoliopsida > Sapindales > Anacardiaceae > Pistacia > Pistacia vera. The sequence goes on from NW_022196003.1 coordinate 1,419,617, forward strand.
TTCTACAATATGTCATGAAGAACATATTGAAGTAAACTAGACGAAGAAACATTCATCTAGACAGTTATGTCATGAAGAACAAAGTAAAAGAGCTAGCAGGGCGACAAGTGAAGTGTGTCAAGTTCAAAAGAGATGCAAAAACCAGCTGAAGGCCACTACAATAGCAGAACTGCATGAAGAACTATATTGGAAAAGGCAGACACCAAATTCCTCAGCATAGCTTAGAAACTAACAAATAGAGTTCTTGTAAAAACTCTTAGTTACCTGATCAAAATACTATTTGGGTAAATGTGAAGAATTTTCCTAAGGTGAATGATTCCACTGTGAAATCCAAGGCGGGATTCTGATCTGATTTTTACCTGCGAAATGCAAAGGTATAATAACCACTAAAATTTGCTTCCAGAAAATTTAAATGAAACCCCCAACTTAGTGTAAGCGCTTTTCAAGTTCCAAAAACAGAAGCACATTACTCACCAATTTATCAAGTGTTACTAAATAATGCATTCCAAGGATTTCTTCAGAAGATGAAACACAGCTACGGCTACTTGAAACTACTGATTTAAGCTGATTATTACGATCAAGAGAATGAATGGCAGACACTACAAAGCTCATCTTTGAACTCTGAAACAGCCCCTTTGGCATTTTCAGAATGCTATTAATGGCTGAATCCAGTCCAGATATGTGGTAAAGCAATGTACATATAAAACTAACAGATGCTGCTACAGATGTCAGTTCCAGAGTAGAAACACTTGCACCCAAATTTCTTGCCACAGAGAGGGCTAGCTCATGTTTACCAAGTTGCCACAAGGATAAAGCATATATTTGCAAACCCTTAGCATCGAGCATACCTGTAAGATAAGATATATAAAAAAAAACAAAACCACAATCACAAGTTTCAGTCCACAATTTAACACATTCAGATCCTGGAATCAACTGTACAATCATGTATTATGCTTTATTCTGATCAACTCCAAACACTTTTTCTTTCTTTCTTAAAGTCAGTCACATAAAAATACACACTATATTTAAAGATATGTCTGCATGACTATAATTATATTCTATTAACTAGCCCTCACATTTTAAGAATTGTTGGGGAATTAACTTAATGCAAGAGAAGATTCATTCAATTATATACTAGTAGATCTAAGAACCCTATCAAAGGCCCAAAATGACCAAAACCAAAGAAATGAAGGGTACTGTCAATAAAGAACTAGAGATATATAGACAGAATTGAAACCTTCTTTCTCCAAATTTTCGCATTCTTGTACAGCATCTAAAGCATTCCCTGCCTGCACCATACAACAAAATTTATTAATGATTGCAAAGATACAAAACACAGATTAATATTACTGATACTAAGTGGGGCAAGAGGTTGAGTTGAGAATACATCTTTACAGATCTAGTAAATAATTAAGAGAAGGGGATTTTCCCTACAATATGTTTACCCTACTGAGTGATCTGGCCAAATTAATGGATATATCTTGGAAATGAGATTTTTGAACAGTGCCTGAAGCAGAGCTAATTGCAGAGCGTGCTAGTCTATAAGCAGCAGCAGCAGCACGATAGTCAAACCGTGCCTCACAAACTAGTCCATACATATTATGAGATTCAGGATAGTGAGGAGCACGCTGAATTGCCTGCTGCATGGCTCCAAAAACCTGCGACCAAATTACTAGAAAATTTCAAGTAATACTCTTTGAAGCATCCCACCATTAGCACTTGCTTCACAAGAAGAAGAAAGTATATTTTTCTTCTAAAGAGGCTAAACCTCGCCTATCACTTATAAATGGCTGTACCTGTGGAGATGAAAGGTGCCCCGTGAGCTGAGCAAGCTTCGCCAGACCAATTTGGAACTCCGCAAGCTGCAAGAAATCAAAGCTTTCAGTACAGCCACAGAAAGCTCTATAGGTAAAATGTTGGCAAGAGAGCCCATAATCACCACTTGATACTTCAATGTTAGATTTCAGGCCAAATAAAAAGTTAAAAGCAAAAATTTTTGGGAGAATGAGGAGAAAGTGTCTCACATTAAACCTCCTTTTATTTAAAATAAAAAATAAAAAAATCTATCCCATCATGACCAGATAACTGTTCAGCACAGAAATGAGATGAGACAACAATGGAATAATTTGAACTTCTGGTCAAACATCATTTTTTCTGGTTAGTTCAACATGTATCAATTCAGAGTGCCAATTTTATCATATAAAATGTATTTAAAGAGCATCAATTGGGAAACAACACTAACAGGTAATACTTGCACAGCTCGTAAACAGCTCTCAAAAGCTTCATCTAGTGAAGGCTCTCTGCAGGATGAAGTATATGTTAAAGGCTGCAAGGTGACAACTCAATATAAAATCTATATATATATACATATGGTTAAAAATTTACCTAGCATGAGCATCAGCTGACATGCCTGCCCATGGTAATGCAAGTGAAGGATCTATACTTCTAGCAGAATCAAATGCTTGTCTTGCTAACTTCATCTCACCTTCCTCTCTATATAGCTGTAAAAACCGATACAGAAACATTACCAACTCATTCTGTTTGTATCGAATGTTAATGAATTGATTAATGTCTCCCAGCTGTAGGGACAATAAATGTGGCTAAGACAAACAAAGGTAACATGCCATCAGCCTAATCAGCAAGAGGCACCAGCCCAAGTTCAGTCAATTAATAAGGCTGAACTCACATATAAAGTTCAACTAACTACAAGGGCCAAAACGAGTTTAGCATCCATCCATATAAGTTAACCCTTGAAAGAAAGCAAGAGACTGAAATCCAACATGAAAAATATATCCCACGATATTTGCAGCTTACTCGTAGCATCCAATTATTCAATCCTACTAAGTTTTAAGATAAAGCAATCACCGATTTGTGTATATTGAGAAGGGGGTGTTGTGGATAAATGTAGAGGTGATTCTGTTGCAAAAGTAGCAAGGGAAACTCAATATGATACCATAACATGTATGGACTAGTTCAAGTACACAGTGATAGCTATTCTCCATTAGTGATTGTCCTTAATAAGCAATGTAGCCCAAATTCAGCCCAGGAGATTAAAGAATAAATTTGACAATACCTTCCCAAGGTGTGCCCAAGCAACAGCTAAAGATACATCCAATTGCAATCCCTTAATAAAAGCATGCTGTTTTAAAGCATTATGATCAGATAAACATCCCAGTGCAACCCAAAATTCATGGTTATCACCCTCAAGAAACAAAGAACCCAAAACCATCTTCTCAGACAGCTGCCTGGTAAAAAGGAAGCAGGTTATAATAGAAAATCCTTTAGCCAAATGTAAATGAACAAATATAACCCAAATGAGCCAAGACCTTACCAAGCACTGAGGTGATTCTCGCAGCTTTCATTCAAAGAAGAAATGAGATCTAAAGTTATTGCAATATCAGTATAGATATTGGCTTGCCATGGAGCCAAAAGCAGAGCTCGTTGATAAGAATTTCTGGCAGAAATGGCTGCCATAAGGCAGGTTCTCTTCCAGGAAATGATGGAGGCATGGAAAGTTTCAACATCTAATTCTAAACTCTGGCTCTCTTCAATCCATGGGAAACATTTTGCATATGTAAGCTACCAGAAAGGAAACACAGCACATTTAAATTAGTCATGCCACAGACATCATAACTTCATACAACCAGGTGCTCTATATAAATTGAATGATAAGACATAATTACAAGAAAGAAGAAATAAAAAAAATGGGTGCCATTTAACTGGTATATAAAAGATCAAGCCATTTCTTTACAGTTTAATAACAAAATGGTTGAAGCTTTAGATAATCATACCTGAATGTCACCATGCAACTTCCATACAGATGATAGGTTTCCTACTAAAGAAGTATTAGATTCTGCAACTTTACATGCATCCTGCAAGCACTTAAAAAGTGAGTAACAAATACTTCGCCCCCACCCCAACAAAAACAAGGAGGGCGCCAATTGCTTGAAACTGCAAAATGACTGACCTCTAACAGTGAAGCTCCCCATCTAAATGCACCCATATTAATACATTCTTTTGCCCAACCAAGTAGTCCAGAAGCAAGCCCGTAGTGTGCAGACACATTTTGAGGTGAAATATTAAGAGCTTGTTGAAATTGCTCAACTCCCTTAATGCATAAAGACCACAATATCAAATTTCATCATCGCATCTACATAATATAAGCAATTGGTACAAAGGAAGAAGTTCAATAAATTTACATTCAATACACAAATCTATTATATCCCTTAGTATAGGCAAATGGTATTAAAATGTGCTTGCTCAAAAGTGCATTGCAAGTCCAACTGTGCGCTTCACAGCGACAACACTGGATAACTACAAGGATGTTTAAAAAGATATTTGTTCCAACTATACCATAAACGGACCTTCTTCATCAAGCAATTAAGGTAGACAAATAGAACTAAGAAAAAAAAATTACCTTTCTAAAAGAACCAAGCAACAAAAAGATGTTTCCACTTTCAAGAAACGCAAAGATGCTTGAATCATCCAATTCAATAGCTCGCCCATATGACTGTCAAAAATAATAATAAAACTACTACTTTAATAATGGAACTACAACTTCAGACAATAAAGAACCGGCTATAAGCTGAGCGCCTGAGAAACAGGACACGTAGAGAAGAGCAGTGGCAGTAAAACAAAAACCTTAATAGCAGCAGTAAACATGCCAAGTCGATGGTAAGCAAGACCAAGAGCCTAGCAAGGAAAGATTTTGAAACGTAAGTTTGAAAAAGAGAGTTAAAAAAATAACATAAAAGTTAAAGAGAAATTGAAAAACATACTTCCCAGAGACGAGGAGAGGTTGGGTAGCCTCGTATGGCATGTTGAAGACTCTGAACAGCATCAGACCAGTTGTCGTTATGCAATTGCAGATAACCCAATCGTCGAAATGCCCAGAAAGCCCTCGGTGACTTCTCTGAAGCCTCTCTGCATACGCCTATTTCCAAGCTCTCTTTTCCTCCTTGCTCCAACAAATCACATAAACCATCCTGTTGTATTCCGTATTTGTTTGTTCGTTCGTTAATACAAAATAAATTTGTTTATTTATTGAAAGAAAAATAATTTAATAGAAAAATAATTTAATAGGATAATGTGGTACTCACTCACCCCAGAGTCAGAATCATCAGGATTGAGAGAAATGGCTCTCTGGTAACACTTGAGAGCTCTATGGTTATCTGAGCAAACTCCCCTGTAATAATCACCCAAATATCTGAAAGCCGCTGCGTTTTGAGGGTTAAATTTGGCCGATTTTACAAAATGCTCGGCTGCTTTTTCCTTTGATTCTGATCTCTCCCACAGGTACACCCCCTGAAATTTAAAAATAAAAAAATAATTTTTCATAAATTCATCATGAAAATTCATCAAACAATTTATTAAATAAATAGTTATGGAAATTACGAGATCAAAGTGAACGGAAGGGTCCTCCGGATTGGCTTCTAAAGATTCCTCCAATTGTTTTAACAGAGCTTCGTTTTCCTCTTCCTGAAACAAACACAACCCATCGTCATTCAATAATAGTTATAATAACTAACACTTAACAAATTATACAGAAGCAAATTCAAGGAGATGACCGTTTTATTCATTTTCGAAACTTAAACCCTAAACCACTCTTCAGGCTTCAGTTCAGGTTTATATACTGAAAACGAAATTCAATATCCAATCCCTCCTATTTCGCCACTTCTACTTTACTTCGATACTATACATTTTCGAACAGTGTTCCATGCGGGTTTTCAAATTTCCAGTTCCACACCTTTTAATTCTATCGATTTTTCTCATCAAATATTCCTTCCTGGTTTCTTGCTCTTTACTTTCAATTTTTTTTTTTCTTTTGACACATGATGAAGATAATCAGTCTGGGCCGTTTCAGTGAAGAGAGGCCCAGCTTGAATGAAGCAGGCTGCTCCACTTCAGTGGCCCAGCTCCATTGAAGCAGCTCTTTAGCCCAATCATATATATATATATATATATATAATGAATATCATAACAGCCCAGACAATGACACAAATACAACTTCTAACAATTATGAGCCTAAATTTTTTTCTTGCAATGTGGATCTTCATTAATTGATGTTCATCAAAATTAAAAGGCATAAATTTTGTTAGTTCTGATCAGAAAAATATGCTACATCCTCAATGAAACTTCATTATTTCTCATTTAGTAGTAAAAAAATAGAAATAATATCCTGCTGAAATGCTGAGGATAAATGCATTTATCCACTTCGTCACTACATTTTTCTTTTATTACTCATCAAAGGCAAATTTTTTGATCAAATAACATTGCTTCTATTTGGTGGCCACTGCAATTATACTGCTCACTAAACTGGCCTGCTCTTTAGCAATCTCCACCTGTGAATCCTGCATTCCAACCCAAACAATGAATCAAACCATAACTTTGTAAATATTACTTTGAAATGCATTCAATTTTTGAAGAACCATTTACCTGTGCATCAATCAACCGTCCAACTGCTCTCTTGCTTGACTCTTGAAGTTCACCGGCTATCAGAATTTCATCCAATATATAATAAGCCTGCTCGTTCAAAATCAAAAGCTCTTCACTAATCCAATCAAAAGCCTTTTCTTTTCTTTTGAGATAGTAATAAAATAGGTAATGTTTGCCAGCATAAATGAGGCAGATTCAAGGAAAATACCTTATGAAAGTTATAAATCAAGTCCAGCTCACAAACCTAACAGGAAAGCAGAAAATTCCAAGAAAAGTTAATTTTAGATATCACAACAATAAGCTTTCTTATTATTAATTATTTCAAGGCTTAGGAATCTCACATTGCCAAAATAGCGATCCAAAATCTCAACATAGTGGTGGATTATCGCCAGAATCTCCAGTTCATTGTCCTCTGAATCGATGCACATGCAGAAATAGAGGCCGGCATATCTGAAACATAAATAAATTGTTTTCATATTAAGTCTAATGTATTGCATGAACTGTGAATGGAGTTTGGAGTATGTTGATACCTTTTGTAAACAACTTTTAACCCTCTCCACTCCACAAAGTTGCAAAGCCTGGGGCCTCGACTAAGGATTATGCCACAAAGCTCTCGAATAACCTTGTCCAAGTTAATTACCATTCACCACTCATCAACATTCATGTTCAAATTACATCACACAAGAAGATTTCAATTAAAGCTCGAGCAAAGGAGTCTACATTTCTCAGTCAACAAACAATCTAATGCATCTCTATGACTCTATTCAAATCTAAATCATCAGAAAAAGCAGAAGAAAACTGTACCAAATGTCATCCAACAGAACAGTAAAATTAGATAGAGGGAATCTGAAGCAAGTTGAATGATAAGGTGAGAGTATTTCAGTGAATTTAACGGAGAGAGTTGAAGATACCTGAGCTCTTTCTTTCTGGGAATAGGGTGAATACCATTTGGTGAGTCTCACTTTTCCTTGGCGACTAACGAGAATCACAAAGTGAATCTAAAACACATGAAGACGCAGTGATATATAATACAAGAAGAGCACAAGACGAAAATATTTTCCAACACCAGAACAAGTATGTGATGTAAAACTCTTCAGGCTGATTTTGATAGATTAATTCTGTTTATATCCTCTTAAAAAATTTCAATAAATTCTGCGTATTATCCCAATCACATCTACTTAGGAGGATCTATTTAAAACATTTTCGATCTCTAATCACAATGCTGGTGCTGTGAATCAAGTGTCAGTTTATAAAATTGCAACCAAGAAATGTGAAGAATAAGAGAAAACATACCATGATTTACCTGGAGGGCCACAAGGGTGGTAACTGTGGGATAATTTTTCTTAAGAAATAGTCGAGGTGTGTGTAAATTAATGCCGACACCTCAATCAAGGAAAAAATTTGTTAAAGTTAGGTTGTTTCTTTGTATAGAATGAATTATGGATATGAAAAATGCTTTCAATTCGCACAAAAAAACCGGGCCTTCCCAACGGCCAAAGAAGATAATAGTCCGTTTAACAAAGTAAATAAAACGGTGTGTTTTCCTGTTGGCGGCAAATAGCCACAAATCTTACAGGTTAGATTCACTTGGAGCTAGTCCTCGGCAAAATCATTCGGAGTTGACTCTGTTAAATAATAAAAACGTGGAAGGAATGAATATTAAACCAGCTTGACATCATTTATACGTAAACTTTTAATAATGTTATAGGTAATCTGGCAATTAATAAATGAAATTAAATTCCATTAGTCAAAATAATGATCAGCGCTTTAATGGTGGTTGGCTGTAATATTTAACTGTCAACTATCAATAAAGGAAATTTCGTCATTCTTTCTTCTCATTTGTGCTTTTGGTAAAGGCAAATCAGCTGCTAATTTCATCTCCAGACTCCATGGCAGAATAACCAATGGTTTCCAGTCTTTCTACAAACAAATAATAATGTTGGTTGATGCATTACATACTGACTATCTGGAGAACCCACCAAACAGTTTTATACATAAATCAGTTGACCCACTCTAAAAGCCTGTACAACAACTACATAAAACCACTCTGCTTATATTGCAAGAAACATAATATAACTTCCTCTTTCTACTACAACTATTCAGCTTACACATTCCCCTTATCAGACAAAATAAACAAGCAGACTTGTTATTTATCCTACATAGACCCAAAAAAATTTAAGGATATGGTTATCTCCCTTCAGCTAATTCTCTGTGGATGAGATACCGAAAGGTTGAACTTTGTGGTAGCCAATTGATACATTTTTCGTACCTTCCCTTGATGCATTTTCTGATAGCATTCTGTTGCACTTCTGATACGCAATCTGTTATTAACTCCAAGACCCCTGATACATCTAATGACATATCCTTTGCAAAGTAGTATACAATTTTTGGGAGATAAATCTTCGATTCCTTGTGGATGCACAAGCTGGATTGAATAAAATCTTCAAATGCAAGTTTGAGATCATGAAATATACTCTTAGCAGTGTAAACTCGAACCTAAATCATTAAGAAGTTTGTGAATCAGAAAAAAGCAGTGCCAAGAATAGAAATAGTAAATCTATGATGGCTACAAATTTGACTGGCATAAGAAATATACATACCACAGGATCAGAGTAAGCCCCTGAACAAAGTGCAAAATGAACAAGCGGCTCTGGATATTCTAAGGCATATACATGCTTGGTGTTGCCAGTCTTAAATTTCCTTCCTGGAGAAAACAGCGTTTGTAGCCTCTGCATTATGAAACAGAAAAGTTTGAATGATCTGCCACATCTAATATTTTAGATTAGGCATTAAAAACTTAAACTTGTACTTTATACAGATTAATATATCCCAGCCCTGATTTGAATTGGCTTAACCAGCTAAAACATGAAGGCAAGTTGTCTCTGACTGGAAATTGCCCAATATACCTCATCCACATGTACCAACTATAAATTGCAATGAAACTCTCAAGACCACTATATCATTTTTATTCTCTAAGGTCATTATTTCTTAGGGTTGCTGCAATCCAAGGCACTAATTCCAATAGTAGAGATCAATTCAGTCAACAGAACACGCTAAGATGCTTATGGTACAGTTAAACAGATTGCTCCCCTGATCCCCTGCAAGAGGGGCCTCCTTGAAGTCTTCAACCCAAGAGAAAGGAGCTTTTCAATCAAGCCACCATTTCTGCCTTGAGACTTACAAGCAACCAATAAAATAAGCATGCACAACCATGATACATGTAAGATTTTGCAATATAAATGCATACCGGTGCTGACTGGTGTGGCCGAATTCCTAGAATCGAGCTTTGAATGATGTATGCATCTACACAATGTCCGCCCACATTGTATGCTGACTGAAAGATGAATAAATATGAACAGTTATATTTAGAAATTTATAACGAATCACATTAACTAAATATGAGATTAACAAAACCTTTAAAATGGAGGTACTCTTTACACGATTACTAGTTCCATGTGCTAAATATGCCTGTAAATAAAATCCCCAGAGCATATCAGATATAAACATCAAACAGAGATTAGGATCACAAAAGTTCTAGTCAACATTGTATAATATCATTGTGACTCTGAAGCAAAATTAATTTCAGTTATCATATTATATACAGATTAAGACTATTGCTGGCAATAGGCAGAGGTCCAACCAACAAAGGGTCCTCTATATTTTGTATTAATCAAACAATGATTGGGATGATACTTTGCAATGGATCAGTTGTTAACCTTTTTCTACCGTTTCACAATTTTATTTTGGTGTCCTGTTAGATGAGACAAATATATTTCAACACATGTTGTATCATAAGCCATACTTAAAGGAAAGATAAGCTTCTCAAAAACATACATGCATAGCCAAGGCATTGTGAATGTTGATCCAGAATGCAAGCTTCTCTTCCCGCTTCATCTTCGTCGGGTCAACCTTCTCAAGACTTCGAACCAATGACCTATAAAGCTTTAAAATGAATGAGAAGACTAAAAAAGTATTACATTAATCACGTTCTTACTTTAACAAAGTGTTGGAATCTCATTCAGCAATATGTATATTTGAAGGATAAAATTCAAACAAACACCACTGCAGCTACTGTACACATTAGATAATGCAGTCAATTTGCAAGTTGAACTATAGCATAGCTGGGTTCATGTTGACCACCTGAAATTTTGTAGCATTTCGGCAGCATAATTGAAACTATCCTCATCTAAATATATCTTCAGTACTTCAATTGCAGCATGTGGTCCTCTCTCTTCTTTCAACCCTTTATGTACGGAAGCATCCTCATGGTAACTTGGACTCCAACTATCACAAGGATTCTTAGAAGAAAATATGCTTGAGGAGGACAGAGACGAAGTGGGGGAAGCTGACAAGCCCGCATTGCTGTGAGGGGCACTGGCGAGTTTGCAGTATATAGAAGATATGCATCTCACGATATCTTCAGAGAGTCTTTCTGGAGTATTAATGTAGTTCTCCAAGCGAGAGGCACAAAGGTGATCAGCGAGGCTGAGATGACCAGAACCTTTTCTTTTCTCATCCTGCATATGCACACAACACATGAAATTGTAACTTACATGTCTTAGGTGAATATAAACTTGTGCAAAGAAGGAAGCTCAATTACATAAATTTAGGTGATGGTGCATGATGCATAATTACCCTTGTAGAAGCTGCTTTTAAACAAGCTGCAGAATTTCTATTATCTGAAGTGAATGAATCATGTCCAGGAGAAGCGTGGCTATGAGGAGAAAAATCATCCTTCTGGATTTCTGGCTCCAATTTACAATAAGATTGATTTGGTACAATTTGTGTTGGAGATCCTGCCTTCAACTGTAAATAGGTCCCAGTAATATTTGATAATGTCGGTAGATGCTCTTCAAAAGCTGTCCGATAAAGTGAAAGAAGATAGCGTTCCAAACACAAAATATCAGCTTCAAGTGTAGCAATCTCCTTCCTCAGTTCTACAGAAGACTGCATTAGATGCTCAAAAGTCAAATTAGATTTAAACAAAATAGGAAACAGATTAAAGATAATGATTACATTTGTTGTTTGAATTTTGTTCCCCCGGAAATGGTAGTAAATTGCCTAGATGGGTGTTGAATATTTATAGCCAACCCAAGCATAAAAAGTTTGACCATCAATTTCTTATGAATTTTTCCATATGGTTGGCAATGTAGATCAGAGCCGTGTATGAGATAGAAACCTTTAATGTTGTAGTGTTGTTGGAAGGAATTGCTATGATGGAACGACAACTTGCTGCTTTCTCAGAGTCCGGAGATGGGGAACTTTGGTGCCGTACTGTCCTCTCCAACTGTACAGTCCATGTCCAAAAATGAGAGCATGAAAGAATAAACAATGCTATGAATTTGGGATATTAAGTCAAACAATTCAAGCTGAATTGAAGACTAATTGAAAAAGCTCCTTGTACCAGAAAACAAGGTAAAACGTGGTCAACCAAATTTAACTGCTGACTAGTGTGGTTCATACTTCATATTGGGGTTACCCCGAGTCTTAAAATTTGCCATCTTATTGGAAATTCTGCAAATTTTAAGTACTTGGAATCACATTCTGTTGTTGCTGTATGATTAATCTTAAAATCCAAACGAAAAGTAATACCGGCATGTTTTGTCACATAATAAGACATAAACAACCAGCCTATTTCTAGGAGAGCCAGGCACCCCAAATTTTGATTTTGAGAACAAGTAGTTTAGTTCATCTTGGAGAACATGGAAAGTACTCGGTCTCCTTGGCAAAAAACTCCACCTCTGTAAATTTTATAGCGCTTTTAACAAGGTGTATAAGATCCTAAAACTATTTCCTCAATCTTGATAGTCACTTAAATACAGAGAGACCGAGCTGGAAAGGAAAAGAAACTGCCAACACCCCACATCCCCAAAAGATAAAAGACGACAAAAAACCAGATATCAACGATATGGTGGAAGTTATATATAAAGTGAAACAAATTATTGGCAAAAAGAACCACTGTAAACTTTTGATCTACCACCAACATATTTCAGGCAATGAAAATGACATAAAAGGAAGCAAATCTAAAGCAACCGCACTTACAGGAATTAATTGGGAGGAGAGTCTAGGCGATATATTGATTATGTTTTGTAGCAGCCCATTGTCAAGAGTACTGTAACTAACCCAAGATAATATTACTGGTACTGGATATAAACAGTTACTTGATGACTAACGATTAAGCAAATGCACTGGTAAAACTTACCGTAAGGAACTTGATTGTGGAGGAGAAGGACAAGAAGAAGAGGAAGAGCGGCAATTCCCACCCAGCATGATCTTTTTTTCTAATTTGCTTTATGAAATTTTCGAAGAACCTAAGAGATCACAATCAACAGTTACACTTTTAGACATAAAAATGCACCAGAAGAAGCAAAGAGAGAGAGGAAAAGTACAAGATAAAACTTCATCTTAAACTTGAAAGCATAAAGTAGAAACGACATTACCTTAGTCAAACGGCATCGATATCACTCCTAGAAAATAAGAATGGCCTGATATTATTGAATTATGCATAGTGAGATAAACAAAAAGACACTAAACATACATACAACAAAATACAATAAGCATTAACACAATCTAAATAAGGAAATAAAACTAGGCTAAATATATATAGAACAATTAAAAACCAGATGCATTTTTTGAAAACAGAGTTTCGATTCTTTGGTTATATTATTCTCTGGAATCTGCTGAAAGGAAACTAAACAACAAAAGAAACAGCAAGTCAAGAAGCTGACATTACCAGTTAGTTACAGTGAGTTAAGTGTACCCGCGCAAAACCAAACCCAAAGCCACTAACAATCAAACAAACCATCACCAAATGGCATCCGAAACAACAGAACCACCCAGCTACAAAAGCTTATTATAAACACAAATTAGAAGGAACAAAAAAATATAGATGACCCACCTTAAAATATAAGAAGTGAGTGCTGCTTAAACAAATATTTTTGTTAAAAAAAAAGGATTATGATATATGCTTGCAAACAAACAATATCTCAGAAGTGGGGACGACCCACCTAGAGGAGTTGAATAGAGCATTAAAAACAGCAATTATGAGAGATATGAGGTGATGAGAGAGAGCATATGGTTACTGTCTCCTAAAATCATAATTATTTTGATTACTGAGTAATATTAAAAAAAACACATATGCTTATTAGATTAGGTAGAGGAAAGTAAACTGTTATGATTGCGACTTTGCTCAAAAGGAATTAGGTATCTTTTAGCTCTCCTATGCCATTCCACCTCCTCCACTCCACCCATTAAAGTTTTAAAGTTTCTAGCATGCATGTCACCAGCACCTTCCCCTGTTTCTTCTTTGAATTAGTCTCTAATACAACTCTTAATTTAAACTGATATTTCATTAAATATGCTCATATTTTCTTCGATTTTAATGTGGTGAAAAGATGGAAACCTAGAAAATTACCCATCACGGAGTGAATGAATGCACTGATGAGAGCTACCGGCTGGAATGTGATTTAATGAAAGAAAACACTGATAGTAGTGGCAGAACAACCTTTTGGTTTTGCTTAAAGAAGAAATAACTAGAGACTGCTTGATTAGATGTCCAAATTATTGAAGAATAAATAAAAGAATGAATCGAGTACATCACATTAGCTGGTGCAATAAATGCTGGCGTGGGGACCTGTAAAAAAAGATCATCGGATCCGATAGCATTGAATACTTCCATTCTTCCCAAGTCTTTCCCTTACATTACACCCATGTTAACAGCATGTATAATTACAGGAATTAAAGCAAATACTAAAGACAATTTGCATTAACAAAACAGATCAAATCCAGGGTATCATGTGAAACCAGCAACACCACTGCTGTTTGAGTAATTTTAATCACTGTACAACTTATATAAGCAGAGAAGCCAAATAAATAATTGCATCGGAACTTGGGAGTTGGGAGTGATAAACTTTTTATTAGTTCTTATTGATATTACAACTGAAAATTTAATTTGGTCTTCTCGAGGCTGTCAGATTTCGGCAGGGGATCACTGGTGATTATATGCCATTCATGATAAGCATGGGTGGGTTTCAGAGTTATAAAAACTTGAGATGGGTATGAATCCGGAGCTCCAACTTTCAGAAAGGCCCGGGTTGAGGGCTGCGCTGAGGTTGGGATGTTCCGTCCAAATTCCAATCACAAAAGAATGGGCCAAGGCCAACTACAGTTTGTCCAGTACCCAAATAAAATTGCTTAATTTAGACCCGCAACTGACCTTTAACTTTAATAATAGTATTAAAACTGGGTAGTTGGAGGGAATTTGTCGTAAGGTCCAGATGTTAAAAGGCCCATAAAGATAATAAGATCTGAGATAAATGCTGCGTTTGTGGACCATCAACCTAGAACAAAAGAAGCGAAGTGTGAACCTCCTGAGAAGTTTTAAAGCAGAAGAATAGCTTAAGAGGAGGGATTCATGAATATAACTAAAGGACTAGCACTATTGAATTTGGCAGAACAACTCATATAGCCATAGCCCTACATGAAGTTATCACCAGCTTCAACCGACACAACCTGAACCTACCCAACCACTTGGTTTATACCTACCATACATATCGAATATTTCAACTTCTAAATCTTACACCATAAATTTTATCAATAATACTAAATCTGTAACCTTCTTTCATATATCTGACGTGGCAGTTAGTCATTGGTTTGCTCGCAAATGGACAGACATGACCCATACAAGCAGGCATAACCCATTTTACGAGCTAATCAATAACGAGCTACTACATCGAGGGTTGTGAGATTGGATTGTAAACTTAGCATTACTCATTTTTTATATGTATATTCATCATTTTATGTGCCAAAGGGATTTTTATGTTTATGATTATGTGTTATGTATTGTGGTTAATTTAATAGGCGCCCTTGGAAGGCAATGGGAAGAAGATTTGAGTTGAAAAGGTTGAGAGCCGAAGATAAGATCAGAGTGGTGAATGGTGATGGATGGATGGATGAATGCAAACAGGAGAAGTCTCTTCAATGTTGAAATCTTACAGTGGAGATGGAGCCATTGTGTTTTGATAAATAGGCCACACGTGTGCATGTCCACATCTATCTATATCTAATATCTTATCCATCTTCTTCTTTTTTCATGAATTAAAACAAGCGTATAAGTATTTCCAGTTAATTATCTTACTGGAGGGGAGGTCACCATGTACATATGGAACCAATTATTTGAGGGCTGGCCCGGACAGTCAACGGTCAATCACATTACCATCACCAACTCTCATATATATTCTTTTGCATTTGGCAGCAAGGAAGAAGCCGATCCATTAAAACCCCCCAGACAGCTCAGCTGATAGTGTTTTTCCTTATCATAAAAGTTTCTGCAAATAATTTCATCAAATCTTTGCTTCTGCATGCTTACAAATACTCACAGACACACTGCCTGTTTCTTCATTTTCAATTTCGGAAGATTATTGTCGTTCTCCCGCTAAACAGCGAAACAACGGTCAACCCAATCTCTGATATATCATAATCCTTGGACCAGTTCTTCATCACATATTTTTCTATTATATATATATATAGGTGTAGGTCTATCATCTATGTTGACGTGTGACACAAATTCTGTTTATATTGTCCTTATCTATTTAGATGTTTAGTAAGGACATTTTTTTTATTCTCAAGGTCTTAGGATTTTAATATATAAACTCCCTAATGTTATCGGTGAGATATCATTATATTTCTCTTTATTCTTTTTCTTCCTGAAACCTATTGAGAAAGAGAGAGAGCAGATTTGTAATCAGACTTTGATTATAGTGGATTATTCCTCATCCTCTGCGCGTGGTTTTTCCTAATTTGGGTTTCCACGTAAATTCTAATGTCATTTGTTTTATATTTCTCGCTTGTTTCATTTGACTTTCATAGTTTTTGGGTATATTTCAAAAAAATTGGTATCAGAGCCAGGTTTAATGGCGTCTACTTCAGGATTCGACACGACCGGATTATCCTGTAAGGCTAAAATTGAGAAGTTTGATGGTACAACAAGCTTTGTAATATGGCAAGTCAGAATGATGGTAGTATTGACAAAGGAAGGTACCAAGAAGGCACTGCAGGAGAAGGCCAAGAAGCCTGAGACTATGACAGATGCTGAATGGGAGGATATCTAGCATTGACTTCCGATGTACTCAGAGAGATATTGGAAGTGAAGACAGTAGCAGAAGCATGGAAAAAGTTGGAGAATAAGTACCTAACAAAATCTCTCACGAATAGGCTGCAGTTAAAGCAACGTCTTTACACATTGCGATTGTTAGAAGGTAGTTCCTTGAATTCACATCTAGCTAAATTTTCAACAATAATTACAGACTTAAGTAAAATTGATGTGAAAATTGAGGATGAGGATCACTAATTACATGCTCATTTTCATTGATGATTTCTCTAGAAGAGTTTGGGCATAAGGAGAAGAGTCAAGTTTCTAAAACCTTCAAACAGTGGAAGACTTTAGTTGAAAGGCAAACACGTAAGCACATCAAGAGGCTTAGAACAGACAACAGGCTTGAGTTTTGTAATGAAAAATTCAGTGAGTTCTGTAGAAATGAAGGCATTGCAAGACATAGACCAGTTGTAGGAACTCCACAACAAAATGGAGTTGTAGAAAGGATGAACAGAACAGTACTTGAGAAAGCTCAATGTATGCTTTCAAATGCAGGCTTAGGGAAGGAGTTTTGGGCTGAAGCAGTAAACACAGCAATTTGGCTAGCTAACCGCTCTCCCAACACATCTATTAAGTGTAAGACCATAGAAAAGGTATGGTCTGATAAGCCTGCCAATTATTCTATATTGAGAGTTTTTGGTCTCATGTAAATGAAGGAAAGCTTGAACAAAAAGCAAAGAAGTGTGTGTCCCTTGGTATTCATCTAGTGTGAAAGGATACAAATTATGGTATCCAGATCACAATAAGTTCTTAATTAGTAGAGATGTGACATTTGACGAGTCTTCCATGCTCAAAGACAAAGGAGAAAAATCAAGAAAGACACATGTTCAGGTCAAGGAGAAAGATCAAAAACAGGTGGAGTTTAAAGTTGTTGCTCAGCCTACACAATCTCTTAGTTCTATTCTAACCCAGAGTGACAATCAAGTTAATGAAGAAAGCTTAGAAAATTCGAAGGAGATTCAAGAGGATCAACAAGAGCAGTCTTATAGTCTTGCCAAAAATAGACCTAGGAAACAACAGGAATATAACTTCCTCTTTCTAATACAAATTTCAGCTACACATTCCCTTATTAGACAAAATAAGCAAGCAGACTTGTTTTTATCCATAGACCAAAAAAATTTAAGGATATGGTTATCTCCCTTCAGCTAATTCTCTGTGGATGAGATACCGAAAGTTGAACTTTGTGGTAGCCAATTGATACATTTTTCGTACCTTCCCTTGATGCATTTTCTGATAGCATTCTGTTGCACTTCTGATGCGCAATCTGTTATTAACTCCAAGACCCCTGATACATCTAATGACTATCCTTTGCAAAGTAGTATACAATTTTTGGGAGTAAATCTTTTGATTCCTTGTGGATGTACAAGCTGGATTGAATAAAATCTTCAAATGCAAGTTTGAGATCATGAAATATACTCTTAGCAGTGTAAACTCGAACCTAAATCATAAGAAGTTTGTGAATCAGAAAAAAGCAGTGCCAAGAATAGAATAGTAAATCTATGATGGCTACAAATTTGACTGGCATAAGAAATATACTACACAGGATCAGAGTAAGCCCCTGAAAAGTGCAAAATGAACAAGCGGCTCTGGATATTCTAAGGCATATACATGCTTGGTGTTGCCAGTCTTAAATTTCCTTCCTGGAGAAAACAGCGTTTGTAGCCTCTGCATTATGAACAGAAAAGTTTGAATGATCTGCCGCATCTAATATTTTAGATTAGGCATTAAAAACTTAACTTACTTTATACAGATTAATATATCCCAGCCCTGATTTGAATTGGCTTAACCAGCTAAAACATGAAGGCAAGTTGTCTCTGACTGGAAATTGCCCATATACCTCATCCACATGTACCAACTATAAATTGCAATGCAACTTCAAGACCACACATCATTTTAATTCTCTAAGGCATTATTTCTTACGGTTGCTGCAATCCAAGGCACTAATTCCAATAGTAGAGTCAATTCAGTCAACAGAACACGCTAAGATGCTTATGGTACAGTTAAACAGATTGCTCCCCTGATCCCCGCAAGAGGGGCCTCCTTGAAGTCTTCAACCCAAGAGAAAGGAGCTTTTCAATCAAGCCACCATTTCTGCCTTGAGACTTACAAGCAACCAATAAAATAAGCATGCACAACCATGTATACATGTAGATTTTGCAATATAATGCATACCGGTGCTGACTGGTGTGGCCGAATTCCTAGAATCGAGCTTTGAATGAAGTATGCATCTACACAATGTCCGCCACATTGTATGCTGACTGAAAGATGAATAAATATGAACAGTTATATTTAGAAATTTATAACGAATCACATTAACTAATATGAGATTACAAAACCTTTAAAATGGAGGTACTCTTTACACATTACTAGTTCCATGTGCTAAAAGCTGTAAATAAAATCCCCAGAGCATATCAGAATAAAATCAAACAGAGATTAGGATCACAAAAGTTCTAGTCAACATTGTATAATACATTGTGACTCTGAAGCAAATAATTTCAGTTATCATATTATATACAGATTAAGACTATTGTGGCAATAGGCAGAGGGTCCAACCACAAAGGGTCCTCTATATTTTGATTAATCAAACATGATTGGGATGATACTTTGCAATGGATCAGTTGTTAACTTTTTCTACCGTTTCACAATTTTATTTTGGTGTCCTGTTAGATGAGACAAATATATTTCAACACAGTTGTATCATAAGCATACTTAAAGGAAAGATAAGTTCTCAAAAACATACATGCATAGCCAAGGCATTGTGAATGTTGATCCAGAATGCAAGCTTCTCTTCCCGCTTCATCTTCGTCGGGTCAACCTTCTCAGACTTCGAACCAATGACCTATACAGCTTTAAAATGAATGAGAAGACTAAAAAAGCATTACATTAATCACGTTCTTACTTTAACAAAGTGTTGAATCTCATTAGAATATGTATATTTGAAGGATAAATTCAAACAAACACCACTGCAGCTACTGTACACATTAGATAATGCAGTCAATTTGCAAGTTGAACTATAGCATAGCTGGGTTCATGTTGACCACTGTAAATTTTGTAGCATTTCGGCAGCATAATTGAAACTATCCTCATCTAAATATCTTCAGTACTAATGCAGCATGTGGTCTCTCTCTTTTTCAACCCTTTATGTACGGAAGCCCTCATGGTAACTTGGACTCCAACTATCACAAGGATTCTTAGAAGAATTGCTTGAGGAGGACAGAGACGAAGTGGGGGAAGCTGACAAGCCCGCATTGCTGTGAGGGGCACTGGCGAGTTTGCAGTATATAGAAGATATGCATCTCACGAATTCAGAGAGTCTTTCTGGAGTATTAAGTAGTCTCCAAGCGAGAGGCACAAAGGTGATCAGCGAGGCTGAGATGACCAGAACCTTTTCTTTTCTCATCCTGCATATGCACACAACACATGAAATTGTAACTTACATGTCTTAGGTGAATATAAACTTGTGCAAAGAAGAAGCTCAATTACATAAATTTGGTGATGGTGCATGATGCATAATTACCCTTGTAGAAGCTGCTTTTAAAAACTGCAGAATTTCTATTATCTGAAGTGAATGAATCATGTCCAGGAGAAGCGTGGCTATGAGGAGAAAATCATCCTTCTGGATTTCTGGCTCCAATTTACAAGATTGATTTGGTACAATTTGTGTTGGAGATCCTGCCTTCAACTGTAATAGGTCCCAGTAATATTTGATAATGTCGGTAGATGCTCTTCAAAAGCTGTCCGATAAAGTGAAAAGAGATAGCGTTCCAAACACAAAATATCAGCTTCAAGTGTAGCAATCTCCTTCCTCATCTACAGAAGACTGCATTAGATGCTCAAAAGTCAAATTAGATTTAAACAAAATAGGAAACAGATTAAAGATAATGATTAATTTGTTGTTTGAATTTTGTCCCCCGGAAATGGTAGTAAATTGCTAGATGGGTTTGAATTTATAGCCAACCCAAGCATAAAAAGTTTGACCATCAATTTCTTATGAATTTTTCCATATGTTGGCAATGTAGATCAGAGCCGTGTATGAGATAGAAACCTTTAATGTTGTAGTGTTGTTGGAAGAATGCTATGATGGAACGACAACTTGCTGCTTTCTCAGGTCCGGAGATGGGGAACTTTGGTGCCGTACTGTCCTCTCCAACTGTACAGTCCATATCCGAAAATGAGAGCATGAAAGAATAAACAATGCTATGAATTGGGATATTAAGTCAAACAATTCAAGCTGAATTGAAGACTAATTGAAAAAGCTTCTTGTACCAGAAAACAAGGTAAAACGTGGTCAACAAATTTACTGCTGACTAGTGTGGTTCATACTTCATATGGGGTTACCCCGAGTCTTAAAATTTGCCATCTTATTGGAAATTCTGCAAATTTTAAGTATTGGAATCACATTCTGTTGTTGCTGTATGATTAATCTTAAATCCAAACGAAAAGTAATACCGGCGTTTTGTCACATAATAAGACATAACAACCAGCCATTTAGGAGAGCCAGGCACCCCAAATTTTGATTTTGAGAGCAAGTAGTTTAGTTATCTTGGAGACATGGAAAGTACTCGGTCTCCTTGGCAAAAAACTCCACCCTGTAAATTTTATAGCGCTTTTAACAGGTGTATAAGATCCTAAAACTATTTCCTCAATCTTGATACTCACTAAATACAGAGGACCGAGCTGGAAAGGAAAAGAAACTGCCAACACCCCACATCCCCAAAGATTAAAGACGACAAAAAACCAGAAACAACGATATGGTGGAAGTTATATATAAAGTGAAAAAATATTGGCAAAAGAACCACTGTAAACTTTTGATCTACTACCAACATATTTCAGGCAATGAAAATGACATAAAAGGAAGCAAATCTAAAGCAACCGCACTTACAGGAATTAATTGGGAGGAAGTCTAGGCGATAATTGATTATGTTTTGTAGCAGCCCATTGTCAAGAGTACTGTAACTAACCCAAGATAATATTACTGGTACTGGTATAAACAGTTACTGTGAGTAACGATTAAGCAAATGCACGTGTAAAACTTACCTAAGGAACTTGATTGTGGAGGAGAAGGACAGAAGAAGAGGAAGAGCGGCAATTCCACCCCGCCTGATCTTTTTTTCTAATTTGCTTTATGAAATTTTCGAAGAACCAAGAGATCAAATCAACAGTTACACTTTTAGACATAAAATGCACCAGAAGAAGCAAGAGAGAGAGGAAAAGTACAAGATGAAACTTCATCTTAAACTTGAAGCATAAAGTAGAAACGACATTACCTTAGTCAAACGGCATCGATATCACTCCTAGAAAATAAGAATGGCCTGATATTATGAATATGCATAGTGAGATAACAAAAAGACACTAAACATACATACAACAAAATACAATAGAATTAACAAATCTAAAAGGAAATAAAAACTAGGCTAAATATATATAGAACAATTAAAAACCAGATGCATTTTTGAAAACAGAGTTTCGATTCTTTGGTTATATTCTCTCGGAATTGCTGAAAGGAACTAAACAACAAAAGAAACAGCAAGTCAAGAAGCTGACATTACCAGTTAGTTACAGTGAGTTAAGTGTACCCGCGCAAAACCAAACCCAAAGCCACTAACAATCAAACAAACCATCACCAAATGGCATCCGAAACACAGAACCACCCAGCTACAAAAGCTATTATAAAACACAAATTAGAAGAGAACAAAAAAATATAGATGACCACCTAAAATATAAGAAGTGAGTGCTGCTTAAACAATATTTTTGTTAAAAAAAAAGGTTATGATATATGCTTGCAAACAAAAAAATATCTCAGAAGTGGGGACGACCCACCTAGAGGAGTTGAAAGAGCATTAAAAACAGCAATTATGAGAGATATGAGGTGATGAGAGAGAGCATATGGTTACTGTCTCCTAAAATCATAATTATTTTGATTACTGAGTAATATTAAAAAAAACACATATGCTTATTAGATTAGGTAGAGGAAAGTAAACTGTTATGATTGCGACTTTGCTCAAAAGGAATTAGGTATCTTTTAGCTCTCCTATGCCATTCCACCCCTCCACCCACCACCATTAAAGTTTTAAAGTTTCTAGCATGCATGTCACCAGCCTCCCCTTTTCTTCTTTGAATTAGTCTCAATACAACTCTTATTTAAACTGATATTTCATTAAATATGCTCATATTTTCTTCGATTTTAATGTGGTGAAAAGTGGAAACTAGAAAATTACCATCCGGAGTGAATGAATGACTGATGAGAGCTACCGGCTGGAATGTGATTTAATGAAAGAAAACACTGATAGTAGTGGCAAACAACCTTTTGGTTTTGCTTAAAGAAGAAATAACTAGAGACTGCTTGATTAGATGTCCAAATTATTGAGAATAAATAAAAGAATGAATCGAGTACATCACGTTAGCTGGTGCAATAAATGCTGGGTGGGGACCTGTAAAAAAAGATATCGGATCCGATAGCATTGAATACTTCCATTCTTCCCAAGTCTCTCCCTTACATTACACCCATGTTAACAGCATGTATAATTACAGGAATTAAAGCAATACTAAAGACAATTTGCATAACAAAACAGATCAATCCAGGGTATCATGTGAACCAGCAACACCACTGCTGTTTGAGTAATTTTAATCACTGTACAACTTATAAGCAGAAAGCCAAATAAATAATGCATCGGAACTGGGAGTTGGAGTGATAAACTTTTTATAGTTTATGAATACAACTGAAAATTTAATTTGGTCTTCTCGAGGCTGTCAGATTTCGCAGGGGATCAAGGTGATTATATGCCATTCATGATAAGCATGGGTGGGTTTCAGAGTTATTAAACTTGAGATGGGTATGAATTGGAGCTCTAACTTTCAGAAAGGCCCGGGTTGAGGGCTGCGCTGAGGTTGGGATGTTCGTCCAATTCCAATCACAAAAGAATGGGCCAAGGCCAACTACAGTTGTCCAGTACCCAAATAAATTGCTTAATGTAGACCCGCAATTCCTTTAACTTTAAGAATAGTATTAAAACTGGCTAGTGGAGGGAATTTGTCGTAAGGTCCAGATGTTAAAAGGCCATAAAGATATAGATCTGAGATAAATGTGCTGCGTTTGTGGACCATCAACCTAGAACAAAAGAAGCGAAGTGTGAACCTCCTGAGAAGTTTTAAAGCAGAAGAAATAGCTAAGAGGAGGATTCATGAATATAACTAAAGGACTAGCACTATTGAATTGGCAGAACAACTCATATAGCCATAGCCTACATGAAGTTATCACCAGCTTCAACCGACACAACCTGAACCTACCCAACCACTTGGTTTATACCTACCATACATACGAATATTTCAACTTCTAATCTTACACCATAAATTTATCAATAATACTAAATCTGTAACCTTCTTCATATATCTGACGTGGCAGTTAGTCATTGGTTTGCTCGCAAATGGGACAGCATACAACTTCTAACAATTATGAGCCTAAATTTTTTTCTTGCAATGTGGATCTTCATTAATTGATGTTCATCAAAATTAAAAGGCATAAATTTTGTTAGTTCTGATCAGAAAAATATGCTACATCCTCAATGAAACTTCATTATTTCTCATTTAGTAGTAAAAAAATAGAAATAATATCCTGCTGAAATGCTGAGGATAAATGCATTTATCCACTTCGTCACTACATTTTTCTTTTATTACTCATCAAAGGCAAATTTTTTGATCAAATAACATTGCTTCTATTTGGTGGCCACTGCAATTATACTGCTCACTAAACTGGCCTGCTCTTTAGCAATCTCCACCTGTGAATCCTGCATTCCAACCCAAACAATGAATCAAACCATAACTTTGTAAATATTACTTTGAAATGCATTCAATTTTTGAAGAACCATTTACCTGTGCATCAATCAACCGTCCAACTGCTCTCTTGCTTGACTCTTGAAGTTCACCGGCTATCAGAATTTCATCCAATATATAATAAGCCTGCTCGTTCAAAATCAAAAGCTCTTCACTAATCCAATCAAAAGCCTTTTCTTTTCTTTTGAGATAGTAATAAAATAGGTAATGTTTGCCAGCATAAATGAGGCAGATTCAAGGAAAATACCTTATGAAAGTTATAAATCAAGTCCAGCTCACAAACCTAACAGGAAAGCAGAAAATTCCAAGAAAAGTTAATTTTAGATATCACAACAATAAGCTTTCTTATTATTAATTATTTCAAGGCTTAGGAATCTCACATTGCCAAAATAGCGATCCAAAATCTCAACATAGTGGTGGATTATCGCCAGAATCTCCAGTTCATTGTCCTCTGAATCGATGCACATGCAGAAATAGAGGCCGGCATATCTGAAACATAAATAAATTGTTTTCATATTAAGTCTAATGTATTGCATGAACTGTGAATGGAGTTTGGAGTATGTTGATACCTTTTGTAAACAACTTTTAACCCTCTCCACTCCACAAAGTTGCAAAGCCTGGGGCCTCGACTAAGGATTATGCCACAAAGCTCTCGAATAACCTTGTCCAAGTTAATTACCATTCACCACTCATCAACATTCATGTTCAAATTACATCACACAAGAAGATTTCAATTAAAGCTCGAGCAAAGGAGTCTACATTTCTCAGTCAACAAACAATCTAATGCATCTCTATGACTCTATTCAAATCTAAATCATCAGAAAAAGCAGAAGAAAACTGTACCAAATGTCATCCAACAGAACAGTAAAATTAGATAGAGGGAATCTGAAGCAAGTTGAATGATAAGGTGAGAGTATTTCAGTGAATTTAACGGAGAGAGTTGAAGATACCTGAGCTCTTTCTTTCTGGGAATAGGGTGAATACCATTTGGTGAGTCTCACTTTTCCTTGGCGACTAACGAGAATCACAAAGTGAATCTAAAACACATGAAGACGCAGTGATATATAATACAAGAAGAGCACAAGACGAAAATATTTTCCAACACCAGAACAAGTATGTGATGTAAAACTCTTCAGGCTGATTTTGATAGATTAATTCTGTTTATATCCTCTTAAAAAATTTCAATAAATTCTGCGTATTATCCCAATCACATCTACTTAGGAGGATCTATTTAAAACATTTTCGATCTCTAATCACAATGCTGGTGCTGTGAATCAAGTGTCAGTTTATAAAATTGCAACCAAGAAATGTGAAGAATAAGAGAAAACATACCATGATTTACCTGGAGGGCCACAAGGGTGGTAACTGTGGGATAATTTTTCTTAAGAAATAGTCGAGGTGTGTGTAAATTAATGCCGACACCTCAATCAAGGAAAAAATTTGTTAAAGTTAGGTTGTTTCTTTGTATAGAATGAATTATGGATATGAAAAATGCTTTCAATTCGCACAAAAAAACCGGGCCTTCCCAACGGCCAAAGAAGATAATAGTCCGTTTAACAAAGTAAATAAAACGGTGTGTTTTCCTGTTGGCGGCAAATAGCCACAAATCTTACAGGTTAGATTCACTTGGAGCTAGTCCTCGGCAAAATCATTCGGAGTTGACTCTGTTAAATAATAAAAACGTGGAAGGAATGAATATTAAACCAGCTTGACATCATTTATACGTAAACTTTTAATAATGTTATAGGTAATCTGGCAATTAATAAATGAAATTAAATTCCATTAGTCAAAATAATGATCAGCGCTTTAATGGTGGTTGGCTGTAATATTTAACTGTCAACTATCAATAAAGGAAATTTCGTCATTCTTTCTTCTCATTTGTGCTTTTGGTAAAGGCAAATCAGCTGCTAATTTCATCTCCAGACTCCATGGCAGAATAACCAATGGTTTCCAGTCTTTCTACAAACAAATAATAATGTTGGTTGATGCATTACATACTGACTATCTGGAGAACCCACCAAACAGTTTTATACATAAATCAGTTGACCCACTCTAAAAGCCTGTACAACAACTACATAAAACCACTCTGCTTATATTGCAAGAAACATAATATAACTTCCTCTTTCTACTACAACTATTCAGCTTACACATTCCCCTTATCAGACAAAATAAACAAGCAGACTTGTTATTTATCCTACATAGACCCAAAAAAATTTAAGGATATGGTTATCTCCCTTCAGCTAATTCTCTGTGGATGAGATACCGAAAGGTTGAACTTTGTGGTAGCCAATTGATACATTTTTCGTACCTTCCCTTGATGCATTTTCTGATAGCATTCTGTTGCACTTCTGATACGCAATCTGTTATTAACTCCAAGACCCCTGATACATCTAATGACATATCCTTTGCAAAGTAGTATACAATTTTTGGGAGATAAATCTTCGATTCCTTGTGGATGCACAAGCTGGATTGAATAAAATCTTCAAATGCAAGTTTGAGATCATGAAATATACTCTTAGCAGTGTAAACTCGAACCTAAATCATTAAGAAGTTTGTGAATCAGAAAAAAGCAGTGCCAAGAATAGAAATAGTAAATCTATGATGGCTACAAATTTGACTGGCATAAGAAATATACATACCACAGGATCAGAGTAAGCCCCTGAACAAAGTGCAAAATGAACAAGCGGCTCTGGATATTCTAAGGCATATACATGCTTGGTGTTGCCAGTCTTAAATTTCCTTCCTGGAGAAAACAGCGTTTGTAGCCTCTGCATTATGAAACAGAAAAGTTTGAATGATCTGCCACATCTAATATTTTAGATTAGGCATTAAAAACTTAAACTTGTACTTTATACAGATTAATATATCCCAGCCCTGATTTGAATTGGCTTAACCAGCTAAAACATGAAGGCAAGTTGTCTCTGACTGGAAATTGCCCAATATACCTCATCCACATGTACCAACTATAAATTGCAATGAAACTCTCAAGACCACTATATCATTTTTATTCTCTAAGGTCATTATTTCTTAGGGTTGCTGCAATCCAAGGCACTAATTCCAATAGTAGAGATCAATTCAGTCAACAGAACACGCTAAGATGCTTATGGTACAGTTAAACAGATTGCTCCCCTGATCCCCTGCAAGAGGGGCCTCCTTGAAGTCTTCAACCCAAGAGAAAGGAGCTTTTCAATCAAGCCACCATTTCTGCCTTGAGACTTACAAGCAACCAATAAAATAAGCATGCACAACCATGATACATGTAAGATTTTGCAATATAAATGCATACCGGTGCTGACTGGTGTGGCCGAATTCCTAGAATCGAGCTTTGAATGATGTATGCATCTACACAATGTCCGCCCACATTGTATGCTGACTGAAAGATGAATAAATATGAACAGTTATATTTAGAAATTTATAACGAATCACATTAACTAAATATGAGATTAACAAAACCTTTAAAATGGAGGTACTCTTTACACGATTACTAGTTCCATGTGCTAAATATGCCTGTAAATAAAATCCCCAGAGCATATCAGATATAAACATCAAACAGAGATTAGGATCACAAAAGTTCTAGTCAACATTGTATAATATCATTGTGACTCTGAAGCAAAATTAATTTCAGTTATCATATTATATACAGATTAAGACTATTGCTGGCAATAGGCAGAGGTCCAACCAACAAAGGGTCCTCTATATTTTGTATTAATCAAACAATGATTGGGATGATACTTTGCAATGGATCAGTTGTTAACCTTTTTCTACCGTTTCACAATTTTATTTTGGTGTCCTGTTAGATGAGACAAATATATTTCAACACATGTTGTATCATAAGCCATACTTAAAGGAAAGATAAGCTTCTCAAAAACATACATGCATAGCCAAGGCATTGTGAATGTTGATCCAGAATGCAAGCTTCTCTTCCCGCTTCATCTTCGTCGGGTCAACCTTCTCAAGACTTCGAACCAATGACCTATACAGCTTTAAAATGAATGAGAAGACTAAAAAAGTATTACATTAATCACGTTCTTACTTTAACAAAGTGTTGGAATCTCATTCAGCAATATGTATATTTGAAGGATAAAATTCAAACAAACACCACTGCAGCTACTGTACACATTAGATAATGCAGTCAATTTGCAAGTTGAACTATAGCATAGCTGGGTTCATGTTGACCACCTGAAATTTTGTAGCATTTCGGCAGCATAATTGAAACTATCCTCATCTAAATATATCTTCAGTACTTCAATTGCAGCATGTGGTCCTCTCTCTTCTTTCAACCCTTTATGTACGGAAGCATCCTCATGGTAACTTGGACTCCAACTATCACAAGGATTCTTAGAAGAAAATATGCTTGAGGAGGACAGAGACGAAGTGGGGGAAGCTGACAAGCCCGCATTGCTGTGAGGGGCACTGGCGAGTTTGCAGTATATAGAAGATATGCATCTCACGATATCTTCAGAGAGTCTTTCTGGAGTATTAATGTAGTTCTCCAAGCGAGAGGCACAAAGGTGATCAGCGAGGCTGAGATGACCAGAACCTTTTCTTTTCTCATCCTGCATATGCACACAACACATGAAATTGTAACTTACATGTCTTAGGTGAATATAAACTTGTGCAAAGAAGGAAGCTCAATTACATAAATTTAGGTGATGGTGCATGATGCATAATTACCCTTGTAGAAGCTGCTTTTAAACAAGCTGCAGAATTTCTATTATCTGAAGTGAATGAATCATGTCCAGGAGAAGCGTGGCTATGAGGAGAAAAATCATCCTTCTGGATTTCTGGCTCCAATTTACAATAAGATTGATTTGGTACAATTTGTGTTGGAGATCCTGCCTTCAACTGTAAATAGGTCCCAGTAATATTTGATAATGTCGGTAGATGCTCTTCAAAAGCTGTCCGATAAAGTGAAAGAAGATAGCGTTCCAAACACAAAATATCAGCTTCAAGTGTAGCAATCTCCTTCCTCAGTTCTACAGAAGACTGCATTAGATGCTCAAAAGTCAAATTAGATTTAAACAAAATAGGAAACAGATTAAAGATAATGATTACATTTGTTGTTTGAATTTTGTTCCCCCGGAAATGGTAGTAAATTGCCTAGATGGGTGTTGAATATTTATAGCCAACCCAAGCATAAAAAGTTTGACCATCAATTTCTTATGAATTTTTCCATATGGTTGGCAATGTAGATCAGAGCCGTGTATGAGATAGAAACCTTTAATGTTGTAGTGTTGTTGGAAGGAATTGCTATGATGGAACGACAACTTGCTGCTTTCTCAGAGTCCGGAGATGGGGAACTTTGGTGCCGTACTGTCCTCTCCAACTGTACAGTCCATGTCCAAAAATGAGAGCATGAAAGAATAAACAATGCTATGAATTTGGGATATTAAGTCAAACAATTCAAGCTGAATTGAAGACTAATTGAAAAAGCTCCTTGTACCAGAAAACAAGGTAAAACGTGGTCAACCAAATTTAACTGCTGACTAGTGTGGTTCATACTTCATATTGGGGTTACCCCGAGTCTTAAAATTTGCCATCTTATTGGAAATTCTGCAAATTTTAAGTACTTGGAATCACATTCTGTTGTTGCTGTATGATTAATCTTAAAATCCAAACGAAAAGTAATACCGGCATGTTTTGTCACATAATAAGACATAAACAACCAGCCTATTTCTAGGAGAGCCAGGCACCCCAAATTTTGATTTTGAGAACAAGTAGTTTAGTTCATCTTGGAGAACATGGAAAGTACTCGGTCTCCTTGGCAAAAAACTCCACCTCTGTAAATTTTATAGCGCTTTTAACAAGGTGTATAAGATCCTAAAACTATTTCCTCAATCTTGATAGTCACTTAAATACAGAGAGACCGAGCTGGAAAGGAAAAGAAACTGCCAACACCCCACATCCCCAAAAGATAAAAGACGACAAAAAACCAGATATCAACGATATGGTGGAAGTTATATATAAAGTGAAACAAATTATTGGCAAAAAGAACCACTGTAAACTTTTGATCTACCACCAACATATTTCAGGCAATGAAAATGACATAAAAGGAAGCAAATCTAAAGCAACCGCACTTACAGGAATTAATTGGGAGGAGAGTCTAGGCGATATATTGATTATGTTTTGTAGCAGCCCATTGTCAAGAGTACTGTAACTAACCCAAGATAATATTACTGGTACTGGATATAAACAGTTACTTGATGACTAACGATTAAGCAAATGCACTGGTAAAACTTACCGTAAGGAACTTGATTGTGGAGGAGAAGGACAAGAAGAAGAGGAAGAGCGGCAATTCCCACCCAGCATGATCTTTTTTTCTAATTTGCTTTATGAAATTTTCGAAGAACCTAAGAGATCACAATCAACAGTTACACTTTTAGACATAAAAATGCACCAGAAGAAGCAAAGAGAGAGAGGAAAAGTACAAGATAAAACTTCATCTTAAACTTGAAAGCATAAAGTAGAAACGACATTACCTTAGTCAAACGGCATCGATATCACTCCTAGAAAATAAGAATGGCCTGATATTATTGAATTATGCATAGTGAGATAAACAAAAAGACACTAAACATACATACAACAAAATACAATAAGCATTAACACAATCTAAATAAGGAAATAAAACTAGGCTAAATATATATAGAACAATTAAAAACCAGATGCATTTTTTGAAAACAGAGTTTCGATTCTTTGGTTATATTATTCTCTGGAATCTGCTGAAAGGAAACTAAACAACAAAAGAAACAGCAAGTCAAGAAGCTGACATTACCAGTTAGTTACAGTGAGTTAAGTGTACCCGCGCAAAACCAAACCCAAAGCCACTAACAATCAAACAAACCATCACCAAATGGCATCCGAAACAACAGAACCACCCAGCTACAAAAGCTTATTATAAACACAAATTAGAAGGAACAAAAAAATATAGATGACCCACCTTAAAATATAAGAAGTGAGTGCTGCTTAAACAAATATTTTTGTTAAAAAAAAAGGATTATGATATATGCTTGCAAACAAACAATATCTCAGAAGTGGGGACGACCCACCTAGAGGAGTTGAATAGAGCATTAAAAACAGCAATTATGAGAGATATGAGGTGATGAGAGAGAGCATATGGTTACTGTCTCCTAAAATCATAATTATTTTGATTACTGAGTAATATTAAAAAAAACACATATGCTTATTAGATTAGGTAGAGGAAAGTAAACTGTTATGATTGCGACTTTGCTCAAAAGGAATTAGGTATCTTTTAGCTCTCCTATGCCATTCCACCTCCTCCACTCCACCCATTAAAGTTTTAAAGTTTCTAGCATGCATGTCACCAGCACCTTCCCCTGTTTCTTCTTTGAATTAGTCTCTAATACAACTCTTAATTTAAACTGATATTTCATTAAATATGCTCATATTTTCTTCGATTTTAATGTGGTGAAAAGATGGAAACCTAGAAAATTACCCATCACGGAGTGAATGAATGCACTGATGAGAGCTACCGGCTGGAATGTGATTTAATGAAAGAAAACACTGATAGTAGTGGCAGAACAACCTTTTGGTTTTGCTTAAAGAAGAAATAACTAGAGACTGCTTGATTAGATGTCCAAATTATTGAAGAATAAATAAAAGAATGAATCGAGTACATCACATTAGCTGGTGCAATAAATGCTGGCGTGGGGACCTGTAAAAAAAGATCATCGGATCCGATAGCATTGAATACTTCCATTCTTCCCAAGTCTTTCCCTTACATTACACCCATGTTAACAGCATGTATAATTACAGGAATTAAAGCAAATACTAAAGACAATTTGCATTAACAAAACAGATCAAATCCAGGGTATCATGTGAAACCAGCAACACCACTGCTGTTTGAGTAATTTTAATCACTGTACAACTTATATAAGCAGAGAAGCCAAATAAATAATTGCATCGGAACTTGGGAGTTGGGAGTGATAAACTTTTTATTAGTTCTTATTGATATTACAACTGAAAATTTAATTTGGTCTTCTCGAGGCTGTCAGATTTCGGCAGGGGATCACTGGTGATTATATGCCATTCATGATAAGCATGGGTGGGTTTCAGAGTTATAAAAACTTGAGATGGGTATGAATCCGGAGCTCCAACTTTCAGAAAGGCCCGGGTTGAGGGCTGCGCTGAGGTTGGGATGTTCCGTCCAAATTCCAATCACAAAAGAATGGGCCAAGGCCAACTACAGTTTGTCCAGTACCCAAATAAAATTGCTTAATTTAGACCCGCAACTGACCTTTAACTTTAATAATAGTATTAAAACTGGGTAGTTGGAGGGAATTTGTCGAAAGGTCCAGATGTTAAAAGGCCCATAAAGATACTAAGATCTGAGATACATGTTGCGTTTGTGGACCATCAACCTAGAACAAAAGAAGCGAAGTGTGAACCTCCTGAGAAGTTTCAAAGCAGAAGAATAGCTTAGGAGGAAGGATTCATGAATATAACTAAAGGACTAGCACTATTGAATTTGGCAGAACAACTCATATAGCCATAGCCCTACATGAAGTTATCAGCAGCTTCAACCGACACAACCTGAACCTACCCAACCACTTGGTTTATACCTACCATACATAACGAATATTTCAACTTCTAAATCTTACACCATAACTTTTATTAATAATTCTAAGCCTGTAACCTCTTTTATTAATAATTCTAAGCCTGTAACCTTCTCTCACAACCCTTGACATAGCAGTTCGTAATTAGTTTGCTCACAAATGGGCGGACAAGACTCATACAAGCAGGTAGAACTTATTTTGTGAGCTAATCAATAACGAGCTACTACATTGAAGGTTGTGAAAAAAGGTTGTGAGATGGGATTGTGGACTTAACATTACTCATTTTATATATATATATATTCATCATTTTATATCCCAGAAGGATTTTTATGTTTATGATTATGTATTATGTATTGTGTTTAATTTAATAGGCGCCCTTGCAAGGCAATGGGAAGAAGATTTGAGTTGAAAAATTTGAGAGCCGAAGATAAGATCGGAGTGGTGAATGGTGATGGATGGATGAATGCAAACAGGAGAAGTCTCTTCAATGTTGAAATCTTACAGTGGAGGTGGAGCCATTGTGTTTTGATAAATAGGCCACACGTGTGCATGTCCACATCTATCCATATCTAATATCTTATCCATCTTCTTCTTTTTTCATGAATTAAAACAAGCGTATAAGTATTTCAAGTTAATTATTGGAGGGGAGGTCACCATGTACATATGGAACCAATTATTTGAGGGCTGGGCCGGACAGTCAACGGTCAATCACATTACCATCACCAACTCTCATATATATTCTTTTGCATTTGGCAGCAAGGAAGAAGCCGATCCATTAAAACGCCCCAGACAGCTCAGCTAGTGTTTTTCCTTATCATAAAAGTTTCTGCAAATAATTTCATCAAATCTTTGCTTCTGCATGCTTACAAATACTCACAGACACACTGCCTGTTTCTTCAATTTCAATTTCGGAAGATTATTGTCGTTCTCCTGCTAAACAGCGAAACAACGGTCAACCCAATCTCTGATATATCATAATCCTTGGACCAGTTCTTCATCACATATTTTTCTATTATATATATATATATATATATGGGTGTAGGTCTATGTTGACATGTGACACAAATTTTGTTTATATTGTCCTTATCTATTTAGATGTTTAGTAAGGACATTTTTTTATTCTCAAGGTCTTAGGGTTTTAATATATAAACTCCCTAATGTCATTGGTGAGACATCATTATATTTCTCTTTATTCTTTTTCTTCCTGAAATCTATTGAGAAAGAGAGAGAGTAGATTTGTAATCAGACTTTGATTATAGTGGATTATTCCTCATATTCTCCGCATGGTTTTTCCTAATTTGGGTTTCTACGTA
This sequence comes from Pistacia vera, assembly GCF_008641045.1. Taxonomy (NCBI): domain Eukaryota; kingdom Viridiplantae; phylum Streptophyta; class Magnoliopsida; order Sapindales; family Anacardiaceae; genus Pistacia; species Pistacia vera. Next base: position 1,453,921 of record NW_022196003.1, read on the forward strand.
AATTCTAATGTCATTTGTTTTATACTTCTCGCTTGTTTCATTTGACTTTCATTGTTTTTGGGTATATTTCAAAAAAAATTGGTATCAGAGCCAGGTTTAATGGCGTCTACTTCAAGATTCGGCACGACCGGATTATCCTGTAAGGCTAAAATTGAGAAGTTTGATAGTACAACAAGCTTTGTAATATGGCAAGTCGGAATGATCGTAGTATTGACAAAGGAAGGTACCAAGAAGGCGCTGCAGGAGAAGGCAAAGAAGCCTGAGACTATGACAAATGATGAATGGGAGGATATCTAGCATTGACTTCCGATGTACTCAGAAAGATATTGGAAGTGAAGACAGTAGCAGAAGTATGGAAAAAGTTGGAGAATAAGTACCTAACAAAATCTCTCACGAACAGGCTACAGTTAAAGCAACATCTTTACACGTTGCGATTATTAAAAGGTAGTTCCTTGAATTCGCATCTAGCTGAATTTTCATCAATAATTACAGACTTAAGTAAAATTGATGTGAAAATTGAGGATGAGGATCAATAATTACATGCTCATTTTCATTGATGATTTCTCTAGAAGAGTTTGGGCATAAGGAGAAGAGTCAAGTGTCTAAAACCTTCAAGCAGTGGAAGACTTTAGTTAAAAAGCAAACAGGTAAGCACATCAAGAGGCTTAGAACAGACAACAAGCTTGAGTTTTGTAATGAAAAGTTCAATGAGTTCTGTCGAAATGAAGGCATTGCAAGACATAGACCCGTTGTAGGAACTCCACAACAAAATGGAGTTGCAAAAAGGATGAACAGAACACTACTTGAGAAAGCTTAATGTATGCTTTCAAATGTAGACTTAGGGAAGGAGTTTTGGGCTGAAGTAGTAAACACAGCAATTTGGCTAGCTAACCACTCTCCAAACACATCTATTGAGTGTAAGACCACAGAAGAGGTATGGTCTGATAAGCTCGCCAATTATTCTATATTGAGAGTTTTTGGTTGTCCTGCATATGCTCATGTAAATGAAGGAAAGCTTGAACCAAGAGCAAAGAAGTGTGTGTTCCTTGGTATTCATCTAGTGTGAAAGGATACAAATTATGGTATCCAGATCACAATAAGTTCTTAATTAGCAGAGATGTGACATTTGACGAGTCTTCCATACTCAAAGACAAAGGAGAAAAATCAAGAAAGACACATGTTCAGGTCAAGGAGAAAGATCAAAAACAGGTGGAGTTTAAAGTTGTTGCTTAGCCTACACAATCTCTTAGTTCTATTCCAACCCGGAGTGATAATCAAGTTGATGAAGAAAGCTTAGAAAATTCGAAGGAGATTCAGGAGGATCAATAAGAGCAGTCTTATAGTCTTGCCAAAGATAGACCCAGAAGAACCATCAAACCACCAGAGAAGTATGGCTATTCAGATTTTGCTTATTGCCTTGCCATAGCTGAAGAGGTGGAATACAGTGAACCTAGAAGCTACAAAGAAGCCATATCTTCTGAAAATACTGCGAGTTGGATCTTAGCTATGCAAGAAGAAATTTAGTCCCTGCAGAAGAATCAAACATGGACACTTTTAAAGCCTCCCAAGAAGAAGAAGATTGTTGGTTGCAAATGGGTCTATAAAAGGAAGATTGATAATTCAAGTGCCACAGATGTCAAATTCAAGGCTAGGTTAGTGACTAAAGGCTACAGTTAGATACAAGGTATTGATTTTAATTATTTTTTCTCACCAGTTGTTAAGCATGCTTCTTTTCATGATTTTGAGCTAGAACAACAAGATGTGAAAACTGCAATTTTACATTGTGATCTTGATGAGCGATTTATATGCAACAACCAGAAAGTTATGAAGTCCCAAGTAAATAAGACCATGTGTGTTTACTAAAGAAGTCATTGTATGACCTTAAGCAGTCACCTAGACATTGGTATAAAAGATTCGATTCTGTCATATGGAATATTGAGTTTAAGAGATCCAGTTATAATAATTGTGTGTATTTCAAGAGGCTTCCAGATGGTACTAATATGTACCTATTGCTTTATGTGGATGATATGTTAGTTGCAGCATCTAACAGGACTGAAATCAAGAAGGTGAAACAACAGCTAAGTTTTGAGTTTGATATGAAAGACTTGGGAGCTCTCAAAAGAATTCTTGGAATGGAGATCATCAGAGACAAAAATAATGGGACGTTGTATCTTTCACAGAAGGCTTTCGCAGAAAAGATATTGAGTAGTTTTGGCATGAAAAGGGCTAAGGCAGTGTCTACTCCTCTTGCGGCTCACTTTAAATTGTCAACAAACTTGTGTCCTACCACAGATAAGGACATAAGTCACATGTCACAGATTTCATATGCAAGTGCAGTTGGGAGCATTATGTATTTGATGGTATGCACCAGACTAGATATTGCACAAGCTGTTAGTGTTGTGAGCAGATATTTGGCTAATCCAGGCAAACAACATTGGGAGGCAATCTAATGGATCCTCAAATACTTAGCAAGCACCACAGATGCATGTTTGGAGTATGGTAAGAGTGGTTACAGGTTGACAGGTTTTGTGGACTCAAACTATGCAGGAGATCTTGATAAGAGAAGATCATTGACAGGATATTTGTTCACCATGGGAGGATGTGCTATCAGTTGGAAAGCTACCCTCCAATCTACATTTGCTCAGTCTACCACAGAGGCAGAATATATGACCATTACAAAGGCAGTCAAGGAGGCAATTTGGCTCAGAAATTTAGTCAGTGAAATTACTTTCAAGTCTATTTCTATCATACTTCATTGTGATAGTCAAAGTGCAATTCACTTAACTAAGGATCAGATGTATCATGAGAGAGCTAAGCATATTGATGTCAAATATCACTTTGTTCGGGATGTGTTTGCTAGGGGAGAGATTTTCATCCAGAAGATTAGTACTGCAGACAATCCAGCCGACATGCTCACCAGGCCTTTGCCCATTACTAAGTTCAAGCATTGTTTGAGTTTAATTGGCATCAAGTGTTGAAAATAACCCTTAAGGGGTTTGTGGAAGAGGTGGAGAATCAAGTCACTCATTGTTGATGTTTTCGAATTTGTGTCGAGGTGGAGATTGTTGATGTGTGACACAAATTCTGTTTATATTGTCCTTATCTATTTAGATGTTTAGTAAGGGCAATTTTGTATTCTCAAGGTCTTAGGGTTTTAGTATATAAACTCTCTAATGTCATTGGTGAGATATCATTTTATTCATCTTTATTCTTTTTCTTCCTGAAATCTATTGAGAAAGAGAGAGAGCAAATTTGTAATCGGACTTTGATTATAGTGGATTATTCTCCATCCTCTGCCCGTGGTTTTTCCCAATTTGGGTTTCCACGTAAATCCTTGTGTCTCTTATTTTATATTTCTCGCTTGTTTCATTTGACTTTCACGTAAATCCTTGTGTCTCTTGTTTTATATTTCTCGCTTGTTTCATTTGACTTTCATAGCTTTTGGGTATATTCCATAACAATATATATACACGCTTAGATTTTTTATAAATACACCATTAACTATTCATAGTATTTCTTTGTGAAATGACTCTTACACTTTATTCGTGAATCATGTGGTGATTGGTTTCAAAATAAGATG